>NC_134581.1:66887500-67487500 GCF_037038515.1 Microtus pennsylvanicus | reverse complement strand
TGCTTGAGGAACGACAGCCTCGACAGAGGAAGACCATTGCTGGGAGGGGATTTGAGGGATTAGATAGCCTGCTCTGCTTCCTGCTCTGCTTCCTGCTCTGCTTCCTGCTCTGCTTCCTGCTCTGCTTCCTGCTCTGCTTCCTGCTCTGCTTCCTGCTCTGGCTGCGCTTCCTGGGCAGAGTTAAACATTGCTATCAGGCAGCCTCCAGCTCCTGCGGCCGTACCACCCCTTTCTTTCCTCGGTGGCCTCTGGAACCATAAGCCAGAAATAACTCCTTTTTCCTCAAGTTGCTTGTTCTGCCATCTTGCCACAGCAACAGCAAAGTAACTGACACACATGGTTTCCAAAGATTCACTGTTGTGCCCAGATTACGACCCCCAGAGAGGCCCAGACTGTAATAAATAAGGTTTAATCAGCATAATACAAATATGTTTGGAACTCATCTCCATCCCCGTTACAACAAGGTAGAGAGGAGTTGTATCTCCTCTGTGGGGTAAGTTTTTAAAGGCATAACCACAAAGAGAATCTCTGAAGCTGCTTTGGCACGGGTACAAGGACTTTTGCTCCCTCCCATTCTGCTAAATCAGCCTTTTCCTTGTTCTTAGAGCAAGGCCACTGTTCTTGAGTTAGGCCATCTTTATCAGCCTGTACCAAGTGCCTGGCTGGGCTGAGCTAAGTGACCTTGTGCTAGGAATCTCCTGGGTGGGAGAGGGGAAGGCCACTATCTTCCTGGGAAAACATTCTGCTAGGAAATTTCTTCCTGCCCCTTCGAGAATAAGGGGTGAGGGTCCCACATTCACCTTCATTGTAAACGATTGGGAGGAAAGGAGAGAAAATGAGCTCCCTCCAGAAACATGAAAGCAGTGTCCATGTCTCTAGGAGTAATGAGAGCCCCCTGCCACTACTGGCATTACTGCCTACAGACAGGTGACCCTGAGATGGAAGCTAAAAAAAAAAGAAAAAAATTAAAAAAAAAAAACTTCCATGGACAATTGTTTGTCCACTGTGCCAGGACTTCAGCATTTGGGGGAAATTCATCAAGGAGTTCACTGAACTAGTTTGGAGTGCCATGGAGCCTCACAAGAGGAGAAATGTTATAAATATTCTGTTTTTACTGGCACTGTGGAATTTCTGTTACTAAAGGGAGCCCATGGATTTGGACGCCTGCCCTTAGCCCAGCGAGCCAGAGGAGCCCAGAGACTGGTGGTTCTTAGCACCTGAGCTTGCTGCAAAACTCCCTGCATCCAATTAGCAGGCAAATGAGCCATAACAACCGACTGGCTAACTAGGCTGTAGGTAATTTATTTTTGAGGCCCCATGTCTGTTTCTTATAAATGCCGATGGGCAGAGGCTGATTGAAGTTCTCAGAACACCCTTCAGCAAAGGTCAATTACAGACTCCTGAATAGTTTTGTTGGGGTTTTTGCTTGGATTGAGTAAACCCTGCTGACTTTACTGTTCTAGGAAATGTAAGTGATTTTGGTCTAGTCGTGAAGGTCCGAGAAGGTACACTGGCCCTTAGGGACCTCATGTCAGTTCTCCACCAGGTCCACAGTACCCACTGTTTCCTAACCGACTCTGGGCATTGTGAGAAAGTTCAGATTCTAGTTTCTTTGTGTTCTGAGTATCTGAGTTTGGCTGTTTGCTTTAGTGGGAGAGCTGTTGGGGGCAGGGTCCATGGCTTTCTAGACTAAATGTCCTACAACTGAGGTATTGTAATACCAGACTTTGATGAGACTTGTTTTTAAAAATCTACTGTGAATGGCCTAGGGGAAGTCCCAGCCGCAGCCCCCCAACCCCCTGCCTAAAAACACCCCAGACTGCTAGGTGGGGAGGGCTCGTGGGGTTTCGCTGACTGATGTCCCCCACAAACCCCTTCTGGGTGTCTCCACCCAGGCCGCCAAACTCTTGAAGATCCAAGTTCTGGGCTGCCCGAGCCGTCCAGGCCATCTCTCTCATGAAGCCAACCACAGAAGAGGCGGCGGCAGCAGGTGCAGCGCCCGAAATCAGTTAGCTGGTGGCAGACAAGCTCACTTCCACCACTCTTGCTTCTGGCGCAAGCATCACCACACCAACCCCCCTGGGCAGTTAGGATGCACTGCACGGTGAATTTTACTCCTTCCTTCCTTCCTTCCTTCCTTCCTTCCTTCCTTCCTTCCTTCCTTCCTTCCTTTCTTCCTTCCTCCCTTTCTTTCTTCCTTCTTTTTTTTTCAAGACCGGGTTTCTCCGTGTAATGGTCCTAGCTGTCCTAGAACTTGCTCTGTAGACCAGCTTTCTTCGAGCTCACAGAGATCCTCCTGCCTCTGCCTCCCAGGTGCTGGGATTAAAACCGTGCGGCTTCACCGCCAGCACTTGTTAAGAGCAAAGGCAGCTACGATGAGAGATTTGGTCATAAACTTCACAAGGAGATGGACTTGGGCTCCAAGACAGCCCGAGATCCCTCTAACAGTCATTCCTTCCCCACATGGGGGTAGAGCTGGCCAGTGGGAGGGACATTGATCTGGGCCTTTGGAGTGGGGGTGGGGAGCTGAGTGGGAAGGGATGAGGCTCCCTCTAACAGGTTTCAGACTTAGGGCTCTGCTCTAGGATGCCTTAGTTTTCCCACAGGCGGTGGGGGTTGGGAAAAACAGAATTGAAATTTTCACCATGCTGCTTCCTTCAGCCCATTTCACCTCGCCCACGGGTCCCGGGGGGGGGGGTGTGGGGGAACAAACCTAGGTTCACTATTTAGAGGTGCCTTTTCTCCCACCTGCTCTCTTCAGGCTCCCAAGCTCCCTCACTGCCACCGGGGCCACCCCTACCCGTCCCCCATCTACTTCTGCCCTTAATCTGGTCCTGAGCCATGCTGGAAGAAGAGGAAGAGTGCACACGTTGGGTCTCATAGATGCCACCCGGGGGTGGGGGGTGGGAGGAGAGGCAAGACAGCCGGCACCCCTGGGGTCTGGAGGCCCCGCCCACCACAGAGCTAACGTCCCGCCAGGCTGAACCTCAGCTGACAGGGTTGGCAGTAGCTGCGTTTGCCTCCTGTCCGGTGTTGTGCTGTTTGGAACAAGGCTTGTGTGGATGAGCTCATCTTGAGAGGACTGACTACAGTTGAGTCTTTCTGGAAGCTCTCACTTAAAGTCAGCCGGGCCATAGAGTAATCCAGCACCGTCAACACAAACCAAGTATTCTGGAGTGGAGTTTGCAGAATTTTCCCTCCATCCTTGGGGGGCTCTGTTTACCAAGCAAACCAAGCAGAGAGGCTAAGAAACAGCAAGCTGCAAAAGAGGCTCCCCAAGAATAGAGTTCGGGATCAGAGATGTCCAGAGCCCTCGCTTCCGGTTCTCCAGCGGACTTTCAGAGCCATCTTCTTTTAGAGAAGAGCAGCTTCTTTAAAAGTGCCCGCAGTGGGAGTCTATTCAGCACCAGGAACCGTAAAACGTAAGCATTTCTTGTTTTCTTCGGTCTTTTTTAAAGAGCAGTTGGCAAGGACACACCTGCCAATATCTCATACAGTTCTTCAGTTAACAAAATCAAACTGTCCCACAAAACAGAAATTGGTGTCATTGGCCTCTTAAAATGGGATTAGAGAAATTCTAATCAGGCCTGACATGGGCCTTGACCTTGATTTAAAATTTGTAGCTTAATTTTATTTAATATAAAAATTTGAACTGTTTGTACTAGATTAAAAGGTATGAGTATTAAATTTTGCTCATGTCTGTGTGTTAATACATGGCAACAGCTATGTGTTAATACTGTGTATCAATAACAGCTATTTATTAAAAACTTATAATGATTTTTGAAGGACTCTGAAGCTTGCTTTGTCACTAAATTCTCTACAGGGTTTTTTCTTCCCTCTGTACAAATGTGTTTAGTATATAAAAAAGTATTTTCCTAGAAGCATCTTCCATGCGAGAGCATTGAAGGAACATAGAAGAGCTGGGCAGGCCGAAAGACGCTTCACTTTACGTCCTTACACTCTGACACTGAGGTAACGTCCATGTGTGGGATATTCGGCATTCAAGCAAATAAAGCATGCGTTAAATATGCAGTAAGATTTCCGCTTCTGGGAAGTCCTCTATTTTTACAGAAAACCCGAATCATGCTAAGGAGCTTAAATTTGGAAACATTAGACTGTGGCCTCACGGCACATACAGGCGGTCCCTCGGAGTTCCTTTCTAAGTACTTTGCCTCTACGTCACTGAGAATGGAAGAGAGAGAGAACAAACCAGAACAGATTGGGGGTGGAGCCTAAGAAGGTTGCTTTGGAAGGAGCTGTTAAGTCATTTCCCACTGCGTCGTTACCAAGGAAACAAACAGAGAGTGAGGCCACGGAGATTGGCAAGTCAAGGGACGCGTCCCCTCCCAGGCTCCTTTTTGCTCTGGCATCTGATCGGAACTTGGCCTTTCCCGGACCCTAAACACCCTCAGCACGCTCCCATTCATCCTGGTATAGACGCGCTCTGTCCGCAGTTGCTCTGGTCTGATGGAAAAGCTTTCCTCTAGCTCACCAACCCCTTCTCCAGCCCTTCCCTAATCCCTGGCCTGCAGCCTTGAGGACATTACTAATTCACTTCTCACCTCTGGATTCCTCCCCACACCCTGTTCAATGTAGTGCTTGGCTTTAGGCCTTTGCCTAAAATGTTTAGAGATAGAGGGAGTGTTCTAAAGGGCACATGAATAAGGGCTTCTGTTGACGTCTGTCTTGACTCTCAGAATAAGCGTCTATAGGTAAAGAGAAAAAACAAAATCATGGCACATTCCTGGAGAGAATACAGTTTAGTAAAGAGGATGGGAATACAGGTTCTGCGTTAAAACTACACATGCAAGGGAATTGATTTGAGATCGGCTTGAATGCCCACCTCTGAATCACATGACAAGGGCATTGAGTTAAGATCGGCTTGCAGGCCTACCTCTGCATCACATGACGAGGATATTGATTTGGGATTGGCTTGCTGGCCTTACCTCGGAATTATCCGTGCACGGGGATATCTAGCGAAGTCACGACTTGGCCGATGGTTTACAAATACTCGAGTCTTAAAAGCAGTATTTTCACGTGATTAGTTCGTCCCATTACTCAAAGGATTTTTCATTTCCTCTACTCACTCCTGCACTCCAGCAATATTTTCACATATTTTAGTGCATCATGTTTAAGAAAGAAAAGCCCTATCGAGTCCAGCTCCCTCTTCCAGCTGTGTCCCTGCTTCTGCATAACGCTCCAGAGTCTTTCTCTACTTGCCCAATTCCTCTACTCACCTCTGCCTTTCCCTCTGCTACCCCACTTCCTGTAAAGTCAGCATTCAGGAGACTGAGGCTGTGAGTTCTGGAACATCTTGGGCTACATGATGAAATTCTGACTCTCTCTCTCTCTCTCTCTCTCTCTCTCTCTCTCTCTCTCTCTCAAAAAAATGGCTACTGACTTTACTCAAGCTCATTTGCCTGACCCACCGTTTAGTGTGTTAACAATATTTAGGACAATTGAGTTTGTGATTGTTTTGTTTTCCTGTCTTGAAGTGCCCGATCATGTCTGCATCACTGTGCTGCTCATGACGGAATGATACACACACTACACCTTTAATCTGCATTATTAACACATCACCATGTTATCCTTACATCTTAAGTCAACCAGAAAAAAAAACATTAGGTACTGATTTAAAATGTTAGACAACTTTCATGATGTAAATACTTCTATGGTCAATCTCACAGCCTCAGGATGTGGGAGAAACGAGGCAGTGTTTTATCACGAGTTTCTTCTTTATCATTATTGTTACTGTTATTGCTGTGTTATTGTTATTATTTTGGAGGTAGCCTGGATTGAACTGTGGGAGCCAGGTAAGCACTCGGCTACTGAGGTGCAACCCCAGCCCTCCCTCTTCCCACCATGCTGGTTCAATAGACTACTGTTCTTCAAGTGTGACAATTACTGGAGACATTTTTTTAACTTTACATTTGTGTATATGTGTGTAAGCACCTGTGCCGTGGCACCTGTGTGAAGTCGGAGGGCAACTCTCCTTCCACCTTTATGGGGATCAAGCTTGGGTCATCAGGTAGATGGCAAGTGCCTTTACCCGCTGAACCCTCTCCCCAGCCCTTTGGAGACAGCATTGGCTGTCACAGTGTGCGGTTGTATTTGGTAGGCAGAGGAGGGGATTCTACTCAGCACTGTGCCTTGCACTCCCTGCCACCACTCACAGGAAAATAATGCAGCCTGAAGAACCAGGAGTGCCACTCTTAAGAAATACTGAAATAGACATACATCACCTCAACGGTATTGTAATAAGGAGCTGTAATAGCACAACTAAGAGTCTTAGGTTCTGAGTAGATTTATAAGTCTAATTTCTTATGACTACCTTTATGCGTGGTTAAGCAACAATGATAGCTTAGGGCTTCTTTATGTTTCTTTTGTACCCTTTCAGAGCTATACTTTAAAAGTGTAATTCAGATCATGTTTAATAGTCATTAAAATTGTTAGGAAAGGGGAGAAACTAAATGTGTGTGTACACATATAAATATTTGCAGACCCACTGATTATATGTTTGCATGCTACAGCAATGTAAAATGGCTATAAAGGTATCTGCTCTCGTGTGTGTGTGTGGTGTGGTGTGGTGTGTGTGTGTGTGGTGTGTGGTGTGTGTGTGTGGTGTGTAGTGTGTGTGTGTGGTGTGTGTGTGTGGTGTGTAGTGTGTGTGTGGTGTGTATGTGTGTGGTGTGTAGTGTGTGTGTGTGTGGTGTGTGTGTGTGGTGTGTTGTGTGTGTGTGTTGTGTTGTGTGTGTGGTGTGTGTGTGTGGTGTGTAGTGTGTGTGTGTGGTGTGTGTGTGTGGTGTGCAGTGTGTGTGTGTGGTGTGTGTGTGTGTGGTGTGTTGTGTGTGTGTGTGGTGTGTAGTGTGTGTGTGTGTGTGTGGTGTGTGTGTGTAGTGTGTGTGTGTGTGGTGTGTGTATGTGTGAATGTGGATATGTGGCCACAAGTGCAGGTGCACACAGAGGCCAGAGGCATCAGATTCCCTGATCTGGAATTACAGGCAGTTGTGGACCACCTGACTTGGGTGGTGGAAACCGAACTCGGGTCCTCTCAAAGAGCAGCAAATGCTCTTCACCACTGAGCTGTCTCTCCCGTCCCTGCTTATGTATTTGTTGAGACAGCCTTGGTGAACCTGGAACTCATCATGTTATCTCGACCAGCTTGCCAGTGAGTCACTTGGGATCCTCCAGTCTCTGCCCCATTGTGCTCTTAAGGGCTGGGGCTACAGATGGCTGTAGCTTCCTGCTTTTTATACAGATGCTAAGCATCTAAACTTGGATCTTCACGCTTACGGAGCAAGAAGTAACCCACTGAACCCTCTCCCCAATCGCTCAACTTTTTGAAGGATGTAATCTCATATGCTAACATAGGAATTGAGTCCAGCATGAGTCCACAGAACACCCTCAGAGTAGCACGGCTTGCCATCCATTACCTCCCGACATAGTCGTCAAAAGCTATAGCAGGGATAGGGAGCAGGAGTGTCTGTCTGATTTCCCCAATACTCTTGACAGTTCAAATAAAATCTGTGCAGTACAAGTAGTGATTTTGTTTTGCTCATTAATAGTTCAAACATCATCTTTCTAAAGATGGTATGCATGATCTATATAAAATAGGCAGTGTGGATAAGAAATCTATAACCAATCCCCAGTTCTAGGTTAGGGGCTTGGGTAACCTTGTGGCTACAGCTGTTTCCCTATGAATTCTGGTTAAGTTCAAGTCTTACAACAAAGTAGGTAAAGAGCACAGGCTTTAGAGACACAGACTGAGATCAACTCTGATGAGTTATTTACTATTTGACCTTAAATCTTGAGATTTATCCCAGCACAGACATAGTAAAACCTCTGCAGGGAATGGAGAGATAGCTTAATGGTTAAGCAGAGTGTTCACTGCTTTACCAGAGGACCAGAGTTCGGGTCCCAGCACCACCATTGGTGGCTCTCAAAAGACTGTGGTCCAGTACCAAGAGATGTGATGGCCCCTTCCGGCATCTGTGGGCACTTGCACACACAAATATCCATCTTTTCAAAAATCTCTTATGCAAGGAAGGCACTTGTTAGAAAACCAAGTGTACTATATTAAGAATATAATTTAAATACCAAATCTTACTTCATTGTTTCCTTTAGACAACTTTATTTAAATTCTACTGGGTCCCAGCTTCACAGTGGAGCATATACAATTATTTCAAGGTTCCCATTTTGCTTATTTTTCTTTTAGGACTTCAAGATGCCTAGCAAATTGTCCTCAAAACTTCCAGACCAGGAACTGGCTGCAAGAGTCATTCAGAGGGCCTGGAAACGTTTCCTTGTGAGTCTGTTTAGCTAATCCCTTCAGAGATAACTTACAATTCACAAAATTCATGTCCGTAAAGTGTGCACAGTTCAATAGCTCTTTTGTGTTTTTATACAGGTTTGTGCCACCTTTTAACTTAGAAGTCTACTATTCAGTTTCAAAAGTTATAATTAGTGGTGGTGGTGTGCCCCGACCCGTGGGTTAGTCAACGGAGACCCTAAAGGGGGGGGGATGAGAATTAAAAGGGACAAGAGACACAAAAGATGGAGACAAGACAGGATTCTGATCAAGTCTTGTTTATTAGGGGAATAAACAGGGTAGATATAGGACAATGGGGGAAAAGGAGCGGGTTCTTACGTCAATGGGTAACTAGGCAGCTCTCATGAAAAATGTTTCAGAGGAGATTTACAGTGAAAGTCACTAATTGCAAGGAAACAGATATTTTTAGCAATTAGCTAGAAAAAGGGACTGTTAGTAATATCAGAAGGTTAATAAATCTGAATAATCAGTTCTTAGGCTGGGAACTTAGAAGATAGCAAAAAGTTTCCCACAGTGGTGCACACCTTTAATCCCAGCACCCGGGAGGCAGAGTCAGGCAGATTACTGTGAGTTCGAAACCAATCTGGTATACAAAGCAAGTTCCAGGATAGCTAGGACCATTGTTACACAAAGAAACCTTGTCTTGAAGAAGCCGAAATAAAAAATAAGTTAAAACTATTTCATTAGGTTCACAAACATTTACATTCTTTTTAGTTAAAACAGTTTGTGTGTGTGTGTTCATGTATGAAGGTATGTTTGTGGTATGTGTGGACATATTTGTGCGTGCATGCACGCATGTGGAGGGCACAAACCAACTTCAGACATTATTTCTCAGGATGCTGTCTCCTTAGTTTTTGAGACAGGGACCCTCACTAGCTTGTCACTTGCCTAGTAGGTTATCCAGCCAACATCAAAAGACACATCCAGCTCTGGCTCCCCCGTGCCAGGACTGTGGGTGTCCCACTGCATTCAGCGTTTTTACATGGGTGCTGGAGATCAGATCCAGGTCCTCATGTTTACACAGCAAGCACTTTCTTACTGAGCCATCCCTCCGGCCCCCACTGAGTTTCTGAACAGGGTCATACTCTTTGATAATAGCTAATACCCGTAAATGTATCACTGGTAGTCTCGTTTGACTTTGACCCATGTCATGTTTGGGAGGAAATGGTGAGGGCATATTTACTCATCCAGTATTTATGGAATACTCTTGAGGATCTTATGGCTAAATGACATAATTTATCTGAGCTAATGTATTGCTCGCTTACGGCGCTCTTAACTTGGATAGAATTGGTCTCAGAAGTAATTTTCCATGTTTGCTTACCTGGTTGGGTGACAACCAAGAGGTAAGATGACTTCACTCCTTTTTATAGCCCCAGCAGTTCTGTCACTGAAGGGCTTTGACAGCCCTGAGCCTGGTAAATGTGGCTCCAGGAGGTTGGGCCCTTTCCCCTTCCCTTTGCCTGGCTAAACCTTTAGATTACATTCCTAAAGCTAGCCACCAAGGTCTAGTTCCTTATTTGGTCACGTTGTCAGGTGTGACTCATTCCTGAGACTGATCACCAAGGTCCAACTATCAAAACATCGAGGCCCAGCAATCAAAATTTATTATTTAACTAACCTAATTAAAATACCCAATCAGAACTTACCAACGCGTCCTAGCTCATTCTAACACAGACTACCCTAAGCCATTTGCTGCTGTTTCTGCCCGTCCACTTTCAGCCACCAGTCAGTCTCTTTGCCTTGTGTAAATTGCGTTTCTGTGTGGTCCATGCCTAATTCCGGAGTCCAGAGGGGGACCCCACACAGTACGTGGGTCCCTTCAGTCCCTATGCCTGGTGGCCTGTGTTAAGTTAGACTGCTGCTTCTAGTCCACAAGACCACCATCAGATCGATCAGATCTTGCAAATCCCCTATCACCCCCTCTGGAAAAGCCATACAACCTGTGCTGGTGCTTCTCCACTGATTTCCGTCACGCAGACAGCAGCTTCTGCTTGCTTTAAGTTTGCATTTACTTTAAACATCGCATCCATGCCTTTTCCACCATCCCCTGTGCCTTGACTGATGGCTTAAGTTTCTGATAAGTTCCAGGCAGAATATTGTTTTGGTCTTGTTTTCTAATTCTGCTGATAAACTCTATATCGCTTAATTGGAGAATTTAGTCTGTTTACATCTAAGATTATTAATGGAAGTAAAGACTCCTGTTCATTTCTTGTAATTGTCTTGAATATTCATTGTAATTTGATTTTGTTGATGGTGTACTGTTTTCTGATGAAGACTGATTATTCTTCATTTTCCTTTTGTTTGCTGGCTCTGGTCTGGTCGATGCTTCCACGTGCTCTCATGATGCTATCTTTTGTTCACCTTTGAGCCGAGCACTCTCTCAAACAGATTTTCACTTAACTCTGTCACCTCACGGCTCACTGTGCTTTCTCACGTGTGCATATTGACCCCTTGGGTCTCTGGGGCCGATGGATTGCTATGTCTTTTGCAGGACATCTCTTGTCTCCCACACTGAGATTTGCACATCTGGTAGGTCAGATAGCCCCATTAACATACAGGGTAGCCTTGGTAGTTGATGGAGGAAGGTCATTGGTTAAGTAATAAAGAAACTGCTTGGCCTCATAGGTTAAAACATAGGTGGGAGGAGTAAACAGAACAGAATGCTGGGAGGAAGAGGAAGTGAGCTCAGAGGCCATGCTCCCCTCTCCTAGGCAGACGCCATGAAGCAAGCTGCCAGGTCAGACATGCTGAATTTTTCCCAGTAAGACTGATGCTACACAGATTATTAGAGATGGGTTGATCGGGATATGAGAATTAGCCTGTAAGGGCTAGAGTTAATGGACCAAGCAGTGTTTAAAAGAATACAGTTTGTGTGTTGCTATTTTGGGGCATAAGCTAGCCAAGCAGCCAGGAGCCGGGCTGTGGGAAGAGGCCTGCAGCTCCTACTACAGGTAGTGAGCGCTCTGCTCCGAAAGATGAGCCCAGCAGCATCAGTTTACTGCACGGCATTGGCTTTGTTTCCACTAAGCACCATAGCATCTTCCCCATAGCTGCTTTAACTGGAAGGGGAGACTTTGGGCATGGTGTATACATGTACACAGTAGCTAGAGCCTGCTAGCTACTGTGAGACAGACTCATGGTCTCTGGGGGCCAACAAGAGCGGGGACTGTAGTGGTCCAGGGAGCTGAGACACAGGCATGGGTGCTCAGGATGGGGCAGCACCACAGTGGGAACAGCAGCCTGGATCAGATGTTTTTTCCCACACACTGCTTCTGGAAAAGTCTGCTTGCAGTGCGAGTTCCAACCGTCCTGAGGAGCCTGAGGCACCATGACTGTCCCTCCACTTCCTCAGGATCATTGCTCACTGAGGTAACTGGAGCCAAGGCATTTCTCTCTGCCATCCCAGTGGTAACAGACCCAGGCACAGAGCAGGAGCTGGAGCCCCTTTAGCAAGCCCATGTGAGTAGACCAGCAGCAGGGACCACAGTGTTTCCTTACAGTTCTAGTGAGCTTCATGGGTCTCTGCTTCAGTTTTGACACAAGTGCAAGGCCACAAGCAGCTGCCACACCCTGGGCCTCAGGATGCAAGTGCCGAGAATTGCTGGTTCTTAAGATCTGTGCCCCGTTTGTGTTCATGTTAGAAGCCCGTCCTTTGCGATGCAGAGCATCCAACTAGCATAGGGCACAGAGACTCTGCAATGTCAGGCCGGGTTTGCAAGGTAGCTATCCTCCAAGTCAGTGCAGTAGGTGTCTATGAAACTTTGGAGGGGCTAGAGAGATGGCTCAGCAGTGAAGAGCACTAGCTGTTCTTCCACAGGTCCTGAGTTCAATTCCCAGCAACCACATGGTGGCTCACAACCATCTGTAATAAGATCTGGTGCCCTCTTCTAGCTGCAGGTATACATAGATAATAAATAAATAAATCTTTAAAAAAAAAAGAAAAGAAACCTTGGAGGGGGAGGGGTGCACAGGGATTTCTGACTCCTAGAACCCTCCAAATTTACACAACAGTACATGTCTTGAGAAGCCACCAGCTATAGCAGCCTGTGCATCCACCTGGAGAGCCTGAAGTCCTTGTCCAAAGTATAGCCACCATATAGAGTTATGGTTGCTTACCTGACTAAACCATAAACCTGGGAGAGCTAAGAAGCTTTTTGCTAGCAGGGGCAGCCAAGCTGACAGGAGTCTATAGGAACTCTCCTACAAGGCGTGGGGGCTGGGCTTCCTTGTAACTCTGTGGAGCCAGGTGGGAATTGAGGAAATGGTTTCCTTTCTATGCTGTCACCCCAAACATCTTAATCCTTTCCTCTCTCCCTCGCTCCCTCCCTTCTGCTTTGTCGCTCTTATTTAGTCCCCAATCATCTCCTGAAGTCGCTCGGCTCATAACGCAGCTATGTCTGTCAACTTGGTTCTTTTCGGAGTGGGTGATGGTCTATATATAGCATTCCCTCTGTCCTTGTGTCTAACCCCTCACCCCTCTTTTACAGTGTTCTCGAGAAGACTTAATGTCAGGATAACACCAGCCTCCTCAAAGGAGCTGGAGAGAGCCATGAGGGTGAGGAGCTTTTGCTCTCCCTGAAAGGGTTTCATTTTGAAGCCTCGTTTCTCTGCTCCTGCAGAACTATTCAGATCTGTGTTTTTGGGTAGGTGTACGAACGGGTAATAAGAAATAGAAAATTCGGGACCGGTGAGATAGCCCAGTGGGTAAAGGCAAGGGCCACCAGGCCTCGTGATGTAAGTTGTAGCCATAGGATGCACATGCCGGAAAGGTGAAGCCAATTTCCAGAAGTTGCCCCCTGCTCTCCAAATGTGTACTAAAGTACCCCCATCACAAATAAACAAATGTAAAACTACCTTTTCAAACCCTGAAAATGTAGAGAATCTAGTTTTAAGCATAAAATTCTGTGTTCCGATTTTAGAATATTGCTGTGTTCCATCACTTCAAAAGCATGATTGACCTGAGAAGACAGGGGGAGCCGCGTCAGATAGTGAAGTATATTAATCCCAAAGAGGTGAGACAATTCTTACTGACACAGCATCTTCGGTGTTCTCGTGTTTGCTTCCTTCTGAATCTTTGACTGAAGCTGTAGCATACAAGGGCCAGCCAAAGAAACCCACTCTGGCCCTGAAACCAGAACCGGTGAAAGAAACCAACCCTGACCCTGAAACCAGAGCCAGTGACAGAAACACACCTTAACTCTGACACCAGAGCCAGTGAAAGAAAGACTTTATCCCTGAACCCAGAACCTAAGAAACATACCCTGACTCTGAAACCAGAGCCAAAGTAACACACCTTTGCCCTGGAACCAGAACCAGTGAAGGAAATACGCCCTGGACCCAAAACTAGAGCCATAGCTCTGCTAGGATGTTCCCTTAGGAGAGCAGAGCAGAACTCAGCTGCACTGGCTCTCTGAGAGGAACAGGATTGCTCCATCCTTCAGGGAGATCATTCCCCACCACATCCCAGCTTCAGGCACCACCTGACTTCCCGACAAGTCAGGGTATCTTTCTCTCCAGAGCTGGCCCTTCACAGCTCCAGGCATCACCTGACTTCCCGAAAACTGCAGCCCAAAAGAACCGGCTTCTGGGCTACAAGCAGGACTCAGAGAAAAACTCCACAGCATTGTAAATCTAAGACTTTATCTGAGGGATTTCAAGGGGAAAGAACAAGCATATACGTTCTTGCTGGTATTACTCTTTATTCCCTCGTATTAAATCCCACCAGCTTTCTTTGTGCTTCACAGCTTACAAAGACCCACACAACCTTTCAGGCATTACATCTGAAGGTCACATACCATTTCTTAAGTAAACGATAAGAAACAGAGTCCTCTCAACAGCAGTAACTACAGATATCAGGAAAAGAGCATTTTCTTTCAGTCGGCTTCCTGACTAGTGGGCTGCAAACCACAGCTGCAGGAGGACAAGCATTTTGTCATCGTATCTTCAGAGGTGGCCTTATGAAACTCAACTATTAAGGAGACTAAGAGAAATAAGGAAACTGTGTGCTATAGCCTATACTTTTAAATATGTAGTGGTCATAAAAGCCAGGACTTTCTCAGACTGGAGACTTTACAAAAAGCAACGTATCGGTAGAGAGTGTGCAGCACCCTCAGCTGAGGAGCCCTTCATGGCAGGAGCTGCAGGGCAGGGGGTGGAGCACAGCAGAGGAGCTTACTCGGCACTCTTCAGGGCACAGCTCTTCAGGGCACAGCGACCTGCCTGTAACCCTTGACCATAAGAAGGGAGACTTGGAATTCCTTTCCAGGTCTGTGAAGTTAGTTTATGTTTTGTGGTCCTGGTCAGTAAGGAGCCTATTCCTGTGGTCTCTGGACAAAAGCCATAAGACTGACGTTAGAATTTGTCCAGAGAGTTAATCGCTTCCCTCTGGCACCACAATTAGATTGCTTCACACTGTTTACTTTGGTTCAGCAAATCAGACCACCAGCTAGTGTCCTTGTAAATAAGATTGTATTTTTCTGTGAATTGTCTTCAGATAAGAGATCAATCCCCCTCTTCCATTTTCTTTTTTATACAGGGCACTATATTTACAAGATTTACTACACACAAAATTAAGATCTTTTTTGACTTAACAAAAACTAGTTAGGAAAAGCCCATGTAGTGTTGAGCTTGAGAGGACCGGTTATTATTTTTTCCTGAATTTATTTACATGGTGTAATATTTTATATGTAAGTCATATATTTGAGAACTTATTAGTTACTTGGGATTTGTAATTTTGATTGTTTTGCAACAGGATCTCCCTATCTATACAGTCCTGACTGTCCTGGAATTTACTATGTAGACATGCTGGTCTCGAACTCCCAGGGATCCACTCTCTCTGCCTCCCAAGTGCTGGGATTAAAGGTGTGCACCACCATGCTCATTTGAAGATTGTATTTATATTGCACAGAAAGGAGAGTTTGGCAGTATCGTTCCAGTTATCCTCAGGACTGTCCATAAGTCCTTAGCTCTCAAAGTGTATCATGATTTTGGGGCTGGAGAAATAGCCCAGCAGTTAAGAGCTCACACTGCTCTGCCTGAGGACCCAAGTTCAGTTCCCAGCACCCACATAGAGAGGCTCACAACCACCTTACTCCAGCTTCAGTGGGATCCAATGCCTCAGACTTCCGTGAGCACACACACACACACACACACACACACACACACACACAATCATAATTAGAAATAAAAATATCTTATGATTAAATCTAATTATTTGAAGTCCACTCACCCACCCTGCTTTATAAACAGTAAATGCCAGGGACTATTTGTAATGGACAGAATGAGAAGTGACGAGGTGCTGCTCACGGCATGCTGAGGGCCATCTATCTCTTTTCTCACAGGCGGAGCTCCTAGATGCTGCGGCTGGCATTCAAGTCCGATTCAGGCTGGGTGGGGTGAGTATGGAGGAATCTTTATTTGGTAGGTTAGATTTTCCCCATTATTGAAAGTAGATTTTCTTCTCACATAATATATCCTGATTACAGTTTCCCCTCCCTCTATGCTTCCCAGTTCCTCCTCACCTCCCTTCTCATCCAGATCCACTCTCTTTCTGTTTCGTTAGAAAACAGACTTCTAAGGGATAATGGCATGCACAATACGTTATGATAAAACAAAAGCTAACACACCAGAATTGGACAAAGCAAACAGAAGGAAAAGAACCTAGGAGAAGGCACAAGAGTCAGAGCCCCACTAGATAGTACATTCAGGGATCCCATAAAAACACTAACTGAGTCGTCATCTATACACAGAGGACCCTGGTACAGACCGGTTCAGGCCCTGCGCATGCTGCCTCAGTCTCTGTGAGTTCATATGAGCTTTGCTCATGTTGGTTTAAGAGGGCCTTGTTTTCTTGGTGTCTTCCAACTTCTCTGGCTCTTACACTCCACTTCCTCTTCCACAGAGTTCCCCGAGCCGTAAGGGGAGGATTTTGATGGAGATTCCTCATTTAGAACTGAGTGTTTCAAGATCTCTCATTCTCTGCTTACGTTCCAGCTGTGGGTCTCTATATTTGAACATCTGCTGCAGGAGGAAGTTTCTCTGATGCTGGTAGAACAAGGCACTGTTCTATGAGTATAGCAGAATGTCATTAGGAGTCATTTTATTTGCGGGGACAGTATTTGGTTTTACCCTTGGTCCTTGGACTATCTAGCCTCAAGTTCTTGGGCCCCCCAAGCAGTGTCAGGTATGGGGTCCATCTCATAGAGTAGACCCTAAGTCAGATAAGATATTGGTTTTTTTACTCCTACAGACTTTGTGCCACCATTGCCCTAGCATGTCTAGTAGGCGGAACAGCACTGTAGATCAGAGGGTTGGTGGCTGCATTTGGTGTTTACATTTCTCTTTTGGTAGTGTACATATTTTCCTGTGTCATAGATGCTCAACTTGGGGGTGAAGGCTTTATGTAGGTACCAGCTTGACTTCACATCCAATCAGTTGTGTAGGTATTGTCTTCAGCAATGGGGGCTTTCTGTCAATTTGTGGAGTGTAAACTATAGTCTTGGCAACAGCCTGGGCCATTTGGGGATTCAACGGGACTCCTTTGGCCAACAGCTCAATTAGATGTAACCCAATTCTGGTACTGGATGCTTCATTTGATGATAAGAAATGGCAAGATGGGGCCTTCAGAGATGGCTCACTGGTTAAGAGCACTGACTGCTCTTCCAGAGGACCTGGGTTCAATTCTCAGCACCCACATGACAGCTCACAACTGTTTATAACTCCAGCTCCAGGAGATCTCATACCTTCACCCCAGTGCACATAAAACAAAGTTAATAAATTATTTTTAAAAGGAAAAGAAATGGCTAGATGTCTTCCCAATTATTTGGTATTTCATTTAGATCGCCTTCATATATATATACATATATACATGCATATATGTGTATATATGATCCTCTACTGTACTGTTTCCATACTACCCTTAAATTTTTAGCCGTCTCTCCCAACATTTATTCCCTCATCCCCCTTTTAATCCTCCTCCACACTTGATCCTCCCATTCCAGACTCCCCCATCCATATCTATCCTAATTCTTTTTCCTAACAAGTTCTGTCACCCCTTGTCCCATAATCTATGCCTAACCTCTATGGTTCTACAGATTGTAGCTTGGTTGTTGTTGACTTAACAGCTAATATTTACATATAAGTGAATAAAAACCATATTTCTGGTTCTGAGATACCTCACTCAGGATGATTTTTTTTCTGGTTCCATCCATTTACCTGTGAATTTCATGATTTTTATCATCTTTTTAATGGGTAGATAATAATCCATGGTATAAATGTACCACATTTTCTTTTTTTTTTATTGAGAAAAGGAAGAAAAAAAAACAAGTTTCCACCTCCTCCCAGCCTCCCATTTCCCTCCCCCTCCCACCCTTCTCCCCCTCCTCCCACCCTTCTCCCCTTCCTCCCACTCCTCTCCCCCTCCCTCCTAGATATGGACAGAGGGGGGAGGACCTAGGACTTACCACATTTTCTTTATTCATTCTTCTGTTGAGGGAAATCTAAGTTATTTCCAGCTTCTGACTACTATGAATAGAGTATCAGGGGTCATGGTTGAGCAAGTGAAGAGGAAGAAGCATCCCTTGGGTATATGCCCAAGAGTGGTATAGCTGATATTGGTGAAGGTCCATTCCATTTCCCAAGGAAGCACCACACTGATTTCCAAAGTGCTGTACAAGTTTGCAGTTCCACTAGCAATGGCAGAGTGGGTCCCTTACTCTACATCCTCACCATCATGTCTCATTAATCTTAACCTTTCTGATAGATGTAAGATGAAATCTCAAAGTAGTGTTGACTTGCGTTTCCCTGGTGGCTAAGGATGTTGAACATTTCTTTAAGTGTTTCTTAGCCATTGAGTTTCTTCTTTTGAGAATTCTGTTTGGGTCTGTACCCCATTTTTTAATTGGGTTATATATTTTGTTATCTAGTTATTTTAGTTCTTTCTTTATTTTCTATATTAGACCTCTATCCAATATGTGGTTATTAAAAATCTTTTCCTGCTCTGTAGGCTGCTGCTTTGTCTGTCCTACTGATGGTATCCTTGACTTTTTAACTTCATGAAGTCCCATTTATTAATTTATATAATTGTTGATCTTAGTGCCTGAGCTATTGGTGTTTTGTTCATAAAGTATTTTCCTGTGCCAATGACATATCATTAATTAATAATATTAATATATATAAAATATGCATTGGTGTTTTGCCTGCTTTATGTCTGTGTTTGATCTTGGAATTACAGACAGTTATGAACTGCTGTGTGGGTACTGGGGATTAAACCCAGGTCCTCTGGAAGAGCAGTCACTGCTCTTAAGTCTGAGCCATCTCTCCAGCCCTGCTAAGTAGTTTGAGTATTCCTACTTTCCCTTCTATCAAGTTCAGTGTATCTGGTTTTATATGGAGGTCTTTGATCCATTTGGGTTGAGTTTTGTGCAGGGTGATATGTATGGATCAATGCATTCTTCTACATGCAGACATCTAGTTTGACCAGTACTATTTGCTGAAGATACTGCCTTTTTTTTCCAGTGTGTATTTCTAGCTTCTTTATTTAAAAAAAATCAAGTATCCATAGGTGTGTGGATTTATGTTTGGGTCTTCAATTTGATTCCATTGATCACATGTCTGTTTTGTACCAGTACCATGCGATTTTAATTACTGTAGCTCAGTAGTACAGTTGAAATCAGGGATAGTGACGCCTCCTGCAGTTTATCCATATGCAGCTTTAAATTGTCCTTTCAAGATCTGTGGAGAACTGTGTTGGAATTTTAATGGGGAGTACATTGAATCTATAGATTGCTTTTGGTAGGATGGCCATTTTTACTGTATTTAATCCTACCGATCCATGAGCATGGGAAATCTTTTCATCTTCTGATAATTTCAGTTTCTTTCTTCAATGTCTTGTTTTTTTTATACTTGGTTATAAGTTGCTTAGTTAGACAGCCCCAAGATGTTTTATATTATTTGAGGCTACTGTGAAAGGTTTTCCCCCGATTTCTTTGTTTGTTACTTGTATACAGGTGAGCTACTGATTTTTGTGTGTTAATTTTGTACCCAACTACTTTGCTGAAAGTGTTTTATCAGCTGTAGGAGTTCCCAGTGGAATTTTTAGGGTCAATTCTGTATACTGTCATATCATCTACAGATAGATACCTCTTCCTTTCCAATTTGTATCCCCTTGATCTCCTTCAGTTGTTATATTGCTCTAGCCAAAACTTAAAGTATTATATTGAATAGGTTCGGAGAAAGTGGACAGCCTTTCCTTGTTCCTGATTCTACTGGGATTGCTTTGCATTTCTCTGCATTTAAATTGATGATGGCTATAGGCTTTATGATGCTTCAATATACCCATGGTATCCCTAATATCTCCAGGCCTTTCATCATGAAGGGGTGTTGGATTTTGTCAAAGGCCTTTTTTGCATTTAATGAGACGATTGTGTGGATTTGGTCTTTAAGTTTGTTTATAAGATAGATTACACTTCTCAGTTTACATATGTTGAATCATCCCTGCATCTCGGGGATGAAGCCTTCTTGATCATGGTGGATGATCTTTTTGATTATCCATGTTCTTGGATTTGGTTCAGAGGGATTTTATTGAGAATTTTTGCATCTAGGTTCATAAGTAAAATTGTGATTTTTTATCTTTGTTGGGTCTTTATGTAGTTCGGATATCATGGAAACTGTGGCCTTGTAAGACAAATGGGACAATATTCCTTCAATTTTTATTTTGTGGAATAATTTGAGGAGGATTGGATTTAACTGTTCTTTGAAAGTCTGATAGAATTCTACACTAAAACCATCTGGCCCTGGAGGTTTTTCTTTTTTAATTAGCATGCTTAACTATTGCTTCTATTTCAGTAGAGGTTAAAGGTCTGTTTAAATTGCTTATCTGATCTTGATTTAACTTTGGTAAGTGGTATGTACCAAGAAAAATCATTCATTTCTTACAGGCTTTTAAAGTATGTCCTTATGATCCTCTGGATCTCTTTGGTGTGTTGTGTCTTCCTTTTCATTTCTAACTTTGTTAATTTGGATATTCTCACTTCACACTTTAGTTAATTGGAATAAGGGTTTGTCGATCTTAATGACTTTCTCAAAGAACCAACCTTTTGTTTCATTGATTCTTTGTACGTTTTTTTCTTTTTTATTGATTTTTTTATCCCAGAGTTTCATTATTTCTTACTGTCTTCTCATCTTGGGTGCAGTTTCCTTCCTTCTGTTCTAGAGTTTTCAGGTGTGCTGTTAAGTTACTATATGAGATAGCTCCAATTTTTTTTTTTACGTAGGTACCTAGTGCTATGTTCTTGCATCTTAGAACTGTTTTATTGTGTCCCATAAGTTTGGGTCCATTGTGTGTTCATTTTTATTCAATTCTAGAAAGTCTTTCATTTATTTCTTAATTTTTGCCTTGACCATTTTTTTTCATTCAGTAGTGATTTGTTTAGCTTCTGTGAGTTTGCAAGCTTTATGTTGTTGTTGATATCCAGTTTTAATCTGTGGTGGTCAGTTAGTGTAGTAATAAGGGGCGGCGGTGTTGCGTCCCCAACACCCCAGCCGCCTGCCTGGCTAGCTTTACCCAAAATAATTACACAGACACTGTATTCATTTAATCACTGCTTGGCCCTTAGCTCTAGCCCTTACTGGCTAATTCTGATATCCCAATCAACCCATCTCTAACAATCTGTGAGCACCGGTCTTACCGGGAAGATTCTAGTTCAGAGCTTCATCGCGTGTGTCTGCCCAGGAGCCTGGAGCATGGCGCCTCTCCTGAGGCGTCTGCTCCCGAGAGGAGAGCTGTCGGGTCTGACATCACTTCCTCTTCCTCCCAGCGTTTTGTTCTGTTTACTCCTCCCACCTATCTCCTAACCAATGACAGCCAAGCAGTTTCTTTTAATTTAACCAATGACCTTCCTCCATCAAGTTAGGATGCAGGGAGTTATATCAAATTTTGAGACTTTGTGTTTGACTATGTAGTCAATTTTGGAGAAAGTTCCATGAGGTTCTGAGAAGGTATATTTGTCTGCATTCGGGTGAAATGATCTGTAAATATCTATTAGGTTCATTTGGTTTATAATGCCAGTTAGCTCCAACATTCTTTGTTTAGATTTTGTCTGGATGACCTAGTGGTTAGAGTGGGGTATTGAAGTTTCCCACTATCACTGTGTGAAGGTCAATATGTAATTTAAGTTATAGTGGTGTTTCTTTTATTTACGTGGGTACCCTTGTCTTTGGTGCATAGGTATTAAGAATTGTAATGTCTCCTTGGTGGATTTTTCCTCTGATGACCATATAGTGTCCTTCCCTATCTCTTATCAGTTTTGGTTTGAAGTCTGTTTTGTCAGATATTAAAATTGCTACACCAGCTTGCTTCTTAGGTCGATTGAATAGACATCTCTTTAGCCTGGGTGATGTCTATTCTTGATGTTAAGATACATTACTTGGATGCATCAGAAGTATGGATCTGTTTTTGCATCCGTTCTGTTAGTCTATGTCTTTTTATTTAGCAATTGAGACCATTGATGTTGAGAGATATTAATGAGCAGTGTTTGTTGATTGTTATGTTGTCGTCATGGTGGTGGTGTATGTATGTATGGGGGTGGGAGTGTGTGTGTTTTCCCTGGTTTGATTTACTTGTCGGGGATTATTCCCTGTGTTTTCTAGGGTGTGGTTAGTCATTTTAGGTTGGAGTTTTCCTCTCAGCACCTTCTGTAGGGCTAGATTTATAGATAGATATTGATTAAATTTGATTTTATCATGGAATATCTTATTTTTCCATTTGTTTTAGTGGAAATTTTGTTTGGGCTAGCATCTATGGTCTCTTTGAGTCTATAAAATATCTTTCTAGGCCATTTTGGTTTTTAGAGTCTCCATTGAGTTGAGAAGTCAGGAGTTATTCTTAGTAGCTTTGCCTTTATATGTTACTTGGTATTTTTCCCTTTCAGCTTTTAATATTCTTTGCTCTGTATGTTTAATATTTTGATCAATATGTACCAGGGGTTGAGGGGATGACTTATTTGCTGATTCAGTCTATTTGATGTTCTGTATGTTTCTTATAATTTGATAGGCATTTTCTTCAGGTTACAGAAATTTCTTTGATGATTTTGTTGAAAACATTTTTTGTGCCTTTGACCTGTGTCTCTCTTCCTTTCCTCTATTCCAATTACTCTTAGATTTAGTCTTCTAATAGTGTTCCAGATTTCCTGGATGCTTTATGCCATGATTTTTTTTTTAGAGTCAACATTTTTTTTAATTGACTTAGCCATTTATTCTATTGTGTCTTCAAATATCTGACATTCTCTCTTCCATCTCTTGTATTCTGTTGGGGAGGGGAGACTTACCTCTGAGGTTTCTACTTGAGTTCCTAAATTTTTCATTTTCAGATTTCCCTCAATTTGGGTTTTCTTTATTGATTCTATTTCCACTTTCAGGTCTTGAACTGTTTTATTATTTCCTTCCACTGTTTGCTCATGTTTTCATAGATTAAGAGATTTGTTCATTTTTTCTTTAAGAGCCTCTATCATATTCATAATGGCTATTTTAAGGCCCTTGTCTAGTGTTTCAGCTCTGCTGCATTTCTCAGGGCTGGGCGAGGGTTGCTGGGCTCTAGCGGAGAGATTGTTCTGGCTGTTTTCTTGGTTTTATGCTGGTGTCTAGGTATCTGGGTTTGGGAAGATTGTAATTCTAGGTACTGATGCTGATCTTGTCTTTGTTGGTTAGGTGTTTTGTTTCTTGGTTTCTGTGGCCCTCTCTGGTTCTTAGTAGATAGTAGTCGCTATGTGTTGCCTGGTAGGAATTTTTTTCTGGGATCCTGATAGATAAAATGTATTTCTAGATATTGGGCGCTCACAGGTAAGAATGGGGATGGGCTAGAAGGGAGATTTGGAGGGAGGGAGAAAAACAGGGTATTCCAGAGGACCTGCTTAGTCCCCTGGGAGTGGGGGCAGAGAGTGAGGAGAGGCCTCAGAGGGTCCGCTACAGAGCTGGCGATGAGACTGGGGGATTGGATTTAGAGGAATAGAGAGAAAGGAGAAGATCTGCAGTTGCCTGTGTGTGCCCAGAAAGTGCCTGCTGGATTAGCAGCTGAGATAGAGCAATGAAGTGGGGGAAGGAGGCTAGGAGGGCAAGATGTGTGTCGTCCACTGGAGATGGGCCTCAGCAGGTGGTCTGGGGCAAAGCTTAGTCAGGGGGATTGGGTTTGAAAGAGCTGAGGAAGAAGTTAAGATCTACAGTTGGCTTACCTGATTCCCTGGCTGGAGTTCTGATTTGGTAGTTTTAAAGCACACTTACTTGAAGTGCAAAAGAATTTTAAAAATGTAATCCATGTCTGTTACCGCCTTACAATGACGCTTTGAACTTTCCCATCTACAGGTTAAATTTCCACCGGAGATATACTATAAAATTTTTACTCACAGACATGTTGAAGATCTGTGTGCTAACAGCCCTAGAGATTACACTAAGCTTCCAGCAAGATACACATCTCATAACAAGAATGATCCGCCTCCGGTTGAGGACCACAGTGGCTGGTACCGCCGCATAGAGAACAATGGCTGGAGGCCTGTCACCCAGAGAGTAAGACAATGGCAATAGTAGTCATTTTTATTTTATTTTATTTTTTTAGTCATTTTTATTTTTATATATTTAGAAATTAATCTTGAATTTTAAAAGTAATAGTTGTGATTCAATTGAAAAAATGCTAACTTAGCTATTCTGGAGTTGTTATATATGATAAATTGTTATCCTTAGAAATTATTTGAATTATTATTCTGTGGGTGTGTGGGTGTAAATGGTGTGTGTGCGAACATGGGGGATCATGTGCTCCATGTGCATGTAGACAGCTTGTAGATGTTGGGCTCTCCTCATACCCAGGTTGTCAGGTTTGAGTGGTGTTTTTATATGGTGAGTTGACTCATTGGCTCCTTACGCTTAATTTTTTTCAACACAATAATTATTTTTTTGGTTTTTCGAGACAGGGTTTCTCTGTAGCTTTGGATCCTGTCCTGGAACTAGCTCTTGTAGACCAGGCTGGCCTCGAACAGAGATCTGCCTGCCTCTGCCTCCCGAGTGCTGGGATTAAAGGCGTGTGCCACCACTGCTGGCTAACATCATAATTTTTTATTGGTTCTCTGGGAATTTCACATCATGCACCCCAATCCCACTCATTCCCCAGTCCTTCCATGCCTGCCTTCCACCCCTGTAACTTCCCATCCAAAGGAAACAAACAAAAGTAAAAATTAAAAACCAAACAAAACCAACATCTTGCCGACCCCTCTTGGCAACTACCTGCTTCTCTATCAACATCAGCCTTCTCCCACACCCAGCATGGCTGTGTCGTCTCCAGGTCGGCCTGGCGTGTACCACTCCTCTCCTCCATCATGCCTCTCTATCACATATTCATCTGTTGGAGTGGATTAGGAACTCCAGTGTGTCGCACAGTATACCCTTTTGCCTAAACAGCTTTACTTGCCAGCGTTCCCTGCAGTGAGTCACTGGTCTGGTTCAAGGCCGCTGGTTTCTGCTACACCATCAATACTGATAAACAGCTTTACTTGCCAACGTTCCCTGCAGTGAGTCACTGGGTCTGGTTCAAGGTTTCTGCTACACCATCAATACTGATAAACAGCTTTACTTGCCAACGTTCCCTGCAGTGAGTCACCGGTCTGGTTCAAGGTTTCTGCTACACCATCAATACTGACCGGACCTTCACCAAGATTCCTCTTGGGTATCCTGCTGTTGCCCTAGTCATGGAGACCCTATGGCTCTGGTTCCACAGAACCGACCCCTTCACATGTTCCAGCAAGTCATAAATGGGGTAGATGCTGGGGACCCAGGTGGCAGCACAGGCCACTCCCATCAGTCTGGTTCTCACTGCTGCCATGTCTCCAGTTACACCTCTCTCCACCGCACAAGAACTGCCCACATCCCTCTCTCCTCTCTATCCACCACATATACGCTCATCAGGAGGCAGCGGGCAGGCTTCTCTTGCATTTATTTTTAACAATCAGGTTTGAAACTAGGGCATTTTTATTTTCTCTCTGCTAACTATATACTTAAAACCCCAATTATAGGATGTGGTATACTTATACAACAAATTTTTCAATGTTTGAGATGTTTAAAATGACCAAGGTGTGAATCCGCTCATTCAGTACTTGATTACGTGCCTGTCATACACTAGACATGGTTCCAGATGCTAACTAAGCACACCGTGGTAAGAAGACACAGCTCCTTCTCTCACAGATAATGCTGTACCTAGAGATCAGTCAAGTAGGCAGGATGCTTTCGTGTGGTATGGGAAGTGGTTAAACAGGGCAAACTGTTGGGAGACACAGCAAACGTTATCTAGTGTTGTGGAAAGAGAAGATAAACTGGAACTGGGAAAACAACCAACCAGCTAGGAGGACATGGCATTCAAAGACACCACAGTTTGGGACATAGCAGTAGACACATCTTTTCTGAGTGGATATAATCCTTGAGGATAGTCATGAAAAGCCAGCAGCACTAGGAGGGGCTGGGTATGTTCAGGTGAGATGAGACGGACATGCTTAGAACAGGTCTGCTATGCATCCACTTCACCAAGTACTGAAGGAATGCGTCAGTGCACAAGTGGTTTGCCAGTGTTGCTATAACACGTGCTTCTGAACCTGCTATGTTATTAATGGGCACATGACTTAATGAGAGCCACCTCGAAAAGGCTGGCTTCTCTTCTACCCCTCTCCTGTACATTCCCACCAACACAAAGTCCTTGTCTATGGAGGGTCCTTCACAATCAGTATTTTAATTCTGTGTATGTTCATCTCTACTCGGCCATAGTTTTGGCTACCATTTGAAAATGAAGTGTTGGAAAGCACAAAGGAAAGTGAATTCCATTTCTCTAAACTGAAGAGAAAGCAAGATATGGAAAAGAAAAGAAAAATTAAAAAGATAGAATGGATGCGGGAGATGTAAGTAGATAATTTGGTCATATTAAAGAAATAGTATTTTTTTCAAGATATTTTTCTTTTTATCATTATTATTATTACAAATTTTCACCTCCTCCCATTTCCTTTCCCCTCCCCCCATTCTCCCTCCTCCTTCCTCTCTAGCAGTCAGGGTTCTCTGCCCTGTGGGAAGTCCAAGGTCTTCCCCTCTCCATCCAGGTCTAGGAAGTTGAGGATCCAAACAGACTAGGTTCCCACAAAGCCAGTACATGGAGTAGAATCAAAACCCAGTGCCTATGTCCTTGGCTTCTCAGTCAACCTTCCATGTCAGCCACATTCAGAGAGTCTGGTTTGATCACATGCTCCATCAGTCCCAGTCCAAAGAAATAGTATTTTTGAGAAAAGAAGTTAGAGAACTCATACTACTTAATTTTGAATTCTAAGGCTTACAAAACAACAGCAATAAAGACATTGTGACCAACATAAAGCCACAGAGATGACTGGGTCAGACCATAGGACTGAAAAAAAGACCAACACATACACTGTTAGTTGGTTTTTTAAAAGCAAAGTGCCTGGTTTTTCTCTGCTGCTTTGAGAAGATAATCTGACCACAGCAATTTAAGGGAGGAAAGGGTTCATTTCAGCTTGCAGGTTACAGTCCATCACTGAGGGAAGTCGGGGCAGGAGGCCATGTACTACTTGAAGCAGAAACCATGGAGTAATGCTGTTTTCTGGCTCATCCTTAGCTAGCTTTCTTCCAGCCCAGCACCTGCCCACCGAATAGGCAAACTGGGTCTTCCATATTAACTAATGATCAAGACAACCCCCCCCCCCCACACATACCCATAGGCTAGTCTGATCTGGACAATTAAAAGTGGCTAGGACATTGCACGAGGAATTGCATTTAGAAGACACTGCCCTTGTACTTGAGATGCAGGCATTCTTTGAGCAATTTTTTTTAGGTCAGGTCTAGTGATGAGGTGGTGAGTTCCCTCAGTTCTTGGCTCAGAAAGTCTTTATTCATCTTAATGAACTTTGTTCAAACTGTCCAGATCATGGCATCCCCAAGTATTTGGATTACAGGCATGAGCTATCACACAGGGCTTTATTGTATCACATTCTTCCAGGGCCCTTGGGCCTCTGTGCCTGCACAACCGCATCTTTTTCCAAGTCAGAGACACTTCATTGACAAGGTTCTGTGTCTTTCTACTTTTTGACATCTTGTACTGATTCAAATATTTTAACAGTGCCACTGTGTCCCAGAGTTTTTCTTCATTTTTTCCATCTAATATACCACAAAAGGCCTATCTTTATGTTCATTTTTTCCTCTTGGTTTAATGCAATGATGAATCTCTCAACTGCATGATTAATTTGAAATAATGAATTCCTCATTTGTAAAGATTTCCTTATCTGTATCTGCTAGACATTTCATTCATGAATTTCCCCAATTTTGTTGAATTTTCTGTATGTAATTATCCTGTATCTCGCTGAGTTTTCTCAGATTTGTTAAATATTGAATAGGCATTTAATTAGTATACTTTCCTTTTGAAGTCTGTGGCTAGAGTTCTGGTCCCTTGGAAGTTTCATGTTACTTTGTTTTCTCCATACTTCTGTGTCTACACCTGGTGGTTAAGTTGGACTAACTTTACAAATGGGCCCTCAGAGTAAAAAGTCATGTCTCTTTGAATGTTGGCCCAGCAAAGGACACTGGCTTTGCTTCCAGTTGGCCATGGAAATAAACTACTTCCCTGCCTCATCAGTGACTCCTGGATACGCTGCATGTAACAGCAGGTTCAGACTCTCCCAAAATGAGTGTTTACATACAATGAGGAGCACTGTGGGAGCACTATTTCCTTGGGCACTCTGGGGGCAATGTAACATGAGGGGCCTGCTTGCTTGTTGGTGTTTCTGTCCCGCCTGGTACCCCACAGCTGGCAAGTCCCAAAGAAAATCACACAGAGATCTCCACAAGTTATAAAACGGATTGGCCCATTAGCTGAGGCTTCTTATTAACTCTTATAACTTATATTAACCCATTGTTCTTATCTATGTTACCTTTCACAGTGGAGCAGATCACATCTTGCTTCTTCAGTGGTCTGGGCAGGAGTGCAGGAAGAGCTCCCTGCTTCCCAGAATACTCCTGTTCTAATTGCCCCACCTCTACTTCCTGTCTGGTTCACCAGCCTATACTTCCTGCCTGGCCAATCAGTATTTATTTAAAACATGATTGACAGAATACAGACAATTCTTCCGCACCAGGGCAAAGCATTATTTATGTCCGTTTACTACAGGTTCAGGCCTACTCTAGGCATTTTTTTTGTAGCTCAGGTCTAGTAATGATGACAAAGTCTGCTGATGATATATTCGTCTTCTCAGTGAATTTCTGTGTTCCCTGTTCTTGGTAAGAACTACTAATGTCTCCCTATTCATGTTTGGTAGGAACATGGACCTTAAACTAATGTTTAAGATAGTATCCAGTCAGAAGGAGCATGTGCTGAGAGTCAAATTTGCAATTCCTTGACTTCTCCAAGTCTCAATTTTTTATATAAGAAAGCAGAAACAACCACCACAAATGGCTGTCTTTTTAAAAGAAAGATATGAAAATTATGCAGTGTATAAGACACTAATATGTAGATAAACCTCCTTTCCCCTTCACTTGCTGTTAGCCTCGTGACTTTGTAGAAGTCACATGACTCCTCCTGGTCTTAGTTCTTCACCTGTAAGACCAGAGAGCTGGCTTAGTCTTTAAGAGTCTTCTCAGAATTGGGTTCATATTTTGTTATGAAACTTACAGCAGCTGAGTAAGTGAAGTCTTTCTGGTTAGTGATTAGTTTGCCCCAGGAAGAGTCATCCACACCGGTCTTAGTTTAGAAGTATACAGAACAAAAGCTTGATTTAATTTATAATTTTAATATATAAACATCTATCAATTGTATTCACTTCTAATCACTTATTGCAAAGGATGTGTGTCACTTCTTTTCCCTTATTTAGGTACTACCTGGGAAGTCTGGAGGCCAAGGCGACCCGGCTTGAAACGTTAGGCCTAATTCACAAAGCCACAAAAGGACTAATCAAGAGTATTGAAGATGGCGGCATAGATTCTGTGATGGAATGGGAAGTAGACGAAGTGCTGAACTGGACGAACACACTCAACTTTGATGAGTAAGTTACTGCCACTCACAAGGGGATGAAGTCCTGTATTTTTCTTTCTAGAATTTCCTGTTTCCAGGTTGAACCTTGGGTTATGAACATAACCTTTAAAAATATAATTTGTCTAAAACAGAAAAGGAAAAACTGATTTTGAGAAAATATAGCAAGGCAGAAGAGTAGATTATAGCAGCTATGTCTAATTTACTGTTTTACTTTGGGATTCAGAAACAGAAAAAAATAAAATTTTTAATATCTAAAAAGAATAGACCATATAGATTGAAGCTATTTCTTTACATAATTAATATAAATAAATTCATATAATTAATGTAAATAATTAAAGCTTTATATATAAACATACATAAAAGCTTTATATATAAAGTTTTACTATACTATATATTAATATAGGTGTATTATATTTATATAAAGCTTTAATTGCATTATGTAAATTAAATAAAGATTTATATATATTATTTAAATATAAATATATAACATATATAAAGCTTTAATTTAATTGCATTAATTATGTTAAGAAATAGCTTCAATCTATATGGTCTACTCTTTTTAGATATTAAAAAACAGTACCAGTAACTTAAATGGCCATTGAAAGGTCTTTTTAGGATTTTGTGTGGTGGGAATTTCAGTTCAATGCAGTCATCAGGTAAACGCCAGCTGAAAGCGCAGTGGGGCCTTGACACGACCAGCGTGGCTAGTAAGGAGTGCTGGCAGGAGTTCTCAGAGTGGAGCCTTGATACGGCCGGCAGGAATGTGCGGTGGTTCCGCCACTCCGGGAGATGGCTGGTGATTGCTCAAGTGTTGCAATGTAACCTAGCAATACCACTCCAGCAGCTGCACAAAGAAAAAGGAAAATGTACATCCATGCAACGACTAGCCAAACGTTCACAGAAACATTTTACAGCGAGGAAAAACTTAGAAGTAATCCAAATGTCCATCAGGTGTGGATTAGGCGAGTAAAGCACAGTTTGTTTGCACAATGTAGGATTGCTCAGCAGCAGAGCAGAGAAATTCTGGTACGTGCCATGATGCCCATGGAATTGTCACGTGATAGCAGCTTAATTACAAGTGATATATGCAGAATAAGTAAGTTTAGAGACGACATATATTAGCAGTGGTTACCTGAGGCTGTGGACCGGGGATTACAGGAGGTTACAACTAAGGAACATTGAGTGTCTCCTGGCTGTAATGACAATGTTTGAAAATGGACTGTGGAGAAAATGCACAACTCTGAATATACTAACCGTCTCTGAACCATGAGTGGACTGTAGAGCCAACAAGTCGTACCTCAGCATCGCCGTTAAAATATTCAATGCATATTCAGCTGCAAAAAGAACTGTGGATATTGCATGGGCAAAGAGAAAAATTATAAAGATGGTAAAGAAATGGGAGACATTAGAAAGAGGGAGTTAAAAGGGGACAGGAAGAATTGAGGTGTCAGCCATTGACAGAACATGAGGAAGAGACCAGAGGAAGTAGGTGATAAAAGGGAAACTTCCCATTATTCAGAGACGTCCTTGTCATCATGTCTGAGGAGATGCTGGCGGAGATGTTCTTGTCATCACGTCTGAGGAGATGCTGGCGGAGATGTCTTTGTCATCATGTCTGAGGAGATGCTGGCAGAGATGTCTTTGTCATCATGTCTGAGGAGATGCTGGCGGAGATGTCCTTGTCATCATGTCTGAGGAGATGCTGGCAGAGATGTCCTTGTCATCATGTCTGAGGAGATGCTGGCGGAGATGTCCTTGTCATCACGTCTGAGGAGATGCTGGCCTAGACAAGCCCATGCTGCCAGTCATCTCTCTGTTAGACTCTGTGGGATGAACACACCTTCTTTTGACATGGTGAGAGAACTGAAGAGCCTAAATGTTTCCAAATTATGTACTTCTTTCAGTTCACTCCAGTTAAGTAAATAAAAAGCAAAGTGTTTCGCTGTACCCCGACAAGAACTCAGACGAGGTGATTGCTGCGAGTGTACAGGCGGCACTTCTGCCTGCAGACACACGGTATCTGATGCAGTTAGGTTCTGCGGCAGCCTGGTCCTAGGCAGCGGCAAATAGCAACCTCCCTAGGCTTTTATGGCATCCGGTCCCCATTACTGTTCTCTTCAGTTATAATTGGTTTACTGACACATCCTGTGAGAAAAATTCAGAATCTGCCATTTCTCCCTACAGGAAAATTGGTAAGTTAGTAATTTCTTGGAAAGACCTCTAAAAAAATCTGAATAAATACACTTACAGGTGAATTTGTTTTACAAGTGCCTCATTATTTTGAGACAATGTCTTACTATGTAACCTCAGCTGTCCGGGAACTCGGAGATCTGCCTACCTGTCTCTGGAGTGCTGGAGTTAAAGGTGTGCGCCACCATGGCCAGAGGTTCCATTTGAACCTCTTGTAACTCGTCTTGGAGATTGCCTTATAATCACATGTGACCCACTAGGAGGTGGTAAAGTCATGAAAATCAGACACTGAGGCTAGTGAAGATGCGATCATTAGGCATTGTTAATTAGCATTATTTAGTAATAAGTCAATTTAATGCCCATATAATATGTTACAGATATATTGCTACCTGGAAAGAAACTGCTACAAGCATGTCTTCAGCTAAGTTAAAAGGTAGGTGATTGTTTTTTTGTGTATGAGAATCTTGACTCCATGTAAGCGTACCCCATGCATGAAGTGCTTGTGGAGGCTAAAGAGGACACCAGATCCCCTGAAACTGGAGTTACAGTTATGTGCCAACACACGGATGCTGGGAACTGAACATGGGTCCTCTGGAAGAACAGTCAGTACTCTTAACCACTAAGCCATCACTCCAGTCCAAAGTAGGTGGTTTTTAGCAATACTTTTTGGAAAAACCTATATGGGTCCATGTAACACCCGATTTGGTGTTACACCCTCGGTACAGTTCGCGCGCCACTGTACCGAACGCGAGTCGGGCAAGGGCCTGGAGATTGAAAAGAAGACACAGAGAGACCAGGGTCATTCGAAAGGGGGAGTCTTTATCTACCTGACTGCAGCACAAGGATCTCCGCCCAGGCAGGTGGGAAATTACCATATTATCAATGGAGTGAATGCCCTGCAGCTAACAACCAGACGGGGCAGGCATAGCACAGAAACACACAGGAAGCTTAGTAGTTGATCATAAACTGTCCTCATGAATGCACCACAGGAATAAGGGAGACCAGGGCCCTACAGGTCCAAATGAGCTGTACATATTCATCATTATCTGAAGAATGTGTGTATGCACACGTGGATATAAATGTCAGGTCATGGTCGTCATGTCTATTTTTCTTTATATGCTGGGCTCTCATTTGGAAATATGTTTTCCATTTTATTTAAGGCAGGATAAAAGTTTTGAAAGTTGTATAGCTCATGGTCTCAGTAATGACTTCCAGTGGGCAAGCTAGATTTGGCAAAATGAATGCCTCCAAATGTTGGAAATGTTTAAGTTCCATTCCACCCTTGTCCTTCAGTAACGGCACACAGAATCCTACCATTATGCCACAGAAGTACAATGAGTCTAATGTCTTAGGGTTTCTACGCTGTGATAAAACACAGGGACCGAAAACAACTTGGGGAGGAAAAGGCTTATTTCACCTACACTCCACATTACACTCAATCATCCAAGGCAGGGCAAGACTGATGCAGAGGCCATGACGTGCTGCTTACTGTGCTCTCCGTGGCTTTCTCAGTTTGCTTTCTTATAGACCCAGGACCACCTGCCCAGGGATGGCAATGCCCACAAGAGGTGGGCCCTCCATCCCCCATCACTGGTCAAAGCCATAGCTCAGGCTTGCTTACAGGCCAGTCTTTTAAAGTGGCATTTCTCAGTTAGGAGTCTTTCTACCCATGTCTGTGTTTGTGTCAAGTTGACACAACCAACCAGCACAACCGTCAAAGACTATGATTTATTTACCTGTGACCAGAATGTAACTCTACTACCTTGTATGAGAAGCAGCCAGGCAGAGCAGTTAGAGTGTGGAGTCTGGGTTTGAGTTCCTGTTCTGCTGTTGTTATAACACAGAGAAGAAGCGTAGACTAGGGCTTGACACTTAGCAGAGCTTAGGATGCTGCCCAACACATATCACCCCATCGATATGAGCTATCGTTTTCATTCGTTGTTCACTTCCTCCCAGCTCACCACTGCCACTCAAATCTAGCATGTGATTGGCCCTCGTCCCTTCTGGGATGGTTCCCATGCTGACATTGCCCAGGGCCATTCTACACACAACAGATAGTGTGAACTCTTAGCAACTACTGTGGAGAATGAATTTAACTTGATCTTTCAAACAAACATATGAAACAGGTTCCATTATCTGCATTTTCTGAGGGAGGAGAGACGATATGACTTGCTCAAAGCCAGTCTGTGCTGGGATTTGAACTAAAGCAGGTTAAGAATTCACAGCTGAAACACTGTCATAGTCTGCTGCCTCAAATGCACGCTTTCCACATAGAAACCATGGCCTCTGGCTGTACCTACACGGACATGTCCCGCGTTTCATTCATACTCTTCATTTTCCAGACCCATGCCTGTTCCTCAAACACACCAAGCAGTTTTTACATTGGGGATTAATGGAGTTAGTGCTGATCTGTTAGACTGTCTTATATGGTGTAATCTGTATAGTCCAGCAACGGCTCCCATGGGACAGTCTGAGGATCCTGCGGCTGCTCATTCCATGGGGGCTGGGTGCAACGTCAGCACTGGAAGCTGGAAGGGTCCCTGGAGAGCTGCTGACCTTAAGGACATGTCAGAAACCTGAAGAAGCTGATTCTGCTCTCAGAGAAAAAATGCAGCAACAGCATAGACAAACTTGCCATTATAATGAAAGCAGGCAGGCAAAGCGAGCCTTTCCTTTCCACCTTCTCTTATTTTGGGTTGCCACCAAAAGGTGCCACCCATATTGTGGGTGGGCCTTCTTACTTCAATTAACCCGGTAAAGCAAATTCCTCATGGGATAGCTGATTCCAGACAGAGTAAAGTTGACGGCCAAGTCGAACCATTACAATGGCCTTCTACAGAACAATTTTGGTTACTATCTTTATGATAAAGGGCAAGGAGATTAAAGCAGAAATCACAAGAAGTACACACTTAAGTGATTTACTGATGAAGAATATACATGACAGATACAAAAAAGGAAACAATATGAATTACTAAGTTATGAAAGGTTATGGTAAAAATATGTTCCTTCCAATTATCATATTGATAAGGGTAAGGGAAAACTATCTTAAATACTGAGGAAAGATGGTGGCACCGGGAGAATATGTGTGCCACCCTTTAAGAAGCTAGAGAAAGCCAAACACTTGAGGTAGGCAGGCATTCTCTGAGTTCAAGGCCAGCCTGATCAACATATTAAGTTCCCAGGATAGCCAGGGTGACATAATACAAAGACCCCTGTCTCAGAAACAAAACAAAACAAAGAGACAGGGTGTGCATGTGTGTACACAGGGGCTGGATGGGGCAGGTATCCAGAGCAGATTCATAAACGGACAAGATAGTTCATTTGGGAGTGAAGAAACGGCTCTAGCTAATTACACAGCACTCATTCCAAACACAATGGACCATCTCATTTAGTTATCACAAATCCAGGCAGGTTCTGGGAATGGCTTAGTGGAGAAGACCACTTACTGTGCAAGCTTAAAGACCCTGGCACAAGAAAGGCCAGGCAGAACTTGTGGGTGCCTGTAACCATAGCATGAGGGAGTGGACACACGTGGATCCGAGAGGCTCCATGTTTAGTGAGATTTTAGGGCAGCGTGAGGATACCTCACAACATCCTCTGACCCCCATGGGGGTATATACACCATGCAGCAGGTGCTACCACAATCTTAAATTTTACAGATGAAGACTTGGGCTTACAGAACATCAACGACTGCCCCAAATTACAGAGGTATTTTTTGGTAGGTCACACCTAGAACTTGGGTCATACAGAAACCTGTGTAGAGAGGAACAGTAGTTAAAATAGAATGAACAGAGATGGGGGCACTGAGAATTTCTGTTAAACAGCAATAAGGACATGTGTTCAGAGTGTGACGGAAGGACTTACAGACAGGGTACTGTTGTAACCATCTGTCCTTTCTTTTCAGATATGAGGCTTCAACAAATCCAGAAAAACCTGTATTATAACTTTGATGAGTCAGAGGAACCAAAGAAAGGGTCATATGAGGATAATCACTATGAAAATATTTACGTAAGGCCACAGTTCACTAGCTTAACACCCAATTCCACGTTTGGAATGAAACCATAAAGGACTCCCTTTTCTGAGCAATGGCCCATTTTTCAGTTAAAGCCTAGAGACTGACTATTTCGACTGTAATGACTTTTGTATATGTTTACTCCTATTAAGGACTTCAGAAATACTACACTGGACAGTGTATAGTTCTTCCTGGTATTCTGATAAACTGTAGTTGTCTGAAATCACACTTAAAATAAAGCATATTTAGGTTGTTTAAAAAAAAAACCTCCAAATGCAATTTGCTTTTAGCACAGTTGCTCAGGGCAGAGCTCATTCACTGTATAAATGGCCCTCACTTATTTTTTCCTGAACTGTCCACTTTTTTAAATGATGCACAGTATTTTTTAAATACTTTTTAAAAGTATTTTTTAAATGATGCACAGGTAACAACTTACACATCTCAAGGGGGGAAGTGTATTTCACAATGCACATACAACATGTACCCGTCAAATCTGGGTGCTCAGGGCTCCATCTCCTTTAGTTTGGTGCCTTTGGATGGAAGCAGTCAATGTAGGAAGCATGGATTTCTTTGATACGTTGGTTTCCTTTAGATAAACACCAGAAGTACCACTGCAGGATCACACAGTAGTTTTGCTTTGAATTTTTTGGAGTAGCCTCAGGGACAGACATATTCAAATACAGTTAACAGTGATTTAAATACCTCATCAAGAAATCATCCTCTTCTAGAAAAAAGAAATGTAGTTTATATGTACAGCTGAGTACTATTTAGCCATAAAAAGAGTAAAATCATGTCACCTAGCATCTGGGAGAAAATAGATCTGGAGAGTATCATGTTAAATAAAATAAAAGTCAGACATAGCAAAACCACAGGCACTCTTGTGTCACATGGAAATAAAAGGGAGGAGGAAACCTCCCCAAGAGAGGAGAATGAAGATCAGACATGATCAGTAAATTTACACACATGCACACACAGAGAATCAATATGCCTTAGGTTCTGTGCCTCTGTAGTGGGGTAGCTATAAGAAACAATATTCTGTATATTTCCAAAAGCCTGAGAGAAAGGGCTGTGAAGACTTACCATAAAGAAACTATACACCCGGGGCTGGAGAATTGGCTTAGTGGTCGAAAGCACCAACTGCTTTTCCCAAAGACCAAGGTTTGATTTTTCAGCACTGACATGTGACTCACAACTATCTAACTTCAGTTCTAGATAATCTACTGCCATCTTCCAGCATGTGAGTGGTAGACAGACATAAACGTAGGCAAAAACCCATCCATACACCTAAGAACAAACAACAGAAGCCCTCTTGAGGAGAAACACTTAACCTGATGGCATATGTTTTCAATCTCAAGAAATCATACATTGTGAGAATTAAAAGGTGAAAAAAAAAAGCCCCAAACAAAAGGACACCATTTCTGGTTTTATACCAGAGCTAAGGACAGAGTCCTAATAAGATGTCCACATACCCATGTATGTTATGATAGCATTCTACTGTTGGGGTAAAATGCCTAAGGTACACAATTTATCAGACTCCTTCACTTCAGGTTCTGTGGTGAGACAGTATCACGCCAGGGAGCAAGTTGTCTTGCAAAGCTGACCATTTCAAAGACAGGGAGCAGCAACACAAAGAGGCACCAGGATTCCACTTTATGAGTTCAAAGGTCATAACCTGCCTCTCCCCTACCTGCACTGGCCTACCTCCTAAAGATCCCACCAATTCTCAGGTGTTGAAAGTGTATGGCTGACTTAATTTTAGGAAACCTAATAGTGTGAACACCAAAATGACACGCTCACTTTCAGAAAGTGGTCATTTACAGCAAGTGCAGTAACTGTTAACCCAACCCCAAAGCGTCACAGCAGTCCAGGGATTTCTTTAACAGGAAAAGTGACACAGACGCCTCACTAACAACCCTTCAGGAAACAGAAAATGGGGAAACACTGACACTTGAGCGTTGGCCATGAGCCATAGGACTGTTCAAACATGACGGCTTGTATCTTCCGTTATCGCTGTACAAGCAGAGGCTGTGGCCAAAAGAGTAGAGGAAGATAAAGTAACAAAATAGTATTAGATCTTGGAGGAAAAAAATAATTATTCATAGCAGAAATGAGCACCTAAAACACCAGTTCTCAACCTGTGGGATGTGACCCCTGTGGCGGGGATTGAATGACCCTTTCGTAAGGGTCAACTGAGACCACTGAAAACTATAGATTTACTTTACAGTTCATAACTGTAGCAAAATGATAGTTGTGAAGTAGCAATGAAAACAATTCTATGGCTGAGGACAACAGCTATATGAGAACTGTATTAGGAAGGTTGAGAACCACTGGGGCTAAAAGAACCAACGTAAGTTTCTAGAAAGAATAGGTAACATTTCCATGGAGAGTAAGCACCTTAAATTCCAAATAATAATAAGAGACAAGAGATACCGTATAAAAACCACAAAGGTGCCGAGAAAGAAATGAGATAACAGTATGAGGATCTCCACAACAGAAACTCTAAGACTTGGATAGCGTTGAAGGGAATTCCTTACAGAAAAGATTTAACTACCTGTGAAACTGGTGATGACAATGAACGATAAGCCAACAGAGGGGAAGGAGCAATGTATTGCAGAGTGTACACTCTTACTCCTGCTGTATACAAAACCATGCATCCTGTCAGAGCAAAGTAGGGGGCTTTTATTCCAAGGAGTAATTCCATTATATGAGATTTTTTACTAAGTCTAAACCCAATTTTTCTGGACACTCTGACCACACTGTATACAAAATTCATTTTACCAGAAGCTGCACAGAGGAACATGAAACTTTCAAGAAGAATGAATTTATTTTAAAATAATATGATAAAATGAAACATCACATTTAGGATATCAGGATCTTTATTTGTCATATCCTGGTGCAACTTAGTTTTTCAGATTTGAGAAATGTCAACTAGATCATTTTCTAAAGCACAGCCAAGAACACAGCCGGGAGCCCTCCTACCTGGATTCTGAACCGAGTGCTGACTTCTGGGCTCACTGCTGTCTCCCTAGGAACTAGCCCCGTGACGGGCACATATCAAGTATTTCATAAAATGGACATACACTTGTACCGTTAACATAAACTTGTATAATTCTTTATTAAATTTTTTTTGTAACATTCAGGTAACAATGTAACAGATTACATTTAATAACACTAAACACATCTATATAAAATATATAATTTCATGAAGGTGCAACTAAAACACTTGAAATGGCACTTTTCTCTATTCCATACTGGCCTTCTACTTAAAAAGGTGGTTATTATAAACCTTAAGGTGCCCAAAGTTTTTCCTTTTTGCTTTTGTTCCTTTTACCATATTTAAATTTGTGACAGATTTCTAGGTGCACATCTTTTCCCCATTTTAAGTGAACACTATGACGACCTTACATTTGGGGCCTGACTTGGGACCACTCTGAGGGTGCACAGGGTTGGAAGAGGGACTGCTGCCTCCCTCACTCTAGACACACCAGCTGTCTAACTTCCTTTTCTACCAGCTTCTCTATTTGCTCTTCACTGACTTATACCTGACCAGTGAACGCCAGATTCTTTTTACTAAAAGCTCTTCAACTGAAGAGACTGCTTATATGATACTTGTGTGTAATGTCTTCTGGCCTCAGACAAGTAACCTTTTCCAACTTTTACTTTCTCTGGATATAAAATGAAATACCTGATGACATCAGTTAACAAGATAACGACTAATCAGCAGCATGAAAAATTTCCAACTGACACTTTAAAATTATTTCTTCATAAAATAGAAGGTATACCAATGTTTTGAATGCCGGCTACCTAAAAAAAACTTTGGAATACAATTTGCCCATCAAAAATATATGTTTTAAAGAGTCATTGTAAAACATGAACCCAGCCTTATATGCATTTTCTTCTCTCAGGAAAAGGGCACTTAGTGTATAGCTAAGGCATTCAGAACAAAAGTCCGACTTATTTATTGCTAGTATGTATGATGCTTGTATTTTGAATCTTTGAGTTGTACAGATACGGTACCTTCAACACTTCTGTTTCTGAGGGCTCTCTAATCTGGTTTCCTACTTTTACACATGAAAAACTAAGAAGGTTTTGGAAAATTCAAGGGCTATATATCTGCTGATTATCTAATGAACTGATGGTATGCAAAATCATGCTATAAGGTTTTAATCATCGTGGCTCAACTTACAATCAATGAAATTTATTGTGAGGTAATAAATATCACAATGTTGTTGCCATTTTTCCTGGCAGGTAAAAGGCATAGATTATTTTTCCGTGTTTTATACCAATAACTTTCTCTAATTATAGTATGCTACAAACAGTATTTTTCTATTATTAGCCTAACCGTAGCGTTATTTATATAGGTTCATCATGAAAAGAATTTACACATCAGCAGCAGCTGGGCATGCTCATCCGCCCACTGTGATCCACAGTTTGATAGGACTGGACTAGGAGAGCTACTCATCCATTAACATTCTTGTTGGCTTTTGCCCAAAGATTTCAACTGTGTACTTTGTATATAGGTCTGTTGCCCAGTTTTGCTTTCTGGGATCAAAAGATTTACTAAAATGTAGCTTAGTTTGCTAATTTTATAGGTTTCTAAAGTGATGAAAGGCTTAAGGATATGCTTAATAAATATAAACCTACGAATAATTATTTTCAAAAGCAAAACAGGAATATGGCTTTTCCCAGGTGACTCAAAGATGCCGCGGTCTTTTCCTAGCAGATATGGAGGCATTATGACTTGTAACAAGTTTCTTTATCTGTCACTCAAACAAGGCTGGAATGCATAAGTACTGTCTATATGCTATATTTTTATCTATTAATATTTTCCTACTTCCTTTTTCTATAGGTGTATATATTGTATATTAAAAGGGGTCTGATAAAACAATTTAGTAATTTTATGTGTATAGGTGAAGCACTTGTCATGGATTTAAACAATGAGTACAGTAAAAAAAATTTTGTTTTCAAAGCATTAAAAAAAAGAAAACCATCCATTATCACAAGTTTTGGTTGTAGGAATCAAACATACTGCTGACAGACATGTCAGGTACTCGGCATAAAGGAAATTCCTGATTTTAATACCTGTAAATCTCACCTCATTGGCTCTTGTAACTGCCCATCTTACTCAAGTTTGTCAAAAATATTTTATAACTTAATCTTTTCATATTTCAATTAGCTGCTTCTAGGTTTACCTGAAAACCTAATATAAACTTTTCAAAGTCATCGATAAAATGTTTGTGGCATATAATTCAAGGGTGAAGAATGGATCAACTATATTATTCCAACCTCTTCAGTGATTTAACTACAGAAACATTACAAATTCATTTAACTAGCTGTTATTAGCTAATATCATTATCTATGAGGAGATCAACACTTTCTTAAAGACATTCTAAGTTCAACACATCCCCTTGATTACTACAGTAAGTAGATAACAAATATTCATAATATCAAATTCTGACAAAAGACACAAAGCAGGAAAGTTAAAATGCAAAATAATTTTCATAATAGTTTGCAGAAACCAAGAGTTTGGCTTTGTGTATGTGTGTGTGTGTGTGTGTGTATATATATATATATATATATAATATATATATATACACACACAATAATGCAAACATCCATGTGTGTATTGATGTATATATATTTGTGTGTGTGTGAGTGTGAGTGTGTGTGTGTGTGTGGACTAAAGAATCTTAGGCTTGCAAACAGCAAGGGAGAGACATTAGATGCACCTCCCTTCACCCTACCACCTTGATGCACATGCAGGCTTAGCTTTCACTGAAAAGGGTATCAGTACAACACTCTCTGCCTATTTGCACAGAGATAACAGAGGCCTCTGTCATGGCCTGGGAGACTCTTCTGCTCTCAGCAATCTACACTATTCCTGAGACCTAGAGCCTGGAGCCGAGGAATTTCTGTGATGTCCCTGGGGACATGAGCAAACTCTCTTGAAGAATCACTCTTAACCTAGGCCATGCAGGAGTCTCACACACACACATGTGAGAAGGGGGCTGAAAATGAGCTCACCTTTCAAAAAGACAAACTAGCTCACCAAACTCAAGAATCAACAATATAAACACCCAGCATGAGACGTTTAAGACGGTTAGTGACAGAAAAGGACGCGAAAAGTTCATTAAGCTGAGTATGGTGATGCACACCTTTAATCCCAAAACCTGGGAGGCAGAAGCAGGTAGAGGTCTATTAGTTCCAGAGCACACAGCTGAAAATAAAATCTACTTTTTCCCTCGTAAAAATAAAAATAAGCTTCATTGTTGTATGTGTGTGGACATGCATGTGCCATGGCAGGCATGTGGAGGTCAAAGAACAGCTTTACATGGGTTCTCGGGGCGGAACTCAGGCGGAACTTGTACGGCAAGCGCTTTACCTACTGAGCCACACTGTCAACCCTGAAAAACAATTTTTGAAGGAATCTAGGAGATGAGATGTAGTTAACAGGAGAATTCATGAACTAGGAGAAAGGTAAGAAAGAAACATACAGCAACGGTGAATACTAGAGGGTCTGAAAGAGGAAGAGCACAGTACTCACTTAAACACCACTAGCTACACATGCTCTTCCTCTCCAGACCTCATCACTTGGGAACACTGAGTGATCCTGCAACTGAAATCAGAACATTTCTTCTGCTTTGGTTTTAGAGACAGGGATTCTCTGTGTAGCTCTGACGGTCCCGCCATGCCTGGCTTGAAAGCAGACCATTTCTTAAGTGCAGGTTTATTCAGTGTCCCCTCCTAAAAATGCCGAGGACCAGAGCTGCCTCTGGTTTTGGATATTTTCAGATTGTAAAGCATTTGTGACGACTGCAAGCTAAGACTAGCTATGCGCCTAATCTGAACCTCTGAAATGTGCTCAATATGTCAGAAAGCTTTGGATACCAGAACATCTCATGTTTTGGACTTTGAAACTAAGTGTGTTCAACCTATACTACTTTGTTTTCAACACCATTTACTTACTCCATTCCCCGCCACCCCTTTAATCTGCAATTCTGGTTTTGAACTTGGGGCCTCAGACAGTTTGGGCACTTGTTCTATACTGAGCTACACTCCAGTCCAACATTTATTTTAATGTGAGTTTCCCATGATATAGTGACAGTTATAATTTTAACGTCTACCCTTTCTACAGTATTACTAAGTACTTTGGAATTCGCACGCACATGCTAACACAGTGACTGTCTGGGAACTTGCTTTAACTAAAGACTGCTTAGAGCAAGAGTTACAAACTCGTCCTAACACACACCAAAGCAAAACTCACTCTGCTGCTCCCACTGGCTTCAGGTCCCTGTGCACCTCAGTGATCCCACTGAAAACAATACAAGCTTGATCTTAAGAGTCAACATTCATCCTAACATACAAGAGCAGAAATATTAATTTTTGGCTGGTTATGTATCAAGGAGAAAACTGGTTCAAAAGCAGTTATTAACTAATTTCCATCCAAATATGGTGGCTGATATGTAATTTCTGAAGTCTTGAGTTTAGAGTAATTCCTGAGCTGAAGGTCACACCCAAGCTTTCCATCCTGGGAAGAGTCGGCTGAGATTTTTGGGATCCATGGCCTGCTGGATAAGCAAGTTCACCTGTCCGCCCACACTGAGCACAGTGCCTTCTTCCACGCCTTTCAGTTTCTCCTGCAACCTCATCAAGACACGTTCAGCTACTTTGTTGAAACTCTGATCAGTATCACTAAGGATGAAAAACATAAAGAAATCAAAGAGGCACAACAGTTAAGGGCTTGGGAATAACAAAATCTAAGTAACTAACAATAGGTCCCTCCTAATATCTCCCACCTAAGACTTCGTTTGCATTCTTGATCTTCCGCATTGGGGGTAGAATGGAGGTCAGTCTCATCTTCTGGCCTCTGTTGCAAATACAAAGCTTTTAAAGGATTCATAGTCCAGTCAAAGAGAGGATCGTACAAAAGGACCTAGACAAAAAAACAAACGATGTGCATGTTGATTACAATCAACAATAGCAACCACATGAAATAACACTAGTCTCGAGCAGCCGGCGGAGGGAGCAGACTAAGAGATGAGTTATGTATTTGTGCAGAGGAGCTATGTTAAATATAAGCTCCAAGGTTCTCATCCCACCCCGAGTTCACTCTTCCCCCAGGGTCAGGTGTCAGGCTGGATGACACTGTCCTAGCTGGAGGAGATTGTCACTGTGGTTTTTACTCTCTTCTCTCTCCAGGTCTATTTCACCTCACTCTTAAGCCATGTTCCCTAATGGAGTTTTAGCTCCATCAAAACTAACATTTTGACCACCATCCTACTACCCACTCCAGTGGCTCTTTTTCTATTAATTAGATCCCAAGCGGAGTGAATCTAATAAAAGGATGTAAAGTATTCAACAGCAAACTGCCCTGCTGTGTGTACACACAGACATTTCTTGTTTCTCAGTCAGACTTAGGCAGTCTCGGTAGTAAGTAGAATACTTGGTTACAGAGGCCAGGCCAGTATCACAGGACCACAATCGTTTCTGATAGTCACCTTCACTGGGTTTCCTCAGCATCCACATGCTAGGACTGTAAAATGTCTTCAGCATATTTTAACTGTAGGACATGTACTAGATCAGCAGTATCAAAAGCTTTTAATTTTGTGCCGCTGCTCTGAGTGTCCTCCAGGACCACTGATAAACCATGGAGGGACTGAAATTAAAAGGAGTGACCTCGGGATTGAAAGTCAAAATACTATTGGGAAGCACTGCCCTAGAGCAGGAGACAGCAGTGATGAAAGAGAAACTGTTCCTTAATATTAGGAAAACCATGGCAAATGACTCTCAGAAATTTGGACTGATTTACCAGGGGCAACAATAGAACTTTGTGTGACTGTGAAGGGTGGGTTTGTTCTAAAGGGATAGAGGTATTGTAAGTGGGAACAGAAATCATTTCTCAGATGTAATACTCTCACTCAGACCAGCATGGCAAACTGCTAATTGAATCTTCTAAAGGACACAGCTCCACCCTTACTATGAGTCTCAATAGTGCCAGCGAAATACAAATGACTCTCAACCCTGCCTGCACAGGAGGGATTTACAAAACACACATGCTCCTACTTCTTCGTCCCTAAAAATCTGGTTCAAACTCAGGTAACAGTACTCGTTAGAAGCAGAACAGGTGATACCTGTGTGCAGTCGGGCCTGTACTCAACTTCCTTTATTTCTCTCTGTAGGAAATAGCTGAGTTCTTGTCTCACACATCCTTACCAGCTTTGTAATGACTGCCAGACGCACACAATTCTCACTTGGGTAGAATTAATGTCATAAGCACTGGAAGTATGACTTTTTTCCCTCTCTGTCCTGGGTCTACATGAGATGATAAACCTGATTTAAACACATGTTCTGCAGGACACAGCTCCATTCAGATGAACTGTCTCAAAGCTACATAGCAAACAAGAACTACAAGAGCCTCAACAGCAAACCTCATTCTTCAGTTACATAACTAACAGTGTTGGTATTCTGATTTGCAATTAAATTAGCTCTGAAATTTGGAGGGAAAATGACATATATTACTGATTTCATGGAAACCAATCTCAATCCCATATGGGATACATACAGCTACATTGGTATGTATATGTACACACGTGTGAGGGTGTGATGGGACCAGAGGTTGATGTCAGGTGTTTTCTTCAATCATTTTTCTATTCATTTTCTTTTTGAGACAGTGCCTATCACCGAATCGGTAACTCACCAATTTGGCTATACTAACTGGCCATGAGTCCCAAAGATCCTCCTGTCCCCGCCTCCTCAGTGCTAGGATTATAAACATGCACTACTATGTTAGGTTTTTATAAGGCTTCTAGGGATACCAACTCAGGCCCTCATGCTTGTGTGGCAAGCACAACAGCAACAGGCCGAAGTGGGATGTCTAGGATGTCAAAGTGCTCATTTATTTTTTAGAAATTGGAGATTACTTAAAAATGCTACAATATCCCAAGACACGTTTCTAACCCCAAACATTGTGACGTAAGAAAATGTCCACTGTGTCCCTTTCTGCTGCTGCCCAGCATCAGTCTACATGAAATGAGCAATGCTCTTCAAATGAGTGACTTCCTAACAAGGCAGGCTGACCAGTAAAGGAATCCAGATGTCTTACTTCTACAATGGTTAGCAGAGTTTCCTGAGAACTGCGCATAACTTCCATGGTTTTCTCACAGCATCTGCAAGGTAAAACACATTACAAACATGAATTCTGTAGCACACCAATATTTCAGTCATCTTTGCCTATATGCACTTATGCATGCATACTTAGATGATCCTTGTTAGCAATTCCCAAAATTTTATTTCAAAAAGCAGACCAGTTGGCAAAGGCAGCATTTAAGAGATGTCCCAGAAATTAATATAAATAAATACAAATATGTGGTGTGTATTTTATAAGATCAGCACTTATTTTAAAAAAAAGACACTACTGCTATGAAATACTTTGTCTTGATTGATTACTGGGGCAAGTATTAATTTACTTTTACAATCTGAGATTATAGATCTTTACTGGGAAAACTACAAAAAATCTTTGGCTTTGAACTATACTAGAACATGGTTCTTTCAGACAGAAGTATCATCTCTTGAGCCCAATTTGGAGATCTCTATGAGGTCCCTCCCCTTGGAGCTCAAGAACCCCCATTGAAGAGGCAGAGGAAGAACTGTAGGAGCCAGAGGGGTTGAGGACCCTGGAGAACATGGCTGACAGAATCAACAAACAAGGGACTCACAGCAGCTCAGAGACTGAAGCGGCAATCAAGGAGTCTACATGGGTCTGAGATAGGTCTTCTGCATATATATTATGGCTGCTAGCTTGGTGTTTCTGACTCTTTTGCCTGCTCTTGGAACCGTTTCCCTTCTACTGGGTTGCCTCGCCCAGCCCTTAATATGCAGGTTTGCTGCCAGTCTTATTGCATCTTGTTATGCCATGTTTGATTGATAACCCTGGGAGACCCGATCTTTTATGAAAGGAAATGGAGGGAGAGTGGATCTGGGAGACAGGGGAGGTGGGGTGTGCTTGAGAGGAGTAGAGGGAGGAGGAACTGAAGTCAGAATGTATTATATGAGAGAAGAATAAAAATAAAAACAAAAAACTACTATCTCTTTAACACCCCCAACAATGAGCACCAACAAAACAGTAAAAACAGAGCATGTCAGCTAAGGTTGAATAACAGTAAAAGTGGGCCTCTTCCAGAGGACGTTAGATGTGACAACATGTGCCATGCTGAATTAAGTCCCAGGTGGCTGGAAAGAAAATTACTATCTGTACCAAGGGTCTTTTCCTTAGTACTAAGTACCGGGATGTCATTCTACCACTGAATCCCATCATCTATATAAATTTATTAGCTGAATAATAAACTTGATAGCAAAAATTGTTTGCCTTCCTCCCTTACCTTCTGAAGACACCTTCCACACCAGTGATGCCCATGCCATCCACGATGTCTCTGCTGAGTCTAAAAGGAACTGTTTCTGGAGTGGGAAGGATTTTACCCTGCTCAAAAGCCACTCCTAAAATCAAAGATGTGAAGCAAGAAAGTGTGACTGGCTGACACACGGTCTCTTTAAGTACATGCTAACTCTGTAAAGGCAGCAAATAACCTGTCACTCACATGCTATCAGTACTTGAGGATTACTCTATTTTTGCTTTCCCTGCCTATTACCTCTCCATCATCTTTGAGAACCACTTCAAATGCAAAAGAACAGCTTACTGGCAAAGGAATGCACATTAAAGGATGATTTAAACAGTGGAAAACTGGCATGTTTGAAATTTAGAAGACTCGTGTAGTAAATGTTTTGAGATATAAACTCACATGCTTATTTTGGGGTAAAAATACAGATTCACATGCAATTCTAAGAAATAATGCACAAGGACCACCCTTCACACCTTCTACCAGTCTTTCTCACTACAGGAAAAAACCATGATACAGCATCATAGCCAGGATATGGACACTAGTACAGCCAAGGCATATAACATTCCATCACTAAGAGGTCCTCCATACAGCCCTTTTATAGCCACACCTACTTTCCTCACATGGCTTGTCAATCCCTACATCTATCCCCAATCATCTAACAACCACTAATTTGCTTATTTATATAATTTTGCCATATCAAATGGACTATATAAATGAAGTCACACAGTATGCAGTTTTTGGGATGGGATTTCCTCACTAGGAGGACACTCTAATTCTCTTCACCTCTCTGTTGTAATTAACCCTGGGCTTTATTATGGCCTTCATGGGATATTTTCCTCCTGTGGCTCAGAAGGTGACTCCTTGCAAGGCTGAAGAAATGGCTCAGCAGCTAAGATACCTCTTCCTCATGGTTTCTGAGACCTATTTTTATCTTTTTGTTTTGAAATGGAGTCTCATTTCATAGCTCAGACTGGTAAAAAATTCCCTATATAACCTAAGCTGTCCTTGAACTCAGAAATCCTCCTCCACAGCCTTTTAAGTGCTAGGATTATAATAACCAAGTCCACTCTGGTTTAGCATTCCCAAAGCCTCCATCTCCAGTGTGAGATCAGAATCTCCGCCAGCCCAGGGATTTCAGTCTTCTCTACTGCTGAGAGTTTGACTTGCCATTACATCCAAACGCTTTTATATCAAGATTCCACTACTTTCCAGAAATCTCACTGTTTTAAAATAATGTGTAAAACACATAATTTTTCTTATTTTCATTTATTCGTTCATTATTTTATTTGTTTTTTTATGAAGCCTGCTGTATTCCTTTGTTAGATGCTTCAGCTGTCTAGAAATCCCTCTCTCAGTCTGCACAACTAACGTTAGTGGTAAAACCTAGAACACAACCATCTTCAACTCTAATCTCCTGGTCACTACAACTCTAGTCCAAACCTTCATCATTTCATATCTACACTATTATTTTCTCTCTTAACTTCCTGGTCCAAATTGCTTAGAAAGTTACCTAAAATTCAAACATGATTGGCTCTTGGTTAAATATTTCCCAAAATTTAGCAGATGAAAAGTCAAAACTCTTTAGCCTATCTATCTTGTTAATTTACTACCCCGCCCTCTACTTAATTATAGGCAGAGTTCCCTCTAGCGATATTTAGGACAGCTCTCAATTATTACCCTGTCCCCATTTTTAGATTTCCACCTTCTCGATCACTCTTCCTTCTTTTCTTGAGCTGCCCCCTCTTACAGTAAGTTTTACTTATTATTGTAAGTGAAGATGGTTGCTCATCTCACAAGTGCTTATGCTGAAGAAAAAAACTTAAGTTATATACTTTCTCATAGGCAAATAGTCCTTGATGACTAAACATTAATGAAAGATACAAATCTTTTACTACTCACCTAAATCTATGTGTACGAGTTCTGCTGACTGCTCGTTTATCAAGATATTCTGTACATGCCTATCACCAAGTCCAAGGATGTAACCAACTAGGGAAAAAACAAAACAACCATGTAAAATCTCTAACATATATCCAACCATAATACTGCTGATTCTAAACAATTTTTAAGTAGTTCAGACTTTAAAGCTATTTAAAGAAAATTATACATTGTAAGTAGCATGTAGAGTTTAAGTCAAATCTAGCCAGATATTTTAATGTATACTATGTTTTAAAAATAGATATGCTGCTAAAATTGTTTTCTCTTTATTAGAAAGCACTGATTTTCTCTGAAATTAGTGTGGAAAAATTAGTGGAAAGCTCAAGACCCTGATTTACCTCAGCCAGTGTAATACACTCAAATTTTTATTAAGTGTTCTTAAGAGAGATACAGTGATTGGCAACTTCAACATTCAACAGTGAAACTTTCCTCTCTGCCTGATAAACTACGCTGACCAGAAACGGATCACTACTTGATTTCACAGGTGCTTTTGCAGGCATAACTGCATTTTGATTTTTAAGACAGAGAATGACATGCCTTAAAATACCTTTAGTCTGCTGAGCTACCATGTAGTACTACAGAAAAGTCATTGGGTGGCAAACAGGATGTCCCGTGCCTGGCTGGCCTTACTGTTAACTGAGCCTGATTTCTTATTCATAACTCACACCACTTTAACCCAATTAGTGATTTTCAAGGAAGAAGAGGTTCCACAAGTACTGGGGATCTTGCCTAAACCTACATGTCCTGTCACTCTAAGTACATTACAAAACTGGCACAAGAAACTGTTTTTAGTTGCAAATTAACATGAGACAGTTTCTACATTGTTATTTTTGTAGGGAGAGGGCCCACTTGTTCTTCTCGGCCACCCAGTTTCTACATTGTTATGGTTTTCATACTTTAGGATTTTGTTAACTAATTTATCTAACAACTTTATTCCATTCTCATAAAAAATTAAAAAGTCAAAACATACGTTGAATAGCAAGTATTTAAATACATATCACAATTTCTGTTCTGAGATTCTACTAAACAATGAACCATTGAGTGGAAATCTATTACAGAGATTCTGTACAGAAGAACAATAATAAAAGAAAGCCAAAGGGTGCTATGAGAAGTTTTATATTCCAAAGAAAATCTCAAAGAACTTATATTAAAGGGAGTGAAAATAAACTATATCCACTATATTAAAAACAAAACAAAACTGGTTTTAGTTTCCTACCTCAGAATGGAATTCTCGTCTATAAAGATGGTTGCAAGCTAACAAATTAGCATGAACAAACACAATGATCAAATGGTGAAGACAGTTTGAGCAACAACTACCATTACCACTATCATCATCTGGTAAGTCAGAATATAGTTATGTGCTCAATATGTAAGTAATACAGGATTACCAATAGAAGATGTGGCCACACTACGCGTATATGCCAATCGTTTCTCAAACCAAACAGCTGGGTCCAAGAATTTTTCCAGGCAGAAGTAACGAAAAACTGGTTCAAAGTTTTGGCAAATATTCATGAAGGTATCATATTTCTCTTCAAAAGACTTCTTCTGGACATCCTTTAAACAGAACATTTGCAACATTTTCTCAGTGTTGTGTTCACGTCATTCAACTAATATCCACAATGTTTCTATGTGAAATAGCTAACAAATTATAGGGACAATAAGAAGAAAAACGAGACATTCTACCCATAAGAGGTTAGCAACTTGGCCAGGAAAGTTTTATTCAAGTGGTGATCCCATTAGGATCCTATCCTTTGACTGATTAAATTCTAATTTGAAGGGTCTTATACTATAGATGGAGTGACACAGACATGCTAGAGGCAGCTCCCAATCATCTTAGGTGGTGTCACCACATGCACTGTGACAGGATGGAGACATCAGGCTTCTGTCCTGAAACCTCTCTCTGGAATATTCTCCTGAGGCAAAGTTTATCGACTTCAGCAGGCTCAGTGCCCATACACTAGACGATGACATCCTAACCTGGTCCAGGCGCCTCCAGTTAACTTGAGTGATGTGCCAAAGCCAAACACAGCTGCTCACCTCACCATCCAGAAAACTGTGAAGAGCACACCCTTCTGCACACGGTTTTTGTTGCTGTTGTTTACTTTTTAATAAAATTTTATCCAGGTATATATTACGTATTGAGTATATTACCCCACCCAATACCCTTCCGCTGTGAATCCTTTGTATTCCTAAACAATTTCATTTCTGATTTTCTTCATTTTATATATACATATATAACCATTAATTAGTCTTACTTAGTTAAAATATATCCCTAATCTGTTTTCTCAAAATGACAACATATATTGGTGTCAGAACTCTCTTTCTACAATGTAAATCTGTAGCTGGGCATGATGGCATGTGTTTTTACTCCCAGCACTCAGAAAGTAGAGACAGGCACATCTCTGCAGGTTTGAGGCCAGCCTGGTCTACATTGAAACCTACAGGATAGCCAGGTCTAGAGGGACTCTACCTCAGCTCCCCACCCTTTTACCCTCCCGCTAAAGGAAACCTGATATCCTATTCGTCACAAGGGTCTGTTTCGAGAATCTAACTCTCCACTCCTCCCCACCAGGCACAAGAAGCACCTCCTCCTCTAAGCCTATCCTTTACCACTAGTGCCTGCACAAACTTCCATCAAATGCTGATCACATATTTAAAATAAACTTTGAGGGGCCAGTGAGGTGGCTCAGCAGGTAATGGAGCTTGTCATGCAAGTCTGGCAACCTGAGTTTAATCTCTGGTTCCCATAGACAGGCACAGCAGAACCGACACTACAGAGTTGTCCTGTGACCTTCAGCACATACACACATACAGGGACACAAACACACACACACACAGTTTAAAACAAGCTAACAACAAAAACCATGTGACAGAAATCAAAATGAATTTTCTGGAAAACAAACAAAAATACAAAAACAAAAAACAAATAATTTACCTTGGACAGACAAGTCTTAAAGCTCTGCTATAAATTACAGTCCCTAATCTCACTTTAAAGTAGGGATAAGAATGACTGTCAAATTTGTGACGTCTCAGCTTAGTACCTGGTTGACAAGAGGCATTCAATAAGTGCTGCTAAAACAGCAAGTAAAAGCCAAACCAGACAGCCAATGGCATGGAAATTATTTCAGAAACTTGTTTAATGTAAAAATGGCTTAATTTGTTTCTCTACTTTAACTGGTATTTTGTTTGTTTTATTAAGAATCACCTTATCACAAACTGGAAGCAAACTAATATAAACTGGACAATGTTTATATTTTTAATATGACAGAGTTGGCACTTCATATTGTGTAAAGACCTCCCTATGTCACTTACACATTCATCTTGGTAAGTTTACATCTCGTAAACTAAATACTATGTTCAACAATTATCTCATGAAGCTATATTTTGTATTTTACAATATTTGGTAGCTTTATATATTTTTATAAGCTATTAAATAACCTTTCAACTCACCATCATTTTCTTTTGGCACTGATGGGCACTGAAATCATTTGGCCTGTATCTTTTATGAGCACCTTCATCGTTGTTGACAAGATATTCACCAATAGGGATGGTTCCTGTGCACCACTCAAGAACACCGCTTCGCTGAGAGAGGGGAACCACCTGAGGTGAAATCAAATACATTTGATTACAGAAAGACATCAAAGACCCGTGGATGACCATTCATCATCAGTAGTGCAAAGCATCTCCCAGAATTTATTAACATCTTGGGAGGAAAGCAAGAAATAACAAGGCTCAGAAATGAACACCTTTCTAGCTTCTGCTTAGACTTAAGACAAGCTACCCATCCCTCAGTACCCAAAATTCTCCGAGATATCATTCGTATTAGTGACACTCAACATTATCTGTGATTGGTCCATAATTAATTTGTTCATTTAGTAGAGAATGCTTCAATTATGCTTTGTTTCTGAAACAGGGTGGTTATGTAGCCTACGACCCTTGAACTTTCAAAGCTCCTGCCTCAGCCTCTGGAGTAGCTGGGATTATAGGTATGCACCACTACACCCACTACTTCCCTTACACTTTTGTTACCCAGGACACTTAGGACATTTCACCTAGGAAAACAATTACTTGTGACTGTGGCCTCAATTTAACATACTTTCACTATTTAATTATACTGTATTTTTGTTTAAAGTCTTATTAATTTTAAGAAGAGAAAAAATATAATTCTCAACAAAAATGAGAACTTTTACTGAGATAATTGTTTTTAAAATCATGGTATTTTATAAACATACAAATGTAAAAATAATAAGAAACAAATATTATTTTATACATTAAACCACTTTACCAAATCTAAGAGTTTGTCAAATTTGCAGGGAAGAAGTGAAGCTTATTTTGTGCCTCTTGCTGTGTTCACGCCTCCTCCCACCATCACAATGCTTGCTACTGCTTTTCCACATTCATGCATTTTTGGTGTTTTATTTTCAAAGCTATTTATGTACAAATACCTGCCAACATTATTTCACAAATTAATTAATTATTACTGGGGGCATGCGTGCCAGAAGACAAGAGAGCTACAAACTTTAAAAAAAAATATGTGTGTCAGCTTCTACAATGTGGTTTTTCTCACTTGATATTCTCATATTTGGCTTTGTTAATATACTTAACTATCAATTTCATAACTTTATGGTAACACACACATACAACTGTCCAACTTATCCAGCTTGCATTTCAACATTTATATTGGTTGGTATTGTTTTCTTATTTCCTGAAGGAGACATGTAGGTCCTTGTGCTCACAGATGAGAACTAGAAAAACCTTTGTCTCTTCAAAGGGAGAGCTGTATAACCTGTTTTCTGCTCAGAAGACTGGGAGCAGAGACAGATAATAGCCTGGTGAACTCTGTGCTATCTGTACGGCCAGGACATACCAGCTCCTCTAAACCCTTACCTTGAGCTTATCTTGGCTAATTTATAGCATTATCCTCTCCTAGATCCCTATCATGAGCACTGATGACCTTGAGTCTGCTCTCAGTTAATATATGGAACCTATCTTTATGTCACTTGTACTTTGCAGGAGTTTTGATGTAGTCATGTCTTAACCTTTACTGTGCACATGGGACTGAGTTAATTATCATTGGGAAATTTTTTACCATATTGTGCTGTGCTTAAATATGCCTAAAGTAAACTACTGAGTGCCAGACTCTGGAAGTTTGACCAACACTGGCTACTGAGTTGTGCTGAAGCCGACTTCTAGCCTCTGCTGGCCATAGCGTTTGTGGAGACCCCCACAATTTTCCCTGAAATACTGCTGCAGTGATAGACCATGGGTAAAAATGTAACAGGGTTACAGGGAATGTATATCTTTAACTTAATGAAGTAACTATCCAAGTTGACTGTTGCAATTTATAGAATTACCAAGAAAGTTGTTACTGAATTTTTCCAACACATGTCTGACTTTTACATTTTGCCACTTTCACGCTAACTGTAGCACACTGTGGGTTTTAGTCTGTATTTTTCAGATGACTAACAGAATATCATATGATAAATTTATAGGCCACACAACTTTTTACTTATGAATTCTGTTCTTTTCTATCTTTTTCTAATGACAACCTTTAAATTCCCTGTAAGAGGTATTGTATAGTCTATATGTAAATTTCTTGTTATAATATTAAAATTTACTTTCTTTATGGATCCCCTGTTTTTATGGTATCTTTAATTCTAAATATTTTTTTCTTTTACTATATTTAGATATGTAGAAATACTTTGTTTTGTGTCCCGAGGAACCCTTTAGTTCCAGCTCAGGTCCTCATGCTTGCAAAGGAAGCACTTTACCCACTAAGACATCTCCCCAGCCCCACATATTAAATTTCCGTAAAATAAAATACAGTGTCTGAGCTTTACTCTGCCTGAAAGCAGTACCTTTAGCTGAGGCATGAAGAAAGGGTTATTCTGAAAGTGAAGATGGTTAACAAAAGAGCTCTACTTTACATTTATTGTGTTTGAGATGCAAATAACCTCACAAGAAGTAGTCCTTCCAATTGGTAGGTGACAATCTATCTTTAGAGATCAAATGAAGGACAAACAGGGAGTCTGTAAAAGCAAGTTAGATTTCCAAAGAGCGTAGGGACACAATCCATATGTAAATTCTTCTAGCAACTTGAATGGCTTCAAAAGCCCAAGCACACTAGGACGTCAGCCCCAAACACACTCTGAGTCTGAGTTACAGGAGACCCAGCCTTAAACTCGTACACTGATGGGGTAGGTGTGGAGAGAGAAAGGGAAGCGGAGAGAGAAATTAAGAGCACTTATTCTTGCAGAGAACCTGGGTTCAGTTCCCAGTGCCTATATGGCAGCTCATCTGACCTCGGAGGACACCACACACAATGTGGTGCACAGACACATATGTGAGAAAAACACTCATATACAAAAATAAATCTAAAAATAAAAAGCTTTCACAGAACCGTAACTACATCTGTTGGACTGGGAATGTAACTGAGCTGGTAGCATCTACACTGGGCTTTTAGAAATGTATCCCTGAAAATATTTTAAGGCTTACTCAGTTTTACTGATTTCCTCCACCCCCATCTACACCCCACCCCAGTGATGGAGATAGAAGCCATGTATGTGCTAGGCAAGCATTCAACAGTACTTACAAAATGTCTTACTGAAATTTTACCATCAAAAATTATTTTGAAATAAGCTGATATTTTTCAATGCCATTCCACTTAAGATATATCTCAGCTTTCCTTTACATTTTATGCTTTCCTAATTTTTTTTAGCCCATTCCTGTATTTATTTTGTTAATGCCACTGCTAGGCAGTTACTCTTATTTTCCTTCTTGTGCAGGAACTATGTTAATTTTATCTGAATTGTTCCAATTTTAGTATACGGGCTGCTGAAGCGAGTTTAATGTTACTCTTTAACTTGTGAAGGGAACATTTTCCCACTGTATTTTCAAACAAGTATTAATGTTTAGGTTAGCTCCTGATAAAATACTTAAATTTCTAGAGAAAATACTTATAGAATCTACCCTTCTGAAAATAAAAGAGACAGATAGTTAGACTGTCTGGAAAGAACTGGTTCTCGACTACAAGGTGAATTAAATGCGTTTTAGTTTGTTCATATATTTCTGGGAAAAGGAAAAGGCACCAGCAGTAAGTCCTGTTACAGCAGTGACAGAGGACGGAGAGGTGGGTGAGACCTGGGAACAAAGCCAGAGAAGGACACACCTACGGAATTTTATCTCTTATGTTTATTAATTAATTAAAATAGTTGGTTCTTATATTAACTAATTAAGAGTTAATTAAGAAGCCAAAGATCAGCTAATAGAATAACATGATTTGAAGATTTCTACTGTGAAGGAAATGGAAATGGGTCTAACTCCACTGACTGTCCTCTAGCAAAATCTACCAAATTATAGTTGCATGTGTCCAATCACCTATTAATCCAAATTTTGGAAATCTTTCCAATAGACTGACCTGAGTATGAATGAAACCATGACCTAATAAACGATATACATACAAACAACAGCAAAATCCCTATAGTTCATTACAATAACGGTAGACAGAATATTTCAGGTAACTACAGGAAATATCTAATGGCAAATAACTTTAAATGATAATGAAAATTGTATTGTCCCACCAGAGAGTGGCAATCAATGGCCTCTAAAGAAAATAACAGCATCAATCTATTTCTGTACAGCATGTAAGCAAAGAATGGCTTTACAGATTTAAAATTCAAGGGACCTAAGTGGCTCTCAAAGTCTAAAATATTCACTATTTGTTAATTTACAGAAAACATTTGCTCATCCTTGGTACAAATAGTACACTTTACTTGGTGAAGCACCAGAATAGAAGCCAGTAAGTTACCTTGTATGTGCAGATAGTCAGTTTCCTCTTTCTAGTCTCAGTGTTTCTCTGCAGTAGTGTATTGCACATCTGGAAAACCTGCTGCATGACAGCATCTTGCCTGAGGTCATCACGGCCCTTCAGAACAACCAGACATAAACAGGTACTATAAGTACACAGTGATCTAAGAACAGCAGTACAAGGCTCTCAGAAATCAATCTGAGGTATGCTCCGTTTCAGAGTCTCTTGAATAATTAATAGCTACTGTGATTCTTTCATTTAGAAAAAACTATGAAACTGGGAAGCAGACTAATACAAAAGACTAAGTTTCTCTTGCTTCACTATTAACTGAACTCCCTCACCTGAAGGCACAAACAAAACACCCAGCTAAAGTAATATCTTATCTCTTTTCTATCTTCAGCAGGACCTCAAAAGCACCTCCGCAAGCTTGTTTTTTTCAGAAACAAGCTCATGGTGTGTATATACTTTGGTAACATTCTTTCTCTTGAATCAGCCATACAACGATAGTACGCTAAACCCAGTAGTGCTGACCTACAATTTCAGGTTCTCCAGAAGTTGAGTTGAGAGGGTCCCAAAGTCAAGCTCAGCCCAGTCATCTTAACAAGATCTATTTCAAATAACACCTAAACAAGAGCTGGGATATAACTCACAAGCAGAGACTTGTTGAGCATGAGCAAGGACCTGGTTTTAATCCACAATATCAGGAAAGACTTTCTCTGATAGTCTTTCAAGAAAGACACACAATAAAAAAGCAGTCTGGTTCTAGCAAACTGTATGTCTACTTCACAGATGTTTCCTACCTGTCATTATTCAGGATAAAGCTAGAGTCACACAGCCAGCAAATGAAAGAAGAAGACAACATCTACTCAAATTGTTCTTGACTTTGATGTCATTAACCCTCAAAGGACTATACCAGAAACAGGAAGTCTCACCTTGACAAGCTGTCTCCTTTCCTTGCCGTCAGAACCCACACAATCTATTATTTTTGGTAAATTTAAACCTCCTGCTAAGCGAAATTCTGCTTTAAATGATTTTATAGTCACCAGATTTTCATACTCTCCTGTGGGATCAACCTAAAAAATGACACATAATTAGTATAGGAGAGATAAACACTGAACACTGAAGAAAAACAAATCATAAATAGTAAGAGAAAAAACAGATAAGAACATACTGCTGGTTAAGAACTGGATCTTTAACTTACTTTGTTTAAAGTCAGAATAAATGACATTGGTAGGTTTTTATTTCATTTGCTTATTTACTTTGTGTGTGAGTCTACATTTGTGTGTGCCACCATGTTGGTCCCTGGGTTGAGCTTTGTTTACAGGCTTGGCAACAAGTGTCTTTACATGGTGAGGCATCTTGCCAACCCAGATTTTTAAAATTACATATAATTTAGTTTACTTTCTTTTTTTTAAATTTACTTATTTATTTAATTATTTATTTATTATGTATACAATATTCTGTCTGTATGTCTGAAGGCCAGAAGATGGTTGTGAGCCACCATGTGGTTGCTCGGAATTGAACTCAGGACCTTTGGAAGAGCGGGCAATGCTCTTAACCACTGAGCCATCTCTCCAGCCCCTTAGTTTACTTTCTTAAACATCTTTTAATAAAACTTCAGCATTTCAAGTCAATTAGAATAGTGTTGCTGAAAAATTACTGAAAAATTAGAACTCAGTTGTTATTTACATCTATTAAATCATCTAAGAAATTATATAATTCACAAAAACATCAGGTTAATTTTGAAAAGTGAAAATATTCAGTTAAACAACAGAGCCTCAATCAGTTAACAAATATGATTCAGTAACAGGTCAGATTCAGTAACAAAGATACTAATTTTAATATATAAACTCACACATCAGTTTGTAAAATGATAACCATAACTGTTACATGCATCCTGTCTACATGGTACTTCTAGTAATAAAAAAAGACCACTGTGAATAGCTAAATTTAGTATGTACACACAGCAACTTAAAAGTACTGTAGTACTGTATACTGTTGTTCTATTAAATAATACAATACATCACAACCAATACTTCCACTGTATAAAGAATTATTAAAAAACAAAATAACTGGTAAAGTGCTTCCTTACCACGAGCACCATGTCCCCCTACCCCCATGCAAGCATGTACATACTTGAAAAAAGTGGAGCAACGTGAAGTGAAACAATTGAACGGGCCATGGGCCTACAGTCCCAGGTACTAAGGAAACTGAGACAAGGAGGGCTGTCAAGTTTCAGGCTTGCCTAAATTACAGAGCAGGTTCTAGGTCAACTCAGTAAGACCCTGTCTCAAAATTAAAAGTATAAAAAGGCTTAGTATAAAAACGTTTAGTCCTTAGTGCTAAAGTAATAGTAAAACAATGGGAATTCTCAGAAGCTTGTGTATTTTAAGGCTTAGGGAAAGGAAATCTAACAGACAATATCTAGGTGGAAACACATGAAACTGCAATGACTAGCCATTTGGACTACATAAAAAGGTCTACAGATAATTTAATCTACTAATGTGTAATTTAGTATTATTAAAAATCAAGATTTAATGGTAAATTACCTTAATTTCCATAGTGGGAACAACAACATCTTCTAAATTCTTCAGTTTAGTGATTGGCTGGTTTGCTGGAATATTGATGCCTTCTATATTTAAAAATAAAGAGTTTAGTGACAACAGTAAACTGAGGAGTATCACTGAAGGTCAAGCTGAAACAATAGCAGCAACAACACTTTCAAACATACTTCTCTGGTTCCTCCACTGAGAGGCATCCAAGTTTGCCAAAATAATGTAAGCATCACAGAGTGCCTCCATGTCCTTCACCATCTTACACCTCTCACTTCTGATGGTATGGATTATCCTGGTTGCAGCCTCTGTTCGATCCTATCATCATCAACAAGGAACAAAGAAAGACAGAACGAGATCCACTGAACCAAGCTTCTTGGAGCTACACAAAGAGAATTTATATCTAGACAATGGAAGGACTATAATGCCTCAGATATAAACAAAACACCCATACAGTGAATGACATACACACATAAAATCCAAGGTTAAGACTTGTGTACTTTTCAAAAAATCTGTTTTTCTGAGGTTAGAGAGATTGGTCTGATGGTTAAGGGCGCCTGCTGCTCTTTCAGAGGACCCAAGTTCAGTTCCCAGCATGCACATGGCAATTCTAGGTCTAGGGGATTAAAACACCTCTTTTGGCCTCTGTGAGCACAAGATACATACATGCAAACACACGTATTAAAAATAAATCTATTTAAAATCTGGATTTTCTTTGTCTATTGCTACAAGAAAACAAAACTAAGCCAGTATTTGTGCTCTGGAAAATGTTCAGGGATTGTTAACAAATTTTGGGTGGCATCATCATAATAAAGTATTTAGAATCTACTACCAGCAACACACATTCCTAAAATCTGAGAATTAAGAAAGGAACACTCTGAGAAAAAACAACCACGACAACACAAAGGGCATTTGTATTTAATCTGAATACCTCATCAAGCTGAGAGCTTTCTTTTGGTGCATTTTTGGGTATTCTACTCCTTCTTGCTGCCTCTGGTTTGCTCAAAAGTTCATCTTTGTTTGCATTTGCTAAAGCCAATATAATGAACAGAGTATGATGGGGGTGATCCATTGAAATCCTGGAGATCAGCTATCAGAAAATTAATAACTATTAGTTTTACCCAATAGAAAAAAATTAAATATACATTTTAAATTTTGCTTTACATATAAATTCAAATTATGTCACTACTGTGCAGTAAGTAGTACATGTCTGTGTGAAAGAGAACTAGGAAGGAACATGAGAAATAAGAGACAAATTTATCTGTAATAAAAGGAAACAATTTGATGTTCTAATGGTGTAGGAGGTTCTTCTGTTTGTGTGTTGCTTTCATTGGTTGAATAAAGAGTCCGTCTGCCTTGGCCTTTTGATAGGGCAGCCCTTAGTGGGCAGAGTAGACAGAACAGAATGCTGGGAAGAAGGGAAGTATGGCAGACGCCATGCAGCTCTGGCCCAAGATGGACGTAGGTTAGAATCTTTCCCGGTAAGCCACGACCTCATGGTGCTACACAGATTATTAGAAATGGGTTAGATCAAAATGTGAGAGTTAGCCAATAAGAGACTAGAGCTGATGGGCCAGGCAGTGTTTTAATTAATACAATTTCTTTGTGGTTATTTCTGATATAAGCTAGCTGGGCAGGATGCAGCCGCTCCTCTTACTACATTCTGATTTCTCACTTTCCTTTATATTTTATTCAGTAATATAAAAGAAAGGTAATTATTACATTTTGACTTCAAGTCTACTTACATTATTGAGAACTTCATGAAATCCTAGGCCTCCCATCATTTTGGTTCCCATTCTAGCAGCCAATTGATACATAAGAGGCAAAAATTTATATGATGAAATCTTCATTCCATCTCTCTATTATTAAAAAAAAAGCAAGATTAAGACATGTGTAATATAACCTCACATCTAAGCCAAAATGATGATAGTAAAATAATGTTCCTCTACTAGCACAACCTAGTGGCTATCAAAACTTCACGAACTACACAATTTCCCTTGTCTCTTGGCCTGTCTCAAAGACTTTCTAATAAAGCCTAGGAAGCCTGATTCAGTGATAATAAAAATACTTAGCCCTAAATTAAGTTGCATCTCGAGCTGGAATGCTAACCACTGCATACATTCTAGTGACTCTGAGGAACACAAATGTGGACCCGAGTCCTACTATGCTCTCCATTCCCAAGAAGTCGGTGTATAACCAAAATGCAAGTTCTTTTCCCTATATGCCAGAAATAATGAAGTTAAATGCACACAGTAGTATAGACTGGCTCTACTTAACCCTGAGTTTTATTATTCTTTTCATTCTAGAGAAACATTTTGCCTTCAAACTAATTGACAATATTTTATAACCATATCTTAAGATTTTTTTCAATAAAAACTTAGAAAGTATTCCTGTATATATTATAAAATTTCTTTATTTGTAAAAGCACTCTATTGGGAAAAAAATCCCTTAAAAGTATTTTTAAAAAAAGGAAAAAGGAAAATTCTTGCTTAGGATCACATTATCTTTAATGGTTTTTCTATTCCCCAGTCTAGCATTCCCTTTGAGGCACTGCCATATGATATCTGCAAGGATAAATCTCTCACCCCTACACAAACCTGCATCATTTAGAGCTTATACTTATTCTCGGAGCACCAAACCCACTGCTGGGGAACACAGGGATGTAAAAAACCAGACACTGAAGGGGCTTATGCCTCAGTTTTTAAAGCAGATGCTCAAATGCTGGGTTGAGTAAGACTTGCCTTCATCATGCCATTGACTTCAGCAACTCCAGAATTTTCAAGCCAGAGGGAGCAAAGCCGGAATACCCACACATCATGCTCTTCTCCACACAGCAAGCAGCTGATGTAGTTCTCAACTGCCTTACACAGGAAGCGCTTCCGGTCTTCTCTCAGCGCACGGAGAGCACACTCATCTAGCTCCAGCTCTCTCTGAACCTTTACTGTGTATCTTGCATTTGATAAATTCACACATAAAAGTCACAAAACTTTACATAACTATAAAATCATACATCTCATACAGCATAAATGAAAAACAAGGTGTTTATTCCCAAGGAAAAAAATTCTAAGGATAGTGAAAGGAACTAAATGTCACAACTGCAACCTATAAAAGTCTTCCATACACCCAAGAACAGAGTGGATTCTATAGTTAATTCTCTGCTTATTCCAAACACACAAAACCCAATGCAGACTTAAAGGAACTTGACAATGCCAAAGCAGGCTTCTGTGCTTAATTTCAGTACCTAGGAAAACCAAACAACTAACATTCACGTAGTCTGCTAAGAGCTAAACCAAGATATCAGCTCTTCAGAGAAGAACATCTGTCAGTGTACTGAAGACTGATTGAAGCTGTAACTACTGATAAAGTCTGTAAAAACAGCCAATTTATGTGTTCAAAACTGTAATTTAGATGACAAGTTTGAGTCGCATTTCTCATGAAAATTCTCCTTTAGCTGAACACAATACCACCACTTGTAGACATATTACCTGTTAGTCTGAATTTTATGTTCCCTTAGAAGGCCCACTTCTTCTTTGGCTCTTTTTAAGAGGGCTTGCTTGTTTTCAAATTCTGATGATTTCATGTAGTTTTCAATTCTCTGGTACTGAGTATCGGAGAAACGTGCTAATGAGAGAAATGCCTTCATCTGTCCATTTCTGAGCTCACTGCTTTCGCCATCATAACTTCCAGCAACTTTCACTGCCTTCAACAACATACAATCCGCTTAGTTCATATTTACAAGTGTTAAACAAAGCTAAAGAATTACTCAAATCAAGGTAAATCACTTATGTATACGTAAATGCCAAACTCGATGACCTGGAACCCTTATCAGCTAAGAGATGCAATGAACTGTGTGAAATGAAGAGCTCTTTAGTATCAGTGACAATTACATTTCACTTTTCATATTAAACTTACTGAGTAAAATAACTATTTCCCAAATTAGTGACAAGGAAGGATAAAAAGGGAGAAATAGTAAGGTCAATGGGGACTAGAAGTGCAATCCTATACCGTGCCCAGTCTGATTTGGGGGAAGGGGCATGGTCTTATCTCAACGTGGTATCCCAGACTTTGGTGACTCCCCTTCTGAAGAGGGGATGGTGGGGGTAAGGGGAGCAGGAGGTGAAAGAAGGGTAGTGAGAGGAAAATGGGGATGGAATGTGAAATTTTAAAAAAAAAAATTAATTAATTAATTAAAAAAAACCCTAATCCCTACTTTGGGTAGCTGAACCACATACAAGTAACAATGACAGCTTGTATGTTACCTAATAAGATAGTTTGTAAGATAAAATAAATTCTTCAAAGAGTAGTTAGGGGTGGTTCTAAAGAGTAGATAAAAGACACACATGTATTTAAAGTTGTTCCCTCTTTTGTAGCATTCTGTTTCATTCTGCTCTAAGGATTACAGATCCCCAGCAGGAACTGAGGCATGAAACTACACTTGCATTTGCTTAGGATCAAGTGTATTTATGCTAAACCTCAATCTTCAGAGTTGCACCAACAACCTACCTTTTCTAGGTAGGTCTGCATGATGACTGCAGGATTTTCCAAGCAGGTTTCCGCCAGCCAGTTGCCACAAACCCTCAGACACTCAGCATATATGACTTTTAGACCTGCATCATTCTGTATTAAGACGTAAAAATCTTAAAATGTCATTCCTTTTCAAGATTACAAAAATGTCCTCCATGTAGGTAGAAAAAGCACTCAGAAATATTTTTCTTAATGTTTTTACCACATAACTATTAAAATAAGTAAAATATGTAAGTTCATGAAATAACCACCCTATCATCTTCATCAACAGAACAACTCACATTTACTTAAAAATGCCAGAAACCTTCCAACAGATTTGTGTATATTAACTTATGATATTCTTTCTTTCTTTATTTTTTTTTTTTTTCGGAGACAGGGTTTCTCTGTAGCTTTGGAACCTGTCCTGGAACTAGTTCTTATAGACCAGGCTGGTCTCGAACTTACAGAGATTCGCCTGCTTCTGCCTTCTTGGATTTAAGGCGCGTGCCACCACTGTCCAGCTTAACTTATGATTTTCACAGGAATCCTATGAACTAACTAGGTATATCATTATTACTTGACAATGCAAAAACTGAGTATACAAACAGCCCATACTTTAGGGCCTGTACCATTATGGAATATTTAAGCAAGTTGTACTGGCACCCAGTGCTTTGTTATAATAAATAATTCCTGGCCCTACAAAACCCTGAACTGTCCACTGAATATGATATTTTCAGAGCACTTAGAATGACAAACTGTTCTAACTTGTCTTCCACTGTTCTTCTCTCAGACGTTTCTAATTCCATTTTTGTTCTTGCTACTTCAAAGTTATAATATGTATTTCCATTTATTTCCTCTATATCATTCTTGACTTCTATAGAAAACTGAAAGACTTTGCACTGGGATCAATTAAATGAATATACCACAACACGGATAGATTCATTTTAAATAAGAAAAAGTTTCCTAGTTTCATATCTGACATTAATTTTCAAAATTCTTTTTCATAATATCTTGTTCATGAGTCAGTAATTTCAAAACCTTAATCATATTCTGAAGCACAGAAATGCTTTTCAATAACATGAAAACACTAAACCAGCCAACTAAACCAAGCACATACCTTTTTAAAGCTGGAGTCCAACTTCTTGATCATTTGTTTGAGAATATTCAAGGCAAGACCTTGCTCCTTTTTTGCCCAGAACACTTGTGCTTCTTCCAAATGCCACTCAGAGACTCCACAAATAGCTGAATTATACTGTTTAATTTTAAATATTGCTCTTTCAGGGAGCTGCAATAAAAATAGCATATGGAGATAAATACTTTTACCACTAAGATTAAAAACCAAAGAAGCAATTACCATTCACCAAGAACTTCACTATTTGTCAGGGACTATCTTTATGAGCTCCCTGCTTACTTACCAACCTGCAGACCAGAGAATCTCGCATGTATAAGTATGTGAAACCATTGTTTTGTTACCTATATCTAACAGGAAGTTATCTTCATTTTATAACCAGGAATTGGGGCAGAGTTCAGGTTTTTGTCTAATTTCAATATAGAAGTTTTGTTTGGTTTTCTCCTTAATATTGGAGTTTGATTCCACATACTAGTCAAACAAGCATGATACCACACAACTATAGTCCTAGCCCTTTTTTCAATGTGCATTTACGACAGATCCCACTAGGTTATTCAAGTTGACCTTGAACTCATTTTGCCCAAGTAGGTTATGAACTTGTGATCTTCTTACCTCACCCTCTACAATAACAGGATTATAACAGGTCTATGCACAAGCCTGGCTCAATATGAAATCTTAAGTAATTTTATACATAGTAGTGATTTCTAGTTTTCAATGACATTTCTTCTTTACATTATTATACCTTCTGGTATCTGAGTAATACAGAAGCCCAAGAAGTGAGATGACAAATTTTACAAGGGTTTTTTTGTTTGTTTGTTTGTTTTTTTACCTGGGTGTTCTTGAAGGTTCGGGCCAGAACAGAGAATTCTACAAGGTGTTTGGTAAGAATGTCCTTACAGCACCCTCCTTGGGAGTTCTCCATTTCCTTTTGCGCCAGGATCTCCAGAATAACTGTGCGTAGAGCCATGAGAGGCTCCTGAAAACTAAAGTCACTGTCCTTCAGAAGCTGGGAGTGTTTCTGCCACTTCAAATACACTTCAGAGAGATCTCTATCTGTGACTGACCTGGAAATCAAGTCACATAACTTATGTGAGTAAAAGAAATTAAAAGAAAAGGGCCCTCAGGTTCTGAAACTTAAGACACTGTATAGGAACTTTTATAGTAGCAAGATTAGAAGTTACAAATAGCCCTAAATATTTAGACCTGTAACTATGTAGTCAGAGGTCAATAGGAAGGTTATAGATAATGGGTACTTAAAAGATTTTCTAAAAAGGCAGCCTTTCTAAACAGATTTTGTTTTGAAATGAGAATGTTGTAATCAGACATATAAAGATATGACTACTCCTCTAGTCCTCCATGCAGCAAAGGAGGACACATCCTCAAGGAAATCAACTAATTCCATTAATTACCTATAAATGTCAAAAAGTCAGTTCACAGAAGAAACAGCTGGCATTTAAAAAGATTCCATCTGCTTACATCATTAAAGCAAAAGAAAATGCAGAATATACAATTCATTAATATGAATACATTGCCTTTCACAGGCATAAAGTAAGAAATACTATCTTATCTTTCAAGACTTGTGTTGACAGGGAGACTAAGGAAATGATGAAGCAAATGTGAGGAATTATTCTAGTTGCCTGACAGAGAAGGAAACAATAATGCATGTAATAATGCATGTACATAAAAACCAAACTGCTACTTCCTCCACAAATGACCCCAGAGTAACCGACCTAAACATTTTAATCATAGACCTAAAACATTTTAAGCATAGGAACCTCTACATACTCTTTTTGTGTGTATGTTTTTAAAATATTTATTTATTTATTTATTTATTATGTATACAATATTCTGTCTGTGTGTATGTCTGCAGGCCAGAAAAGGGCACCAGACCTCATTACAGATGGTTGTGAGCCACCATGTGGTTGCCGGGAATTGAACTCAGGACCTTTGGAAGAGCAGGCAATGTTCTTAACCTCTGAGCCATCTCTTCAGCCCTCTATATACTCTTAAAATTAATGAAGATTCTGAAGAGCTTTCAATTTCAATTTTTGTTATACCTGTTAACATTACATTTCTCATCTGTGAAAAATCTAAATTGTATTTATTACATATACTAATAAATTTAAATGATGTCACAGTGTGTCAAATAGTGAGTGTGCTGAGGTCACTTCCTGGTTCACAGATGACATCTATCAAGTTTATTTTATAATAATTCTCTCCCTTTTGTCCTGTTGTCTGCCATCAACACAATGCTTTATCCAGGCCAGCATAGAAGTAGCTAATAATGGGTTGAAATCTTTGAAAACCATGACCCAAAATAAACCTTTCCTCACGTAACTAAACAAATAAACATACCCATCCATCATGTTACTACAATAACAGAATGCACTTCAGGCTTATCAAAACCTATGAACCACACACCTCGAGAAAATCTCCCCAATGTTTTCCAGTTCTCCAAGTGCCTGCAGTCTACTAAGTGTGGGATACAGCGAGTACACAGATTCAAGGCTGCCCTTACACAACTCTTCAACTTCTTTCAATCTAGGGGTAAAAGAGAGAAGAGTCTGAAATTCACAAGTTTTAATGCACAGAAATTCTATTCATATTTAGCATATGCTTGCTGCTGATCTAACAAGACTAATACACACAAACAGTGATGATGACACAGCAATGCAACCAACACTAGCTTTAGGATCACCCAGTTCTAAACTGAAAGCCCAGTTCTGCTATGTCTGTCTACCCTTGAATCTGCTACTCAATTCTGCCACCGCTATTGTTTTTCACCTTTGAAGTTACTTTAAAGAACGTGTGTAGAAAGAGCCTGACAAAGTATCTAGTATTTTATATATTTATTTATTTTTAATGTATTTATTTTACACACTGACCATTTTCTACTCCCTCCTCTCCTCTTAGTCTGTCCCCCTACCCTCCTTTTGCTCCCATCCCCCTCAATCCATTTTTCCTCCATTCCTGTTCAGGAAAGGGTAGATCTCCTATAGATATCAACAAAACATGTCATATTAAGTTGCAGTAAGACTAAGCACCTCCCCATGTATTAAGGCTGGGCAAGGTGACCCAGTATGAGGAGCAGGATCCTAAAAGCCAATAAAAGAATCAGAGATCATCTCTGTTCCCATAGTTAGGAGACTCACAAGAGGACCGAGTTACACAGCTGCATTATATATGTCAGTCCAATGCATGCTCCCTGGTTTTTGATTCAGACTCTATGTATTCCTAATACAATCACTTTAAGGGTAAAAAATATTATTTGCCATATATTTGGTTTTATAATATCAGTGGTTACTGTTAAAGCATTTATTTTAACTTGTTATAGCTAACTGTTACATCATGTGTCATCTCATGTGTGACTCAAAGCAACCTAGAAGGACTATTGCTCATCATCTCATGAAGCAGAGATGCAATGGTAAGAGAGTGCAGCCATGGAACTAGAGAGGACAAAGATTGAAAACTTTTAGGATACTTGTACAGGAAGAGAACACTATCACGATCTTCCTGAGGGCTCAGAGTGAAGAAGGGACACAGAGTTCTGGGGGAAGAAAAGCCTTTCTTGAGAGAGAGAGTAAAGAATGGCAAGGAAACAACCAATCACAGCCACCACATTTTCATCCCTTCATCGACGCAAATACTCACATCAGAACTACTCACACTGTGAGGACAACCGTCACGGCATTAAATGTAAAAATAATCTTGGCTTTTTATGATACCTGGCATATCTGAGACTTTCATAAAATGTGGAGAATTCTCTGTTTCTTAGAGACTGCAGAGCATTATACAATGATTCATGGTAACTGGCTCCTTCTAGTTCTTGGCTGCGGCATTAAAAAACATTTAAAAACAGAAAATCATAACATATGCATGTATAAATGACTAACTGAAAGAATAAAATTGAAAACTAAAATTATTTCTTATAAAAATTTGCAAAATTAACAAAAAGTTGGATGTGATGGTACATGCCTTTATTAGGGTGGCAGAGGTAGGCTAATCTCTGTGAGTTCAAGGGCAGTCTAGTCTACACATGGCAAGTTCCAGACCTGACATAAATAAATAATAATGAAATAAAAAAATAAAACAAAGCACTTTATAGGCTATTTAAATTATTAAAATAAGAAAAGGTTCTAGAAAACTTCTTTGGTTCTCAATCTTTTATTTCCATTTCTTATTATATTCCAGGTTCTATGAACCAAGTTCTAGATGCAAAAGATCTATTGATGGACAAATTAGATAGTTTTCTCTCTTGTGAAGCTTATATTCTGCTATGGACAATAAATCTAAAAAATACTATATTATCACAAGAGTCATGCAGAGAATCAATGTAGGGTAACAAACTAGCAGGAAAGAGTAGCTGACATAAGAGTGATCAATAAAGGCTTCTGAATTAGGGCATTATTTAATTTATTTATTTATTTGAGTTTTTTGAGAAGAGTTTCTCTGTAGCTTTGGAGCTTGTCCTGGAACTTACTCTGTAGACCAGTCTGGCCTCAAACTCACAGAGATCCGCCTGCCCCTGCCTCCCAAGTTCTGGGATTAAAGGTGTGCACCACCGCTCCACCACTGCCCGGGTAGGGTACTATTAAAATAGAAAATGGATGACAAGAAACTGTGACAAACATGAAAATTGGAGGAAACAGGCTTCTAGCCTTTATATAACACTATATTAGACTAAATCAAAACATAAAAGGTGACCTGTGTGGCTGAAACACCAAGCAAGGAGAAGAACTATCTATGTAAGTTTACAAAAACAGAGACCACTTTAAACAATAAAATGTTTTTAAAATATGAGAATAGCCAGTGGTAGTGCATACTTTTAATCTCAGCACTCTGGAGGCAGAGACAGGTGGATTTGTGTGAGTTCCAGGATAGCCTGGCTGACAAAGTGAGTTCCAGAATGCCAACGCACCAGAGAAAAACTCTCTCAAAAAAGAGAGGGGGGTGGGGGTGGGGAGAGGATAAATCTATAGCACTTACAATATGAAATCTAAAAACGATTTTTATAGAACTACTAATCCTTTACTAATCTAGATGTTTTGGTTTTCATTTTTAAAAATACGGTGATTGACATACAGATTACAACTTTCATCTTTTGACACCTTGGTTTAGCACTATTTCTTTTTGTTTGGCTATCTGTTTTTTAAGTCATTGTCTCCCTGTATAACACTGGCTGGCCTAGAACTCACTATGTAGACATGCCTGATTCTGCCTTCCTGAATGCTAGACTAAAGACATGCATCATTTCTTCTAGCCTAGCACTAACTTTTAACAGAAGAAAATATTAACAAGTTAATTTATTTTACTATCCAGTCAATAGTTAGTGAAAGTGTTTGTGGCTAACTACAATGTAGGCAAAATGTGGAAGAATGCCTTTACTTGCTTTTGGATTCCTCAGTCTAACAAACAGTATTCTCATAGGAGAAGACCCTTTTAAAATTTCTACTTGTGAGCCAGGTGGTGATGGCACACGTCTTTAATCCCAGCACTTGGGAGACAGAGGCAAGCGGATCTCTGTGACTATGAGGCCAGCCTGGTCTCAGAGCGAGTTTGAGGACGAGCTCCAAAGCTACACAGAGAAGCCCTGTCTCGAAAAACCAAAAAATAAACAAATAGATAAATAATAAAATAAAAAATTTTATCTTCAAAAATGCCCGAGGCAGGGAACAGAATTTATCTTGTGGAAAGAAGAGAATATATATTTTTTTGAGACAGGATTTCTTTGTGTAGCCTTGGCTATCCTAGAACTAACTCTGTAGACCAGGCTGGCCTTGAACTCACAGAGATCCACATCCACCTGCCTCTGCCTCCTAAGTATTGGGATTCTAAGTACTGGGATTAAAGGCATGTGCTACCACGACCCGGCCTGAAGAATAAAATTTAAACTTTGCTGTTTTAATTACTTATTGCTACCTTATTTAGGTATAGTATTTAGGTACATGTGTAGCCCATAGTAGCAGTAAAATATAAAAAGAACACCTTAATATTCACAAATAAGAAAAAAATCTTTTTAAAGATTACATTTTAGAGTCAGACAAAAACGTAACCAGGGAAAGGCTAATGCTTTGAGACGTCCATTTATTCTTACGTGGCAGAACTGCAGAGGTCCCACTGCATATTCCTCCATGCTGCTTGATAATGAAGTTCCTGCAGTTCAGCACCCCTCTCTCTGTTTTCATGATCTAATCCTTTTAGATAGATGGAAAGAACATGGGAGAGCCCCAAATTCTGCAAAGCCTAAAAGGAAGTTATTACAAAATAAATAATCAAATATCTCAACATAAACTACAGCAGTGGTTCTCAATCTTCCTAATGCTGTGATCCTTTAAGAATAGTTCCTCAGGTTGTGGTGACCCCAACCATAAAATCGTTTTCATTGCTACTTGTCAACTATACTTTTACTTTTGCTACTGTTATGAATCATAATATAAACATCTGATATGTAACCCTCTATGAAAGGGTTGTGTGCGATCTACAGATTGAGAATCACTGAATGGGGGGGAGCAAACAAAAATTAACTTAAAAAGTTGTAATCAACAGTATCACCTAAAATTCTAAAATAACGCTTATCATATTTCCTCAGAGGATGCTAATGTTTGGTAAAAAACACCTCAACATATTGATCAGTGATAGAAATAACAGTTTCTGGGACCATCTCTACTGCAAACTAGAGATGCCATGTGAAGCACTAAGTATCTCCCGGCATACTGTGTATACACACTCAAGAAATGTCTTCTGCTGTCGTCTAATAAAGCTTCATCAACAAAACTACACTGTCCTGTCCAGTTTTCCTGTGTATCCCTGAGGCTTTAGCCTAATGTCTGAAAGCAGTAACTCCAGTCCTGTCTTCAGAGTTTACCTGACTGTGTAAACAGTTTACTGAGATGCTGAAATAATGTTAGCAGTTGTCCTGATGATGGCTTTACAGAGCAGATACAGAAAAAGAGTGTACCTGAATTATTCCTGACTGGCGGGTCGAAGAGGAGATTGCGGTCTCAAGGTCATATGTTACTAAGGCTTTTCCCCACATTGCTTCATGTTCGTAAGTCCGTATTCTATAGGAAAAGATGATAAAAACATCTTTTGTTTTTGTATGCATGTAGCTACTTCAAAAAGAACAATTACTATCTAAAAAGTGCAATTTACCTAGTAAGGGGCTGTAACATTTTCCCTCCACCACAGCCATACAGGCTGTCTGGTTCTCCTATGCTTCTGTAGATCTCTAAGAGAAGATCCTGAAAACAGAAATACCAAAGATAGAGATTGAAAAAAAGAAAAATAATCAGTTCATGAATTTATAAGCTTCAAATTTCATCATTATCAATTCATAATTCACAACATATAAATGTGTTGTAAAGGTAAAATACAGTGATATTTAAAAACATACAAAATATTTGAATCAATAGGACTGTAAATTCATCCCATACGATAAAATGATTATAGTCTAATTTAGAAGGAATGCTCACAGACTGGAGAGATGGCTCAGCAGTTAAGAGCACTTACTGCTCTTGCAGAGGACCCAGGTTTGATTTTCAGCACTCACATTGTGGCTCACAATCATCTGTAATTTCAGTACTATGGATCCAAAGCATTTTTCTAGCCTCGGCAGGTACCAGGAATGCACATGGTGCACTTATATACATGAAAACAAAATACTCATATTCATAAAATAATAAATCTAAAAAAGAAGTGACATTCACAATTTTATGAATTAGATAAAACATACTAGGGTTTTTTTTCAATCATATTCAGCAATAATTACCATTCAAAACAATCTAATCAGCAGATGAAATTGTAAATGGGAAAATAAAATTCTGCAAAGCCTAATTACTGAAACTGGTAAAAACATTTTCTTTAAAAGGAATCATAGTTTAAGTGCAAAAGCAGCAATTTAATTACTTAAACACCTATGTGAAATTTACATAGGAAATACTAGTGCTGTTTAACTTCAATGAAATAAAACACACAACAAAAACAAAAAAAGAAGCTACATTTTATAAAAAAATGAGTAAGCAATTTACTTGCTTTGATATTTTTGCTATGGGAAGTATTTCCTAAATACAAATCCACCAATACTGGTATAATTCTACATAAAATTCTTATTCAAATATTCTATTCATAGACATGAAAAAAAAAAACCTTGAAAGTTGAAACATTTAGTCCCTAACAGTGCTTATATAAAAAGAAACTCATAAAAAATCAGCACAGAAAGGCGAAACTATTTAGTATTAAGAGAAAAAGGAACACTAATATAGTGGATCACGTGATAAGCACAAGACAAGGCTGAGGATGCATCAATGTGCTTGCCACGAAAGCATAAAGACCTAAGTTCAGATCCCCAGTACGCATAAAGCTCAGGAACAGCTGCAACCATCTGTGATCCTACCTCTAGGGAGGCAGGCAAGTAGATCCCTAGAGTTCATTGATCAGCCTAGCAAAATCAGTGAGCTCTAGGTTTAAGAACACACCTTGTCTCAAAAAAATAAGATACTGATTAAAGACACCTGACTTCAACATCTGGCCTGCTTCCGTGAACACACACACACACACACACACACACACACACACACACACACACACACACCATGGCTGAATGTGAAGTTAGAAGTTAAGGAGAAAGAAATAAAAGGTTATAAGCAAGCTTAGCAATTTCTAGTTAGTGGAAAACATTAGGCAAGTGATATTTTAATGGAATGAAGGAAAGAAATGCAGAAAGCAAATAGAGACAACATCACAAAGTCCAGCTGTTAAAGGAAAGAAGACAGTGAGACTAAAGAGAACACAGAGAAGAGAACCTCCTCCTATCTCCAAGAACAGGAATATGTTTGAAACAGTAAAGGTCTGAAGTGGTTACGACACAATTCTGAAGGAGCACAGCATATCAAAGTTACTGAGAAAGAGCAGATAAATAACCTGAGATAAAGGGAAAGTGTTATTCTATTTTAATAAGAGAAATTATGACAAGAGCATATGTGGGGAGATTTAAGTCTGATTGTAGAATGTTGTAGGACTTCTACCTATGTGATGGTTTGAATAAGAATACCCCCATAGGCTCATGCTTGAATACTTGGTCCCCCGTTAGAAAAGCGGGAGAAGGATTAGGCCATGCAGCCTATGGAGGAAGTCTGTCATGGGGGGAGGGTTGTCATGCCTTTGCTCTGCCATTATGGACTATAACCCTCTAAAACCATAAGCCCCAAATTAAACGCTGTCTTCTAAGTTGCCTTCATGGTTAGACAATAGAAAAGTAACAGAGACATCAACTATTCTCTCCAAAAAGCAGAAGGCAGGTGAAGACAGCTAGAAAAAACGTGGACTTCAGAGGTTTAATCAAAGCAGAGAGGAATGAGCTGGCCAAGGAGATCAGGAGTGCCAAACAGTGCTACGAAGTACGTTGAGACAGTACTTAGAAACTTACAAATGAAGCTGCTGCTCTGTGACATATGTATACATGCAAAAAAGTTAGCAACTTAGGAATGCTATAAATAAAATAGAAGAAAACACAACGGCAAAAGCTGTGTGGTATAAATTTACACCATGAGACAGGTGATTTCACTTCAGCCTTTTAAAGTCAGACAGGGTCAGTTATTTATGCAGCATTACATAACAAGTGGCAGGTCAAGACTGGAAATTATTTCTCTACTCAGACCACATATACACATACATACATACATACACACGCAGATACATACATATGATGCTCAGTCCAGTAAGTAGCTTCAGTTTTAAAATCAAGGATATCACTATAAAAAAATAATACAACGTATCACATAAAAACCATCACAGAATTTCTAATATTTACCTGTAAGCTTATTCCTGTTTCTTCTTTACTTTTTTCACTCAAACTAGAAATAGTTGTACCTTGACTCCCTTCTTCAAATGTTGGACTTCTGTTTATTATAAGAACAGCTCTTTTAATGAGAATATACTAAGAGGTTATGAATATATTTATCCTACTCTTTAACAGAAAGAAACTAATTATGGTTGCAAAAAGAACGGTAATCCATGTTTACACAGAATATCACTTAGACCTGGAATTGAAAAGAAATTTGAGAAATTATATATAAAAACAATATTGTATAAATGGCAAAGCTATATGCCAAACATGATTATTTATATAGAAATAGGCCTGTTTAAAATAGAGCAGAAGTTTCCCAATTTGATTCTAAATATTCTATCAGTAGTCTTACCTAAAGTTCAACTTGATAATTGCAGATATACATAGTAAGACCACAAGACACATTTAACCTCCAGTAAACTGAGAAAAGTTAAGACATTTGAAAGTAAGTTGGAGTCACTGAAACCTAAGATTATAAAAGTAATAAATAATGAGAGTAGAACTCAGATTTATCCACTCTAATTAAGCATTTAAATATATGGGTGTATAGTTTGGTGACTCATTTTCATATCATGTCTTTTACTATGCTTATAATAATCCAATATATAAGTTAAATGCTGCTATGATAGTCCCTCTAATATCTTTCTAAAATATGTTCTGTATTATCTATACTATTTTCCCTCAAACTAGATAAAGTTATATTTTTGCTTTCTTCTTCCAATGTGGCACTTTCTTATCAACTACACTTACATATTTGATGGAGGAGGGAAATGATGTATATGTGTTACTTTTATTGGTTAATAAATAAACTGCCTTGGCCTTTGATAGGACAGAAGATTAGGTAGGCGGAGTAGACAGAACAGAATGCTGGGAAGAAGGCAGTGAGGCAGACGCCATGCCTCTCCTCTCCAGGCAGTCACCATAGCTCTCCTCTCCAAGAATGGATGCAGGTTAAGATCTTACCGGTAAGCCACCACCTCGTGGTGCTACACAGATTATTAGATATGGGTTAATCAAGATGTGAGAGTTAGCCAGTAAGAAGATAGAGCTAATGGGCCAAGCAGTGTTTCAAAGAATAGTTTCGGTGTAATTATTTCGGGTAAAGCTAGCTGGGTGGCGGGAAGCGGCCCGCTGCTCCTATTACAACATATATTTTTTTTCAGTTCTCCCCCACCACCCCCCAGACAGAATTTCTCTGTGTAACCGCTCTCATTGTTCTGGAACTAGCTCTTATAAGACCATGCTGGCCTCGAGTTCTCGGAGATCCACCTGCCTTTGCCTCCCAAGTGCTGGGATCAAAGGCATGCACCACCACCGCCCAGCTCAACTATACTTTTTTTTTTAAAGATTTATTTATTTATTGTGTATACAACATTCTGCCTCCATGTATGCCTACACGCTAGAAGAGGGCGCCAGATCTCATTACAGATGGTTGTGAGCCACCATGTGGTTGCTGGGAATTGAACTCATGACCTCTGGAAGAGCAGCCGGTGCTCTTAACCACTGAGCCATCTCTCCAGCCCTCAACTACACTTTTGTTAACTATACAAACTAGTACAATCACTTTAAGAAACAATTCGGCACTACCTTAATAAGTTGGAAAGAGATATCTTGATTGAGGAAGCCACTATGGGGTTAGCAAGAAACCTGGCTCTAGAAAAATTCCCAGGAATCCACAAGGATGACCCCAGCTAAGAGCCTAAGCAATAGAGGAGAGGGGCCCCGAACTGGCCTTGCCCTGTAGTCAGACTGATGATTATCTTAAATATCACCATAGAACCTTCATCCAACAACAGATGGAAACAGAGGCAGAGAACCACACTGGAGCACTGGACTGAGCTCCCAAGGTCCAGTTGAAGAGTGGGAGGAATGAGAATATGAGCAAGGAGGTCAAGATCATGAAGGGTTCATCCACTGAAACAGTTTACCTGAGCTAATGGGAGCTCACCAACTCCAGCTGGACTAGGAAGGAACAAGCATAGGACCAAAATAGTTCCTCTGAATGTGGTTGACAGTTGTATGGCTGGGGTAGACTCACTGGCAGTGGCACTGGGATTTATCTCTACTGCGTGTACTGGCTTTTTGGGATCTTATTCTCTTTGGATGCATACCTTGCTCAGCCTAGATGTAGTAGGGAGGGCCTTTGATTTTCTACAAAGCAAAGTGCCTTACCCTGTCTTAGGATTAGAGGGGGGAGGGTGGGAGGGTGTGTGGAGGTATTGGGAGGAGAAGAGGGAGTGGGAATTTGGATTGTTTTTTTTTTTTTTAAATCTAATAAATAAAAAAAAAATTCTGGCTAAAGTGTCTTTTAAATGGAGAAATGGGGCAAAATAATCTTTACTATATAATTTTATTGAAACAATATTAATACAAATTTAAAAACCGAAATGTCAAAATCCATTACCTTTTCTCTTGTTCATCCATGCTTTTCTTATCTGAATAGATCTCTGCGTAGAGCAATGCTGTGAAGTGAGCAGCACAAGACTGAGCTACCTTTGCAACCTCCAGGTAATTCAAATCCAGCCAGAAAGCATCATCAAAAGCTGTTCCTGAAGAAGGCCTGAGGAGGAAGTAAACATGATGCCATGTCACTGCTAACACAAGAAGCACAATGGTACAGAACAGAGCTGAAAGCCACAATTCTCTAGTGTATGATTATAAACCATTCTGAGATAGCCTGGCTAAAGTCCAGTTCTCAATGGTCTTGACTCATAAACCTCTCAGAGAATCTGTAGAAAACTACCAATTATCACGCCATACAAATCTGGGCTCTGCACCCACACTTTACATCATCAGTTGCAAAGGACAGCTTCATAACCACTTTCAGTATGAAAACATGGTTTCTTCTCAGACAGGAAAAATAAACTGTGATAGGCTAATTCTAATTGACTACTTGATGGAATTTAGAAAGACCGTGGATACAAACTTCTGGGCACATCTTTCACAGATTTCTAGAAGACCCACCCTGAATGTGGGTAGCACCATTTCTTGAGCTCAGATCCTGCGCTAACTAAAAAGCTGAGCTCCAGCATCAATGACTCTCTGCTTCCTAAAAATGAAGAAAAAGCTATCAGCTGCCTCCTGTTTTTGCCACCGTGCCTTCCCCAACACAGTCAAACATACACCTCAAACTAAAAGTCACAATCAACCCTTCCTTCCTTTCCTTAAGCTACTTTCATAGGGTATTTTGTCACAGTGATGGGAAAAGTAATATACATGTCTTTTCTGTTGTAATGATTTGCTCCTATTATCCAACACTGAACTACTTAATTAAAAAAATGTCCACTGTGATAATGACAGATCAGAACTGAAAACTAGAGATATTATCTTTTTCAAAGCTAAAATTATAGCCATAAGACAACATAGCGGTTAAGGGTACTAGCTATGGAGTAGTATACAGCTAAGTACAAAGCTAGTTTTACCACCTGCTCCTAACTGTATCATCTGTAGCAACTTAAGTTAGTCATTTTGAGTCCTATCTGTAAAAACCAGAACAGCACAAACAACATTTTCTACATAGTCAGCACTTCAGCATAATAATTACTTCTGAGGAAATTCGAGTTCAGAAAAATCAAAGTTGCCCACCGAAAAGAACTGTACATTTATTGAATGCTAGGTATATTACATACATTGTCAATGTTGCTTACCATACATCTCTATCCTTAAAGTAGATATTTTTTTTAAATATTTATTTATTATGTATACAATATTCTGTCTATGTGTATGCCTGAAGGCCAGAAGAGGGCGCCAGACCTCATTACAGATGGTTGTGAGCCACCATGTGGTTGCTGGGAATTGAACTCAGGATCTTTGAAAGAGCAGACAATGCTCTTAACGGCTGAGCCATCTCTCCAGCCCCTAAAGTAGATCTTATACTGATATTTATTTGGGACAGGGCTCACAGTCCTAACTATCCTGGAATGCATAGAGATCCCCTGTGTCCTTATCCTGATTTTTTAAGAATGAGAAGATATCAGGTAACACGGTAAGATCACACAGCTTTTAACAAAGCACTTAAGTCCTGCTCTAGTCACATCTTCTTGAGTAATTTTTAAAAAAGATTTTTTTCTTTTTCAAGACTTGATCTTTCTGTGTAGCCATGGCTGTGCTGGAACTCACTATGTAGACAGGTTGACCTGGAACTGGGAGATTCACCTGCCTCTGCCTCCTGAGTTCTGGGAAACATGGTACCACCACACCAGACCTCCAGGTTTTAATAACAATAAAAAAGTAAAATTTTTTTGTATGGAGATAGTGTCTTTGTTTTGTAATTCTAGGTTGACTTTAAACTCACTAGCTGAGGTTGGCCTCAAATCACAATCCTTTTCCTGAGCCTCCTAAGTTCTAGGATTACAGACGTGCACCACTACGCCCAACTCAAGAATTTCTGTCTTGTACAATTACTGTGTCAACTAAACACAAAAAAGTGAATTTTTAGATGTGTATATGTCTATAGCACGTGTATGTCCATCATGTGCTACTGTGCACATGTAGAGGTCAGAAAACCATTTTGGATGTCGGTCCATATCATCATCCTGTTTAAGACAAGGTTTCCCTTGTTGTCTAGAATGCATAAACTAGGTTTGTTAGCTAGCCCACACGCTTCTGGGCATTCTCCTCTGTCACCTTTTATGGTTGTGGGATTAGATGCATGTTCAACTGCACCATGGGGATCCAGGATCAGGCCATGAGGCTTGTGCAGCATGTAAGATTTACATAGTCAGCATTCCACTCACTAACCATCTTCCTAGCCCTAAAAATAGTCTCTAAAAAAGATTTACCTTCTCTATGTCTTGCCAACAACATCATTCTACCTCATTAAGCCTGAAATAAATGGCTCTAAGATTAAACTACCTCCCATACCAGAAAAGAGCCCTAGCAGCTACAAGTGAAGTGCTTTCTCAGAGGAGGATATGGCATAAAACAAGATAAATTACAAACTTTGTAGTCACAAAAAGACATTAAAAAGAAAAAAGGAAAAAAAAACCACAAAAAAACCCAAGCCTGTTAGTGAGATGGAATGTCATGAAAGGAATGTATCTTTTACAACTGTGCTAACAATGACTTTGTGGTACTTTTTGGCTCCTGACTGCCAAGATACCATTCTACCCGAGCTGCAATGCTTACACCAGGCAGAGAGGGAGTAACAGATGCTAGTGAGACATAGAATGAGTTAGATGCACAGAATTGGGTAGAGGTAAAAGCAATGTGGCAGAACATAGATTTAAAAACAAGCCTAAGCCAAAAGTCTAGCTTTTGTAATTAATAATAAACCTCTGTGTCGTTATTTGGGAGCTGGCTGGCGGGACAGAAAAAGACTCATTACACATCTGAAGAGGTGAAAGCAGTCAGAAGGCTGAGGTGGGTGGCTTGATTGCTATCCAGAGCCATGGTGATTTCTAGGCCATGTCTGGGTTCATGGCCCTGATGCAGGCTCAGTCTGTGCTGATGTTGGTGGATCTTGATACCACAGAAGGCCTAGAGGATAGGGCTATAAAGAGTTGACCCCCACCCTCCCTACTTGTTGCAACACTAGAGAGAACTGGTCCTACCCCTCACTGGCTAAAGCACTCAGGAGAGAGTTCTACACTCTGGTCAACCCAGTAGAGGTAGCCCTGATGATGTAGGTGTGGGAGAGTGGACCCTAAGACTGTGAAAACAGAACTGGCCCCACCCACTGCTCATAACTGCAAGGGGTGAACCAGGCAAGGCAATGTTGGAGAACTCACCTTGGTGGTGAAGAGAGCTGGCAGGTTGACCAACCCTGCAAATACCCAGGCCCAGAAGTAGTGTTATGAGTTGGCCCACCCTATCTATGATCTGTTGGCGCACAGACCCAAAGCTGAAGGATCTCTACAACACAAGGCAACAGCAGGAAAATCAAGAAAAGTCCTAGTGAGGGCCCAGCATTGATACTGTACAAGAAACCAGAGGCCTTGAAACAGACCAATGATTCTTTGCAATGAACACTTGCAGTAAAGATATAGGAATAAAAGGGTTTACTACGTGACTCACTGTGTCACACTACAGCTTCCATGAAGAGACTAATTTTTCCTTTTTTCTCTTAAATTTTTTTATTTGAGGGGGAAAGGTTGCAAGGGCAGAGGGTGGCTAAGAAGGAATGAAGAAATGAATAGGTTGGAGATGCATGATGTGAAAATCACAAAGAATAAAAAGAAAGTTAAAAAATAACAATAGAAACAAAGACACTATATTGCAAAGTAACTTACCTAAATCAATTCTGTCATATCACAAAAATTCTAGAGATTTTCATGGTAAGTATGGCACACAGCAACAAAAGCTTTACCTTATAACACAGATGATAAAGGAGACATCTGACTCTAGGTACTCTAAGAACTAGTTAATGAGCAGCAGCAGCAGTACTGAGAACAATCTGGGAAAACAATATACTTCTTTCTCACATTCACTAGAGCATGACTTAGCCACAGCAGTATGCCTGCTGGACAACTGGGACAAGAACCAACAGTTCCCCACACTTGACCTAAGTGTTGTGCTGCATACAGATTACTAAAATATAGAAGTATCATACCCATTAATTTTAGCAGTCTGAAGCAGTTGCAAATAAAACAATCAAGCTAAACTGTAGCCAGAAGGAAGGTACAGTGCTCAGTTCCCAACCTGAGAAACAATTGTTACCATATTACCTCTTCTGCCTTCTCAAATAGTCGACAACAGCAAGCATTGTTCTTTGTGACTTTTTATCCAAACAGCATCGGAGAAAGTGCTCTGGCTCTAAAAGAAACAGAAATGGCTCTTCTAAATCTCAGAGTGATATAAAAGTACTTTCTTGTCTGTGTCCTTCTCCTTCTACACTGATGGGTGGTTACCCAAAACAAAAATGCTTCTTAATAAATTTAAACCAATTTAATTTAGTGCCCTTCCTTTTATTTCAAAAGAAACAATATGTATAGCATAAACAAGAACTGATGGTGCCAATTGTAATTTGTTTCTGAAACAGTACCTACTGGCTTGAGATGTCCTATGAGCTGCGTGCTTAGTACATTCACAACCATGAACAAATCAAGACTGTTTCTGCACACAGAACTCACTGGTTAGCCTGGAGGCTCTTAATATGGGGTGACAAGAGGAGTGAGAGAAAGGTTGAGATTGCTGTAGAATTTATGTGAGAGTGACCTCACCTGGACTAAGAAAAGCTTGAAGGAAAAAGTAACATCTGAAGCCAAAATACTGGTCAGTGGGGGAAGGGAAAGGATGGAGTACCAGGGAAAGTCAGCAGAGTCCAATGGGGTGAGAGCAGCTCAGTTGGAATGAGTGTTGTGCTAGCCTGCACGAAGCCCTGGACTCGATCTCCAGAACTGTACAAACTGGGTGTCATGGCAAGTGCCTCTAATACCAACACTTGAGAGGTAAAGACAGGAGAATTAGAAGTTCAAAGTCTTCCACTGCTATATGAGGAATATTTGAGTTGCTGTCTCAAAAAACTAAACGCTAAAAAAAATGTGTACCTGAGACGGTTAGTAGTAAGTAGAGTTCAGAAGGTAGTGAGGGCATCTCAACTTTCTGAATCAGAGCTAGAAAGCAGAAAGGATGATGGTGACTGAGCAAACAGAACTGGCCAGATTAGATACGCAGAGGGTGAGAAGGGTCTCCATGTGGGAAGCAAAGAACCACTAATTTTTATTTGCATAACTGAGTCTGAGATTCATGTGATACATTCAAGTAAAGGTGTGAGACTTCCAGACACCAGAAACAGATACAGCATTTAAGATTTATAGGAATCTACATTTATTGCCATTTCAATAATAGTTTTATATATGTAAAGTCCAAAATTTCATTTAAGGTAATAAAAATATTAGCTCTCTATTAGCCCTCTCTAGAGACAAAACTAGATAATTTTGCTATTAAGTGATCAGAGTATAAACATAAGTGGTAAAACTGTTTAAAAAATACTTAAGATCGAGGCCAGCCTGGTCTACAAGAGTTAGTTCCAGGACAGGAACCAAAAGCTACAGAGAAACCCTGTCTCAAAAAATCAAAAAAAAAAAAAACAAAAAAAAACAAAACAAAACCAAAAACTTAAGATAAACTTCAAATTATTACTTATACCTATGTATCACATATTTTTTTCCCCAATTAAACATAGGTGATATATTGTAGACAGCTAACAAAGTCTCATCAAGGGTTTTTATTTTAGATTTTTTACATTATCTTAAATTATTTTTTAAAATAGACTTAATTACAATAGTTATTGTACATGTGGGCACTGAGGCAGGGAGTTCGTATGGAGATCAGAGGAGAGACGCTTGTGCAGGTTGGTTTTCTCCTTCCACTATGTGGGTTTCTCAAGACTAATTTACGGTCATCAGTTTTTGGTGGCAAGGAACCTTACCCATTAAAACCATCACATCAATCCATACTTTAGGATTTTTAATTCAGCAATTCCCCCAAAATTTCATTAAGCATATTCCAGATCATTTTGATGAACAACTTCTAGTCTAATAAGATCAAAGGTGGGGCAGCCATGTCTGTGTTGATATTTGTATGTTCTTTCGGACAGGTTGTTACTTTTGAATTTAACTGAAATCATACATATTAATGAGATGCCATTTGATTTTTCACTATAAGTATGTATTCTATAATGTTTTAGTGAGGTTAAATCAGGAGTATATCTAGCTCCTCAAAAATTTAAGTATAGCTGGTGGGAATGCAAACTGGTACAACCCCTTTGGATGTCAGTGTGGCGATTTCTCAGAAAATTAGGAAACAACCTTCCTCAAGACCCAGTAATACCACTTTGGGGTATATGTTAAAAGGATGCTCAATTGTGCCACAAGGACATGTGCTCAACTACGTTCATAGCAGCATTGTTTGTCATAGCCAGAACCTGGAAACAACCTAAATGCCCCTTAACCAAAGAATGGATAAGGAAAATGTGGTACATTTTACACAGTGGAGTACTAGACAGCAGAAAAAAATAACATCTTGAATTTTGCAGGAAAATGGATGGAGTTAGAAAACATCATTTATAGCGAGGTAACCCAGACACAGAAAGACAATTATCACATGTACTTACTCATAGGTGGTTTTTAAACATAAAGCAAAGAAAGCCAGCCTATAAACCATAATCCCAGAGAACTTAAGACAACAATGAGGACACTAAGAGAGACTTACATAGATCTAATCTACATGGGAAGTAGAAAGTGGATAAAGACAAGATCTCCTGGGTAAACTGGGAGCATGGGGACCTTGAGGGAGGGCTGAAGGGGGGAGGGGAGAGGCAAGGAGGGGAGCAGAGAAAAATGTAGAGCTCAATAAATATCAATAAAAATATTTATGACAAAAAATAAATATAAAAAAATTAAGTACAATAAAAACATAGTAACTATTCTTCAGTGTGTTTTAGGAAGATTTTTTTAAAATGTATGTGTAGGTATATGCACATGAAGACAAGTGCCCATGGAAGAAAGAGGTGTCAGGTCCCCACGGAGCTGGAGTTACAGGTAAGCTACCCAATGTGGTGTTGAGAATCAAACTCAGGTTATGTACTTTCCAACAAACCAAAATGTTTTTATATGCAATCATTATTATTATCAACTGTCACCCTACTTTGCAGCAGAACATCAGATCTTATGTACATATGAATCCAAATGTAGATATCTTAGATTATATGATTATGGGCAATTTAATTTTTTTTCTTTTTGGATAATTTATTTTTTAAAAAACTTATAGAACCTTTATTGTCTACAAAAATACACCTGATTTAGAGGTCTAAAAATATAAAAATTCCATCATACCTCTACCATGGTACCAAACATGTGGATAAGTTTACGTTTTTATCTAAAATGGGAGCTCTGTTGTTACAAACATTACAAGCACAATGCCAGACATACAGAATGCACAGTAAGCTGCCCTGTTATTTACTGAACCATCTTTCTCTAAGGCCGAGAAGTTTACAGTATAAACATTAACAACTGAACAGCATACCTGAATCCGAACTTGCAGGAGTTGCTGATCGGCTTGCCTGTGAGAAGTGTTTAAAACAGCTAGTGAAAAATCCTCGGACATGTGTAGACAGCAGAGTCCGCCAAGATTCATGTGTATCTTGGAGTAAGACATCATGGATCAAGTAGGGCAGCACAACCTGGCAGAAGTCAGGTTTCACCTAGAACACAGTACACACCCACACAACTGCTTAGAGTAACACAATTCACTTAAAATGTTTACCCCACTGCTGACATATGAAAAATTTAAAAATACTACGTTGGTCTGCCATGAACTCAAGATAGTACTAAACACCAACCACCATCGCCAAAATTGTGTATCAAGTAGTGTTTAAAGAATAAATAAACAAACAGTAATACCAAGTATGGTATCTCAGGACTTGAGAGATGGTGATAGGAGGAACAAGAGTTTAAAGTCATCATTGGTTACATATGGAGACCCTATCTCAAAATGAAACAATAACCAACCAATAAAACACCAGCAGTGACCCTGGTCCTAATGCACTAGAGGCACATAGTCTCCCAGTGAGCCACAGCCTTTGTCCCCAAACATTTTTAGCTCTTTGAATTGGCTCATATACTTACTATTTGCTGAAATCAACTGTACCAGACCTTCCCATGTAAAACTCTACCGCTACCTAACTTTCTTCACTCAGAAAGCATGCTAAAGAATGCCAATTGACAGCAAACAGGAGCTGACTTTCAGTAATACAAAAAATTTATAATCACCATTGTTTAACATGTCATTACTAATTTATTCTAGTACTTTGCAAAATTTAACTAGTATGTTGTCATCTCAAAACTAAAGTGTGGCAAAGCAGTAGTGGCATATGTCCATAATCCCAGCACTTAGGAGGCAGAGGCAGGCAGATCTCAGTGAGTTTGAGGCCACCTGGTCTACAAAGTGAGTTCCAGGACAGTCAGAACAGTTACATAGAGAAACCCTGTCTCAAAAAACCAAAACTTCAAACAAACAAAAAAACTAAAGTCTGCCATGTAGCTCTGGCTAACCAAAGATACCTACTTCAATGGATTTATAGCAACTAAATGTGGATTACACTGCAGGCAGATGATATACTCATCACTTAGTATTCTTTTCAAATATGCAAATCACAATCCACAGAAATTAAATAGAATGGGAAAAGCAAAGAAGAACAAAACCACAGGCTCTAAATCAGATTAATTAATCCTCTTACCTCACACATTGGCTTTAATAACTGAAGAATTTCACTTTTTATGCCTCCACTGTCCAAAAAGGCACATGTCAGAGTCTTTATCCAAATGTCATGACTTTCACTTTGAGGAACCCACAGATTCACATCATCCAGGCCTTCTAAGATATCTTCTTTAACAAACTGGGGTACTTCTAAAAACTAGAAGCAGAAAATCATTTCCTTGTCAAATCTGTTTCCAATAAAACTAAGTACATTTAGACTACACCTAGGGCAGCCATATGGGTCAGCAAGTAAAGGCACTTGCCATCAACCCTCACTGACCTAAGTCTGATGCCCAGAACCTACATGGTGTGAGGAGGGAACCGACTCTGGCACACGTCTACACGTATAAACACACAAAAGAGAAAATAAATGCTTAATAAAAGGAGTAAATCTGAATAGAATTATTTGCTTTTTTAAAAGTTAAACAGATTAGACTAGGAATGGTGGTTCAGGCTGCAGTCTCAATATTCAGGAGCTGAAGTAGGAAGATTTTAAGTTCAAAGCCTGCTTGGTATCTTAGTGAAATCCTGTCTTAAAATAAAAGTAAAATAGAATTGGGATATAAGTCAAGTACAAGGCCCTAAGATCCAATCCCTGCTCCAAAAATAAATGAGAGGGAAGGGGGAGCACACATGTGAGATGGGGGGTTTAAACTAGGGAGTGAAGCAGTAACAATATTACTGCAGGAGAGAGAAACCCGAGTTCTACTGTTAGCTCTGTCACTCGCTGGTAGTGTATTATACAACTCACACTCTGCCTCATCTGGCTCATCTACAAAACTGGTTCAAATTTACCATAAAAAAATGATTTCAAAATGAGATTTTTACATGTTAAAAATACTTTACACTAAGCTATATTAGTAACTTCATTAACAGTTCTTACTAATTTTACTAAGAATCAATCTTAGTAAATCATTAAAATTACTACTTTAATGATGGGTATTTCCATTGAACTTAAGCAGGAAAAAAGCAATTGCATATTGCTATCACTTTCTGAAAAGAGGAATGCTTAGTAACAAGAGATGCAAAAGCTCTTAACATTATTGCAGACTGCGTTCAGCAGAATTGTTATGACATCAACATACAAGGAGGATGCGTACAGTACTCTTATATTTATCCCAGTTGTGCTAAGCAGTAAATGCTTGTTGGCTGATCACAACATCTAAAATCATCCGGGATTGATGGTGCATGGGATCAAATGGTTTGCTATACCAGAAAAGAATTTCCCTCAGCACCAAATTACCACTTCTCTAGGTTATCTATTTCAATGTTTCTATCCTGCCCTAGTGAAAAATAACAAGTTCCTTAAGTTCAAAAATGTACAGTATGAATTTTTCTAGAGAACAGTATATTAGTACATAACTATTTTAAGCAATTTGATATCTATAGTACAAAACAAATGTAATCATTCTACAAATAATAGGTATTCAACAAACACTTATTATTTAAGGGACCTTTTTCCTTGATGTTCTAAAAGGCTGTAGGTAGATCAGCATGGGATCTTCGGAAGTCTTATAAGCCTCCCAGAAACTGTGTCCAGTCTTTGTAGCCAAAATGTTTTTCAAACAGGTAGCAGCAGCTGATCGAACTTTGACACTGAAAAACATCACAATTAATTTATCAATTTGGAATGTTATGCAAATTCAACTGGAAAATTTTAAAGTATTAGAAACTTCCTATCTATAAAACTCTGTAACACTGAAGAAAAAAGCCAAAGATTTTTAAAATATTCCCTCAGTAAATATCAGTTACTGATCACTTCAGCAGCAATTCTCTTCATTCTATACAATAATGACTATGTTACAATGATCATAATTTAAAGAATTCTTAGGGGGAATTACTTGGAAAAACATAGTATCATAAATATGATGAATTCACCTAAGGAAACATATTGACAGTATTTTCTCTAGTAATACAAATTATTTTTGAGGTGAAGTACAATGATATCTAACTCCAAATGATAAAATTATTGCAAATATATATATTTTGAAGGTACATACTCATTCTGACAAAGTAGTTAGTTGAAAATCATTAGCACTTAAAATTTCTAGAAAAAAAGTAAAATTTCTTCTTTTAAAACAAAACACCCTAGGAGATAGAGGGCTACAACCGTCCTGAAAATATGGCAACTGACAAGACAAAAAAAAAAAAAAAAAGCTACCAGGCCCTGAAATTAGAATAATAACAAGTTAACAAAGAAGATTTAATTCTGTTCAGGTATGCTTTGCTAATTACCCAGAAGATGACCTATAAACCTGGATTCATTCCTCATTAAATCCAATTGACTCTGTTAAAAACATATCCTGCTTCCATCCATGCCCCTCATGTTCATTATTGGTCTCCTAACTACCTAACTCATATGATAATTTTTTCTCCTCTGTACTATAGCAATAATTTCACAACCAATTCCTGTTTAGTCACTGTACTGATTTTTTTTTTTTTGGACAACTTGACACATCTAGAGTTGTCTGAGGTGATGCCTCCATCAGACTGGCCTGTAGAGAAGACTGGGGACATTTTCTTAATGAGTGGTTAGGACCCAGGCCACTGAGGGCAGTGCTACACCTGGACAGGTGATCCTAACAGATATAAGAAATGTAGCTGACCTAGAGAGCAAACTGGTATGTAGCATTCATTTATCCATGGGCTCTGCTCTAGTTCCTGTCTTCTTCTTCTTCCTTTTTTTTTTTTTTGGTGGCTTTTTTGAGATGAGACGGGGGTTCCTCTCTGTGTAGCCTAAGCTGTGTTGGAACTAGCTCTGGTCATCTCTTAAAGGTAAATATGTTTGTTGGCTTTATTCTTCTGCCTATCTTCTTATAATCTACCATGTTTCCATTACCGATTTAATGGACCTTTACTTTTTTTGTTATCGTTGTTTTTGTTATATTAAACTGGCTGGCATAGATTCTTTCCTAACATTTTATTATATAAATTTTCATATATACAGTAAAGGTGAAAAAAATTTACAGGGATTATCTGTATGCTTACTGTGTAAATTTTTGCATTGACATTTTTCTTCCATTAACATTTTACTGCTATCCTTTTTTAAAATCATGTTCCCTAACTTTCCTACCATTGTTAATCCTCTGAACTGAGCCTCCCACAATGGTAATGATGGGGTGGACAAATAAACCAGTTAAGTCAATGACTAAATAATGAGAGAGCTGGGAATATGGCTCAGTGATGCTTCAATGTAAGGCCCTGGATTTAGTCCCCATTATTGCAAACAATTAAAAATAACAGTACAATAAATAATGAAAGGAAAGTAATCTGACAATCAACAAGCTAAAATAGTGACTGTATCTTAAAATTTTGTTTTGAACAAGGAATAAAATAGTAATAGAAAATTCTATTATTTCAAAGTTTTGGTGGTTAGAAAGCTTTTGCTCCATGGAATATTCTAAAAGATTCAAAATAAAGATTAGCTTGGAGGAACATAGCACCCTGGTTTTAAAAATCACAAAATATATTACTTTTTACATCCCTGTGTTTAAATTTGTAAGGGTGAAGGTGCATGACACCATGCTTGTAGCAGTCAGAAGACAACTTCCAGGACAAGGCTCTGTCCCTTTAACGTGACTTCTGGAGATCAAACTCAGGTTGTCAAGTTTGATGGCAGGTGCATTTTAGCTGTTGAGCCATCCCACCAGCCTACATTCATGATTTACATTGTCTGTGTGGAACCACCTGGCAGTTTACTTCTTTATCCTTTGTCTAACTTAGTCTCACGAGATTTAAACAGACCTTACTCTTCATCACCATCAAGTATCAGGAACAGAGGGTATTTAATCACACAAATTAATAAAGAAACTTAATAAAAAAACATACAAGATTTTTTTTAATGTAAGAACTTGAAAGTCGAGAGTAAAGAAATGTCTTAGTGGTTAAGAGCACTCATTGCTCTTGTAGAGGACCTGGGTTAGATGCCCAGCATCCACATGGTGTTTCACAATCACCCAACTCCAGTCCAGGGTATCCAATACCCTCTTCTGAGTTCCGTGGGCATCAGGCATGCATGTACATAGACACACGCAGGCCAAACATTCATGCACATAAAGGAAATATAAAAAACTTAAAAAAGAAAGAGAGAGAAACAGAAAGAAAGGAAGGGAGGGAGGAGGGAAGAAGGAACCAAGGAAGAACTTGCAAGGCAAAGTGGTAAGCGAAGCATTAGCATAATCTTCCTGAGAGCCAGATTTGGTTTCAGTTTCTATAATTGAATGCAAGGTGTGTAAGTACTCACCTATCTTCTACCAGTGTATTGTTCAGGGCGGCTAGCATTATCAAAGTCCACTGAAGTTCTTTATCTTCGGGTAACCCAAGGGCTTTGGTATACGATGTATTTTTATTATGCTGTACAGCTATAGTAGAGAAATCCAGAGGACCTATTTCTCCCAAACACCTTCCAACAGCCTCTACATATAAAAACTTAATTTTAGTACAGCCATAAGTAGAAGGGTATACAACACTTCCAATTTAAAAAGTATTAACACCATTTTGTCATGCTTCAAAGATTTCAGTGTCTTCCAACATTATAACACATCAATGTTGTAATATATTTTTTTCTCAGAGGTGATAGAAAATAAGTTAACAATTATAATAACAGAATATTAAAAGCACAAAGTATTAACATGGCTGACACCGTATAAAGTGTCAACCTTAAAACATTAAAAAAAGGAAATCCCGGGTATCACACATATATTACTCATAAATCTTAAACATCTAATTCAGTGAAAATGCCATCTATAATCACAGGCATGGCTTCCTTTCCACTTTGCACACTTTTCAGTTCTTTTCCTTGCTTGATACTCTGGTTAGAACTTCAATGTAGTGCCGAATACAATCAGTAAAGGTAAAAAATACTTTTCTAATTCCTGATGTTAGAGGAAAGATTTCAGTCTATTACCACCAAATGAGGCACAAAACAGGATTCTTCTTGTGTATCACACAAGAAAGCTACGTTGGGCTCCTGGAGCAAAGCAGCTTTATGTCCAGACGCAGGAAAATGAACAAAGATGTTAATTCTGGGGGCAGGGGAGACTCAAGGTTCTGGTAAAGTTCAATTCCTGGATCTGGGTGACAGATGCACAGGTATTCTTTAATTGTATACTTTAAACTAGGTACATTTGGTCTGTATTCATGTCTATATGTAAGATGCATTTCAATAAAAACCAAACTAAAAGCAAGTATGCTAGATAATAGGCTCCAGTGGGAACTGAGAAAGTGCACCAACAGCTCTTACACTCCCCATTCTCAGTAAGGCACCACTGCCATGCCAGCTTCCAGCCAATGTTAATCATGTGACTTTCCATTCTAAAACCACCAAATCTAAATACCTATACTCAAGGAAAAATCTAAATGGTATTTTAAAAGATGTGAGTGTAACCATTCTTCAGAAGCGTTGTTCCTATTTGCTATGTACAACATAGACCAGTATATAAATACCAGTAAGCCATATTTATAAAATATCTCATAAGTTTACTAAGCAGAGATTTATGATATTCCTACATCTTTATAAGGTGTTTTAAAATTAACATTTATAGCCGGGTGTTGGTGGCGCACACCTTTAATCCCAGCACTCGGGAGGCAGAGGCAGGTGGATCTCTGTGAGTTCGAGGCCAGCCTGGTCTACAAGAGCTAGTTCCAGGACAGGAACCAAAAGCTACAGAGAAACCCTGTCTCGAAAAATAAAAAAAATTAAAAAAAATTAACATTTATACACTATTAATGATTATTGCTAACTTTATCTTATAAGCACATCTAAGGAATATGAAAGGTGAGTATCTAGAGTTACCTGCCCTTATTTCTCCAGTAAATCAAACAACAAGCTTACACTTACTATGACCATACTAAAGAAGACCATTCACTTAATCATTACCTAAAACTTCTCTTTCACCAGTCTGGTTCACTGCCATCTTGGATAGCTGCAACAAGCTGACAACCAGCTTCACCACAATGCCATCCTGTGGGTTATCTAGAAATAGTTTAGAGAAAAGTGCTCCAATTTCCATAAGGGCAATATATATTTTTTTTCAACACATATGCCCCATCTTAAATCATAAATGGATTTTAAAAATACAGAGAGAATTCTGAAATATTGCCACATGAAAATGATTAGCAAAATTTACCAAGCAGACAGAGAAAGAGCTTGAACAAGCTAAACAGCAAAGTTAATACCTTACCAAAATCACAAATGACAAGAAAAATAAGAACCATTAAACACAAAAGCTAGCAGGGACCTTGCTTAGTCTGTTACCATACAGTATTCAGAACTTAGCACACACTATACAGTGGCCTCTCTGCAATGATGTGAATATAAATGACAATGGTGGCAATCTGACCAAGAAGAATATACAAAAGGATATCTGAAGAAGAAACAGGAAGAAAAAAATTCATAATGCTAAAATTAATACCCGGAAGCAGCTGTAGAGCTGGCTCATCTGTTAAGAGCAATTGCTGCTCTTGCAGAGGATCCAGGTTCAGTTACATATATGATCCGGGTTCAGCACATATATGACAGCTTACAACCATGTTTTAACTCAAGTTCCAGAAGAGTCCAATACTTTCTTCTGGTCTCCATAGGCACTAAAGTTATGTGGTGCACATATATACATGCAAGCAAAACACCCATTCACATAAAAATAAATAGTACCCTGAGATGCTCTCATAAGATCTAGTATCTCATCTTTATGTTGTTCCAGTTGTCTTCGAAGATCCTTCAATCCTTCAAGCCTGGTCAGTGGAAGTGGATTGTAAGCACTCACAGAAAGAAAATGGTTAATTTCCTGAAAGACAAAATCAAATTAGTATTAGGTGAGTATGTACTGGCTAAGTGTGAAAAATAAAACAAAAACAGAAAAAATAATAAGCAGTGTCTTTATAGACACTGAAATACAAAACAATACATTCCTTCTTCCACTTTAGTTCTGACAATGTTTTAAGGTAGATAAGAGTCTCTTATCTACATTAGATGTCAAAACAACAGACTCTAAGACTACCACAGCAAGCAGTTCAATTTTTATTTATTTACTAGTATAACTTGAATTTTATATCTGAATGCATTAAATGTTTACAGATTTATAGTCTAATACAATGATTTTAAATTATAACATTTAAAAGAATACAGACATAACTAAAATTTATAAAAGATTAACATGCTGAATATCATCACTAATATAAACATTATTTATTTATTTATTATATATACAATATTCTGTCTGTGTGTATGTCTACAGGCCAGAAGAGGGCACCAGACCTCATTACAGATGGTTGTGAGCCACCATGTGGTTGCCAGGAATTGAACTCAGGACCTTTGGAAGAGCAGGCAATGCTCTTAACCGCTGAGCCATCTCTCCAGCCCTCTAATATAAACATTATTAATCTTTAAAGAAAAGGGCAACAATTTTCAAATACTAATGAACCATAGGACCTTATTGTATGAAAATTAATAATATTTTATATCATATTCTTTGAATATTCAAATTCATCTTAGTCAGAGCTTTGATATCCAGACATTAAATGCAATGCAAAAAGATGCATAAAGATCTGTTTTGAGGGGCTGAAGAGAACACCGGTGGTTAAAAGACATGGTTGCCGGTTTTATCCCATAAATAATTTTCAGTCATAGTCCAGCTGGCCTTGGTGAGCTCCCAATAGATCAGCCCCACTGCCTCAGTGGGTGGGTGCACCCCTCGTGGTCCTGACTTCCTTGCTCATCTTCTCCCTCCTTCTGCTCCTCACTGGGACCTTGGGAGCTCAGTCCAGTGCTCCAGTGTGGGTCTCTGAACATGGTGAACAATGAGGGATGATGAGAAGCCAAGGACAATGGCATGGGGTTTTGATCCTACTTCATGTTCTGGCTTTGTGGGAGCCTAGCCAGTTTGGATGTTCACCTTCCTAGACATGGACGGAGGGGGGAGGACCTTGGACTTTCCACAGGGCAGGGAACCCTGACTGCTCTTTGGACTGGAGAGGGAGGGGGAGAGGAGTGGGGAGAGGGGGAGAAGGGTGGGAGGAGGGGGAGGGAAATGGGAGGCTGGGAGGAGAGGGAAACTTTTTTTTTTCCTTTTCTCAATAAAAAAAAAAAAAAAGACATGGTTGCTCTTGCAAGGGACCTGTGTTGTTACCAGAACACATGTCAGGTGGCTCACAATTATCTGTAACTTCGGCAGCAGGGGAATCTGAAAACTTCTTCTGACTTCCTTGAGTACATGTACATATAAGGTATACACACAGACATACAAATTTAGAATATATTTAGAATATATATGTATATTTTAAAATATTTAGGTTTTATTTAAGAAGGTAAATCTCATGCATTATTTTTACTACAACATAAAGTTTTCTGTCTTTATCAACAGAGCATTAAAGGTTTATAAAAATACTACTGCCTATATTGTATAATACAAAGTTATAAATAAAACTTTTATTACCTCTAAGAGTGAAAAGGGTCCTCCACTATATTTGATTTTCTGCTGAGTAAGCCGCAAATTCTTAAAAACAACATGGTCAGGAAAAGGATCCAAAAGTTTAATCGTGACAAAGAGATTTTCATTGTCCTTGTTATCTATCACCAAGTACTTCAACAGGTCCAATACCTAAATAATAACCAAAGGGGGGCATTAATTATATTCAGAGAATTAAAGCCCATTAAATATATTCAGAGAGTTAAACAAACAAATCTCTGCTAACCTAGAAATGAACTAATGGTATGTGTGGTACCCAGCTATTGATGTGCATAGCTTCAAAAACTAAAATACGTACAGTGCTACACACAGCGGGCGTAACAAATAACAGGGTTAACTGAACATTTTATATGGGATCTCACAATCCATAACTGTGGGAACTGCTAGTTTTACTTTGGACTACTACATTTCAGTGTAATAGATAAAACTAACAGATTTATTAGATCAAAATTACCAATGGTTAGGTAACTGATTTCAAAGATTAATTTACTAATATTGTCTTCCCCGCCATTTATCAAAAGAACATTCGCATTAAAACTACACCAGCAAACTAACAGCATTCAATTCCTAAGAGTTCATTTATCTCAAATACCCCTCTGTAGATCAACTGGTAAATTACCTGTTCTCGAACCTCCGGATAATCCACAAGTGGTATAAGTGTGCCAACAATGACATGAAGATGGTTTTCTAGGGCATCCTTACAGTGAGTTACAGCTGTATGGCAAACTCGACTTAACAAATTACAACAAAGGGAAAAGCTATGCTTTGATACATCTGTGAAATGAGAAGGCCTAACAGGAAAAAAATTAAAAAAAAAATATCAAGGTCTAAGAAACTACTCTGAAATAATACTCAAATCATTTTTAGTCAATGTCTCTAATTCTGACATGGCTTGACAAAGTCACTTTTATATCTAATACTTCAATGGTTACAATTCAGAAAAAGAAAGCATGTCAGAAAGATACACAATATACAATCCTATTAGAACTACCGGAAAACAAAAAAACTGCAAAACTCATTCAAGTAAGAGATCCAGGAATCACTGCAAGCCAGCAAGCACTAAAGGACAGTCGTAGCAGTCATTTTTGTAAACAAAAGTCTTTACTCTTTCTCTCATGTGTACCCTATCCCCAGTACTTTTGACAGTGCTCCTGATAATAACCGCTGAAAACCCAAAAGAAGGAAAAGAAAGCCAGGCTGCATTGAATACTTACAGAAAGAAAGCCATAAGAGAAGAGCTGGTGTTCAGTAAAAATAAAATAAGACAAGAAGGAAGGGAGGAAGGAAAGGAAGGTAGGGGGAAAGAAAAAAGAAGGAAACGAATAAAGGACAAACAAGGCCGGGATGATGGCTCAGCGGATGAGAGTGCTAACCCTGAAAGCATGAGGGTCTGAGTTCTAGTTTTAAGCATCTATACAAGGAGCAGGCATGGTTGTTCATATCCATACTATAGGACTGTGGGCAAGGAGCTTGCTGGCCAGCCAGACGTGCTAAAATGGCCTGGTTCTCACTGAGTGAGAGATGCTGTCTAAAGCTAGAGGAAGACATGGCATGTCCCACTCTAGTCTCCATATGCATACCCAGACAACCAACATGCATGGAGCAGCATTCAGAGTCAAACCTTAGGGAAAATCTGATTTCAACACTTAACCTCATTATGTACTGAAGCGGTCAGATTTTATTAACAAAACTGCAAACCCTATAAAGAAATAAAGCATGAAGTAGAAGTATCCAGAGTAAGAAAATCGAAACATTTCCTGAAGAACTCCAGATACTGGAGTTACTAAAGAAAGAATTCAAAATAATTTTAAAATTTAATTAAAAGTTGAGAATAGAATGAAGGTTACCAAAGAACAGAGAGTGGAGATATGGAAGGATGGGGAAGGGATCTGTGGGCACTAAGTCACAGCTCGGGAATGAGACATTCTGGTGTGCTACACAAGAGGATAACTGCAGATAACTGTATAGATCAAAAAGCTACAAGAAAGGATTTTGAATGCTTTCATCATAACAAAAGGATGAATGTTTTTAAATTTCCCTTCTTTGAAGATATAAAAGAATGACAAACCTCTGGAGCTATTAAAAAAAAAGGACAAGGTCAAATGAACTTATGAGAGACTATCCAGAGAATATATGCCTGCAGCTCTTGTTATTTGAAAGGTCAAGGAAAGAGAAATTGCTGAACCTAGGTGTTTGTTTGAAGGCAATTCAGCAAAGCCCTAACACTTTAAAACAATTGATAGTCAATAATAAGGAAAGAAAAACTAACTTAAATAGCTAATTTGAACAAGTCAATAACAAGTAATGAGACTAAATAAAAAGTCATGCAACAACAAAGTCCATGACCAGATGACATCACTAAACTGATACTGGTTTTTCTCAATTATTCGAAAATTAAAGACAATTTCTACTAGTTCATTCCACTAGACCAGAATTATCCTGACACCCAAACCACAGAAGTACATAACAACAAAACAAAACAAAACAAAACAAAAAAACAACCTGCAGGCCAATATTCCTAAGAAGCATAGATACAAAAAACCTCCCATAAAGTACTAGCAAATCAAATTCAACATCACACGGCAAAGATTGTACAAGATTAGGTGGGGTGCATCCCAGAGATGCGAGGGTGTTCAACATATACCAATCAATAAAAGTGCTAAACCATATATCAACAGAATTAAGAGTAAAATCTATGACTATCTTAAGAGCCAAAAAAGGAATTTGAATAAATTTAACATCCCTTCATGTGGGGGAAAAATCTGAACTAAACAGATATTTTAGGAATATACCTCAATAAAATAAGAAGTCCAGAGTTAACACAATGGACAGAGAAAAGCTGAATAGTTTCTCTATCATTTTTAAAAGGACAAGAGCTTCTCTTTCACTTCTATTTCAAGACAGTGATAGAACACATAGGAAAGAAAAGTAAATTGTATCCAAACTAACAGAGAAAACTCAAATCATCACTATTTGCAGGTAAACTTAACAGTTCCACAAAGAAACCCACTAAAACTACTAAATGTATTCAGCAAAGTGCAGGTTATAAATTCAACATAAAACAATCAGTAGGATTTCTTCACAATGATAATGAATGAAATGGAAAAAGGTAGGGGATCTCATTTATAACAACCACAAAAAATTTTAACCTGAACAGAAACAATCTCTTCAAAACAAAAAATTTATTGTATATTAATGAAAGAAGGTAAAAAGGAAGAAATCCTTTAATCATTATTAAAATGCTCACTCTACCTACACAAAGCAAAATGCAATAATATAATCCCTAAAGATACCAATGACTCCTTAGAGAACTAAAAATAAATAAATAAAATTTCCAATATTCAAACAGAATGCACACACACAAATCTCAAACAGCCAAAGCAATTTCGAGTGAAAAGAACAAAGCAAACGTACTAGACTACTTTTGATGACAATGACATAGGCAAAAAGAGAATGAGATTATCATGAAAATGTACACAGAGACCAATGAAAGAGCACAGTGTTCGCCTACAATCCCAGGATGCAGGAAACAGATAGGTATCCTCAGAGCAAGCTGGCTAGACAGACCAGCCATACTGGTGTGCTTTGGTTCCACTAAGTGACCATGACTCAACGAAGCAGGTGAAAAACAATTAAGAAAGATGCCTGATGTCAACTTCAACTCTACTTACACTCATGTCCAACATGCACGCACTTGCACACATGAAAGACCAGCACACAAAAATACTGCAAATGCATCAGTTCAATCTATTCCTTACCTTTTATTGATATAGTGAATCAATGTGTAAATAACATCCCGAAGAACAAAGGCCCAAGCACCTCCCAAGCTGCTTTTTATATCTTTCAGTAATAAACTAACAAACAATTGATATATTTTAAGAATTCTGTGCTTTTTATAGACATTATTTGTCTCATTTGCTTGTTCACAAATGGCCAGAAGAATTTTCTGATAGGAATCCTATAAAATAGATATACATATAGAAAAAATTTTTAAATCAAATATATTCAGCTACAACCAGAATAGTTTAAACTTTACTAAATGATCATTTAGATATGGGCTTGACAGCACATGCAAAATATTATATTAAAATTGTTAAGAGTATTTCACTTTTTAAAAAGTTGCTACATTAGTTTTTAGAAAATAAACTGAAACTTAATAGATTATTATGAAACAGTAAACATATTCCCTGAGATAATTAATAAGGCAGGGTCATGAAATCCTGGCCTGATACATTTAGTTAACAATAACTAACATACTAAAATACAACTTGTAAATCAAGTGTTTTTCTTTTTTAAATTAGTCAAGTAAGTTTTCATGTTTATTATCCCCCATATATATTTAGATTTTCTAGCTAAAAAGGACTTTTCTTATCAATTATTATACTAATAATGTAACATGTACTTACAGGAATTTTAGAAAGAATTTCTAAAATGCTTTTAAACTTGGTTTTATGGCAGTTGCTGATGTAGGCAAATGTTGCTTTAATAACATGTGATGGAAAATATGGTGGATTAGGAGCAGGATCCAAATCCCTAAAGAAGAAAAAAAATGTAGGTATTTTAAAAACAAAATTAGAAGAGTGAACTTCTAAAATGGAGCTTTAAATAACTCCCAAGTTACAAAACTGGCTTCTTACTGAAACAATATATTTTAAAATCACAAACAGTAAAACAAAGTTCACATATGAATCAGACTTAACTTCAGATGGATTTGTTTAAAACAATTGGTTTATTTAACCTTTTATGATGTTAATGGCAGCCTCAGAGTCAAGCCTTAGCAAAACTTCCCTTCAGGTCTGATTTACAACTCCATATTAGAGTATTGCAAGACCAATAGTATCTTAAACCAGGTGACACATTAGATCAGTAACATTATTTAGAATACAATTATATACTCTAACTTCTTTCCCAGCATTAATACTAATTTATATGCTTAGCACAGTAAGCTTTTATAAAAATTGAGTATTTTCAGCTGGGCACAATGGTGCAACCTTTAATCCCAGCACTGGGAGGCAGAGGCAGGCAGATCCTTGAGCTTGAGGCCAGTCTGTTCTACAAAGAGAGTTTTAGGACAGCCAACACTGCACAGCAAAACCCTGTCTAACAAAAACAAAACACAAACAAAATATTTTGGGGACTGTAGGGATGGCTCAGCAGCTAAGAGCACTGACTGCTTTTCTAGAGGACCCAGGTTCAATTCCTAACATCTACTTGGTGGCTTACAACTACAGCTCCAAGAAGTGTGGGGTGTAGGGGGTGTACTAATGCCCCCTTTACAGCCTCTATGGGCATAACATGCACGTGATGTTTTGATATTCATGCAGGCAAAACATCCATATGCAAAAAAATAGTATTTTATTTTTTAAAATTGAGAATTTTCAAGTAGCTTACAATCAAGCCAAAAAAGTCACTCTAATATTCATATACAACCAACTGATTTCACATCTGAGTTAAACTGGACAGCTAAAGAGCACCACAAAGAAAGAAGGCAGAGAAAAGGGCAAGACGTGGCTAAGAGAATCAGTAATAAAACACATCGAGAAAAAGTCACAAAAGGAAGAATGTAACTCAATGCTTAAATACCAAGGGAAGAGTGAAAAGACTGGGTTTCCCCAAAAAGGCAGCTATAAAAGCAAGTACAGTAGGAAGGCTGCAGTGAAGGAGACGGGTGATTGAGGTGACTCTTATACTACATATGCTGCAGTGAAGGAGACAGGTGATTGAGGTGACTCTTAGACTACATATGCTGCAGTGAAGGAGAGAGGTGATTGAGCTGACTCTTAGACTACATATGCTGCAGTGAAGGAGACAGGTGATTGAGGTGACTCTTAGACTACATATGCTGCAGTGAAGGAGACAGGTGATTGAGGTGACTCTTAGACTACATATGCTGCAGTGAAGGAGACAGGTGATTGAGGTGACTCTTATACTACATATGCTGCAGTGAAGGAGACAGGTGATTGAGCTGACTCTTATACTACATATGCTGCAGTGAAGGAGACAGGTGATTGAGGTGACTCTTAGACTACATATGCTGCAGTGAAGGAGACAGGTGATTGAGGTGACTCTTAGACTACATATGCTGCAGTGAAGGAGAGAGGTGATTGAGGTGACTCTTATACTACATATGCTGCAGTGAAGGAGACAGGTGATTGAGGTGACTCTTATACTACATATGCTGCAGTGAAGGAGAGAGGTGATTGAGGTGACTCTTATACTACATATGCTGCAGTGAAGGAGACAGGTGATTGAGGTGACTCTTATACTACATATGCTGCAGTGAAGGAGACAGGTGATTGAGGTGACTCTTAGACTACATATGCTGCAGTGAAGGAGACAGGTGATTGAGCTGACTCTTAGACTACATATGCTGCAGTGAAGGAGACAGGTGATTGAGGTGACTCTTATACTACATATGCTGCAGTGAAGGAGACAGGTGATTGAGGTGACTCTTAGACTACATATGCTGCAGTGAAGGAGAGAGGTGATTGAGGTGACTCTTATACTACATATGCTGCAGTGAAGGAGAGAGGGGATTGAGGTGACTCTTAGACTACATATGCTGCAGTGAAGGAGACAGGTGATTGAGCTGACTCTTATACTACATATGCTGCAGTGAAGGAGACAGGTGATTGAGGTGACTCTTATACTACATATGCTGCAGTGAAGGAGAGAGGTGATTGAGGTGACTCTTATACTACATATGCTGCAGTGAAGGAGACAGGTGATTGAGCTGACTCTTATACTACATATGCTGCAGTGAAGGAGACAGGTGATTGAGGTGACTCTTATACTACATATGCTGCAGTGAAGGAGACAGGTGATTGAGGTGACTCTTATACTACATATGCTGCAGTGAAGGAGACAGGTGATTGAGCTGACTCTTATACTACATATGCTGCAGTGAAGGAGAGAGGTGATTGAGGTGACTCTTATACTACATATGCTGCAGTGAAGGAGACAGGTGATTGAGCTGACTCTTATACTACATATGCTGCAGTGAAGGAGACAGGTGATTGAGGTGACTCTTATACTACATATGCTGCAGTGAAGGAGACGGGTGATTGAGGTGACTCTTATACTACATATGCTGCAGTGAAGGACATAGGTGATTGAGGTGACTCTTATACTACATATGCTGCAGTGAAGGAGACAGGTGATTGAGGTGACTCTTATACTACATATGCTGCAGTGAAGGAGAGAGGTGATTGAGGTGACTCTTATACTACATATGCTGCAGTGAAGGAGACAGGTGATTGAGCTGACTCTTATACTACATATGCTGCAGTGAAGGAGAGAGGGGATTGAGGTGACTCTTAGACTACATATGCTGCAGTGAAGGAGACAGGTGATTGAGGTGACTCTTATACTACATATGCTGCAGTGAAGGAGACAGGTGATTGAGCTGACTCTTATACTACATATGCTGCAGTGAAGGAGACAGGTGATTGAGGTGACTCTTAGACTACATATGCTGCAGTGAAGGAGACAGGTGATTGAGGTGACTCTTAGACTACATATGCTGCAGTGAAGGAGAGAGGTGATTGAGGTGACTCTTATACTACATATGCTGCAGTGAAGGAGAGAGGTGATTGAGGTGACTCTTATACTACATATGCTGCAGTGAAGGAGACAGGTGATTGAGCTGACCCTTAGACTACATATGCTGCAGTGAAGGAGACAGGTGATTGAGGTGACTCTTATACTACATATGCTGCAGTGAAGGAGACAGGTGATTGAGGTGACTCTTATACTACATATGCTGCAGTGAAGGAGAGAGGGGATTGAGGTGACTCTTAGACTACATATGCTGCAGTGAAGGAGACAGGGGATTGAGCTGACTCTTAGACTACATATGCTGCAGTGAAGGAGACAGGTGATTGAGGTGACTCTTATACTACATATGCTGCAGTGAAGGAGACAGGTGATTGAGCTGACTCTTATACTACATATGCTGCAGTGAAGGAGAGAGGTGATTGAGGTGACTCTTATACTACATATGCTGCCTTCCTATGGAACAGGCTTACCCTGAAAAGTCAGCGAGGTCAGCACTTTGACTGGCATCAGAATCAGCTGTTTCATGGAATGTCATCAGTAACTCCACCACAATCTCTGGTAAATTACTAATGAACACTTGATCAATCTGCAAGGACACAAAATTAAAATATATTAAACATTTTTATATCTGTGATTTTTACAACAGCACTAAGGGTCTGTATTAATTCCTTACTTCATACCTATAAAAAAAGATAACCAAGCCCAAGTTCTGCAAAGAAAACCTCTATATTTTCTTCTACACAGCCAATCCATAGACCAAGATGAGCATAAGGAAATCACAACAAACCAACTCTCCTTACTTCAACCCTTGTATCATACAGAATCATTTTAAAAGAATTTGGATTTCACATTAAATTTCTAAAACCGGAAGTTCTCCAGCTAGCAAAGTTCCATAACTTACACTGTTCCTTGATTTGCATTTTACTTTTTATTCATCTGTTAACTCTTTAATAATCTTAACTATTAAGAAACCTTTGTGAGCCCCTGAGATGCCCTGTACTCTTCTTCCGTATCTGGTGACAGTATCACTTTTCATCAACAGCTGCTAAAATAATGACTGTGAAAAAAGTAAATTTCTCACCAATCTGCTTCTGCTACAGGCAGGCTCACGAAGGGCAGAAATTCTCTAGGAATGCCAGCAAGCATCCAAGATCCCTGGCTCTGGGGTTACATGTGTGAGCTGCCAGCCAAGGCAAGCTGTTACATGGATGTAGGGCTATGAACTCAGGTAGCCATATTTACACAGCAAACACATTACCAAGTCATCACCCCAAGTCTGATAACCTTAGACTTTAAAGCTTACATCTTTTATCAGTAAGGGGATAAGAGTAGATAAAAAGTGAAGCCATACCTGTTTTCCTAGTAAGTCTTCACCTTTAAGTATATCATAGACTTTGGTAGCAGTCTCTCTCTTCTGTATTATGCTGCTGTCTCCTGTGCTCTCATAGGCAAAGTAAGGAAGAATGTGTACAAGAATCTTTGGAAAGCAGTCTATCAACAGACTTTTCCAGCATTTCTGAATTTGATTAGCAATGGACTTCACTTCATCAAACTCACTTCTAATCACCAAATGTGGAATCAAAACCTTGTAACAAGATCTGAAAATGTGTAAGTTTAAAATTTAGGTTACAAATGTTTTCAAAGTAAAATTTTACATTAAAATAACAAAATATGCTGGGTGGTGATGTCAAATGCCTTTAATCCCAGCACTCAGGAGGCAGAGATAGGTAGATCTCTGCGAGTTCGAGGCTAGCCTAGTCTACAGATTGAGTTCCAGAACAGGCTCCAAACCTACACAGAGAAATCCTGTCCCAAGAAACCAATAATAAATAAACAAACTTACTTTTATATTTTAAATTATTTATTTATTTAAAATTTTACAGATGCAGGTGTTCTGCCTGGTGCCTATGGAGGCTAGAAGAGGGCATTGGATCCCTTGAAAAAAAAAGGGGCAATGGATCCCTTGGAAAAGAAGTTACAGAAAATTGTGAGCTACCATATGGGTGCTGGGAATTGAACCTGGGTCCTCTAGAAGAGAAGTCAGTGCTCTTGACTGCTGAGCCATTGCTCCATACCCTAGATCATTAAATACTCTTATTCTCATTTTATAAATGGAGAAATTAAAGATAAGAAAAATATAAATAATAACACACACAAAAATAGTACTTCTATTCTCCCTCGCTTTTTCTGAGACGATAGCACTCCGTAGCCCAGGCTAGCCTGGACTAACTATACTTATGTACACACCATGTTGACCTGTAAATTGTGGGAATCCTCCTGCCTCTACCTCTCGAGGTCAGAAATTATAGACACACGGTATGCACCACTATATCCAGCTAAGGAACTTTTATTTTTTACCCATAATCAACTTGGTGCTTGATTATGGCAATGGTAATGGTAATATCAATCAAAACTTAATGTAAGACCGATGGTAAAACAATTTATAAATTCAAAGAACAAATATGAAAGTTATTGCAAAATATAATGGATGATAAAAACCATCAAATGTACATCTATCAAAAAACATTTTTTTAAAAAAAAATACAGGATCCTCTGTAGTACAGGCTTGCTTTGAACTCCTTCTCTAGCTGAAAATGACCTTGAACTACTGAGCTTCCTTCATCTATTGACCTTCTGAGTGTTCAGATTATAAGTATGTGCCACTATGCCTAGTTTATGTAGTCAGTGTTGAATCTAGGACTTTGAGCATGCTAGGCAAGCACTATACCAACTGAGCTATATCTCAGCATTTTTCGATAAGCTTTGAAAATTCATAGAAATAATGACTAATTCACTATCAAGCAATAGGAAAGAAAAGGAAATAATTACCCCACTAGTAATTTACCTTTGATTATTTTCAAAAGTAAATCAAGGTACATAAGATATTATGTACAATTCAAGATAAATAAGATAGCATGTAAATATATCTTATATGTGTAAATCGAGATACATAAGATATTACTACAGCTTACTCAATGACACACAACTGATTACTAATATTGCTACCAACAAATCCTAAGTCTTTGAACTAAAAGCATACATACATCCTTTGATACAATCTCACTATGTCTTTTTTTTTTTTAATAAAAAACCAGGCAACTTCCTACCTGTAGATATGGATGTGAGAGGTGGGAGGAGGGTTGTCAACACTACTGCAAACAATATATATAAACCTACCTATAGAAATCCTCAATACTTGTGTAATTTAATAAAATAAAAGGAAAGGAAGATAAGTTGTATTCAGTATCTTGAATGTTCAGCCATTCTGAAACCAGATAATCTAGATGAGAAATCATAAAGTCTTCTAAACTTCTGCACCCAAAAGATTCAGAGACTTTCTCTAAAACCTGCACAAAAGGAAAATGTGATGTTTAAGCTTGCTAGTATTTAAACTGTATTTGTAGCAGTCACTTAATATTTTTCTACCTTGACTTCTTTATCAATGACACAGGGGTAGTAATAAATGAGAAAATGGAAAATGTTACTTACTATACATTTGCTGAAGCAGCATCCAGAGCACATAGAAAACCCACAATATACATTAAATAAATAATAGCATAATTTTATATAGCTGACTATATCTCAAAGAAAAGTCTAAGGAAAATTTAAATATTTTCATCTTTACATTTAAATTTCTAAAAATCCAAAACCATGTCACTCACTTTAATAACAATAAGTAAAAGGTTAATTCATTTAAGACCAGTTCCCTAGACAATGACCTACAATAAAGCTTCATGGAACCCATGCTGGTACAAAGTTAACTGCCCATCAGCCCATATTTACCACATTAAACCTGCAACAAGAACTTGTAGAGGGTTTCAAATAATGAGCTTGGAGTGGAAGAACAGGGAGAGCTACCACAGTCTACAAATTGGATGTTATGTTTGCAATGACTGAGCCCAGGCCTCTTTTCAAAATCTAACCTAAAAGCCACATTGTCCTCAACTTATTAAATTCCAGTGTGCTGCTCCACAATCTGAGGCATAAGCAAGCAAAAATCTCCAAGTGTTTCCATCAATAAACAGTATTCTAGAGGAACTGGTCTGTGTGGACACAACCACTAAATTTTGCTAATTCTCAATGATTGTTTTATAAAACTAAGAAGAAATACTGAAAACATATATACTGCTTAAAGAATTAATAAATTTGGCTGGGGAAAAGACAATAGTTCGGTGGTACAGTGCTTACTTACTAAGTACAAGGCTCTGGGTCCAAGCGCCAGCAGTGGAAAAAATGCACCCCTTACACATGTATATGCGCACACAATCAAACTTGTTTCTAATATTCCCAGTCCAAAAAAGAAACTGTTTCTAAGCATCAAATGACACATAAAAACAATGTGAAAATATTCATCATACCTTTTTCACAAGATGAGGTTCTAATCCATTTTCCTTCACAGATTTGCATAAGGCAAACAGAGCCTGTTTTTCACACACAGGGCTACAGTGCAAGACCACAGCTATCACCACCAGTAAAACAGATTTTCTATTGTGAATCTCATCCAGAAGATCAGGGTTCTGAGTATCACATGACTTAAGAAAATTATAAGAATAATGACATAAATAATGAAATTGATAAATCAAGCAAGCAAGCTCAAGTATTCTCTAATCTCTAAGTAACCTGCAAACTTTTAAATCTTATAGTAATGAGCTAAAAGGAAAGACATGAGAAACAAGCTTTTCTATAGTTAAGAAAAGCTGCCATTTCCAAAGATCTAAGGGAAACAATTACCAAAGAAAAAACATTTTCACATGGTATTAAGTTATCTAAAGAACAAACAGCAAAAGGAGAATGAGAAGTTTTAAGAGTTCTTCCACTACAAGGTGCTACTCCTAAGACTTTGTATGTTTTCTTCTTTAAAAATCACTGCCATCTGTCTATATTAGTAAAGGAAAGCCTTGTGGACAGAATAACATGCTTTCAGCTTAGCCATCAATTACTTTTTTAAAAGTCCCAACAGGCACCCATCTTCAGTTTTTAAATTTATTTTTAATTTTTATGTGTGTGGGTGTTTTGTCCACATGGATGTCTAAGTACAGTGTCTACAGAGATCAGAAAAGGGTGGCAGATATCCTGCAACTGGAGCTACAGATGCCATGTGGGTGCTGGGAATCAAACTCAGATCCTCAGAGCCCATGTTTTTAATTGAGAGCCTTCTCTCCAGCCCCTTTCTGCATTTTCTGACTAGGTGTACTCACTCTGCAATCCAGGGAGCTCTCAAATTTAATTCAGTCATTGAATAGTAAGATCATAGGCACATACCATCATACACAGTATTTTCTGGTGTGTTTTGGATTTTTCCTTTTGGCTTTAAACATTTAAGTTTAAATTAAGTTTAAGACTAAAAAAGGCCTTTTAATCTCTCTTTTATATTGAAATCCCCATTAAAGTTGGATTCGCCTCACAATAATTACATTAGTTGAAGCAAAAATAATTGTTATTATTGACTTATTCTGACCTATAAATTTCATTCAGGAAAATTTTATCCGGTCCATACACTTGACTTAGACCAGCTTTACAGTGTTAACTACTAAACGCAAACTCTCATCAAAACTGTGCTAAGAACATGTAACACTGACAGACCGCACGTGAGTGCAGAGCACAGACAACTTACTGTAGTCACGTCTCTTATTCCTGCCTCTGCTTTCAGGTATGCATTTTTAAAAGCTGTTTGCTGAAACTTCAAAAGCAGTGCTTTCGACCAGCCAGAGGAATCTCCATGTCTCATATCCTGGAATAATCTTTAAAAACAAACAAAATCTATTTATTTCAAACCCTACATATCAAAGCATATTCTAGAACACAAATAAACCACTCCAAAGCTCTTCCTTTGAAAGGCTACTTCAGCAGTTCAGACCATCTGCGAAATGTTAAGGTCCTTAATCTATAAGCCAATTTTTCTAGATACAAAAGATTTCAAAGTTCTTTAACTACTGGTTGGATTTGAACATCAAAGCCAAGTTGTCAGAAAGATTGTCTCCTCTTGTCAAACATGAATCATAAGAGTCTACAAACTTATTTGTCAATCTTTTCTAATGTTTAATCATCCCCAAAATGAGTAGCTTAATACTTGGATATTCAGTTAACATTATATTTGATGTGGAGGTTAATCAATGTCTCTTACATAATAAACACATATTTTAAGGCAACTGTAATGAAGTTTAGTCTTGATATTTCTTAGAAATTTGTTATTTCTGATTCCTTTATTTTGCTAGCCTCTCTTGAAACAGCCCAACAGTAAATATCTAACAAATCAAAGAAAAAAAAAAAACAAAATATAACAACAAGTCTACTTATCTTTCTTGAAATTTTTGAAAACTTCGATTCCCCCCGTGATATTACTTCACTGAGTTATTGCACTCAACTTATGATCCTCTATGGCCTGATAATTTAAACTTCAGTTCAGTAAGTTGAACTCCCACACATAACCAAGAGCAATCTTGACAATGCACTATTTTCTTACTAAAATAAATGAGGAAAGAGGAACAACACCTGGCTCATGGAAACACCACTGTCACAGACTCAAATTTTGGACACATTTGTTCTAACATCATAGAGCAGTGGCTCTCAACCTTCCTAATGCTACAACCCTTTAAAACACTTCCTCAAGTTGAGGTGACCCCCAACCATAAAATTATTTTCATTGCTACTTCATAACTATTATTTTTATATTGTTATGAATCATAATGTAAACATCCGTGTTTTTTGATGGTCTTAGATGACCCTTGTGAAAGGGTCGCTCTACCATCCCAAAGAGTCACAACCAGCAGGTTGAGAAGCACTGCCATAGAGTATGTGCCTGCTTGGATAATTTCTTTATGGCAACCTTCTTTTATTGGTCATTTAGATCTGAAAAATAGGCAATTTTCAGCTTTCTAAAAATTTTATTTTACTATTATTATTATTATTGTCTTTCAAGACAGGTTTCTCTGTAGCTTTGGAGTCTGTCCTAGAAATAGCTCTTGTAGACTAGGCTGGCCTCGAACTCACAGAGATCCGCCTGCCTCTGCCTCCCGATTGCTGGGATTAAAGGCATGCGCCACCACTGCTCGGCTCAGCTTTGATGTTTTTAAAGTAGCACAGAATTTCTTTTTCAAATATATTCATTTCACCAATTGTCAATGAAAAGCCACCATAGCCAAATATTATTTTAGGCTAAAAACAGAAATTATATCAACATCATACAAAATGAAGAGACTACTGACTCACATAAAGTCATTAATAGCCAAATATTCTACACCTTCTGTGTGCTAGCAGACACTTCTCATTCAAACCAATGGCTCATAAGTTCCATAGCACCAAGCCAGTTAACTCTCTAAGCCAGTTTTCAATTATAAATTAGAGACAATGTTATATAAGTGACAGAACTGTCAGATTAAAGAAAAAACACAATTCCCAGGCACATGCATACACTGATTAAGTGGACGTTGCTGTTAACATTGCAGCTAGTGAAGGTGCTGCTGCTATCAGCAGCATTACAAGAGCTTTGTGAAAACCTAACTCATTACCTGTTGATTGACCCTGCAGCCAACATCCGAACTTGGTGATGATCATCAGTAAGAAACTGTGGAAATACTTCATTTACAGGAAAGTCTTGTCCCCTTATGTCAAGGATTGCCCATTTGGAATATGGATCCGCCTATAGTAAAATAGCAATCAAAGTTAAATGCAAAATAATAAGAAAAAAACCACTCATTAGCATACAGAAAGAAAGGTGGCCTCGATCATTCCAATGAAAAACTTTTTAGTAACATGGAGTAACCCACCTCAAGGAGAGCTTGAAGACACTTTACTAATGCCATTCTTACAGAGAATATACATTTCTTCTCCTTTGTTAGATGCCTGAAATCAGATAAGACTTTCAATGTAATAATTATTCAAACAAAAGCAAAAACAGAAAACAAACCAATAAATATTAACAATATCATAGATAATTTTAAAAAATTCTGCTTTAAATTAATTGTCAAGGCCAGTCTGGTCTACAAATCTAGTTCCAGGACAGCTAGGACTATTACACAGAGAAACCCTGTCTCGAAAATACAAAAAGAAAAAAACAACAACCCACAAAACCGCAAATAAATAATTCTCATTATAAGAAACATACCAGCATGCCAGTATATTTATCTTCCCTAAAATTCAAGCTAAATAAAGAGAAATTCATAATAATGTACACTTGTTTTATATCTTGGAACTGACATACTTCAGGTAGCCATACTATAGAAAACTGAATATGAACAAAATATCCTTTAGGTTTTCGTCATTATACCATATATTTAGAAATCTATGCTCTATACTGACTTAGAAAATACTTTACTATTCTAAAAGAATGAGGCACCTAAGTGACATGTATGTGATCTCCTATAAGTAACAAATATGTTATTGCTGGACCTGAGTTTGATCCCTGGGACCCACACAGTAAAAGGAGAAAAACTGACTCCTACAAGTTGCTCTCTAACCTGAACATGTGCACCATGGCTGTGCTCAGACTTCCCCACACATTAAATGAAGTGTTAAAAGGATGTTTACAACTGTTATTGTGAGACTATGAATGAAATAAACAGAGTCAAAGCCAATGGGTTCATTTAGATCACCAACAATTCAGTTGGTTTAGGATCGCTGCACTTTTTATGCACCATCCATGTCAAGTTATGTGTGATTCAAAATTTACAGGGCCATATGCTAAACACTTTAGAACACAAAACTTTATAAAAACTAGTGTAGCTTTTCAGTTAGGAACTGGAAGACAGAGCTGGGCAAAGGGCTCTGTAGCTGAAGTACGTGCCATGTAAGTGTGAACATGTGAACATCAGAATCTAGATCTCCAGAGCTCATGTAAAGTAAGATGCAGTAGCATCCATATGTAATCTCAGCATGCATACAGCAAGATGAGAAACAGAAAAGGAGAAATCTGTGGGTCTGGTATCCTGGTATGGGCAGCAGCGAACATAGTACCTGCTTTAAACAGGTAGAAAGTGAGGACTGACACCCCAAGTTGTTCTTTGACTGTTATAGAGTACAGTGACACACATGTACCCACACCCATGTAAGCAATATTCACTGACATGCACATTAAAGAAATGAAGACAGATTATGTTATACTACTGTTAAATATGCAGAAAGTTACACGAGATACTCAGGGAAAAAAAATCACCAAAGTATAGAGTTTACATCTGCATCCCGAGGTGAAGAAAGAGACTTATGCTTACCAAAACGCCCCAATCACTGTCAGGAACTGTCCCCGAGCATTCCTTGTGCCCTCAGTGTCCACACTGCCTTGACTTAGGTTTGTCACTATATGATGGACATGGCTTAAAATTGTTCGACAAACATCTTGGTCGCGACGATGCAGAGAACATGCAAGGCTGTGGTAGAAAAGGTTTTTGTTATTAAGCTTACAAGAACATGTCAGTTAGCTTATAATTTAAAGTGAGCATAACGTAACATGGCTTTCAGTTCTTACGATAATGGTTTCAGAAGTTCAGCAACATCTTCCATTGGCAACGAATGCTCTCTTCCAGAAAGATCCTTCAGAAGCACTAAGTACTAGGGTAGTTTACAAAAAAGAAAAAGCCAGTTTACCCATACATCACTCTTTTAAGCACATATAAACATCACAGAGCATTTCTAAACACAGCATATAATAAAATATCTTTAAAATCAAAGACTTAATTCAAAATTCAGCACAACAGCTTTAACTTAAATGATTAAGAATCCTGACTGTATGGCATGGAGAACCCACACTCTCGCCTGTTTAATGGGGATTATCAATTATTTGGTCAGGTAACAAAGGAGTAGAAACAATAACTTCTATTGCTGGAATTCAATAAATGATCATCACTGTCACCACTGCAGTTAAAAGATAAAGAATCTGAAACTACTATGTCTCTATACTCTCAGAATAATGCTAAATTCAATGGTGAAAAACTACTGAGTCCTGGGAAGCAAAGATAATCCTGAAAAGTAAAATATCCTAACCTACCTACTTAACCATGGCAACTCTGTAACTATGTCTTACTACACACACACACACACACACACACACACACGGAGCTGTTATAAGTAACATTTATAATGGTAGTTAAAAATAAGCAATCAATTTTCTCAGAGGTGCTAAGTAACTTTCTAGTTACAAGCAAAAAAATCCTAAGAGATATTTCTTATATATTAATAAAGAATTTGTTAAAACCCTCTTTAATACTTAACTTGGGAGTCATATATAATGTTACTGAGAATGTGGAATGATTTTAAACATCAAAGCTTCAAGACAAGCATATAACCCTTCCCACAAGTCCGGGGTAAAACTTTATACTAGAGTATTTGTGAGGAATGAAACCAAGGGTCCCAACAAGATACAATGAAACCCATTTCAATCAGAGAATGCCTGTTCAGCCTAATCACATGACAAGAGATTCCATTACACAGTTAGGAATGCACCAGGTATGTCTACTAATTACCAAACCAAGTCTATAATCTATCCAGAAGATACTCAATGGCTCATGAGCTATCACCAACTGCTTACTGGGAATAAGGTAAGGACATATTCCACATGATAAGAAATTAGTTCCATAGACGGTTACTGAGTAAATAAATTCATTACTTATTTGTGAAAAGGCAGAGTTTTCATTTTGTCTTATAAAGACAAACAAAAGAGCTACAAATTTGGGGGGGGGGGATTAAGCCACAAAGTCATGAATTAAAATTGCAGGTATATATTAGTAGCATTAGTTTGAAAGCAACACTCAGACCTCAAATTCCAAGTTATGAATTATTTTTACAATCAAGACCTGTTTTACTGACTGCTGAATACACTCATAATCTCCGCACTTGGTAGAAAGACTGTAGCACAGGACAGCCTGGGCTACACAGTGAGAACCTGTCTTAAAGATGTTTCCTGTTCCAGTGTATAATAATACATAATAATTATAGGGAATAATATTCAAAATATACCCAAGTTTTAATGTTTCAGCCTCAAATTATTTTCATAGCATGCTAAAAGAGAAAAATGAGGAAACCAAGCGTGATAACATATACCTGTTACCCCACTTACAATAAAACTGCTTCTGCTCAATCTGGGAAACACATATACACATACATGCAGAATATATTTTATAACTAGTCTCAGATTCATCTTTCTAAAAAACAAGTCTTCAAAGTTACTGTACCACTCTTACATATCCAACTATTACATTTTTTGGTAACACCATAAAAACAATCAAAAAGCTTCTTCCACTTTACTCACCATCTGTAGGTGGATGGATTTAGTGAGGTCCAGTGTGCTAGAATCAAGTAGCATTAACAACTTTCTTCTAATATCAGTTGCTCTAAAAGACACTGTATTGCTCTGAGATGCGGTTACACACAAGCACAAGAACTTGAGCATGTCTAAAAGAAGATGATCTTGTTTTGACAGATAATCAGCAGCTAAAAGACTCATGGCACCTAAAAACAAAAGGCACTCATTAACACAGACTGGGGCACAGTAGACTGATACTGATATGACCTAAAACATCCCCCTGCTTTCACAGTTGAAATAATATATCATGTAGTTTTCGTTTAAACTATTTTAAGTTTTTCTATGAACAATAAAGAAAGAAACTAAAAAATTTGAGTTTTATAATGAGAGTGATTTAAAATGTACAGTACGGAGGGCCAGTGAAGTTGACCCAGCAAGTAAAAGGGTTTACATATAGCCAACAAAACTGAGTTTAAAACCCAGAACGCAGAGCACACAGTGGAAGGAGAGAACTGACTTCTGGACCATTGTCCTTCAACCTCCATGTGTGACCACATTAACACACGTGAACACAGAAAATAATATAAACAATAATATATATTTTAAGTGCTCAGGCATAGTGGCACACACTTTTAATCTTAGCACTTGGGAGGCAGACTCAGGTGGATTATTTTGAGTTTGTAGACCACCCTGGTCTATATAATGAGTTCTAGGACAGGACTACATAGCAAAACTCTTGTCTCCAGAGAAAAAAAAAATTAATGTATAGAAAAAGAACAATCCAAGTAGACAATACCTCAGGGGAATAAAATTATAATTAAAGTTCTTTTCGGTGAGGTCCTTTACAGTGACAAATTCAAATAAAGTGGTAAAGGAAACCCCAAGCAGTAAACACTTACTTACCAACAGTACTCTGGTTCTCTCCAGAATCATTTGCATCGCTCACAGTACTAGCAGGGTAACCACTAAACTGACTTGAGGATGATGGACCCTGTGCCTCCATCAGACTTTCATCAGCAGCACCTTTCACGGAATTTACCTCTCCATAATCAAATTGCTTTTTTATACAGGATGCCTTTAGAAAGAAGAAACAAAGATGCGGTTTTCAGCTTCTTTCAGAAACACCCTAATCCATCATATTGTAGGAAGTGAATATATAAACTGTAATCTGTTTAGATAGCATGGTAATAACAAGATCTTAAAAATAAATTCTTATATAAAAAATTACCATGGGCCATCAAGAAGGCTCATGGGATAAAGGCACTTGCTGTCAACGCCTGATGATCTTAGTTGAATCCCTGGGATCCACATGTTAAGAGAGAAAAGACTCCCAGAAATGTTGTGACACACGTGCCCACACACAGCATAAATAAATAAATGTAATACAAGAGTCTAGCAGTCATTCCAAATTGTATTTAAACATTCGAGCACCACTCTGAACCCTTACAAACAAAAACTTTTAAAATTTAACACCAGAAATTGATGAAAGCACAGAATTAAGTGTCAATTATTAGGACTATTTTGTTGGACAATAATAATATCCATCGAAATTAAAATTAAAGGGCATGGAAGCATGTGCCTGTAGTCCCACCTCTTTGGATACCTGAAGCAAAGAGCAAAGGAATCATTTGAGCCTAGAGTTCTAGGGGAGCCTGGGCAACACAATTAATATCTTATCATAACTAACACACACACATACACTCCCTAAAATCCTCACATTACTTTGAACAATACAGTCCCTTTCTTGCATCCTTTCAAGTGCCCAAATTCCAGAAGACAAAACAGAAACACAGAAGTCTCTGTAGCAGAACTTTTGGTTAAAAGGGGAAAATAACTTGAAATGTTAAGTGAGAGCAGGTGAGTATGGAAGGCATAAGGATATGGTCCCTAAGCAGATTGCTTACAAGGCTTAGGTAGGATGACTGTCAAAAACTCAAGACCAAACTGGGGTATGTAATCAGTAACTGGGTAGCCAGGGATATCCTAGAAAGATGCACTCTAAAACAGATAGACAGACAGAAAGGAAACAAAAAAGTAAAAGCAGGTGGATTTTTTTAAAAAATGTATTATTCTGATAGCGATATATACACACTATCCCTAAGCTAAGGAATACCATAACTGCCACATACAGCACAGCAGTATGTATCTCACAGGTTAAGTATAGCAAAAAGAAAAACAATTTGTCATTAAATACAAATAATAAAGTTACAGAGTGTTTTTTCACCCAGTAAGCAATTAAAGTTTTTTCAGGCACAGTTAGTGAGCATGTATAACAAAAGCCCAATGTGATAGAAATGAAGTTTAAACACAATAGTAAGAACAAGTTCCCTAGAAGACAAGGTGTCTTCCTCTACTTTGGGAGTTCTTTGTTTCTTAATTAATTGGCTAGGCATGGTGCACACCTTTAATCCCAGTGCTGGGGAGGCAGAGGCAGACCTCTGGGAGTTCAAGACCAACCTGGTCTGCACAGCAAGTTCTAGGCTAGCCAAGCTATATGGTGAGAATATATCTCGTACAATAAATTGAATCTATCAGTCAATGATTTAGTAGGAAACTAACAGGCAACTAAAATACCCTGCCAGATACTGATATTAAGAAAAAAATCAAATACAAGTCCTCTTAATGCAATAAGTTTATTAAAGGCTACATTTATTTTTTTAAAAAAGTTCAAGATGCTATATAACAGGAGATAATATCTATTCATTATAACAAAAATTTGCAATTTAGGGCCAGCAAAATGGGTCAGTGGAAGAGGCTTTTGCATGCAAGTCGGTTACTGGATCACAGAAAGTGAGAGACGAGAATCCATTCCCAAGAATTGTCCTCTGACTTCCACATACACCATGGGACACAGTGCCGGCTTGCTTGTGCTTGCTCATCCTCCATCCTTCTCTCTCACACATATATGTATATATAATTTTAATTGCATCTCAGAATCAATGAAATTTATTAGTCAAAAAAGATTCATACTTACTAAACTTTCACAAATATCTGCAATGTCATTCACAAGCTTTGAAGTTAACAATCGTAGGAAAAAGCCGGATACAATCTTGTGTGGATTACGCTGTAATTTAAACAAAGATCCAAGCAATAAAACATAAAACAAATACAGATTGTTGTTTATAGTATTTTCTTTATCATGAATGAAATGTAGATAACGAGTCCAGAACTGAGGCCAAATTATAAGTTGAGGTACATTATCATCTTTCTTTTTTTTTATTTAAGAACAAGGACTTATTGAGTCTATTTCAAGAAGGCAGTGAACTATAAAGTAACCAGAATAGCAACTACAGTCTAATCTCCTTAAGGAAATAATAAACGAAGTAAATGTCTTTGTGTTGATACATCATTAACATATCAGCTACTGATACTAAACATAGTAAGCAACTGTCTGTGAGGCTCCCTCTTTCACTTCATGCCTTCCACACTTATACAAAAATACAAGAAAGCATATTAGAAAATTGAAACTATATGCTATGAATATTAGGTTGCTTATGTACTAGCTTTCAAAGACAGTTCCAATTAGCAACCTTCTACATCCGTATGGCTATCCCAACAGGCTTCTGAAAAAATCAAAACAAAGATTACACACAGCTGTACTTTTTCTACCAAATGTTACCTAAGATAATATGGGTAAAAGAAACATTTGTACTAATATCATTTATCTTTATGAGCACTCTACAGACTGAGTTCATCCTAAGGTGGTGTTATTCATTTTTGTACCACTTATACCACCTGTGGTATAGTGTTATGAAAAATTGCAGACTTGTAAACAACGAATCAACTAATGAAAATGTGCTAACAATAAAAGACTCATCTACGTAGTTTTATATATATATATATATATATATACACATACATATTATATATAATAAGAAAATGAAGTTACAAAATAAGTTTTATAATAAACCAATATTTTTGGAACATTTTTATCATTCAATTTAATTTCAGATCAGTATGTAAACTTATAAATGAACCAAAAACTCAAAATCACTAAGTAATAAGCCATATGAATATACTATACTACCAAAAAGATGATCTTACCTTGGTATGCCGACACAAGCAACTTGTACACAGATGTATCACGTTTCTCAATGAACCAGTTCTAGATTCCTCATTTGTCTTATTTTTAAATAGAGAGATACTTTCTCCTGCACACTGCATTAGAGACTATTTAGAATAGAGGAAAAAAGACAAATTTCAGTTGAAATAACAACTTAGTATTGCTATTTTAAAATTTCATTTAAGAATCAAAGCTAAATATAAATATATATAAACGGAACATGAAACTGGGAGTGGCGACTGACACTTGTGATCCCAGCACTAAGAAAGGTCATGAGGCCACCCTGGGCTAAAATCTGAGACCTTATCTCAAAAAAATAAAAATGCACATGGCCATGGAATAAGATTGCAAATGAGGAACACCCAAAAAAGAAAATGACAAATTTAAGTCATGTGTGGCAATACACCTATATAATTCCAGTGCTCAGAGGGTACTGGATTTTTTTAGTTCCAGGCAGGTTGGACTGTACAATAAGGTTGTCTCAACAAACAACATAGGAACAAAAACTCACCAGAATTTTACACCCTGCTCCCTTTGCAAATCTCACCACAGATAAGACATACTAGTATCAAGAGATTAAGCAAGTTTTAAGCTTAGAACCTACTTGATTAATATGCCCAATCAAGAATCCTTCACTATTGATTATCTTGGGGAAAAATTTTAGGAGTACAGATAAAATCAATGTGCATGGTGGTGCGCACTTTTTAATGCCAGAACCTGGGAGACTGAGGAGGAAGAACTCTGTGTTCCAGGACAGTCAGGGACCCTACCTCAAAATAATACTACTACTAACAACAACAACAACAATCATAAATATATCAGTAATGTAATGAGGTTACATTGTGATAAAGATCTTTACCATATTTATTTACTACTGGCTTGTAATAACTACACATCTTAAGAAAGGACACGCTATTTTTTTAGACTGTATAAGTGAAAGAGCACCTCTTATCTAAAATATACACAACAAAAAATGTTTCAGAATTTGGGATATATATATATATATATGTATATATATGTAAAACAAGATATCTTTGGGATAGATCTCAAATCTAAAAACAAAACTCATTTGTTTCATCAACCCTGTGTTTGTTAGTTTTTTTGTCAACTTGACAACAGCTAGAGTCATAAGAGAAGGGGGACCTTAATTGAAAATTAGTCTATAGGCAAGTCTGTGGGAGCATTTTCTTGACTGATCATTGCTGTAGAAGGCCCAGTCTACTGTAGACAATGCCATCCACAGACAGTCCTGGGTAAGAAATAAAAGTGAACCAGGGGGATCAAGTCAATATACAGTATTCCTCCATGGCATCTGTTTCAGTTTCCACTTCAAGGTTCCTGCCCTGATTATCTTCAATGTTGGACCATGATCTTGATGTATAAGCCAAACACCATCATCTTCCCCAGGTTGCTTTTGGCCATGGTCTTTAATCACAGCAACAGAAAACTAAAGACAACATCTCACACACATCCAATGCTAACCTGTGCCTACATCTTGAGTATGACCTGTCATATGAGGGCAGATGTGGAAATTTTCATCATTGTAGTTGTGCTGGGACTCAAATTTTCTAGTTCTAAAGTGTTTCAGATTTCCTATTTTTTTCAGATTAGGAACATTCAACAAACACAAAAAATTATTTTCCCTAATTTTTCCAGGAATTCATTTAAATCCATCTAAAACTTTATCAGTATAAATTTACCTACCTTGGCCTTCTGGAACAATTCTGATTTATATGCTTCCTCTTCCATTATTATACCCAAATAACAATAGCAGCCAAGAACGCCCACCAAAAGACTTGAACACCGGACAAGTGTTTCTGAACTTGTAATCTTAAATCATAAATTTAAAAATATAGTATTAGATATAAATAATTCTGTGTACTTGGAATTACCTCTGAAAAAGAAGTTCATGCATATATGAAGAAATAAAAATTCAGCAGAGTTAAAACTGGAATGCTCCAGGGTAGCCATTAAAATCAGCTTAAAGATGACTGTAGAGTTATGATAACCAATATTCCAAAACAAATAGTCTAAGTTACTCCTAAAGACAGGTAGGAGTATCTCCTCCTACTCCTCCCAAAGTAGCAACACACAAGAAGGAAAAAAGAACAGTCTGGCAAGCAAACAAGTGTCTTAGAACATGAGCAGAGAGCTGGTCATGCTGCTCAGGGGAAGAGTGTGTGCCTAATAAACACAGGGCCTAGGTTTGATGCCCAATACTGAGTGGGAAAAAAAAAAAAACAACAAGACTTTGAACATGATCAAAAACTAGATTCATAGAAAAACTGGTGTGGACCACACGACAACTATTGCTACTTGACAAAGTTTCAACTTTGTGAATCACAGTTCTCCAGCACCCTTTTCTTTTACTTTTTCATGATTCTCACTATGCTGTCATTCTCTTTGGAAATTTTGTGAAGGCTTGGGTGAAGGATGGAAATGTATAAAATGGCAGACTCTACAAAATTCTTTGGAAAAATCCCTGCCACCGTGGAATCATATAGGGCTCTAACTCTGCCTACTCCCCACACAAGTTAACACCACCTGCTAGAAAACTTAGATAAGTAACATGTGCTTGATAAACAAGGTATATTTCATAATCAAGATTTATAAATTCCTAAGATCTATTCAAGTTCACAACAATATTTGTCTAGCTTTGCTTTGCTCACTTTAAACTGATGTCTTTTCCCCAAAGTCAGGAAATTAGACAAAAGTCCCCATTTTCTCCAGGGCTTGAAGAAAGTTCCTGCTTACTAAAAAGGGAGTCATTCTTATCTCTGGCAAGAGGAACTTGTGGGCCTTCCATTAACCTGTTACCTTGTCAAGGTCAACGCTAGCCCTGGATCCCTGGTCACAAGCTGCATCCCAGATCACACACCCCCTTTCTCTCACTTACTCCTTAGTGCAATGATAGAGTATAAGACGTGTAGCCTTTTGTCAATAAAACAAGCAGCCACTCCCAATTCACCCCCAGATCATCTCAGTCTCCTCTCCACCTACTCCACCACTCCAGCAAAAACAACATTCTGAACAAGAGCCATTACTGATTAGTAAGCTTTATCAGACTCCAGACTGTCAGAAAATATTTTTGCAAGTTTACATGAGTTAGATAACTTTACAGGGTTTTACATAAGAATCCATAAAGATGATCTTGTTTTGTTCCAATCCTGTAAGAAATGACATTCCTAAGAAGAAAACCACAGAAAACTAAATTACTTTAGAACAAAATTAGCTACAGCTGTGATAATAAAAACCATCAACAAATGGCAAGGACAGAAGAAACAGGCACACTGTCCCTACCTGGATTTTTGGTCATTTTTCCTGGCTGCTTATTTCACTCATTTGGGGAGAATTTACAAGCTTTTTAAAATTGTGTCATTTACATAAGACAGGACTTCATATAAATTATAAAAACTAATAAATTAGTATGTCCTTTAAGCAAATTAAGATAAACATATAAATACCTGTGCTGTAGAAAATTATTTTAACATGTGTTGCTTTTGTTTATGCTGCATTTGTTTAACTCTGTGAAGCTGTAATTGTTTAAAACACCTAATTGGTCTAATAAAGAGCTGAATAGCCAATAGAGACGCAGAAGAAAGGACAGGTAGGGCTGTCAGACAAAGAGTATTAATTAGAAGGAGAAATCTGGGAGGAAGGAGATGTAGCCAGAGAAAAAGGACTTGGGGCCAGCCATCCAGTTACACAGCAATCAACGAGTAAGAGAACGGAAAAAGTCCAGAGGCAAAAGGTAGACAGGATAATTTAAATTAAGGAAAGCTTGTCAAAAAAACAAGCCAATCTAAGGCCAGGCATTTCTAAATAGGAATAAGACTCCATGTGTGATTCATTTGGGAGCTAGGGGGCGGGCCCCGAAAAGAGTAAAGACATTATATACTACTATAACCTCAATTCTATTTTTTAAATAAATCTTACCTCAGACGAATAATTATTTAGAAGCTTTTCTGATAATTCCAGAAGATAATGATCCAACGATTCCTTAAGATTTTGATGGACAGAAAAGCCAACAGTAGATTGAAATTTTTCTACAGCACATGCTTTTGCAGTGGTTAAAAAATCCATCTTGTCAAAAGTTGTCTGCAGAAATAGTTCTTCTATATCTGAAAACGAAGGCTCTTCTTTATCTTGGCAGTGCCGTTCACTTCAAGGGAGAGATTACTGATTAATAACTACCATCAAACAACTTTTTCAACTTGTTTGCAACATATTACATGTAAAAACATCAAGAAAGGGGCTGGAGAGATGGCTCAGTGGTTAAGAGCATTGCCTGCTCTTCCAAAGGTCCTGAGTTCAATTCCCGGCAACCATATGGTGGCTCACAACCATCTGTAATGAGGTCTGGTGCCCTCTTCTGGCCTGCCGACATATACACAGACAGAATATTTATACATAATAAATAAATAAATATCTAAAAAAAAATCAAGAAAGTACTTGCAGCATTCAAAGACTGCTCATACAATTCATGAATTATTCTGCCAAATGTTTCTCTTCTATGGGCAAATTAAATTCACATTGAAAAATGTCATCATTCCGTAGCAAACTTTACTCACAAAAATATAGAAGCTACAATTTAAAAGACAAATTCAGAGAACTCTTTAGACATTAACACTAGATAACTGAATGTAACCACCAAAAACATTGCCTTCTTTTTATTGCCAAAATGCATGATTTCTCTTTCATTTAATGCCTTTGAGAGACAGACCGGATATCTTTACATCACTGAGTTATCTTCAGTCACAATGACAAAATTAAGTCTTTAAATCAATCAACTAAAAACAAGGTTTTAGATATTTTTAATTTAATTGTAATTAGGGTTGATTGTTTCTAGTTACATGGCTCAGGATGGTCTTAACTTCTGATTTCAAGATACTCTTGCCTCTGTCTCAGTGTTGGGACCACAGGAGATCATTATATCCAACTCTCACCAAGATGTTTTTTTGGGTTTTTATTTGCTTCCCCACCATCCACTTAGCTAGTTAGGTTGAGAGAGAGTCTGTGTGTGTAGCACATGCATGCCACAGATGTATGTGTGAAGCTAGAGTCAGTTCAGTTCCAACTTCTAGCATGTCAGTCCCAGGGACTGAACTCAGGTTGTTAGGTTTGTACTTATTTTTAATAATTTATTTTTCTTTTATGTGTATTGGCGTTTTGCTTGTATGTATGTCTGTATGAAGGTGTGTCAGATCTTGGAGTTATAGACAATTTTTAGCTGCCATGTGGGTGCTGAGAATTGAACCTGGGTCCTCTGGCTGCTCTGCTCTCTGATCTTCAGGCAAATTTTATTTATTAAAACACAAATAATATACCACTATAATTTTTTCTTTAATCAGATCAACTTAGATCATAATTAGTAATAAACTTCCACACAGTCAGAATTATCTGTTTAATTAATACTATATCTTAAAACATCACATATTTTCTTATATAACATACCATTCTGGCACACTCTGAAAAAACTTCATTGCAGCTCGTGAGTTTTTCATAGTGAGACTTACAAGAATTTTCTCCAGTACAAGATGAGGAAAATTACTAAAAAAAAAAAAAAAGAAAAAAAGAAAAAGCTTTACTTAAAAGATCATATTCTATGTGTTTAAAGCTACAAATTATGACCCCCTAGAACTCAGATCCCAAACTAAAAATGCTTTCATCTGTCCTAAATCTCTTAGTATTTGAAAGATTTATTAAAGAGGTTGGAACAATACTACTATAATTTCCAGCACTACTAAAAATAAGCTATATATAATTTTAAAAGTAGGATTTTAAAAAATTATTTATTTAATATTCTTATTTTTATGTGTATGGGTGCTTTTCCCACATCAATGTCTGTACATGTGTGCCTGGTGCCCACTAGGCCAGCAGGCGGTGTAAGTTTCCAGGACTGGAGTTACAGACAATCATGAGCAGGCACGTGAGTGCTAAGAATCATACCCTGGTCCTCTGGAAGAACAGCCATGTGCTGTTTAATTGCTTGAGTTATTTTTCGAGCACCCCTTCCCCCAATATTATTTCTGAGATAAAAGATTATAAACTAAGTTCTACCCTCTGGGGGAAAGGTAAAGCAGGGCCCATAATAGGGCTTAAGTTCTTTGTTTTTCTTATCACTCAGTTAATGAATTTCACCAGAAAACACCCATTCTGATCACGGAATAAGAACAAGATAAGGGAATTGCTTAGAAGATCACAAAGAAATACCCCCGACCAGGTGTGGTAGCACTTGCCTTTAATTCTAGCACTGAGAAAGCAGAGGAAAGAGAATCCCTACCAGAAGCCAGCTTCGTCTATATACTGAGTTCCAATCCAAACCACCCAGTTACATGGGTAAGACCCTGTCTCAAAAAAACGAGCCAAAAAAGAAAAAGAAAAAAAAAAAGAACAGGTATAATTTGTAAGGGAGAAAGACATTCTGATGTTGTACTATGGAATGGGTGATCATAATAATTTATTGTATATTTTCTAAATAAGTCAAGTCATAGTTTTCAATGTGTTCCTAATAAGTAAGTTACAATTATTTGAAAAGATAGTATGTTTACCCTTATTTAAACATTTTACAATGTATGCAAGTATCAAAATATTAAACGATATACCACAATTATGAATGTTTATAAATATTCTAAATTTTTTAACAAGAATTATGTGTCTATCCTTCATGACCATCTCCCATATCCTACAGTGATGTAATCTTTTATTTTAGAAATGATCAAGCACAAAGATACAGGTAACTTCAGTATTTTAGATATAACTCCAGGAAATTCTGCATTATGATTACAAAATTAAACTATCTGATATTAAATATGTAGATTGAGCCTTATAAAATTAAACAAGTAGACATGTACAGACAAAACAAAACAAGAATCCAGGAGTATTCCAATAAATTACCATTACCTCTGAAGAATCGGGGGTGGTTCCGTGCTGACTTCTAAGTCATCCTCTGACTGGTAGAATAAGAGCCATCTCATTATTGACTCCTTTATAGAGGAACTTTTATTTACTTCACACATACTTTGCTCTATTCCCAATTTCATTGCATCCGGAACTACACAGATATTAAGTGCCATAGTCAAACAGCATACTGAAGGACTATAAAGAAACACAAGACAACGTTTAGAAACAAGCTCTCTGAGGAGCAGAAGCCTTACTTACTTATCCTGCTTTCCACTGAGCCTCTCAAGCTCAGAGCAATTCAAGGTACATTTTGTTAAAAGGTTACATTTGAGAAAACTCTTGATTTTTCTGTCCAATAAAAATATACACAACTACAAAAATGTTTATGAATAGTGAATAATTATTATTTATAGGTAAAAGATTTAAACTTTATAATCCTTCAAAGAAAACTGGCCTAAAAAAATAAAAAGGTAGAATACAATGATTCATATCTTTAATTCAGGCAGTTGGGAAGCAGAGGCAAGCAGATGGCAGATATCTCTAAGTCTGAGGATAGCCAATTCTAGAAGTGGAGGAAATTAGAGCCACACATTAACCCTATCTGCAAAAAAAAAAAAAAAAAAAACAAAAACAAAAAACAAAAAACTAAATTGGCCTAAAAAAAAAAAACCTCTGTATTATTAAGCATTTGGGTCCAAACAAAAGTACCCAAAACAAAACCTAATATATCTTCTACTGGAGTAACAAACTACAAAAGGAATCCACTTATGTCCATATGTAAAATCAAATATAATGCAACCTACCTTGAAGGTTTACAGGCTGAGCCAGTAAATAACTTCCAGAATTCTCTGTCAAGTTCAATTAAACTACCTTGAATAATGGCCCCAAGTAAACCAAAGTTTTCATTTTGTGTATGTTCAGAAGTTATACCACGAAAGGCAATAGACCAAATTTTAATCCACAGTTTCAATAAATCTGACTTTTGAGAGCTTTCTAGGTTTGATTTCTTGCCTTGACATAAGGCAACTTCCATCAGGCATCGCAACACATACGGTGTGCGTTCTCCTCGCCGCTGTTGAGGGAGAAGCTGGTACAGTATTAGTAGTAATGGCGACAGCTCACAGTTTGGTAAACTGGATGGATACTTTGATATTAATTGGGTTGTAATCTGTAGCCTGAAAGAAAAAAAAAGAATTAATCTGAAATTTTTTTCAATCCCATTAACAACCTAAAGGAAACAAATATACAAATTATATACCCACTGGGCAGTTGTAGCACATGCCTTTAATCCCAGCACTCAGGAGGAAGAGGCAGGCAGATCTCTGTGAGTTAGATGCCAACCTGGTCTACAAGAGTTAGTTCCAGGACAGGCTCTAAAGCAACACAGGGAAACCCTGTCTTGAAAAAACAAAGAGGCAAAAAACAAAAAAATTATATACCTTTATGTATCCTAACTAAAGTATCATCTTCACTCTTTCCCATAGTGCTTTCAAAATAGAATAACTTGATATTTACTAGGCCCTGCTGCCAATTACGGAAGGAAGGAAGAAGTACAACTTCTGGCTGTTCCATTGGAACGTCCAGCTCACTCCTGCTTCATCTGAAAGCCCCATTCCTAGCTCTCTCTCAAAGAATCTTCAAGAAATGGAAGGCACCAAAAAGCCCAGTTTTGCACTCTTGGCTGCTACAGCAGCTCCTCCCCTGAAATTGTCAGCCCTTCTAAAGTCCAAAGTTCCTGCCTAAAGTAGTCTGTTTTTGACCATACTTGGACATAAGACCAGCTTGTGGTGGACACGTCCTCACTCCTTGCCTACAACTTATATAAGCTCCCTGCTTTAGTTCAGGTAGATATATGACTTCTCCTGCCTCTATCTTGGGGGGCTGGAGAAATCACCTAGAATTTGCCTTGCTCAAATAAACCTGTTCTTTTATTCTTTCAGTTTGGTTTGATCCGGTTTACTGTATGCCTGGAGAAACGTATTATTAGAATACAGAAAACCTATTACTGGCTAGCTAGATCTTTTTTTTTTAAATATTTATTTATTATGTATACAATATTCTGTCTGCAGGCCAGAAGAGGGCTCCAAACCCCATTACAGATGGTTGTGAGCCAGCATGTGGTTGCTGGGAATTGAACTCCTGACCTTTGAAAGAGCAGGCAATGCTCTTAACCACTGAGCCATCTCTCCAGCCAGGTCTTTACATAAAACTAGCTAGGTCTTTACATAAAACCTCAAAAAAAAAAAAAAAAGAGAGAAAAGAAAAAACTAAATTTCTGATCTTTAGTCACCAAAATTATTCTATGTTAAAAAAAAAAACCTAAACATTTCTAAACATTTGTTCTTTGAAACCAATTTATTATTCAACACAATGTGTTGTCTATTCTCTAGAACAGTGATTCTCAACCTGGGAGTTTAACAGCCCTTTCACAGGGGTCATAGTCATAGATCAGATATCCTGCATACCAGATATTTACATTATGATTTAGAAGAGTAGCACAATTACAGTTTTGAAGCAGTAACTAAAATAATTTTATGGTTGAAGTTACTACAACATGAGACACTGTATTAAAGGGTGGCAGCATTAGGAAGGTTGAGAACCACTGGTCTAGAAACCAAGAATCCTGTATTGTTCATTGCTGCATGTCTAAAGTATGACACATAAAAGTCATTCAGTAATTCTTATTTTGTTTGTTTTTGCTTTTCGAGACAGGGTTTGTCTGTGTAGCCCTGGCTGTCCTTGAACTCAGGGAGAGATCTGCCTGTCTCTGCCAAGTGCTGGGATTAAATGTGTGCATCACCATCGCAGAGCTAGTAATTCTTGATTAAATAAAGAATCTAAAGTAGAACTGTCAGGTATATAAATATAAAGTTAAGCAATAAGTAACAAAGTCTATATAGTTTTCCTCACAACTCAATTACATCTAAATATTCTAGCAATGTGGTGAAAACTACACAAAAACACAAAAACCCTGTAATTTCTAAGTGTCTTTAGGGACTCTGCTTAACATTTCTAGAGCTGGTCCCTTTCAGCAAAGTGGAACAGGCCTAACTAGATATAGTCTAATGATCCTTATCAGAGCTAATCTGTGATTCTAAAATTGGGCACATTTAAATACGCATGAAATGAAAATAAAAAGAGGAAGAAGAAAAAAAACAAAAACAAACCCTACTATCATGACAAAGATCAAAATTACCCTATGATTCCTTAAGGTTCTTTAATTCAATGCTAATCCAACCTATGTGAAGGTACTTTGCACTGGGGAGGGAGGGGGAGTTTTCTTAATGAGGTTTACAACTCAGTGAACCCCGAGGGCAGAAAGTACAGACTGCCTAGCACACCCAGGCCCCTCTTCCCTGCTATGTCTACGCACCTAAGAAGGTAGTCTTCTCTAGTGCAGCAGATGAGCCTTTAGTGGTTAGCTCAATATGCTATAGCAATCACACTTTGTTACTACTAGCTGGTTTGGGAGTAGACAAATGACAGTTCTGGTCAGTGGACACTTTCTGGGAAAAATACAATTAAATGACATTGAATGAGAAAAATAAACATTTTACCAAGGCACAATATCAAAATCATTTTGTGACTTCTGAAGATGATCTTTTATCACTTCCCAGCCTACTTCTATTTTCCTTTTCTTACAAGGCACACTGTAATCAGTGGATTCTCTTTGTGTAGTATAAGACTGAGAAATCTCCACGGATCTGGTATCTGCATTAAAAAGCTGCAAAAAAGAAGAAGAAGAAGAAGAAGAAGAAGAAGAAGAAGAAGAAGAAGAAGAAGAAGAAGAAGAAGAAGAAGAAGAAGAAGAAGAAACCCACATTTTTATTGCTACAATTACAATTTTCTAGTAAAACATTGGGGGAAATCTTTCTCAAATGAAGATATAGGAACTCATAATGATTAACAAGTTATAGAAATATATAAACATATTAAGAGAAAAATCTTAGCAAATATTTGCATGTAGGTAGCATTATTTCCTGGGGATATTTACCAAAACTGCAAAAAGTGTATTTTCAACAGGATTAAAACTTAAATTTCCAGGCTGGAAAGATGGCTCAGCAGTTAAAAGCACTGATTGTTCTTCCAGAGGACTCCGGTTCAATTCCCAGCACCCACAGGGCAGGTAACAACTGTCTGTAACTTCCAGATATGACACCCTCACAGACATACATGCAGGCAAAACACCAATGCAAATAAAATAAAAAGAAATTTAAGTTTGGCCAGGTGGTGGTGGCGCACGCCTTTAATCCAACACTTGGAAAGCAGAGGCAGGCGGATCTCTGTGAATTCAAGGCCAGCCTGGTCCTTAGAGTCCAAGATAGCCAGGACAGAAACTCTGTCTCAGGGGGGAAAAAAATAAATTTAAATTTACCATTAACATTTAAGAGAGCAAAACTACCACCAGGTAATCAACCAAATCTGTATGAAGAAGAGTTTTACTTAAGACACACACAGTAGGGTATCAACTGATGAATGGTTAAGCAAAATGTACTATACACATATAATTATTGTTCCATTATAAGGAATAAAATACTAATTTATATTGCCCAGTGGGAAATACTACGTGATGTAAAGGAAGCCAGGCACAAAAGCCCACATACATATGACTCTATTTTTATAAAATATCCAAAACAGACAAACCATTCAGATATTAGAAGTAGCTTAGTAGCTAAGAGAAACAAATAAACCTAACTGAAAGCTAGGAGGTCTGAAGTTTCTTTTGAGATAACAGAAAGACTCTGGAATTAGATTTTGGTGATAGTCTTAGAACAAACTAAGAATAATTACTATTGTAAATATCAGTGAATTTTATGCTACATGAATTCTAATTTAACTTTTTAATTAAGGTATATTCACCTTCCCTGTATGATTGTCACCACTAGCTCCAGATATATGTTCAAAAGAGTTATCTTTCAATTATAAGGGTTAATTTCAAATATACATTACTTGAAAATAATTTTTTATATATATAATAATTTTATAGGCTTCTTGTGATCATGAAAGGTATAAAAGCACAGCAGAAAGAAAATTAACAGGAAATTTCAAATGTGACAACAGCTACTATACCTGGTGACAGATATCTGCCATCAAGTCAACCAAATTTTCCTTGACTGCAATATTACGAGATCCTGAAGAGTATTTCCCTCTACTTCCTATGTGACTTATTTCATTCACCAGCAGGTCATATAAGTTGTACAAGATACTTTTCCACTTCGCTGATTCATAGGCACCTGTAATTCAGAAACAGGTATTTATATAGAAACCCACCTGCAATGCCAGCTCTCACATCAACATCATGTCCAGTCCAGCGTCTCTTCAGTACTAATGCCTCTTGGGCCATAGCTTTGAAAACTCTACTCCCTAAGGGTTCACTTCATGATTAGGTAACTGTGGTTGTTATTAATGTCCTTACATTCTCATCAAAATCTTCCCTTTTTGTATGATGTCCCCTAAGGAAGATAATATGCCCTCTTCCACATGAGTAACAGTTTCTATTTTTTTTTTTTTTTTTTTTTTGGTTTTTCGAGACAGGGTTTCTCTGTGGTTTTGGAGCCTGTCCTGGAACTAGCTCTTGTAGACCAGGCTGGCTTTGAACTCACAGAGATCCGCCTGCCTCTGCCTCCCAAGTGCTGGGATTAAAGGCGTGCGCCACCACTGCCCGGCCATGAGTAACAGTTTCTATTTTATGGGGGCGGGGGAGAGTGAGTTTTGAGACAGGGTTTCTCTGTGTAATAGAGCTGGCTGTGCTGGAATTTGCTTTGTAGACCAGGCTGGCCTCAAATTCAGAAATCTGCCTGACTCTGCCTCCTGAATGGTGGGATTAAAGGAGTGCACCACCACTGCCTAGCTTTCTGTTTAATTGTTATTAGTGTTAACAGGAAACTATTACTAGCTTTTTCAACGAGCACATATATGATGCCATCCGTTTATGGTGGTTATTGCACCATTCAAGTCATACTCCAGTTAACTTATGTCTCTCTTAAAATGCTGACCTGGAGTCTGCCAAGTCTGGTGAACATAATTCTCCAACTGTCTAATTCTCATGGAAAAATACAGGGTCATTAATTCTCACAGACAGTATACCATAAAAATAAATTATTGGAGGCTAAAATCATGTGAATTTTCTGGCAGCCTGATCATCCTGTCAAATTTCCACCATAACTAACATTTGATACCACTTGTTAACCAACCTGATTTTTTTTTTTAATCCTGGTTAGAACAGGGTAAAAGACAAAGAACTGGGAAGTCACATCGTTTCATGGGCTACAGAAATCTAAGAGCTGATACATATGGAATAGAAAGTGGCTACAACGGCTATCTCCCATTCTAGGTGCTGTTATTTATGTGGCAGTCATCTTAACAAAAATTATCACTATTAGCCACGATGAACTAGTATAAGGCTAGTGTAAGCCCAAAGGCAATTACAGATAGTCACGATGGAGTTCTTTTAAGTCAGCTGTCATTCACTCTAATTCCGAAAGACTGAAGAGCAATACTTGGTTTAAAAAAAATAAGGAGGAGCTGGAGAGATGGCTCAGCAGTTGAGAGTACTGACTACTCTTCAAGAGGTCCTGCGTTCAATTCCCAGCAACCACATGGTGGCTCACAACCACCTATAATGAGATCTGGTGCCCTCTTCTGGCCTACAGGCAGGATTCTGTATAAATAAATAAATAAATCTTTAAAAAAAATAAATAAGGAAAACAATCAGGAAGGAAATTAAACCAATGTTTTACTGTTGCTGTTTTCATTCTCCAAAAAAGGTGTGACTAAAGGCACAGGTGCAGTCACTGTCCCATTCAACCTTGCATCTCTGCAAAGTCTCAAGTACAAAACCTCTTTAGAAACTGAATAATTGGATTGCCTGTTTTCAATTTAGCTTTCTTATTTTCTACTAGAAATAAGAAGCAACATGTAGATAAACAAGTTCATGCATTTTCTAAACCTCTTTGCTCTACAGCGTGCGTCACCTCTTAACACTGAAGAGGGATAAATGGCTTTTAGAGAAACAGGCAATGTCTCATATTTGGTTGCATCATACTTTAGTGAACAATAGAAAGGCAAGATATAATTTACTGCCACTAATTCAAATTCAAGAAAATGTATAAAAAACAGTCTCAAGACTAATTACACTATTAATCAGAGATACTTCATTCATCTACAGAATATTAATGTCATGCTTAGGCCTCTTACATTTTAATGAAGCGTTTTCAAACCAGAAAAACTTCCCGTTATACCTTTTTCAGGGGCTTTAGCTCCTTGTGGATGATGGATATAAATCTGCAGTTGAATTAGTTCAATAATTACTTCTTTTAAAGAATCATTAAGTCTATGTTGAGTCCAAATATACAGTAAGGTAGGAAGAATTTCATCTCCTACTTCACACACACGTTTCCGGAAGTTGACAGCCAACGTCTTGAGGAAAATGACAAGGGCTGCTAAGATATGACTGAAGCCAGGAGAGCTCTTCTCTTGTCTGCAACAGAAGACAAAGTCAACTCAGTGTAATTTTCAAACAGTATCACATCTTGGGTTCAAATTTCTTTGGAAAACAAACAAAAACCAAACACAACAGCACTAACCTGCTGTGGAATATTACTTTAACCATGTAAAGGTGTGTTGCATTTATTTATGCTGCATTTGTTTAATGAGGTAAAGATGTGGTGCTTTGTCTGCCTAAGGCACCTGATTGATCTAATAAAAAGCTGAAGGGCCAATAGCAAGGCAGTAGAGGAATAAACAGGGTGGGCAGGCAGAGAGAAAAAGAGAAGGATCTATTCTTGAAAAAAGAGAACAAGGGAGAAAGAGAGGGACAGCCCCAAGGCCAGTCAACCGTGCAGCCAGACACAGAAGAAGCAGGAAAAGCAAAACATATAGAATGAAAGGTAAAAAGCCCTGAGGCAAAATGTGGAAGAAAAGCAGGTGAAAATAAGTTTTAAGAGCTAGTGGGACAAGCCTAAGATAAGACTGAGCATTCATACGTGATATTAACTTTCTGTGTCTTGATTTGGGAGCTGTTTGGCCATCCAAGAAAGCCTGTTACACTAACCCGTAACAAAAACATATTCTTCTCACTTGGGTCAAGAAAATTGTTGCTAAATCTCTCTACTACTAAACCACTGTCTTAAAACACACACAACTGATTTGTATACCTACAATTCACACGTTTAACATAAACTAGAAAATGTCATAGAGGTGTGTACCAATGTTTCCAAAAATTGTATTATTCTTATTATACCACATCTATCCTTAAAATGGAATTACTTAAGTGATATTCAACTTCCCTAAAATAGTTTATTACCTTATTCTCAATATACTTCATCTATCCTTAAAATAAAGAGAACTTAAGATACTCAACTTCCCTTATCATCATATGAAAAAAGACCCCAAGGCTCACATTTAGTGTTTATTAAGGAAATTTGTATCTGATCCTTGGAGAAACGGCTGGTTCTGAGTGAATGGTTACTTCTGAGACAGTATTTTACCCTCTCACTGATGCAATGAGTCATCTTTTCTCCAAGATGTTGATAGCCTTTCCTGTTTGTTTCTATAGAACCACTTTATCGCACCGTGGTTTGGCTTTCAGGTAGGTCTTGGACAGCTAATGAAGTTAAATGTATTCATTATAAATTCACTGATTACATAATTATCTTTCTTTTCTCATCTGTTTTCTTATGATACAGACCAAGGTGGCTGTAAACTTAAAATCATCCTATACAGAGTCTCCAAAGAACAGGTATTACAAAAGTACACCCCTACAACTAGCCCTTTGCCTACCTTTTATAAGAGTAATAATAAACCAATTTTATTAATTCTTTGGAGAATTTCATACAATGTGTCTTGATCAAATTCACCCCAATCTTATCTCCTAATGATATGGTTTTGTTATTTGGTTTCCTGACGTTGTCATATAATCTGGCTGTTAAGTCTTTAATAAGATAAACAGTGTGCAAAAGCCCCTTCCATTTGCAAAGCTATCTCTTCACTCTTCTCAGTATTTTCTTTCTGTTAAAAAGCTGCAGTTAATGTGATTTTATCCCTTTTTTGCTTTTGTGTTTTTGTAGGGTATCCCAAAAGATCACTGTGTTTATCTTAAGAAATAATTTAGTGTGTGCAGACACACACACACACAAGCATGAAGATCTCTAAAGGAAGATGCTGGGTGTCCCAACTGTTCTCCACATCATTACCTTGAAAGAGGATCTCTCACTTACTTGAAGAGTTTGCCATTTTGGAGCAAGGCTGGTGGTCATCAAGTCCTAATGATTTTGTCTCTGTGCTGAATTTAAAACTTGTCACACTACACTGAGCTGTTTTATGTGGTGGGGGAGGTGGCTTGGTGAATACAAACATTTGGTGTGTCCTTTCTATCAGTATCTTAAAGTGTTTCGTCTGTTTGCTTTCCTCAAGTTTCTAAGTTACAAATAAAGCTTTGGTCTATTTTAAGGTTTTAGGTTTGTTTTTGTTTTTCATGTAGGATGTGAAATAGAGGTCAAGTGCATATAAAAAATGAAATACCACATTTGAATTCTATGTTCAAGAAAATAGAAATATCCTGATTTGATCATTACATACTGTATATCTATTACCATATTTTACATCACAAATCTGAGCAACTGAAATAACCACTGTTTAAAAGGTAGTATATTTTAGCCACTATATCTAAAACATGGTGATGGCAAGAAGATCTAACACAGTTTGGTACAATATGAAAACACAGTGAGATTAGATTACCTTGCATACTGAACAGCCTTGGAAAAAAAATCTAAAAACTGTGAAGGTAATCCGTCAGTCTGTGAACAGCATCCTCCAGTGACAGCATGAATTATTCTAGCCACTAAAACTCTATTCATCTCTTGTGACGGTCTGAGATACAGCTTGAAGTACACAGAGAACAATTCTAAAAATTGGGGGAGAAAAGTATTAGCTAATTATTTTAAAGTATATTCAACATCACAATTCAACTTAAGTATGCCATAATTCTCCATAGGCAAGAGCATTAAAGATTACCTGAAGTTAACAAATACTCCATCAATGTTTAGATATTGTACTTAAAATAGGAACATAAGTAACACGGTGTGTGGGAATCTGTTTTAACAACTAAACCTCAGATAAGCTACCTAACTTCTCCACGCCCACACTCCTTTATCTAGGTTTAACAAAGTCTTTGACAGAGTCTTGGTGTCCTATCAATGATGTTCTTTAAATATATTACCATTTATGAATGGCCTTGCATTACTCTCACTGTAATTATAATCACTCTGCTTGTAATTAACCAACAGTATAAAAGTTTCATGCTTTTTGTCAAAGGATATGAGCTTCTTACTCAAAGAAAAAGAAAAGTTTACTCCTCACAGCAGTAACAGCAGGCAGAATACTTCCATCTCTGCATTAGTTTTCCAAACCTCAATAGCATCAGGAAGAGGAACATCTGATCCACATGAAAATAGCACTTTTATAAACAAATGGGTCAAAAGCAAAACCATTCTTTGTATGAAGGAAGCCACTGACTCTACCTCCCAAGTTATTCACTATACAATCAATACACCCTTAAAAAATAGTAGTCTGGACAAAAAAAAAGCAGCCAGTATCTCTGTCATAGACATGCAGAAAAGTAAAATCAACTGAGAATTATCCCAAATATAATAATAAAAAATAAGCTAGTGGCTTACAACTTTATTCTTATTAGAAGATAAAGAGACAGTAATAAACAGAAAGTATAACAACTATTTGTATCTTCCTTTTCAATTGTTTATGTCAGATTCTGCAGAAATGGATAAATGGCTTAAAATTGGGTATAGAACAAGATATAAGGCCAATATAAATAATTTAAATATTATATTGCAATAAAGTATTTCAATCAAACTTCAAAATAAGAGTTGATAGAATTATATCAATTATGCCAACATATTTTCATTGCATGAAATAGCCACTCAATGGTAAAAACGCTTCTACATAAAGAAGAGGTATTCTTTTAAATAATTTTCTCTTTTATTGACAGATTAGGTGAGATGAAATAGCAAAAGACAAAACTGCAACTGCTTCTCATTAAAGCACAGACTTCAAGACACACGTTACTTGGAAATGATTCAAATGATCACAGAATCCATCATGCTCTGCTAGAGGGGATATAAAGGATGGCAAAGACATTTCTAGACGTCTCAGAAGAGCAGAATCCTGCTTCTTCAAAAGGAGTGATAAATACGTATTCAGATGTATATAATTTCTCCATGAATCCAGTAACAAAAAAATCAACGTAGATAGTAAAATTACATATGAGAAATACGTTTCTGAAGTTGAAAAAAATCCTCAAATATTATCAAGTGTAAATTTCTTGAGACATTATACATGAGTAATCCTGTCACTTGCAAATCGAACTAAATGATATAAACCTTTCAGACCTGCTATTTTTGCTTAGCAGCCTGGACTACAATACAATGCTGAAATGCTGTACAAATGGGCTTGACTCTGGTAAGGCCTCAAGTCGCATAGCATCACAATGGTAGGAGAACTTATATGATCAGTGATTTGGAATCAGGGTTTAATATCTTTCTCAAGTGCTGAAACAAGGATATCAGAAATAAAAAAAAAAACCAATCATTACCACATCACTGAACAATCTGGAAATAGAAATTAAAAAATAGCATTTTGCATGTCAAGTAAGTCAATGGATAAGATATTCTAATGCATTTGATTTTCATTACCTGGTCAGTTACCTAATGTCTGTGCCTAATCCAATAAATACTTATACACTTCATCCTTTCTGTATCATTTAAAGTGTCCACCATCCACCACATCCCTTTGAACTCAGAACACTTGATTTCCTTTTTTCTTTTTCTTTTTTTTCTTTTCTTTTTTTGGTTTTTTGTTGAGACAGGGTTTCTCTGTATAACAGCCCTAGCTGTCCTGAAATTCACTCTAGACCAGGCTGGCCTTCCCGAGTATTAAAGGCGTGCACCTCCACCGCCCAGGCAGAACTCTAGCTTTCAACTTCTGTAATATCTCTTCCTCTTTTGGTTTTCTCCTTTCTCCATTATTTATGGTCCAGTTGAGATGTCACCGTTGTGTGTACACATTGTATGTGTATTGAAACAAATGGCATGGTAATTTTTAGTTGACTGGACTTTATTCAATCATTGGATTTCTGAATAGTTAAAAACAGAGCAGTAATCTTTGAAATCTGCAATTCCAGTTCTGGTAGTAAGCATCTACTATAAACTATACATGACTTCATAATTTTAAAAGTATATTATAAATAAAAATTGAGAACTGAACATGGTAGTGCATAATCCTAGCTCTTGAGAGACCAAGGCAGGAGGATTGCAAGTTAAAGGCCAGAACAGGATATGTAGCAAGATGTTATCTTTTTTTTCTTTTTTTTAAGATGTTATCTTGAAGAAGAATTAAGGAACTGATACTGTAATGATATACTTTCATCAATGTAATGTTAAACTGTGAGTCATGTGTAGGTTGTATAATGCTTTTACTAATAAAATTTCATCTTATAAGAGAAAATAATCACAGCCTTCAAAACATACCTAGCCACTGTTGCTGAGATATTTCACACCAGTATTTCCTCACAGAAAGAATGTCTTTGAGTAGTATGTTGCTACAATCAGATCCATAAGTTACTCCATTAGATGAATCTTTCACTGTATCCATGACATAATTCAAGAGGTCTTGACATTTTAGCCTGGGTGCTCCTATTTAAAAATAAAATGAAAAAGTAAAAACATAAAGATATTAAAAATAAAAAATCCTTGGAATGCCAACTTTTTTAAATGATTCCATTCATGAAATTGCTCTCAATTCACTTTCTCCTATAACAGGGATTAGTAAATTCTATAGTCCCTGAGTAAAATTCAACTGGTTGGCTATTTTGTTAAAAAAAATTTACTGGAACACAAACATGTTCATGCATTTACTATTATAAATGACAAGAAATGAGTACCTGTAACAGATATATGGCCCAGAAAGTTAAAAAAAATTTTTTTTCTATATGGCCCCACTGAAAATTAAGTTTGACAATTCATAAAGATACAGCAAAAATAAAGATTAATTCTTATACTTAACAATTCACAATTCCTGGCATTAGACTTAAAAGGATAATAAGTATCTGAGCATATTTATGAATAAATTTATTAAAATAATCTTGGATTATTCTAACTAGAAATAGCCTATTTACTCTAAAAAGCACGATGACTTTCATGGAATCTAACAGCATACAAGTGACACACACATAGAAAAAGGCTGAATTCTTAGCAACACATTTTAGATTCTAAAAATTCAGTGCTAATAAGACAAATATTCTTTTAAAATGGGCACTTAAAGCAGACACCTTTTCTAAAATTTTATTATTTATATTTGTATGGGTGTTTTGCCTGCATGTATGTATATATGAACCACATGCGTGCAGTGCCAGAGGCCAGAAGATGACATGACACCAGATCCCCTAGAATTGGAGCTATAGGTGGTTGGGAGCTCCCATGTGGGTAAATCCAAGTCTTCTTGAAAAGTAGCCAATGCCCTTAACCAGAATCATCTTTCCCACATCTAGATGTATAATCTCAAGAGTCACAAAACTACATTTAAAAACAATTTGAACAAAACACAGTATTATACACCAATAATCTCAGTGGCCCCAGGTAAAGGCATGATTAGGAAGGTCAAGGTGTCATTCTTGACTACACAGTAAGTTTAAGAACACTCTCTCCAACATAAGCTGTCATCAGTGCTTTTGATCTCTGCCATTCTGACAGGTATAAGTTGGTATTTCACAGTTATTTTAATTTGCATTTCCCTGATGACTAAGGATGCTGAACAATTCTTTTAAGTGTATTTCAGCCATTTGAGATTTTTCTGTTGGGAATTCTCTGCTAACAGCTGTACTCCATTTTTTATTTGGTATTTAGATGACCCAGCTAAGACTCCTAGCAATAGTGGCGAGAATGCCTGAACACCATGACCATCTACTGAAATCAGACTGGTAACTTCACTAATTGTCATCAGAGAGCCTTTATCCAGTAACTTATAGAAGCAGATGCAGAGATCCACAGCCAAGTACAGGGCCAAGCTCTAGGAGTCCTCCTGAAGAAAGGGAAAGAGGAGATCATACGAGTCAGAGGGGTCAAGGTCATGATGGGGGAACCCACAGAGACAATTAACCTGAGTTCATGAGAGCACATGGACTCTGGACCAACAGTTAGGGAGCCTGCATGGGACCGGCCTAGGCCCTCTGCATGTGTGTGACAGTTGTGGAGCCTGATTTGTTCATAAGGCTCCCAGCAGTGAGGGCCTGTCCCTGGCGCTTAGCTGGCTTTTGGGAACCTGTTCCCCAAGCTGGATTAACTCACAGCCTTGATGCAGGGGGAGGATCTTGGTCCGACCTCGACTTGATGTACCAAACTTTATTCAAGCCGCTGGAGGCCTGCCCCTTTCTGAATGGAGGAGAAGGAGTGGATGAGAAGGGGATAAATGAGAGTTGTGGAGGAAACAGGAAAAGAGGAGGGAGGGAAAACTGGTTGGTATGTAAAATAAATGAAAACAATGTTAATTTAAAAAAAAAAGTTTAAGAACACCCTGAGCCACATAGAGACCCTGTCTGTTTTGTTTTGGAGTCAGGTTTCTCCGTAGCTCGGAGCCTGTCCTGGAACTAGCTCTTGTAGACCAGGTTGGCCTCAAATTCAGATATCTGCCTGCTTCTGTTTCCTGAGTGCTGGGATTAAAGGCATGCGCCACCACCACCTAACAAGACCCTGTCTTAAAATTAAGAAACAAGAGTAAAAAATTTAAGTCAGGTATGGTGGTGCATATCTGTAACTCATGAACATAGGAGTCTGAAGACAACTTGTGAGAGTCTGTTCTCTCTTTCCAACTTCCTAGAGACTGAGCACAGGTTGTCAGGCCTGGCAGCAGGTACCTTTTACTTGCTGAGCCATCATGCTACACCATGGATTTGCCTCATTTTAGCCTAAAGTTGCTATTACAAAGTCTACAAAGTCTGAGATCCCTCAACAAATGATATTTGTTCTAGTTTTCAGTGCTATGTAAAACCTATTCCTTTGCAAAAGCTTATGATGGTCCTGCATTTCTGCTTCAAAAATGTCATTCTTGACGTAGTAAGTCAGTTCCTCTGGTGAGGTGCTTACTGCCAAGCCTGAAGATCTGAGTCCAATCCCCAGGACAATATGGTATAAGGAGAGCACCAACACCTACAATCCATGAACACATCATGGCAAATGCATATACATGTATACAAAATAAAGAAAATGTAGTGAAGTTTTTAAAAATCAATCCTTCAGATTATCAACTGTATGGACTAGAGATAGCACAGACAAGACCTCAGGCTTAGCACCCAGTACCATATATGCATCTACACACAAACACTTAACTATACATAAGTTCAAGATGAAAGATAGGAAGTTTATCAGTGACATGCACACAAAAAAAGGACTTGACTTTTGTTCTTTAAATGACAGCACAATATACAACTGTATTTTGACTACAAGAATGCTAGCGTTATCTCAGAATGAATAAATTCTGGAGCAATAGCTTAGTTAGTAAAGTGCTTGATTACAGGCATAGAGACCTATGTTTCATTTCCCAGACCACACACCAAAAAGTTGGGCACGGTGGTATGCACTTGTAATCTTTGCATGAGGAAGACAGACAGGAAGATCCCTGCAGCTTGTTGGTCAGCAAGTCTAGCCTATTGGCAGCCTCCGGGCCAACAAGAAACTCTATAAGAAAACACAGGTGGATGGCACCAAAGGAGTGACAGCTGAAGTTGTCCTCAGAACACTTGGGTGCACCCATCACTTATAGGCATGAACACAAACACACACAAATAAATAAATGCATCATGGGGGCACATATCTGCAATCACAGACAGCACAAGGAAGATCTGAGACAGCAGAATCACAAATCTAAGCTAAAGTGAAAGACCTTGTTTCACAAAACAAAACTTGAAACAAATATGCTGTAGACTATGTCAGTTAGATTATACTACAAAGTCGAGTTCCACCTTTTTTTTTAAATATTTATTGATTTATTATGTATATAATATTCTGTCTCTGTGTATGCCTGAAGGCCAGAAGAGGGCACCAGACCTCATTACCGATGGTTGTGAGCCACCATGTGGTTGCTGGGAATTGAACTCAGGACCTTCGGAAGAGCAGGCAATGCTCTTAACCGCTGAGCCATCTCTCCAGCCCCAGAGTTCTACCTTTTTTGAGAGAAATAACAAACCAAAGAATATTAAAGAGAGTACAATAAAAACAAGTCCACATGAGCTGGAAGAATTGGGTACATTTACCTTAGAAAAAAAGAACATGGGAATTCTATGACTATTTTCAAATATATCAAGTGTTATCATCTGAAATAATTACTAGGTTTTCTGTATATCACTTAAGAATTTGTAGGGGTTAGAGTGATAGCTCAGTGGAGAACATCTAATGTTCTTGCAGAGGACTTAGATTTGGTTCCCAGCATGCACATGGTAGTTTATAACCATCCAGAACTCCAGTTCCAGAAGATTCTTCTATCTACAAGTACTAAAAACATATCATATGGTACACTTACACATATGCAGATAAAATACCCATGTACATAAATAGATAAGTCTGAGAAATTAAGACTTATTAAGAAGCAGTAATAGAGACAGATTTTTTTAAAAATCCTTAAAAATTTTATTTTTATATTTAATATTTTTAATTTTATTTTTCATTATTTGTGTGTGTGCACATGGCTCACACATGTACTAAAACACCCCCATCATGTACATGTGTGGTGGTCAGAGGACAGCTTGGTTGTGGGACTCACACTGAGGTGCCCAGCCATCTCACTACCCTACCAGGCTCTCACACCTTTGAAGCTGCTCAGCTTCAAAACGCTTACTGAATCTTTAAGACAACACTTCTGCTGACATCTAAAGACAGAGGGGAATTAAAGAAATAATTTTGATCTTTCCATTTTGGAGATTAAAGATTTTATGCTAAATTCCCCCAAATTTTGGTACAACAGTACTAAGAGTCAGTATGTGCTAGGGATTTCAGTCAGTACTTAATTTTTACGGTACTGTATTAAAATCCGATTTATGCTATGTTAACTCCTGACTATGTGTAATACATAATGTTGCTTACTCTTATTTGCACATTTGATGAAGTATCTGACTAAACTGCTGATCTCTTGCATCTTTTTCTGTCTGGAAGTCTGTGTGGAGGCTGATACATTTGATTTTGCTGTTCTCAGACATTCTGTTTCTTTTTTAATATAATTCTGTAGGAACCTGGAAGAAAAAAATGCATATTCTCATTAACGCTTATAATTTTATCATTCAAAAGTCTCCTGTATGCCTTCCCCCAAAACATCATTTAAACCACAGTGTTGTACTAGTTACATGAAACTATCTTTTCCCAGGTCTAACAAGGTGCAAAATCAATATAAAGCCTGGCTTGCAAAGCTTTTAAGCCTGTAAGCTGCACGGTTGTCCGTCACCTCACCTACTTGCTCAGAATGCTACTGAGGACTTCAACTCTCCTTACATTACAAGCAGCTAGTAATATTTCTGGTCTTTAAATGAAGACTGGCTAGAAGATATTGAAAGCTGGTCGAGTATTAGGTACAAATATGGCCTATCTAATCAGCATATAAAAAACAAATAACTATATTTATAAAGTTGCAAATAAATTAAATGCTCAACAAGGAAGCATGCATTTTCCCATATCATATGCATTTAGAATTGAAACAGTTTAGTATCAATCAAGAGAGGAATTATCAACTGGGAACACTCAGGAGGCAGAGGCAGGCAGATCTTTGGGTTTGAGGTGAGCTGGTCTAAAGATCAAGTTCTAGGATAACCAAGGCTACACAGAGAAACCCTGTCCCCAAATAAATAAATGAATAGATAAATAAGTTTATCTGTTAGAAGTATTCTAAGACAATATAATATTCTATAAAGAAATGTGAACCTTTCTTTACTGTAATTATTTAATTTGTAATGAACTGAACTCATTATCTTCCTCTATCAACTTCCCAAAAGCGAAGATTACAGGTATTATACCACCATACCAGCTTCAGATATCTACACAAATTTAAAACACATTTGGGGGGCTGCAGAGATGGCTCAGTGGTTAAGAGTGCTTATTGTTCTTCCAAAAGACTAGAATTCAGTTCCCAGCACCCATGCCAAACAGATTACAACCTACTTCAACTCCAGCTCAAGGGTATCCAATGTCCACTTTTGACTCCTAGGAACCTGCATATACTTGATAAAGACACACGTGTGCGTGTGCGCACATACACACATACACAAAAATGTTTTCAATTTTTTTTTTCAAAAACTTTCCCCCAAAAAGTCTCACAATATCTGTTTCTAGTTATATATAAATTTGCGGTTGAAAATAAAGTTTTAGGGATGGAGAGATAGATGTCTTAGTGGTTAAGAATACTAGCTCTTCCGGAGGTCCTGAGTTCAATTCCCAGCAACCACATGGTGGCTCACAACCATCTATAATGGGATCTGATAACCTCTTCTGTCATGCAGGCATACACGCAGACAGAGCACTAGTACATAAAAACAAATAAATAAATATGTTTTTAAGGAAAAAAATGAAGTTTCAATATAAAAATGTATAAACTATGCCACAAACAAGTATTTTTAAACTCCGCTAATGTGAAAGTATTCCAATATTTACTTCATTTGCTTTAGTATAATTTAGCACATGCCAGATACTTATAATCAGCAACAATCAAAATAATAAACAAATATTATAACTTACTTTTTTGTTTTCTTTCTGTTTTTTTGTTTTGTTTTGTTTTTGAGATATAGTCCTGGCTGTCCTAGAACTCGTTCTGTTGACCAGTCTGGCCTCAAACTCAGAGATATGCCTGCCTCTGCCTCCAGAGTGCTGGGACTAAAAGCGGGCGTGTACCACTACTGCCCAGTTATTACTACTTATAAATCTAATTTGGAACAAATCCGTATAAACTAGTCAAAGTGAAAAGAATTCTTAATCAGTTCTTTGTTTTCTTTGAGACAGGGTCTTGCTATGCAGACCAGATAAGACTGGAACCCATGCACCTCCTTCCTCAAAAATACAGTATTACAGAAATTCCATGATGGCCAGCTTCTTTCTTGATCTTAAATGACATATATCTAAAGCATTTTGTTGAAAAAATGACTTGAAACTTCAATATTCTGTATGAGTTTTCAAAATTATCTTAGATAACTAAGTGCCAACTTCCTATATAACACACAATGAAGAAAATCAAAAGGGATCACAAAACAGAAAAAGAAAGTAAAACAAAATCAAAGAGGATACCTGAAAACAGCATCCCAATTCAAATATTTTTGTTGTTTGGAATCTGAATGCTTATCTAAATTTAGAACTGTTTCAGGATCCTGAATCAGACGCTTAAATTTCTCCACTTCTTTCTGAAAATTAACAAAAAGAATATAATAATAATTACATGTTACCTATCAAACATTTATTTTAGGAAAAACAATTTCAAATAATTTATTACCCTTCGTTCTGTAGCTCTATCATGTTCTAATTGTCGGCAGCAAATGAGCAGATCGTTAAGTGCTAGACTCATGGTTTAAGATTTCAGACCATACATCCTCACCTGTAAATAAAAATAAATATAAGCAATTAATTTTATTTATTTTGGTTATTTGGTGCTGAGAACTGGCTATGCTATAAGTCTGCAATTATTTTACACTACAATACCTCTATACATATAAACCTAAGTGTACATCCAGAGGCAGACTATGATCAAAACTGCAATAACTTTTTGTAACATTTCTATAGGACATTTTCTTAGAATATATTAAAATTATGCTCGTCTCAAATGTGTGCTTTGTATAGCAGAATTAAGTACATTTTGAAGAAAATAAAACAGTTCAGTATTATCTCTATAAAGAGAAAACATTTATTGATAGTACAAACTATTTGTTTCACATATACAGTGTTTGTTAGGCATGTGTATGCGACAGCAAGAAAATAAATGAACTACACTGACACAAAGCCTGCCCTCTGGGAAACATCTGGGGAAAATGATGACAACAAAAATATTAATGCATAGCTCTAAATTGTAACATATGCCTCAAAGAAGCAAAAAATACAGGAGAAAACAACAGAATGAACAGAGTGTGATATGCAGGTAGTACCGCCCGTGAGGAGGCAGAGGCAGGAAGATCAGTTTAAGGTCACCCTCAGCGTGAGTTCAATACCAGGTAGCGCTATAAAAGCTCCTGTTGCAAAAAAAAAAAAAAAAAACACAACAGTTTATATTTTAGATAAGTTGATAGCAACATGTATCAAAGGAGGTTTAATAATGTCAAGATCTGAATTGGTGCCAATTACAAGAACTAAAGAGTGAACATTCTAAGGAAGGAAACTGGAGAAGCCAAAACTCCCCAAGACGGAAAAAAAGAGAACCTGTGAAAGGAACTGAAAGATGCCAGATTGTGCTAGCTTCAGAACAAAAGCTAGTCAACGAGATAGGAGAGCTATCAAGTAAACAAACTCTATTTACTAAAACAGATAACATAGTTTCAACTCCCAACAGTCAACTGAAATAGTCTCCTAGACAAATTCAGGCTTACTTTCAATTCAGTGGATGTAGTCACAAATTTGACAGTGACAATTACATGTCATCTTCCCAGAAGTAACCCCACCTCTGGCATGCCGTTCTCGGCTAGTGCAAAGAGCACAGGGCTCAGCCAAGTATGGCAGCACACCTCGAAATTCCCAGGCCTGGGGAGGACAGGCAGCAAGACTGTGAGTTCACAGCTAGCATCGGCTGCTGCAAGAGACTGGGCTCTACGGTTTGTACTGTGCGCTGCAAGTCCACTCAGTTAACAGGTATCCACCCTGGAGCATGATGGTTAACCTCTCAAAGCTGCTTTCTCCATGCTAAACGAGAAAATGATGCCAGTATCTGTATCTGTATCCCTCTCTCCCTCTAGCGCACACACACACAGGGAGAGGGAGGTGGGGAGAGAGATAGCCCAAATGTTCAGTGTAACGGCCATCATATTACCGTTTTCCCTTAGGATAACTTCTTAAGTCTATTTGGATGGTTCTCTCTCTCTTTTTCCCCTTCTCTTTTTGTTCTTATCCCTCCTGTGGCTGAAAACCTGCAAAATCTGTAACACTCAGTAACAGAGCTCGCTCTGGACCTTCAGAAGCCTACGCTCTACGCGTTTCCTCCGGTCGGAAAGCTCCGCAGGCACCGTGCAGAACAATTTACATCCGGCGAAGTCCCGCAGTAATCAGGCTCAATTTCCAGAGCCCGTCCCTCCGCGGCTAACGCAGCGCTCTCCTCTCACGTTGTCGCCCTGAGAGGTAGCTGGCTAATCATCTGTGCCAGGTGGCGGGGACCGAAGGGCCCAGCGGTTAACTCTTTGGGGGCGGCAACGCACCTTCCCACAGAAGACAGCGCAGGTCACACAGCTGACAATAAAAACTGAACTCAGACTGATTCCTGAGCCCACGCTCTGAACCACAAACCTCTATTTTTTACGAACCTGTAGCTTAAACGTAAATATCTCCCCGGCGACAGACGGGGAGAGGGGACACGCACAAGGGAAGGTTCAGGCTCACTCCAAGCGGAGTGCGCAGCCAGGAGGAGCAGACCACAGACGGCCGGGCAAGATGAGGTGAGAGGCGTCCAAGGCCATTCCGGAGCCGAGGAAAGATGGGGGTCTGAGGAGACTTTTCCCGCACCGAAGCCCCGGCGTTCGCTCCGCGCTCCTACCGTTGCATTTTGTCTCCCAGTGCTAACCGAGGTCGCTTTGTCTTTTCCCGCGGCCACGCACCCCGCAGCTGGTTCTCCAAGCACGCCTTCGCGCTTCCGGTTCAAAAGCAGCAAGTTCGTGCAGCGTGGGTCCCCTAAGGAAGGCGTCTGAGGCGCTGCACGGTGCGTGCGTGCGCACAGCGATCACGCCCTCTCCGACTCAAAACATTCGTCCCCCTCAAAACAGTCACCCGGCCTGAGGAAAGGCGCCTGCGCGCGGCGCACCAATGACGAACGACCTCGCGCCGGGAGCTCCGCCCAGGGGCCGACGCTCCCACACCCGGCCATCGGGTCCTCGCTAGCCCCGCCCCTCCGGGGGACGGAAATGACGACAATTCGGCAGAGCACGGAGGCGGGTTTCATTTCGGCGCCTTTCTGTCTCCCGCGGAAGTGATTGGTTGGTGTGTCACGAAAGAGGCGGGACGAATTGCCGCGGGTTCAGTGCCGCCACTGGAACCGGGAGATGCGGCGGCGCCGGGGCTGTCGCTGTGTTTGCTTTGAGTTGACTCTCGCCCCGTCAGGCGGCTCCCTGCGCAGCGCGGATCATGCTGTTACCCTCGGATGTAGCCAGGCTGGTGTTGGGTAAGTGCCGGTCCCGGAGGGCGGGTGATCGGACCGGGGTGGAGGGGACGGAAAGACCGGAGGCGGGAGGGACAGTTGCTTAGGGTGGGGAAGCTTTGGGAGGTCGCCCCCTCGGGTCCGAGTTCAGCCCTGCGGAGGTGCCCGGTCCCTCGGAAGCCCGGGGTGCGTGGATGCCTCTCCTCGAGCTGCGCAGCGAGGGGGCAGCCGGAGAGAGAAGCTCGGCGTGGAACACCTGGGGCCTGGATTCCGAGGCAGAGCCAGGCCCGCTGGGACCCCTGGAAGAGGGTCGCCTACGTGATGGACGGGGCTGGCTGGCCCTCATCCTTTCCCCTTGTCACAGCTGGGGCCGAAAAAGGAAAAGGGAAGAAACAAAAAAAAAAAGCGCTTCCCCGGCCTCCCAGCTTTTTGGAAAGACTTTCCCAACGCCCTTATCCAGAACCCGACGTTAGCGCTAGGAATTCGGGACACAAGCTCTCCCTCCATACCCCTTACCGGAGAGGCTTGAAATGCCGGTTGCATATTTTAGAACGGCCGTTTTTCATGTTCTTGGGCAAATATTTCGGGGGATCGGACGACTGCCTTCTGGTTGCACACGTTCTCTAGCCCGAGTTTTTCCTCCATTTTTGAAAAAGGCTCGTTCGTATACACCACTGGGTGCTCGGGGTAGATTGTCTATGTGAAATACAGTTTTCGTTGTTTGCCCTCTGAAAGAATAAAAGGAATTGTACTGCTGGGAACAAGTGCCTCTTTGGCTCAACACTGGGCAGTGACTTTTTGAGACATCATTTGCGACATCTCTAGAAGAAATTGGTACAAGTTTGGTGAATCCTTCCCTAGTTTTCACAACCGTTACTAACATTTGCATTGGCCTAGTCCTGTTCAAAAAAATAAAACAAAATAAAAATTGCCTGGGGTTCTTGATAAGCACGTTTAGCAGGAAATATTAAGTGACTTTAAATGGTTCCACTGCCCATTTTTGGAGAACCTTAAACACTAAAACTTAACGTTCTGAATGTCCATTTTTTCCCTACTTCATCAGAATTGAGTAGTTAGATTTATACTTGTAACTTTGAAAGTTAGCTATCTTGTAATTTTTAAATTTATTAGGGATATATGAAAAGTATGTACTAATATATCCTTTTTACCCCCTCTGTTTATTGTTTGGGTAAGAATTGTTGTGTCTTTTAGAAGTCTGGCGATCCAAATGAAATCCGTGATCATAGTCTTAAAAAAGATTTTTCAGCCTTCCTATCATGGTGGCCCATGCCTTTAATCCCAGCACTTGGAAGGCAGAGGTGGGCAGATCTTTGTGAATTGGAGTTCCAGGAGAGTGAGGGGCTACACAGAGAAACCCTGTCTCAAAAAAAAAAAAAAAGTTACTCGAGTTTGGCGATATAAACATTGTGAATTGGATAATTATTTGTAGTGGTTTTCCTGTGTTCCTGTTTTATGAGCTGTTTAGCAGCAATCCTGATTTCTCTCCAACCAGATACCCTTTAGGGCCTCCTTCCACAATCATCCCAGCTGTAAGGAGGAAATGCCTCTACATACTGTCAGTGTATCCCCCAGAGAAAGTCCTGCCTGTTGAGAAAACCTTAAGGAAATGACAAGATTTTTCTAATTGGGTAATTGTGCTTCTGCCCCCCATCAAGCTATATAGGGACAATTTTCCCTTGGTGGCTAGAAACTCAAGTCTTGGCTTTTCAACCTTAAAACCATCTTCATTATTCAGATTTTCTTTTCAGTGTCATCAATTCCAGGGTCCCTTCCTTCCCTTCTGTGTTGAAATCGTGATTTCTTTCTGTGTACTCCACTTGCAGAGCATGTTTACTCCTGTTTCAAGTCTTCCTGAAGCATTCAGGTCCTAACCACATGTTCTAAGAATGAGACACTCTTGGTATATAAAACATCTTCCCACTACTCTCAGTTCTGTGATTTAGTTATCTTTTACATATGTAAACTTATGTCAACGGTTTACTGCTTGGTTGTGATTCTTCTGTTGTGCCCCCTTACCATCTTTATTTAGCCCCTCTCTTTTGGTCCCTTGTGATTTTTTTGTCGTCGTCGTTGTTGTTTTTTGACATGTTCCAAATGCTGCCAGTTTCTGGGCATAAGGGAAAAGGTAATTTGTCTTCCCTTAGCATTCACTCCTCTGTTTTTTAACCCTTTAACACCAAAACATTTTTTTTTTGAACCCCATCTCACGTTTTCCTATGCCCTTTGTCACTTAGAAGATAGATTACCTTGTAAAATGACTTGTTGCTTAGCTGCTTTACTAGTTCATTTTCCTCTAATTCTTCAGCTTACAATACTCATCTCCCTGCTCTCTGCTTAACCATAGCCTGCTATTTATTGCCTTCATGGAAATTTTCAAAATATTGGAGAGGCCAAGATACTCCAGTAAATTGTCGCTTACTACCTCTAAGCTCATCAGTTTGGCTTTTACTAATATGCCATAAGAAGTGCTCTGTGGAGCTAATTCTACTTGTCTTTCAACCCAGGCCCATCTTCTTAATATTGTCGCTAGGCTACAGCAGAAAAAAACTTGCTTCAAATATTATATATTCCTCTTTCCCTTTTTCCTAATACACTTGTATTAAAGGTTCGAGTCAAATGTAATACCAGAACGTTCTTCAAATAGCTAAAATTAGTAATTTCTCCAGTGTCCTGTGAAAGTCGATGTGTTGGTAGAAAACAGTGTTTTTGGTAAGGAACACATAACAAAATTGGTCATTCTAGTAATTTATAAGCTTATAGTGTTAGTTACATGGCTTTGTTCTGCAACCATCCCTACCATCCACCTCTAAAATTTTACTTCCTAAATTGAAACCTTCTCAGTAGTTTTTATCTTAGATTCAAGAGTTCTTAGGAACCAAAATGATGGTTTTTTTTAAAAAAAAAAAATTCTATGTATGAAAGAAGTACTTTCATGGTTGAAGGGTTCAGATTTTCTTCAATTTCATAAGTAGGTAACTTTTTGCGTGAGTTGGCATCCATTCAGAAAAGAAACCAGAAACTAAGTTGTATGTTTAATGTGTTAGGATTTAATGAGGGAGTTGGTTATACCAGTGAAACAAAAGCTAAGAAGCCAAACAGCTTATGTGAGACAGCATGTAGCCATGCTCAGCCAGGAGACAAGGCAATATAAAGCAATCAGACAACTGTGTGGGAAGATGGAATTGAAAACCTGTCTGATAGGAGAGCAGTAGTCAGAGAAGAGATTCTTGAGGCAATCAGGGAATGTGGCTTCTTCCTCCTGAATTCCAACCTGAACAAGCACTTGCCATTTTAGCAAACTTAGCCAGATGTCAGCTGACAGACAGGTGAGCCAGGTAACTTTGCCTGTTTTAAATCTGGCTTCTGTTTTTAGAGTCCTGGAAAATGAACAGTTGGTTTGAGAACAAAGGGGACCAGGACTGACATATTCTTAAGAGATTAAGAACCATTGGTTTTATTTACTTTTATATTAGAGACATAGATAATTTAATAAACACCAGAATGCGATTTTGATTATTCTATATCTTGAGTACTACCTGTATTCACTCCCTTCAGGTGTATGGCCAGAGATACCTTGGAGCTGGATTTGCAGGAAGTTGTAAGCCACCTGACGTGGTTGCTAGGCATCAAACTTTGGGTCCTTTGAAGAATAATACACACTTTTGACTGATAAACAAAACCAGTTATTCATGGTTCTTAACTATTTGTCTTTTCTGTTGAATCTCGTTAACTATTTTTATCTTTTATTCAGCATCTATACTAGGCAAATAAATTCCTACATACATGCGTGCGTGCGTGCGTGCGTGTGTGTGTGTGTGTGTGTGTGTGTGGTGTTTGTGTTTTGATTTCCCAACCATATCAGGACATATCAACACCTTCTTAAAGCTTTGAATGATTTTCTCATGCCGGGTAGTAAATTCTTGAGTCTGTATCTTCTCATGAACTGAGCCATTCCTATTTTCTCATTACTTTTAGCTTTTCATAAATCATTTCTATCTTCTAACTCCTCGTAATTCATAATTTATGGATTTATCTTAAATTTGTAGATCTACTACATTAAGAACACTGTTATCTTTCTAAGAATTTATATTTTTTCCAAGGACATTGAACCAGCAATATTGCTAGGGAATCAATACATGAAGGGGTATTTACACAAAGGGGGCATTAGTTCTTGCTTTCTTCAGGTTTCCTTTTGTCTTTCCCTCAAAACGCCAAGCTCTTGGAATTATGATTTCCAAACTTTAAGTAACCTTGCTGTAGTTAAGGTTTTATCTGTCGTTTGATTGATAATTGGTTATGGTCAGTGGTTAATGATGGTGAGTAGGTGTTTTCGTAGCCTGCTCATAAATAATATAAACATTGGCATTGTTGAATATTTTCAAGTATTTCCTACATTGTTTTTTAACTCTTTGGTTTTTTTGAGACAGGGTTTCTCTGTATCTTTGGAGCATGTCCTGGAACTAGCTCTTGTAGACCAGGCTGGCCTCGAACTCACAGAGATCCACCTGCCTCTGCCTCCTGAGTGCTGGGATTAAAGGCATGTGCCGCTACCGCTGCCCGGCTGTTTTTGAACTCTTAAGACAAAGTAGAACTTAACCAAATTTAACCAAAAATGGAAGCTCATATTTTACTAAAGCATATTTTTAAGAGTAGAACATAATGTGCCCCAGGTATTTATAGGTGACTATAACTTGAGCATTGCTTTAACAAATAGAAGTAATACAGCATTTTCACAGAGCCTTTTCTCAAATATGCTCTGTAAGCATGTACTGACTTAGAATGTATCATGAACTGTCGTGTCTGATATTCTTTCCCCAAGGTATTCTAGCACCGTTGATCATATTTTCTTCTTAAGGGTGGAAGAATTAACTACATTACTCTCTAGGGCATTGCTATTCAGCCTTCATTTCGCTGTCATGCCCTTTAAGGAGTCTTTTTTAGAGGAGACTTTTTCTAACCGCCCCTCACATATATTTTTAATGTCACAAGTAAACTGTACATCTTTTTATATTAGATGTATATCTCTTGTATGTGCATAAAAATGAAATACTCCTATTCCCTCATAAGCAGTTTCTACCCTGTTTTAGGATGATATCACTTTTTAGGAATATATATTCTCCAGGAAGGAAAATCTTGATCGAGTCCTGTTTCACAGTGACCACCTGTCAAAATTCTCAAGTGACTGAATACATCTAGGTGATTCATGCTTTCAGAACTCCCCACCATGAGAAAAAATTATTTGGTGGATCTAATGCAAAATCTAAAGAAAAGTTCTCACTGTCCGAATTCTAAGGTGATTCCAGTAGTTTGTGTGTGTTCTCAATTGGTATTCATAAATCCTGGTGCCACTTCACTTCCTCCATAGTCTTCGGGAATACCAACTGAGACATTTTTTTCAATGGTTATATTTCACAAACAGGGAAAAATGCTTTTTTGTAGTTGAATTTTATTATATTGTGTGAGAGATGAAGGTGGAAATATTGGACAGAGTGAATGTGCACGCATGTGAAGGCCAAAAGATAACTTTCAGGAGTCAGCTGCCTCCTTCCACTGTGGATCCCAGGGTTCAAACCAGATCCTCAGGCTTATGAAACAAATGCCTTTACAACTGAGCTGTTTTGCTCGGCCAGACCTGTCGTTCTAATTCATGTAATAATACATCTGAAATGTGATCTTCAATAGTAGCAATTTTAAAGTAGGGATATCTGAAATAAAGGGGATTGTTGTTGTTTGGCTTCGGTTTTTGTTTTTTTTTTTGGTTTGAGTTTTTGTTTGTTTGTTTGTTTCTGAATGTTTCTTGTGCTCCAAAAAAATACCCTATGTTTGTATGTTTGTTTTTCTTCATCTAAGGCATAAGTTAGAATTAAGAAAACCTATTTATTAACTACAAGACGAAAGTGGTGAGTTGATTCCCAGATCAGAGCAGGACCTAAAATGAAATGACCTTTTCTTTCCTTGCTCTTTCCTCGTTGGAAGTCATATAATGGCTTTATAGGCCATCTCATCAGGATGGGGTTTTTTATTGTTTTTGTTTGGTTTTTTTTTTTTTTTTACTGTTTTGCCTACTGTATGTAGGAGGTCAGAATAGGGTGTTTCTTGGGGTCCCTGGAACTGGAGTTACAGATGGTTAAAAACCACAATGTGAGTGCTAAGAACTGAAGCCAGGGCTGGAGAATTGGCTCAGCAATTAAGAACATTAGCTATTCTTCCTGGGGTCCTGGGTTCAATTCCCAGCACCCACATGGCAGCTCACAGCTGTCTGTAACTCCATTTCTTGAGGATTCAACACTCAGACAGACATACATATGGGCAAAACACCAATGTACATGAGATAAAAATAAATATTAGAGAAGGAAAAAAAAGAACCAAACCCAGTCTTTTCGAAGGGCAGCAGGTGCTCTGAACCAGCCCTTGTTTGTTTTGTTTTTAATTAAAACTGTGTTAAAAAATACATTTCCAACTGGACAGTGGTGATGTACTCCTTTAATCCCAAAACTCAGGGAAGGCAGAGACAGGTAGATATCTTTGAGTTTGAGGTCAGCCTGGTCTACAAGAGCTAGTTCCAGGACAGCACAGATACACAGAGAAACCCTGTCTCGAGGAAAAAAAATATACATTTCCAAGTGAAGAAACTCTTAAAATTTAAAATAAGAAGAAACTTTAGATGTCATTTATTAAGGCAAACAAAAATGTTTTTTGCTTGCTGTATTTTACCAACACAGATAAATACGCTTAGGATAAGCAATGTAAGGGATTACTTAGAGTTATTACAAAAGACTTACAAGTATAAGCAAAGGGAATACGGTATATATAGAAAAATTAGTTTTCTGAAGAATTGAAAATTATATTAAACACCAAAGAATGAGTTGAAGCTACCTAGGCTAAGGCAAGATGAGCTGCCCAAACAAACAACACAGTATACATTTGGCTTTAAAATAAGAGCATTGTTATTTGTGGAACTTTTGTAAGATTAATTTGTTTGAAGAGATGGAATTGTAAGACAATTAAAATGAAATTAGGATGCAACAAGTAAAGTTCCATACAGTATGTGCTGAATTTACAATTAGGTTTTTTCATGGCAGTAAATAACACAAAGTAAAATATTGTAGAGAATATAATATTTTTAATAAGCAATACTACCATTAATTCCAAAACATTTGCATATCTCCGACAGGAAATGTATACGATAATAAGCAGTCTCAACTTTCCCAGCCTCCAGCGGTTACCTTCTTTATATGTATGGATTTGCTTTTTCTGGACATCACCTATAATTGAAATATTTGTGGTTTTTTGTGTTTTTGTTTTGTTTTGTTTTTTTTTGCCTGAATTCCTTTAGCATGGTTTCAAGAGTGATTCAGATCATAAAGGGTTTAAGGCTTCTGTCCCAGTTTGTATGAACGGAATAATGGTTTTCCTTTTACATTTTCCTAATGACTAGTAAAGTTGAATGCCTTTCCAGGAGTTTGTAGTATTACCCTCTTCGCAGAGCTTTTGCTTATTTCTTAATTAGATTACCTTTTTATTATTGACCCTTTCAAGTTCATTATATAGTTTGCTTTCTAGCATTTACCAGATATATGATATGCAAATTTTTTCTTCCATTTTAAAACATACTTTACTGGATTGATGGCATCCTTAGTATGTATCATAGAAATTTGAAATGTTGAAAATCAGCTTATCTTTTTCTTTGATTTCTTGTTTCAGATATTATACCTAGGATATCATTGTTCTATTCAAGACCAAAAGTTTATCTTTTTGTTTTTCTAAACATTTTATAACCTTTGCCATTAGTTTTCTATTTTGTTTGGATTTGGGGGGCCAGCTTCTTTTTTTTTCTTTCTTTCTTTCTTTTTTTTTATAGAGCTAAGTGGTTAACAACCTCTTAGCCTTTACTTGTTAAAGTTGAAGTTCATGTTGATATTAATATAATTTAATGGTTATAAATTGAAAATTAGAATTTTCTTCTGACCTTTAACACAATGTACAAAGATCTCTGTTCACTTTGTTCAATCTTGAAGTAGATAGTCAAACACACAAGTAATTGATACTGAGAGAATATGGCATTTCAATAATCCAATAAATGGATATATATCATCCCCTTTCCTAGTTACTGTCGAAGCCATGGAGTAGTGGAGTGTACTTGCTTACTCTTTCCTTGTTTTTGTTGTTGTTGTTTTTCTAAATGTATTATGCAACGATTGTTGTTTGTCAAATATCTTTTTACAAGCGCAGCTAGAATTGGATCCTATGGAGGAGCCAATGACTGTAGTTGCCCTGCTTCATACTGCAACCCAACCTAGTGAAAGGTTGTAAAACACCAGTGTGTTTGCCTGAAGCTATGCTAATAGTTTTCCTACATGCTCTAGCATTTTGAAAGTCACTTATCAAAAGTACAGAATTACTGAAGTATTTGAACTTCTCTTCGTCATTTAGGTTACTTGCAACAAGAAAACCTCACATCTACGTGCCAGACGTTTATTTTGGAAAGCTCAAATTTAAAAGAATATGCAGAACACTGTACTGATGGTTTTATTCCAGCCTGCTTACTGGTGAGTTACTCATTCCTTATAGGACATTTCATTGCTAACCAACACAGAAGACTGGAAAGCAAAGCCTTAAAATGAACTTATTAATGATGTGAGGCACTGTGTCTGTTGTTCCATCTGCTTGGGAACTTAATAATCACAGGATCACTTGAACCCAGGGGTTAGGGACAACCTAGACAACATAGCAAGACCCTTGTCATTCATCAGCCAAGTGAGCTATGGCACATAGCAACATGACTTATCACTGCCTAATTCACATAGGTGGAAGACAGAGATTTAGTCAGGTGGTAGATATCTATAATGCAGACTTTGGAAGACTGATGCAGGACTATTGTCATTACTTTTAGACCAACCTGAGCTATATAACAAGACTTTGTCCAGAAATTAAAAGAAAATATCGTCGCTTCCTTTTGTAGCTATCTATATATAAAAGGAATATGAGTTACGTGATTTCACGTGGTACTTGAAGTTGTATGTTAAGGATGACTTTTTAGTGAATTATTTGGATTGTTCTAATTTTACATAAAAAGATGATTAGAATACCCCAAACAGTTTTGAACACTTTGAAAGAGTTGCAGCACTAGGAGAGACGGCTCAAGCACCTGTGGCTCCTCCAAAGCACTCACATTTCATACCCAGCGCCCATGTCTGATGGTTCTTTAATTTTTTTTGATTATGTGTATTTGTCTGTTTTTGTGAGAATATGTACACATGTATGCAGGGGCTCTCAGAGGCCAGAAGAAAAATCGGATCCCTGGAGCTGGAGTCACAGGTAGTTGTAAGTTGTCCTGTGTGGGTGCTGAGAACGAAACTTGGTCCTCTGAAAGGGTAGTAGTTCACTCTGACCTCTGGACCATCTCTCCAGATAAGTGAACTGAGGTCTTGAAAAGAAAATTGCATGCCCAAAATTCAATTCATTTTTACAAAGAATGAAGACAATGGGGAGCGAGTTCTTAGGCAAATCTGCCTTCTCAAGCTTGGTGCTGGTTAAGCACTCTCTGTCTGAGCTATATCCCAGCTTCAATTTTACTTCTTACGTTGAGTTTGGTTTTCCCTAACTTACCTGAATTGGTCTTGAACTTTCTCTGTAGCTTAGACAGAACTTGAATTTATAGTCCTTCTACTTTACCCTCCCAAGCAAGTACTTAGGAATATAGAACTGTACCATATTCCTTTAATTTCAGCACTCAGGAAACCAAGACCAGCCTGGGTTTTGTGGTAAGACCCTGTTACTCCCTGTGCCCCCCCTCAAAAAAAGAAATCTAGTATTGAAAGTTAGGAGGGAAAAGAGACCTAATTGCCTGTGTCAGACCTCTTCCTCAGTATATTACATACGTCCTCAATATTATCTAAAATAATTGTACAATATGTTTGCAGTAAATTTTAAAGGATTTGACACATGCTATTAAGTTTTTTGAAATCAGAACTCTTGGTTCCAAAATCCTTGCTATTTTAATAACCTCAAGAGTATGTGATCATACTGTTGTAACAGACTACTCTTGCATTGTAGTGAGCTTAGGGAAGGCATGTAGGTAGGTTAACAGAAATGTAGAGCTCCTCAGGAAGAGTATTTCATATACACTTTTTTAAAAATACTTATTTATTTATTATGTATGCAATATTCTGTCTGTGTGTATGCCTGCAGGCCAGAAGAGGGCACCAGACCTCGTTACAGATGGTTGTGAGCCACCATGTGGTTGCTGGGAATTGAATTCAGGACCTTTGGAAGAGCAGGCAATGCTCTTAACCTCTGAGCCATCTCTCCAGCCCCATACACTTATTTTTAAAAGTTCAGTTTTACATGGTTTACGTGGCTTTCAGGTTAGACCTGGGACCTTATTTCTTTAAAACAGTAAAACAGAATTATCTCCCTCCTGACTGGAAACTGCTTTTCATGACCGTGCTTTTGTTTTACATAAGGACTCCTGTAGGCACAGTTCAGACGGATAGCGTGCTTTCTGTCAGATGTGTCACAAATACCTTAGTGAATGTTGGTGGCCTGCTTCTCTACCCTTTCCTTACTGGATTTCTGCAGTCTACATCTTTCGTTGGCTTTTATGATGGGAAAGTGATAGTTGTATGGTTTGGTAATATTTGATCTTTTGTTTTTCAGTCCTTATTTGGAAAAAACTTGACAACAATTTTGAACGAATATGTAGCCATGAAGGCAAAAGGTAAGAAGTTGGATGTCATTGTTTTAAAAGCTTTGAAAAAATTAATATTATTCTGATAAGATATATTTTACTGGGAAACAATTTATTTTTGCTTGTATTGAGTAAAACAAATTCTAAAACTCCAAATATTAACTAACAAGCATAAGCCAAAACTCATTTTAAAGTGAAATAAAGCTGAATGAACTCTAGGTTATTTATCATAATGATGAACAACCATTGATATTTGCTAAAATATTTTGAACTGACAATTTAATTTTAATCTTCTGTGTAATATGAAACTGGGCATAGGACTTAGTCGAAAAATTGGCTCAGAGTTAACAAAACATAAAATAATTGTTTAAATTTCTCATAATCCAGAGGGAATTAGAGATTATTTTCTTGACATTGTTCTCATAGTTCATATCATCAAAACTATTATTGTTAGATTAATTATCATGAAGTAATAGCCGAAGGAAAAGTAACTTGCTTTACTAATGCCTGGGTATGTAAGCTTCATGTTAGGTGCTTCATATTTTATCTCATTTAATTTTTAACCCAGTAAGAAGTAATTATTACAACTGTTTTTAATAAAGATATCAATTAAGTTTATACATAAAGGAATTTCTGTAATGTTTCGGACAATTATAGTTTGCCTTTTCTGATACAAAGAAGTTAGAAAATTATTAGTCTTCTAAGTTTTTTAGACACACTTTTTTACTAGTATTGGATTTGATTCTCTGTTTTAAGAAAATAAGGCCACCTAGTTGGCCCTTTTCACAGTTACAAATAGGCTTACTTTTCAATCGCCAGTGGTACTTATACAATTTAGAAAAGTTTTTGTTTATTTTCCTGCTATAATCTATGTTTTTGTTCAAATTGAAAAATGAATTTTCTTCAACTGAGCTTATTTCCTCTTACAATTTAGAAACATCAAATGAGGTCCCAACAATAATGTCATCTCTGTGGAAGAAGCTAGACCACACCCTTTCTCAGATCAGGTACTATGTTCATTACAATGTGCTGAGGAATGTACATGCACTTTGGCTGCAGAACTACTTGAGATCTTTATAATATGCACATCTAGCATCTTGAGAATTTCAAAGGTTTCATAGAAGGTGGTAGAAGTTCTTTGTCTTTAATAGAAATAATTTGAAACAAATTGCATGCTTTTATTTTGGTTTTTCGAGACAGGGTTTCTCTGTGTGGCCTTGGAGCCTCTCCTGGAACAAGCTCTATAGACCAGGCTGGCCTTGAACTCACAGAGATCTGCTTGCCTGTGCCTCCCAAGTGCTGGGATTAAAGGCATGGGCCACCACTGCCCTGCTTTTTTTTGTTGTTGTTGTTGCATACTTTAACAGATTGTTTACAAATGAGGAAATTGCAATATATAGAAATTTAATGACATTTTCAGTTTTGCATAGCAACTTAGAAACAGTTCAGACCAATATATAGAATTCTTTAGACAACCATTTCTTAATGACGTAATGTGAGAACTGTTGACTTCATGCTCAGCTGATTCTTTCCTTCTGTAATTTTCTACTTTCAGTATTTTTAGTATTTTCTACTTTTAGTATTCTCTCATGGTAGAATACTTATTGCCTTCTACCTAGTTCATAGCCTTAGAATGTCAGCTCAGCATCCTTAGAAGTATACCAGCTCTGCTGAGATATGTGTTGGCATCTCTTATGTAGTGATAGAGTCTCGTGAAAACCCCTTCCTTTAAAAGCTACAAGTGAATATTCCATCTAAATAGCAGAGGCCTCATTTTTGTCTTCTAGTTAGGCTAATGACTCTAAATGCTTTCTTCCTGGCAGCGAACCACGTCTTATTTGGTAGTTTTGTCTCTGTATTTCTTTCCCTAGCTCTTTTTCTGTCCTTGGAAACAATTCAAAAGATTTTCTGCAGTGTCTGGAGCGATGGCTCAGTCAGTCATTAAGAGTGTCTACTACACAAGCATGAGTACCTGAGTTTGGCTCCCAGAACCCATGTCAAAAACTGTACACAGTGGAGCTTGCCTATAATGTCAGCCTGGTTGGTAGGGGAAAGAAACACCTGGAAACCTGAAGGTCATTGGACCACTGGCCAGCCTAGCTAAGATGGTGAACTTCAGGTTCAGTGAAAGATCCTGTCAAAAAAAAAAAAAAAGCAAGGTAGCGAGGAATTATGGAAAGACAGCCTAACATTACCTCTGTCCTTCATACACTGAATGTACCACAAGTGTGCACACACACCTATACCACCAAATTCACATACTGTACTTGCGTACCAAAAAATAGGCCTTTATAACTCAGTCTCTTAAAGTGATTTAGTTTTGAGGGTTTTTGGGTGGGGAGGGGAGCAGTTGTTTTGGTAAGCTATTACATAAGATTCCTTTTACACAGGTTCAGGTTTTCTCTAAGATTTTATGTATTAAAAATCTTTATTCAGTTTAAGTTTTGTGGGTCTTGTTGATAAAAATTGACAAATTTCATGGGATAAGAACACAGTGCTTATGAGTGTTTACCCAGTGTTAGTGAGTAATTAAAATTCACAGTATAAGAATTACTTTTGGTGCCTGGTGAGATGACTCAGCAATTACGAGCACTGATTGCTCTTCCAGAGGTCTTGAGTTCAGTTCCACGTGGTGGTGGTTCACAACCATAACGTAATGGGATATGATGCCCTCTTCTGGCACGCAAGTGTACATGCAGATACAGCACTCATACATAAAATGAATACAGCTAAAAAAATATAAAAATAATTACTGTCTACTATGAACTTTTATGTTTACTTTTCTACGTATATATAGGATCAATATAATTTCATAGTCATAAATGTGACAGCAAGAGGTCTTGAACTGAGATTATAAAGTATTGATGAATATGAATCAGGATTTCTTTATAGGAAAGTCTCATGTCACAAAATTGAATTGAGGATGACTATTTATATGTGGCTTACTTAAATATATCAAGTTCCTAAAGTCAGATCAAACTATACCTTGATATCATAGCATTCGAGTGCATAATTATCAATTTGAATAGAAGTTTAATCAGCAAAATTATGTTGTATGGGTGTTTATATGTTTTTGGTTTTCTTCTAAAACAAATCACATGTAGACTCTTTATCTTAGGGCAATCACCCTTTAACTCGTAATTTACATTATCTCTGGCCATAACTAAGCCAGGATATATATCATCTAAAACACAATACTTAAAGAATAACTACTTTGTTTTATTTGTTAGGAACATGCAAAGTTCTCCAGGGTTTGCCGCCCATCAGAGAGGTTGGTATTTAACTTATAAGCAATCACACTCTTTCTCATGATCGTTTTAACTAACAGCACATTTGTGCTAAATCTATATTTTTTTAATTGCTTTTTTTTAAGTACAATCATTAGACATTTTCATATATCACAGTTGAGGGGACTTGAGGTATAGGTAACTGGTAGTGCATACACAAGGTCCTGAGGTTGATCCCTAGCAATTTAAAACAGAATTAAAACCATATATGTATGCACATATGTAAATATACATTTTCGTGTGTGTATATTCATATAAAATATATTCTAGTTTTACTAGCTGACTGTTAAGTACTAGCATTCTTAATCCATAATTTTTAATATCTTAAATTTGGGGAAACATCAATATGAATTATTGAAGAACAGGTGTATTTTGGGATTTGTGAAGTACAATGTATTTATTTTAGTTTGTTTTACATGAAGTTGTTGCATAAAGCTATATTATGTTTTCAAGGCTGTCTTTTAGTCTATATAGTGTATAGGCCATACAACATATAGAATCTTGGTCAGATTCTGAAATGCCTCTTGATAATGAGTTAATTTTGTAATGCCCATGTGTTTCAGCCCGAACAAGAAACGGAATTGCAGAAATCAAACGACAGAGGTGGCTTGCATCTCAGGCAGCTCCCGTCAATTCAGAGCTACTCGTTTTACCTTATGGTTCGGGACAATTTACCACTTCTTCTTTGGTAGCCACACAAGCTGTTAAACCAACTGGTCAAATTTCAACTCCAGTGAGATCAAATATTGTAGTAGTCAACCAGTCACAGTCACAAAATACTGTAACTAGTAAGTTTAAGTTTTATTCTTTAAGTTCTGTACAATGCCTTCCATTTATAATACATAATCATGACCCAAGAGAGAGATGAGAGAGCTTATAAAAGGAGCAGACTTCAAGTAGTTCAGCAGCAAGAATGTAACTATGAAACAGCATAAAAATTGGCTCACCTGTAATCTCAGCACTAAGGGTGATCAGAAATTCAAGATTATCCTCTGCTATGTGCCTTCAAATAAAAAAATCTTGACTTAAAATCTGGGAGTCATCTTGGCTACAGTTCTTCCCTATTCTAATCAAACTGAAGTCCATCCTTGAATTCATCTAATTCTTAATTTGGGGGTAATAATAAGAAAGACCTGATTGTGTTTTTTGACAGAATATACATTATATTTTACCAGTCTGTCCTCCTGGAACGTCTTCCCAATATATGACTGTCTTTATGTGTTGACTGTTTTGTATATTTCCAACTGAGTATTGAAGCTAGATGTAAAGTTAGAAATAAAGTTCTAATATAATTCTTGTTATATACATACTTATACAGAATAGTAAGAAGTGGGAAGCTAGTTAATATGTGCTTTGAGATTTGACTTCAGAGCTCATGACTCTGTTCTAAGGAGGAGTTTTATTACTGCCCTTTAAGATTACACTGGAGAGTCAGAGGCAGGCAGATCTCTAAATTCAAGACAGTCGGGCAACACACGGAAACCCTGTCTCAAAAAAAAAAAAAAAAAGACTGTTCATTTGTCTTTCTTCAAATCCTGTTCTACACTAGGAGCATTCAGCTGATACTTCTTTTATACTTATTTTCTTTTTTATATTTCTTTTGTATTTTTAAGTGTAAAACCTTAAAGGTATAGGTACTTTATCGCATAGCTCTTATTTTATTATCTTGTACCGTGCCTTGCTCATAGTATTACTCAGTGAATGTTTACTGGACTTTAGTATAGAATAATAATTAGTCTCTTGCCGGGCGATGGTGGCGCACGCCTTTAATCCCAGCACTCGGGAGGCAGAGGCAGGCGGATCTCTGTGAGTTCGAGACCAGCCTGGTCTACAGAGCTAGTTCCAGGACAGGCTCCAAAGCCACAGAGAAACCCTGTCTCGAAAAACCAAAAAAAAAAAAAAAAAAAAAAAAAAAAAAAAAAAAAAAAAAAAATAATTAGTCTCTAATGTTTCTGATGTCATTACAAGTTTATGTGTGTTTCTTTGACTTATTGTGTTTTCTTAAAATACAGCTGCAGAGTCTTTAAATATCATACCTGGTCCTCAGGAAAGGAAAACTAATACCAGTTTAATGTCTCCTGGTAGGCGTAAAAGGTAATTACTTCTTATACTTGCTTGACATGTTGCCCCAAGCCATTTAAGATGGACAAAATAGAGTTTAGTGAATATGTACATTGTGAGTAAAGTAAAAAGACTAGATTAAGTTCTTGGGACTATTATTCATTCCATAAATGGCTTTTCCAGCATTCTGACTTCACTGAATTCGAGTTGTGTTTTAATCAACGGTGTATCTTACTGTTCACTCACTTTCTGTAGTGATGTGCAGAGTAATATGTGTCTTTCAGATGATCTTTCTCGTTTATAGTGTTCTCTTAAATGAATGTAAGTAGTGTTAGTTTTATGGTCCACAAGAACACATGAAGTTGAATCATACCAGCATGTTTTAAGGTGTCTTTTCCAGAAAAAAATTTTTATTTTTTTTTATTTTTTTTTTTTTATTCTTTTGGTTTTTCGAGACAGGGTTTCTCTGTGGTTTTGGAGCCTGTCCTGGAACTAGCTCTTGTAGACCAGGCTGGTCTCGAACTCACAGAGATCCGCCTGCCTCTGCCTCCCGAGTGCTGGGATTAAAGGCGTGCGCCACCATCGCCCGGCTCCAGAAAAAAATTTTTTTGTTCTACTTCAGCTTGTATTTCTTAAAAACAAAATATGAGAGATCAGAGTGGTGTTTTTGTGTGATTGCTTTTTTTCCCTTGGAGTTTTGTTTGGTTGGCTTTGGTTTTTTGTTTTGTTTTGTTTTTAGACAGGGTTTCTCTGTGTAGCCCTGGCTGCTCTAGAACTCACTCTGTAGACCAGGCTGGCCTTGAACTCACAGAGATCCACCTAATTCTAAAACTCAAGTGGTGGGATTAAAGGTGTGTACTGCCGCTGGCCAGGGCAAGAGATCAGAGCTCTAATTTTTTTTAATGACTTTATTTATTTTTAATTTATGTGCTCTAGTGTTTTGCCTGCATGTATGTCTATGAAGGTTTCAGATCCCCTGGAACTGGAATTACAGACAGTTGTACGCAAACCATGTGGATATTTTTTAATAGCTAGTGTGTTTCTAACCACTGATCCATTTCTCCAGCCCCTATAAGTGATTTTTATCTATTTGATCATCTGTCAACCAGTAGGTTTGGGGTTTTTGGTTTTTTGAGGATTTTTTTTTTATTTTATTTTATTTTAGGTTTGGTTTTTGGTTTTAATTAAGAGTTTTCACTGTGAGCACTCTCTAATTTTTAAAGACTTGACTATTACAAGCTTCCTTTAATTAAAAGTCTCCTTTATTACAAGCCTTCTGATTTAACCGCATAAAACAGTAAAATATTTTCAGAAACTTTGACCATTTTATTATAAAAGTTCATGAATAATTAACTATTTTTCTATAAACCCACTAATACAGCTGATCTTATTCTATCATAAGGTAGGTAATGGAGCTGGGTGTGTAGCTCAGTGGTATAACACGTGATTAGCATGTGTAAGCCCTAGGTTAAATCTCCAGCAGTACCAAAGGAAGAGGAGGATAAAAGTAACAAGAGTTCATAGACTTGAGACCACATAGCTAATTTTTTTTAAGTTTTGTTTTTGTTTGTTTTTTTTTTTCATCTTTGTAGTTTGTCGTTGTTTATTAGAGCTCGAGTCCACTACATTTGAATCTATGTCTGGTAATGCTTTCTCTGTTCTTCTAACTTTGTCCGTTACATTTGAATCTATGTCTGGTAATGCTTTCTCTATTCTTCTAACTTTGTTTTTATGGGAAGAAAAAAATATGAACTCAAGATGTATATATGTGGTCTGTTAAATATAATAGTAAAAGATAAGCTCTTAAAATGTATTTCAGTGAATCACAAAGGAAGAGTTTCACATCGTCTGGACCTCATTCTTCAATAAGGAATTTACAAGATCCAAATGCATTTGCAGTAGAAAAAGTAAGTGACCTTCCCAAAGTTTGCAGCTTGAAATAGTCTGAAATTTAAAAACACTGATGTATATCTAAATAGTTATGTGTGCTTATGAACTTTGGTATGAATCTGAGAACAGAATTGCATATTGAATAGAGAATTGTAACTGTAAAGTTATACTTAGAGAACACACACATGCCAAATGCACCAAGTAAAAATTCTTTGTGATTGCCGGATTCTTTGATTTAATTGAGCATTTTACCAGGATCAGATAATGAAAGGCATTGTGTGACAAAATAATGTGTAGAACTGCGTTTTAGATGTACTGAAGACCAAGGTGGGGAAAGATCTGTGACAACACTTCTGAATTGCAAAACATTGTTCAGGACTAAATGTGGAGGGAGGCATCAGAACTTGGGTTTCTACTTGCATTTATCATAACTGTCTACTGCTGTTTTTTGTGACATTTTTGCTTTTTCATTATTTATTTAGAAATGAGGTCTTGTTATGCTGTTCAGATTGAACGCAAACTCCCGACTCTAATTTTAATCCTACCTCAGTCTCCCAAGTTGCTGGGATGAAAAAGCATTGGCTTTGGTTTGATTTGGTTTTCAATGATATAATATTTTTTCCTAGCCTTTTACTAGTCTTGATTTTCTTTTTCAGCAAATGGTTATTGAAAATGCAAGAGAGAAGATATTAAGCAACAAATCTCTTCAAGAAAAGCTAGCAGAAAACATAAATAAGTTTTTAACTAGGTGAGCTATATGATTCAAAGCTCTGGTTATTTTTGCTTAATCACCCAACTGCACTAATCTTTTCCTTTCTGTGTTGCAGTGATAATAGTATTGCTCAAGTACCTAAGCAAACAGACAACAACCCTACTGAGCCAGAAACTTCAATTGATGAACTCTTAGTGCTTCCGGTATGTGTTGGGGGGTGTGTGTGTGTGTGTGTGTGTGTGTGTGTGTGTGTGTGTGTGTAGGGATATGAGTGGTTGAGAGAGTTTTGGAGGATTGTACAGTTAGAACTAAATGTTATCTTGGTTTTATTTTAAAATCATTGCTAAATATTGTATGTATAAAATCTAATTTATAATAATTAAAATAAAATTTTTATTGCATATGTAATCTGTTTCTGAATATATTTGAGCAGTGAACGCATTTCAAAGACTCACTTATTTAAATAGTAAAAATGGTAAGAATTTTTTCTAACGCTTCTAATAGCTAATCTGCTTTATAGATACCAGTGCAGCTTTATTATACCTGTAAAAAATTATTCATGGATTTTTTTAGTATTTAGTACTTGCAAATTCACTACATTGGTATCTTTGTATTTGATGAACAGCAGCACTCTGTCTTGTCTTTCCTATACATTGCTAGGAACTGAGAAGTAATTTAAAGATTACTGAAATAGAATATTAAATATGACTTGCATTCATCATGTACTTTCTAACAAACTGATCCTAAATGTAGCATTTCTCAATTCTAATTCCAGTTTTCTTCACCTAATATTTTTGTCATGTTTGAGTCATGTGTTGGTGATGTAGAATTCTCACTGTTGTTTAATGAACTTTCACTTCCAACACCTGAGGGATTTTCCCCTCTTGCTGAACTGTTTGTGGTATGTTGGTAATATTCATAATTTCGTCGCTGCTTCTTTCTGAGTTGAAGATCTCATTTATTTTCTCTATAAAGTCACTGATTAGCTTAATTTGTGTCATATAATTCATCTAGTTTGTAGCATGTTTGTATATTCAGTAATTGAGAAGTTGGTTATCTCTTGCTGGTAGCGTCTTTGTTGGTTTTATGTGTCTGTTCATACTTTTAAGGCTTCCATCTCTAGTACTTCTCAAAGGAAGCAACCAAACTATGACAGCAACAACACCAAATCAAACACAATACCAAAAAATAAAATCCACCCTCAACTAAATCCAGCTCATACATCATAAAGACCATAGAACAGAAATGGACAAAACTAATGTGGTGTGTTACAAAGTTAAAAATTAGTAAAGGTAAATGTGACAATAATAAGCTAGTGGAATGAAGACTAGAGCAAAGGAGAGAAGGAAAGGTTAAATAAAAGAATGGGAAAGAAAGTTATTAAACAGGAGAAGAAAGAACTAGTGATTAAAAAAAAAATCAAGCCAGCCCTGGTGGCACATGCCTTTATTCGCAGCACCCAGGAAGCAGAGGTAGGAGGATCTCTGTGTTCAAGGTCAGGCTGGTTTAAACATTGAGTTCCAGGACAAGATAGTCAAGATACTACTGAAAGTATTATTTATTTAAAAAGGAAGCAGAAGGGTGTGGAGCTGAATTATTGTAGCAACTTCTTTAAGGGTAGTATACAATTTAATCTGTGGGATAGAGGTACAGAGTGGGAGTCTCTTCGGAGACTTCTGTTTCCTATGATTTAGGGTAGTCCTAATCCATACTGGATAAATGTCTTAAACTAATAGAGCTGTCTCTTTACTTCAGTAGCTTCCCTCAATCTGTAGGCTAAATTTTCCCACTTTATCAGTTCATATACCCTACGGTGGAGTCTTTGGAGTCAGGGAAGCAAACCGCACTAAGATCATACTTTGAAAACAATAGACATTAAATATCCTGCCAATGTGACCATGGACATGAAGTAATTTGCTGAAGCTTCAGGCTTCTTAGTTCTTACCCAGTGACCTGCATAGCAGAATGGTTGTTTCCAGACAACCCACTGTCTTCAGGCAACAGTCTCTGAGCTATCAGGTGACGATGGGCTTGCCTAGCCACAGAGAAGTTATATCTTTCGATGCTCAGACCGAACTCTTCCTTTCCCTCATTTCCATATCTATCTTCTTTATCACTACATCTCCTTCCCTCAGCTGTTTGACCCTGGGTATGTGGGAAGTTGATTCTAGGTTCCCTGACTTCTGAACATCCCTTGTTTTCAGATCTCAGGTTGTCTCATCTTATTAGAATCCCTCTCAAGATTGTGTCCACTTACAGCCCTCCAAGACAGGGCAGGCAACAAAATGGGCTCCTTCTCCACTGCTAGCCTGGCACAGTGAGGATTCACTATCTCAGCAACACTCCCAATAGCATTTGAGGATGTTGAGAACTGGGGTTTTGTCTTCTGGATATATAAGACTGCCAATCTCTCTTTCACCCTACCACATGGCTTTCTCTTTGAGTGAGGCTGTGTTTTTCCCTTTCCCAGTCACCACTTTTATACTGTATCACCATCTGTCCATTCACACCTTACAGCTATCCTGTTACCCTGTTGTCCTTCCACCCATTCTTTTCAAAATATAGTCTGATCCTTCTGGTCCTCACTCTTCTCATCGACTACAGTTTCTAATCCACGAGCTCTCCAGAAGTCTTATTTTCTTTTAGATAGGCCTGTTGTTCAAATCAAAAGGATTTTCTTGTAGGGAAATTCTCATATATAAAAATAACAATAACATGAGTAATATCTCTGGTATTAAAGCTATGTTAATTCTACTTGTTCATGACTTTGTTTTTACTTTGCAGAGTGAAATCCACATGTCTGAAGAAGCAATACAAGATATATTGGAACAGACAGAATCAGACCCAGCATTTCAGGCTCTCTTTGATCTATTTGACTATGGTAAATACACCATTTACTAAAGCAAGTAGACACAATTTTCTCCACTATCTTGAATAACCTAGCACAGAATAAAGTAACATCACCTAGGGCTTTTGAAAACTTCCTGTTTCTTTACAGCAAGTAATGTATGGAGATGCAAGGGTATACCTTTATGTTTACTTAGGAAAGTTCAATTATAAAAACAGAGAATTGGGTTTTTGGTTTTATTTGGTTTTGTATTTTTACCAGTCAACATGAGGTATGCTGACTCTATTCTAATGCAGGTAAATATAATTGAGAGATCCTAAAAGAATGTGAAGTATTCAGCATTAAAGTCAGAACAGCCATCGTATCAGCATTCTCTATGAACTTGTTACGTGTGCAGATTCTTGAACCTTCCAGAAGCTCTTAATAAATGTTTATCATTCAGAGCCACCGTTTGGGATGGAAAGATGGCTCGTGATCTGCTTTTCTAGAGGTCCTAAATTAAACTCCCAGCAACCACATTGTGGTTCACAACCGTCTTTAGTGAGATCTGATGCCCTCTTCTGGCATAAAGTCATATGTACAGATAGAGCACTCATGTTAAACAAACAAACAAAAATCTTTAAAAAACAAAAAAAGAGCCACTAGTTGAGCTGGACAGTGGTGGTGTACGCCTTTAATCCCAGCACTCCAAAGGCAAGGCAGGTGGATCTCTGAGTGTGAGGCCAGCCTGGTCTACAGAGTGAGTTCTAGGACAACCAGGGCTGTTACACAGAGAAAATTTGTCTCAAAACAAACAAACAAACCCAGCAGTTGTAGTCAGGTGTCATGACATGTGCCCATTGTCTCAGTATTCAAAAGGCTGAGAGGCAAGAGGATTGCTTGAACCAAAGACTTCAAAAGCAGCCTAAGGCAGCATAGAAAAAAAAATAATGAAAATTTGGTGAGAAAAGCTTTGAATTCATATTTGTAAGTGGCATATAAAGCAGCATGTTAACAATCTTAAGGTTGTGGCTATAATAATCTTTAGGGATTCAGAGGTAGGGATAGGAAAATCAGGAGTTCAGAGTCAGCTTTGGCTAAATAATAAGTTCAAGGTCAGCCTGAGCTACCTGAGACCCTGTCTCAAAAAAGAAAAAAGTATGACTGAAATAAAACTTTGAATAATTTATTTAAGAATGGCAGTATTCAGCCGGGCGGTGGTGGCGCACGCCTTTAATCCCAGCACTCGGGAGGCAGAGGCAGGCGGATCTCTGTGAGTTCGAGACCAGCCTGGTCTACAAGAGCTAGTTCCAGGACAGGCTCCAAAACCACAGAGAAACCCTGTCTCGAAAAAACAAACAAAAAAAAAAAAACAAGAATGGCAGTATTCGTGCTTTTTGTAGTATGGTCACTTAATTATTTCTCTATTCTCTTTTTAACAGGTAAAACAAAGAATAATAAAAATATATCACAAAGTGTTTGTAGTCAACATATGGAAACTAATCCTAATATAGTGTTAACTGAAGAAACTAATCTAGCAATTAAAAGTTCTTTTGAAACAGAAGAATCTGGTAAGATTTTTTTTGTTTGTTAATGATCAACTAAAATGTTAAAATTGTTCAAAATTCAAAAGCAGTACTATTTAAATTAGAAGTTATTCAAATTACTACATAGTTCATTTTTATGTTTATAATTCCCTGTCCAAATCCTTTGATTAGAAGATTAATTTTTCATACTCATTTTTTTCATAGAGCAGTAGACACACAATCTAATAAATAGATTAGCCAGTGGACAAGTCTGTAATGAAACAGTTTCATTAAGGCTCAAATTCTAATATCTGATCTATTAGAGTTTTTCAGTCTTCTGAGTTAAGCTGACAGTCATAATTATTTCAAGGAAATTATACAGTATATGCTGATAGTCTTGAATTTGGTTATTTGTAAGTTTGTAGGTTATCCCGCATCCCTGCTGTCTTTATTCGGAGCCTTTCAGTCATGTCTTTCTTGGAGTACCAACATAGCATAGTTAGTCCATACATAGGAAGCACTTTGTGAATTAAAGAAAAACTGAGTAAATCAGTATTAAAATTTTAAAATATAGAATATTTTTAAAGAAATTTTGTCAAGTATAGCACAAATTTATAGAAGTACATAATAAAATTGTATTAGCTTTCTGTTATGAAATCAAATCAAGAACTTGCCTCTCAAGTGAGAAAAGGGTCTTTGCCAGCACAACAAAGAGTCCTTTCAGTCCCTGGGTCTCTGTTCTTCAGATAGTCATCATCTTCACTTTTCATAATTTGGTAAACTTTATGCCGTTTTCAGCACCAGCGACCTCCATATTATTTAGTGTCTCTACAAGCTATGCTTGATCATCATTTTTCTTTACCTGTTTTGATTGATTGGTGATTTTTTGTGACAGGGTTTCTCTGTGTCGCCCTGGCTACCCTGGAACTTTCTCTGTAGAACCAGACTGGCCTTAAACACAGAGATCCACCTGTCTCTGTCACATGAGTGCTGGAATTAATGGTGTGTGCTGCCGCCACCTGGCTCCTTACCTGTTTTTAAGTGACATGAGTAATGGCTTCCAGTTTTTTCACATCTTGTCCTCAAAAACTTGTTTTAGAATGTCTTTCATTGAGTTCATTGTTAATAACAAAGCTCAACTTTGCATTTCTTAGGCTGAACTATATTTGTGCATTTGTTTGTGTGTTTGTTCACAGCTAAAAGATTGTTTCACTGAAGCTTTAGCATAAGCAAAATAAAATTTGTAATCCTGTCCTCAGAAAGTCTTACAAATTCATTAAGAAACCTCTTTCAGGTTGAAAATGGAGCTTGTGCAAGAGTGTTTATGTAACCTAGTGCTCAATTTAATCTTTAGCACTGTTTTTTTTAATGTCATTTGTCCTGTATTTGTGTGGCCTAATATAATTTCCCCTAATCTCTCCCTCAATATAGAATTAAGTGGGCTCTATACACTATATGATTTTACCAGTTATGATAGTTACAGCCATTTTTCTGGATTTTTCCCTATTTCTTTCCATATTTGTTCAAATTGTCTCAATTACTCTGTAAAATTCACTGTATTGATGCTACATTGTTTCCTCTTAAAAAGATTTTTTTTTTATTTCTTTTTGGCCTTTTTCCTATATTATATTACAATTTTCTATTCTGTGTTTTTTCTAGATATTTTAATCTCTATAAGATCATTGAGTCAATTGTTCATATTTGCATGCTAGAAAAATGTGTGTGGTTGTCCTCAGTAAATATGTTAAATGTTAAAGTGTACACAGAAATCGTGTTAATTGAGCAAAATGATCTTGGTCTCGTTTTACCATTAAAAATAAATCAGGCAAATAGAGTAAGTAGACATGGCAAAATTTGAAAATCCCATCATTCAGGAGGCTTGAAGTGAGAGAATCACTGCAAGTTCAGGGCCAGTGTGGGCTACTTACATAGTGGGACCTCTCTAAAAAACACCAAGAAGAAGAAAAAAGTCTAGATAGGGAAGCAACTATTTCCACTATTGTTTAGAGCCAGATTAGGGCATTTTGTCTTCTGGTAAGTACTGGATGTTCTTAAGCCTGTGTACATTTTCCTTCTTTGGCGTCTGTTTTCCTAGAAACTTGGAAACAATCTGACATTTGTTAATTGTGCGTCAGTCTTAAACTTAACTGTTATGCCAAAGATTAGTGTTTTCTTGGCAAAGTAGGTTGTACAGGAAAAATGGCTGCTTTCAGAAGCTAAACATACTCAACGTAACTTTCCATCACACTGGTGTTTTACAGATGGGCAATCTGGTCAGCCTCCCTTTTGTACATCCTTTCAAAATGAAGATGTATTATTAAGTGATTTGAAGAATGGCAATAGCCACGATGTTCTTCAACAAGAATCCCAGGAAAATTTCTCCCAAATAAACACTAACATTCAAAAAAAGGTCTTTAAAACAGCTGTACCTGCTGAACAGAAGTGTGCCCTTGATATTACCTTTGAGTCTGTGTCTAATTTGAGTGACTTTAACCAAAGAGGAGGCTCTACTGAATGTAATGACCATTGTTCTGAGTTATACACCAGTCAGATGCCCACTGACACTGAAAGGGCTGTGGAGGTTGAAAAGGATTCTTTGTCTACAAGTATGCTGAATGAACCTCAGATACAGCCTGATCAGCCTGATATACCAGTGACTTCATTTGTATCCCTTGGTAGTGAAGCCAGTGGTGAAAACTTAATTCTCTCTGGGAAAAATACCCAGCTTTTGTCCCAGGATACTCCATTGACTGGAAAGCCATCTAAAAGTCAATTTTGTGAAAATTCTAACAATATAATAAAAGTTAAAACTAATTCCCATGGTTCCGAGTCACTAGATTCTTGTCAAACTCAAAGTAGTAAAATTGAAACTAATAGTGTATCATCAGTTGCAGCACAGCCACTACCAGATTGCCAAGATAATTCTCCATTGCAAAGTAGAACATCACCTGGGACTGTTGAAAGTTCAGGTTTAAATGTATCTGAACAAATAGAAATTCATCTTGAAGAATCAGTCCCTTCAGATAAACAGCTATCTAATGGTTCAACATCTGTTGACTTGAATCATATGGAAAACAAGCCTGAGACACTTAAGTCTAAGAACTCCCAAGAGCCTTCCTCTTCTGTGAAAGATGGAGATACAATTTTTCTCTCTTTGGGTGAACACAACAGCTGTGAAGAAGTTGCACTGGTTCCCCGAGAGGATAATCCTGTGAAAAATAATCATTCGCTTCCTTCAGAATCTGGTGGTTCAGTGGGAGGGTCTCCTGAGACCCAAAGTACTGATGGTAAGCCTAGCAAAGACTCAGTGGAGGTGGATGCGTCAAGTATTGTGTCTCTCAAAATTATCATTAGTGATGATCCATTTGTTTCCTCAGATGCAGAGCTTAACAGCGCTGTATCTAGTATCAGTGGAGAAAACTTGCCAACGATAATTCTGTCTTCTAAATCTCCTGCCAAAAATGCAGAATTTGTTACATGCCTGTCTTCAGAAGAAACTACAAGTGCTGTTGTATCTGTGGAAGTAGGGGATTCTGGCTCAATGGAGCAGAACCTTGTAGTGCTGAAACCTGAGGAACCTGTGGTAAGCAATCCTCAGAGTGAAGATGGCATTACTTTTTCAACCAGTGTTGCACCATGTGTTCCTAAGGACGGAGGATACATACAGTTGATGCCTGCCACAAGCACAGCCTTTGGCAATTCAAGTAACATTTTGATAGCTACCTGTATGACTGATCCAACAGCCTTGGGACCAACTGTCAGTCAATCTAATGTAGTGGTATTGCCTGGGAATTCTGCACCTATGACTGCACAGCCTCCTCCGCAGCAGTTACAGACACCACCAAAGTCTAACAGTGTATTTGCTGTCAACCAAGCTGTGTCACCAAACTTTTCACAAGGTAACTCTAAGAGCATATTGGAGGTGAGCTGGGGATATAGTGGTGGAAAAGCACTTGTATAGCATGTGCAAGACTGTGGACTGTATCTCCAACACTGAATGAAAAGTGATACGTGTATGTGTGTGTGTAATTTATATGGGTGTGCACGCATTTTGGAGCTTCTCTGGATTGCAATCTTAATTTTCTTGTGTGAAGTCAGTGACTAGGAGATAAAATAGATAATTCACACGACAAAATACCATACAAATAATTGCTTATGCCTTTCTTCCTACCTAATTCAGCCAGGTTTTGTTTAAATCTGGTAGGCTATAGCTTTAATTTTTTTCTGTCATAGTTTTTCGTCTACAGCACTAAGCTGTGAAAAAGAAAAGAACATAGTTCATTTTATAACTCAATGTAGCAGGATATTTCTTTATTCTTATTATAGTCATAGTTTTTTTTTTCCTGGGGGGTAGGGGAGTTTTGAGACAGGGTTTCTTGGTATAGCCCTGGCTGTTTTGCAACTCATTCTATAGACCCACTTGACTCTGCCTCCCAAGTGCTGGGATTACAGGCTTGTGCTGCCACCACCTGACCCTATAGTAAGTTTTTAAGGAATTTGTCTTTTAGAGAGACTTTCAAGAAAACTTGAATTCTACTAAAACTCTTTGTCATTTCTCATATTCTGTTGCTATTTAGAAATGATTCTTTAGAGGCTCCACGGGGGCTCTTGTCTTCATTGTATGCTGGTTTACATACAGTTAGTAATTGACAAGCTTATCATATCTATTGGTTTATGTTTTTTAGAGATAAGAATTTACACATGTTCTCCTATATCCCCATGTGTACTGATTTATAGATTATTTAATTATTATTAACTATTAAATTTGGTAAATCTATTTTAAGAACTATTTCAAATGAGGTAAAGAAGAGGCCAGAACTGTTGCATAATATGAAGCTTGAGTTAAAGCTTAGAGAAATGAGGTAAGATTTGAAGCCAAGGGGAGTAGAATAAGTATTCGTGGATGTTTGGGAAACTGGCAGGTTTGTGTGAAAATAAGATGAATCTGACAGGGATAGTTAGTGTATTAGGAAAAGGTACATTCATACCAGGACTAAATAACTAAGCTTTTCTTGTGGCTGACTCCTAAGGACCATGTATGCACTATAATTTTCCCTTGGTAGTTTAATCTGGTCACAAAAGTATATTGTTTTTGGTCAATACCATTAAGATAAAAAATAGTTAAAGGCTGTAAATTCTCACTTGGAATCCAAGTTTTCTGATACAAAGTTCAAACATGAGACATTGACTACTCAGTGTTTAATTAGTTTCAGTCTTCTTCATTAGAAGAATCAGTATGTAATGGATCTTCTAGCCATAGTCTAGTCTCGAGCTTAGGATAATATCGCTAAGTTGCTTTTTCTTCATTTCTCAACTTTATTACTGTACTTAATCAAAAATTTATAAACAAGATTGTCTTAATTAGGGTTACTATTGTTGTGATGTAAACACCATTATCATTAACAGCTATGGTAGGGGAAGGGTTATTTCACTCGTTATGCCATAGGAAAAGTTAATCATTGAAAGAGGTGAGGGCAGGAACTCAAGAAGTGGTGTCAGGAATAGATGCAGGGCAGTCCTGAGGACACAGAGGGCTGCTGCTTACTGGTTCCTCCCACTCTTGCTTATGACTTGCTCAGTCCGCTTTATATATATTCTTGTTTATATATATATATCTATAAAACCTGGATCGATAGCTTGGGAATGGCACCACCCACGATAGGTTGGGCCCTCCTGTGTCAATTACTAAGAAAATGCCCTACAGGCTTGCCTACAACCCAGTCTTAGAGAGGCAGTTTCTCAGTTGAGGTTCCCTCCTTTCAGATAACTCTGGCTTGTATCAAGTTGACATAAAACTAGCCAGCACAGTTGATGCCTTGTCATCTTGACACACAAACACATTACTGTTAAGCCACAACTTTTCTTTTTCTTCTCAAAGATCACACATCAGTATCAACATTGCAGTATGAACATTCCAAATTTTAAATTATAAAGTCCCATGATCTTTAAAAATTCATTCTCTTGTGGTTGGAGAAATGTCTCAGTGATAAGAGCACTGGCTGCTCTTCCAGAGGACCCAGTGTAATTCCCCGCACCCACATGGCAGCTCACAACCGTCTGTAACTCCAGGGGTTTGGCACCCTTACACAAGCATATGTGTAGGCAAAGGACAACTTTTTTTTTTAAATCTTTTAAAAAAAAATCTGTCTTCAAAAGAGGCAATCTCTTTTAAAATTCAGAGTCTTTCAACTGTGGTCTTATCAAACCAAAAATAGTTACTTAAGGAGGGAAGAACAAGGGCACAGTCACAATCTGGACTAAGCAAAACCAAACTCAACAATATAAATCATTCACTGTCTGATGTGTGAGATTCACTCATCTTCTGGGCTCCTCCAGAGTAACACAAAGAACTTGGGTCACTTCTCAGACTCTGCCCTCTGCAGCACACACAGCTCGTTGTCTAGGCTATGGATGGCTCCACCCCACCACCTGCTACTATTCTTGGTGGTCATCCCATAGTGCTGGGGTCCCTGCCTACAACTGAGTTGCACTTTCAACGACAGCCCCTCCTGGGCTCTTTTCGGGGACTTTAGCCCTGCCACACAGTGCCAAGCCTCAGCTGCTCTCCATGACCCCTTGATGCCTTCAAAATCAGTACTGCCAGGGTGACTCTTACTTACACTACCAAGATTGGCTACCAGTATGAAGTACAACCTTGGCTGCTTCTGGAACACAGCTTCTGTGTGCTTACCCCAAGGAAGTACTTCCCAGAAGACTTCACCTCAGTGATGCTAGTCTCTTAGTCACAACTGGTTCTTCAGCACCAACTATCCCAGCAGAGCAAAGGTTTTACTTGAGTACTTCTGGGCTCTTGCTAATCACAGCCAATTCTTCAGCTCCAGGTGACCAGACACTACAGATTCTTCACACACAAGGCCCAATACAGTGTTTGCTTCCCTCTGAAACTTAACAATTCAGGCCTTCATCATCTGCACTCTTCTTAACATTCTTATCTTCCAAGCTCCTAAAGAACCGCTCACTGAACTCTTAATATCTAGCCCAAAGTTCCAAAGTCCTTCCGCGGTCCTCCCCAGAAGGTGGTTAGGTCTGACTGTAATACTCCACTCGTAGTACCAACTTCTGTTTTAGTTAGTGTTAGTGATGTGATGAAACACCATGACCAAAAGAAACTTGGGGAGGAAAAGATTTATTTCACAGTTCTGTATAGCAGTTCATCAGTGAGGGCAGGAACCTGGAGGCTGGAGCTGGTGCAGAGATTGTTAGGAAAGAAGATTTGGTGATAGAATTTGCTTCAAAATACTAATTTCTTTGGCATTTATTGTTGTCAGAAGACTTATGGAAGTAAAACTGATTTTAATGAAAATTGCTTTTTAGGCTCTGCTATCATAATTGCTTCTCCAGTACAGCCTGTGCTTCAAGGAATGGTGGGAATGATACCTGTGTCTGTAGTTGGACAGAATGGAAATACATTCTCTACTCCTCCTCAGCAGGTATGTTTATGAACTAAGAATAGTGTGGGGAAGCATTCCAACAACTGCTTAGTTAATTTTCTCTGTATGTTTCCTTCTAGGTCCTTCATATGCCTTTAGCAGCACCTGTTTGTAACAGAAGTATTACTCAGTTCCCCGTTCCTCAAAAATCTCAGAAGGCTCAGGGACTCAGAAACAAGCCTATTACAGGTACTTGTTCAAAGAGTTTGAACGTTGTGTTTGTGAAGCAGCAACTGAATGTTTTCTTTCTTTTTTGTTTTTTCAAGATTGGGTTTCTCTGTGTAGCTCTGGCTGAACTCAGACATCTGCCTGCCTCTGCCTCCCAAGTGCTGAAATTAGGTACCCAGAGAATGTTTTCTTGAATACCTTGTACATCCCTAACAAGCAGTTCTCTTTCCCTTCAAGCAAGCAGTTTTTGATTGGACAGCTTTGATTCTGGTAAATCCCTTTGCTTTGCTGAAGGCTTTAGGTTTTATCCATTGTTTCTCAGTATGTTCTTTGGAGCTGCCTAAAATCATAATTCCCATTTTTTTTCAAACAATTTTGAAGTGTTTAACAAAATAAATGTAACACCTTCTCTTGTTCCCTGCTTTTGCAAGTGGTCCTACCATCTCTTTACATGTGTCAAAAAACTGAGTTACTCTTGACACACATTTCTCTTAGTTCAAATAGTCATAACTTTCTGTCACATCAGTAGTGTTCTACCCTGTTTTGTTTTGTTTTTAAGATCCTCAATTTTCTTGTTCATTCTATATTTCTTAGTTGAGTGACACCCCTGCCCCATACATATTAGAATATGTGACTTCCTACCTAAACAATTTTAGTAACTCCCGGTTGGTCACAGGATAAAACTGAAGCTCCTGGCCTAGGGTGGTGGCAAACTATAACCCGCACATGGGAGACTGAAACAAGAGGCTAGACCAGGTGGAACAAGTTAGTGAGATCCTTCTTGAGAAGGGAAAGGAAGTGAAGGAATTGCTCCCTGAGCATTCCCTAAGAATATTCTGGATTTCATTGGAGCGTGTTGTAATGTCTGTCTTTTTACTGCCAGTGTTATTAACTTGGAACTCCCTGTCCCCGCCCTCCCACCTCAGTTGTTTGTTTTTGGTTAGTTTGGCCTAGGAACTTTTCAGTCTTGTTAATCTTTACAGAGAATCAGCTCTTTGTGAGATTCATTCTGTATTTATTTTAGTACCTGTTTCTTCCCTGATCTTTATCATTCCTTACCATCTGCTTTCCGCATTTGAGTTTGTTTGTTTGCTGGAACCTTCAGATGCATCATTGTTCCGTGACACTGTTCTTGGAGAGATGTGAACAAACATCTCCTCGCTCCAGATGAAGAACCAGGGAACAGACCATAGATCAGAATCTAACTTGGTGAACCAATGAGCTCTTTTAAATTTACTTACAGGAACTTGAGTGAGGGGTTCCTAACAGCAAAAATGACTCAGACTCAAACTGTATAACCAAAGCCCACAAAAGCCTGGGTGACAGCTTACAAAATCTAGGAACCTGGCCACTCTGCACCCCCTAATAGAGGTAGAAACCTGGAGTGTACTGTACAATCTATAGGCAACACAGCTGGCTGGAATCCTTTCCAGGTAACTCTGGGGATCTGAATCTCTTCCAGGCAGGTGGGCAAATATAAAACTTTAAGTTTCACCTGACCTCCTAAAAGTACAGAAGTATAAATACTAACAATTAATAATAACAAAAAAGAAATGAAAACATTTAGGGCAAAGATTAAAATACAAACTAAAATTGATAGAAGGATTTGTTTTGTTTTGTTTTGTTTTTCGAGACAGGGTTTCTCTGTGGCTTTGGAACCTGTCCTGGAACTTGCTCTGTAGACCAGGCTGGCCTCGAACTCACCGAGATCCACCTGCCTCTGCCTGCCGAGTGCTGGGATTAAAGGCGTGCGCCACCATCGCACGGCTATAGAAGAATGTTTTCAGTTTGTATTTCTTCCTGGTTGGGGAGAGCCTTCTGGTTACTTTAGTTTAGTCTATAAGGGAGCAGGTTTGCCAAACTATCCATACATCTTCTTCCTGTTCTTGCCAGGGTGGGGGCTGTTGAGAATTAGATTAAGACCCCTTACTGCACCTCTGTTTTGATCCCCATTCTGCTGTTTCAAGTCTGTTAGTCCCATCAGGATGTTGTGACATGTTCACCATTCTGCTGCTTTTCCTGCAGTCTGAGGATCTGCTCATCTGGGTAGTGGCAGGCATGAGGAAATGGTAAGGGCCTTGTGCCCTTTTCTGGTACCTTATATATGGCCTGTTGCTCCACTCTCTTCAGCTCCATTAAATTCAGCCTCCAGTTGGTACTGTCTCTGCCTGGCTCCTGTAGCATCTGGTTTTCAGAGTTGTTTGATATCACTTTCCTGGACCCAACTCAGCATAACAGTGTGGTGTGGCTGGGTATACCAGCTGGCTTCTTTATGGAGAAAAGTCTGTCTAGTCTTATTTCATGTAGCTCTTCCTTTTTTTCCTCCTCCATTGGTGATTTTATTACTTTGGCTTCCTGCTTTCTTCCATCCAAATTCCAAGTCTCACAAACACTACTTCTAGTTTATCATTGCTCCTTCTCTCAAGATGCTTTCTTACACTTAAGCTCTCTTGATCTAAGTACAGTTGACTTCTTTTCTCAGTTTCTTTGACATTTGCAGGTTCAGCCAACCACAGGCAGAATTTTGGAGAGTTGTAACTGCATTTGTGCTGAAGAGACTTTTCTCATTGTTTTTCCCTGAACAATACAGTATTAGCTACTAACATGATATTCATATGAGTAACCTAGGGATGATTAAAGGATATGCTTAAGTTCTGTGCAAGTACAGCTCCACTTTTCTGTAAGGAACTAAGCTATGTGCAGGTGTTGTTATCAATGGGATCAATTCACTCAGACGAACTGGTGTATTAAGTGCCATTAAAAGCTGTAGTTCTTGAAGGCTGGATTTGTGTTGGCCTGAAATTAAGTCATTTGGTCTGTATCTAGATTTTCTTTATGAAATGAATGAATATGCTATAGAAAATTTAAGTATTTAAAAAAAATAGTATAGCCAGGTGGTGGTGGTGCATATCTTTAATCCCAGCACCCCGGAAGCAGAGGCAGGTGGAAAGCGGATATCAATGAGTTCAAGGTCAGCCTGGTGTACAGAGAGTTCCTGGACAGTCGGGACTGTTATACAGAGAGCACCTGTCTCAAAAAACCAAACAACCAAATAAATCAATGAATAAATGAATAAAATTAAAAATAAAGAGAATAATATATCTATGAAAATGTTTTATTTGCAAATTAGCAGTCATTTAATTTTTTTCTCATGTAACATTATCTGGCTCATTTTTTTTTCAGTGGAGTATATATATTCTTTCACAAATATTTTTCTTTTCTAATGAATTAACTTATGATTCCAGGAAAACAAGTAAATAATTTGACAGATTTGTCCAGTCTTTCAGGAGCATGTCATATGCAAAGGTAAGGATAAAATAATTTATACTGTAGATTATTAAAATGCTCAAATGACAAATTTCATGTTACTAAAAATGAGATGTTATACTTTCATTTCAGTAGAACTGAAGCTTCTGATAAGAATATAGCCCCTGAACTTGGGAAAAAATTAGAAGAGGTCACAATTCCCCTCTCAGCAGAGAGGATAGCTCCTGCCAGCAAGCCATTTGAAAGTCATAGGCGTGTGCTCTGTTTCGATAGCACTGTTTCTTCTGTGACAAATACGCAGGGGCCACAGAATAAGATGACCTCCCAAAACAAAGAAAAGAAGGACACGTCCTTTCCTGCTACTGACTTAGCCATTGTCCCCTCCACCTTAAAACCACCTTCTAATAGTACCGTTAAAAGAGAGAGAGAGAAAACTGTGCCCAAGATTTTATCTAAATCAGAAGCTGCCTTTAGCCGACACACCACTGTGAAAGAAATTCAGTCTGAAAAGAAAGTTTTCCCCACAGAAGTGGCCCTTGAGTCTTTCCATAAAGCAACAGCTAACAAGGAGAATGAGTTGTGCAGTGATGGGGAAAGACAGAAGAGTCCAGACTCCTCAAAACTGCCTGTTGGGCAACAGAATGGGAGCTTGCGGAATGAAAAAGCTATAGCTTCCCTGCAGGAGTTGACCAAAAAACAAGCCACGTCCTCAAACAATAAAAATGCTACTTCTATAGGTGGAACTGTGAAGGACCTAAAACAAGAGCAAAGTAAATCTACTAATTCTTTAATTGGTGCAGAAATATTGCAGGATGTTCCACTGCACAGCCCAGCAAATAGGATTGCTGATACTGATTTGCCAGTACCCCGGACACCTGGCTCAGGAGCAGGGGAAAAGCATAAAGAAGAACCTGCCGACAGTATGAAGGCACCCTCTAGTAGGCGCTTTGGTGAAGATGGCAGCATGCCCAGAATAATGGTCCCTCCTGTTACTGCAGACTTGCCTGCCTGCAGCCCAGCCAGTGAAACAGGCAGTGAAAATAGTGTGAGCATGGCTGCTCATACGCTTATGATTCTCTCTAGAGCAGCAATCGCTAGGACGACAGCAACTCCTCTGAAAGATAACACACAGCAATTTAGAACATCTTCAAGGAGCACTACAAAAAAGCGGAAAATTGAAGAATTAGATGAGCGGGAGCGAAACTCCCGTACTTCTACTAAAAATCTTGCAAATTCATCAGTACCAATGAAAAAGAAGAAAATCAAGGCAAGTTTAAAAGTTTTTCATTCCAGTTCCACTTCTGTCCCTTCCTTCAGTGTTCACATTAGATAGAGAGAGAACTTAGTACTGTTTTGCTACAGCTACCTGACCAAATGTACCCTCAGGACCATACACTTAGTAGTGTTTCCCAGTCATGATGATATCATTCTTAGGAAAAGTGAATGTTTCTATCCTGATATCTATCACCCAGGATTTTTCATGGGAACACATAAAATGTGAAAGACTGGGAAACTACCATTACATGAATTGCCCAGTAAAACACTACCTTACTTTCTTTGACTTGGAGTTTTCTACTCGTTTCCCCTCTCTTCCATGGTCTTTAAGAAAAATTCATGTCCCCGTGTTTTTTCTTACCATGATTGTCTTTAGTAAGGCAGTGCAAGGGTAGTAGCAATGATAAATGCTTATATCTAAAATTTGTTTGTTTTACTGAGTAGACTGAATCGAAAATATGTGAGTACCATAGAGAAAATAGAATAGGTGGGGAAAAGGATATCTAGGTTTTGTGCCCTGCAACTCTGAGTTTGACCTCTGTTTCAACTGCTTGTCATCCCTGTGACCATGATTCTGTGCCTCATCATTTACCATAAAATCATACATCTTACTCTGTGATTTTATAGTCTGCTATATAGTCTACTACTTCAAAAGTATCTCTAGTTAATGGTAGGAACTTGGTGAGTGAGTGGTAATCTTTGTGTGTTAGCAAAGGGGTCAGATGGTAAAGGTACTTGTTCTCAAGACTGATGATTATGGAGTTTGATCCCTAGAAACTACATGGTAGAAGCAGAAAAGCTCCCCCAAAACAGTCCTCTGACTTGTGTACGCATCTGTGTATATGTGTGTGTACAAATGTGTTGCACACATACAAAATTAGTATAATAAAACAATATTTGTTAGTAATACTTTCTAAGGCCTATGGTTTTACAAACATGACCACCTTAAAGGAAGCATGTTCTCGAGATTTGTTTCCTGCCTTTTGCCTAAGCTAATATTTAATTACAATTAAAGTGTATTTTAACATTGGGTTGATAAAACGTGTCTGTCTTTCCCTGTAGAAATAAAATTTTAACAGAATCAAAAATGATGCAATTTAATAGTAAAGAACTCTATATAATGTTTTAGGTGATCTGCTAAGAAAATTATCTAGCCTAGAGTTTATTGTTTTTCCTTCTCTCTTGTTTTTGTCTTCACAGAAAAAGAAGCTACCTAGTTCATTTCCAGCAGGAATGGATGTGGACAAATTCTTGCTGTCGTTGCATTATGATGAGTGAACCCCCTGATGTAGAGAACAGTAGCTGTTTAAAACTAGTGTCCTTCAAACTGTGCGTGTAGGAAATGGGATCGCAACAGACTCTGCAAACATGACCTGCACTTTCATTGTACTGAGATTTCACTTTATATCTTAAGTCATGCTGTTTCTGAAGCAGCTTCCTGGTTTGTAAATAGACTTCCTTGTTATATTTCTATTTTAGAACAAAAGAAAATGTGCAAAAATGTAAGTAAAGCCAATCTGAAACTGTACAGCTTTGACACTGTATATTGTACATGTGTATATCGTGTAGAAATACAACTTAAGTCAGCCTAGTTCCCACACTCTTGACTTCTATGATGCCTAAGGCTTCTGGAGTAGCTTCTCATCTCCTTTGTAGGAAGATGATGGTTATTCATATAAATTACCTTCAGCCAACATTAATAAGACACTTAAATATACAGCCACTAAGTAAAAAATAATGATGATAACCACCTCAACTTGTTAATAGAATACCTAATCAGAAAGCAGCAGCTTGATGATTACCCTCGGAATCAATAATTTATCACTCCTTTCTCATAAATTGCAGTAAAAACTATATTTCTGAAATTCTGTACTTTCTTCCAATCATCTGTTCTCTTTGTTTTAAAGAGATTTTTATAAACCATTTATTAAGTGTTCTGATACTTCAATTATAAAATTTTACAGAACATTAAGTGGTTAGACTATTGAGCCATAAAAAATTTGACTTACGTAGTAGTTGAGATTTCTTTATTGTATATAAACTTTCCCTGAGTACTAGGGATACAAAGAATTGCACTAATTCATAGAATTTTTCACATACTAGTGACCAATGCACATTTAATTTAAATCTTGTATGTAAAAGCTTATGTGGAGGATTGTCTTCTGGTGTCTTTGAAAGTCATGTCCATCATAAGATGTAAAAATACAAATCATAGTTCTATTGTAATTTAGTTTGCCCTAAAGTGGGGTGTGTAAATAACTGTGTCTGTACTTACCTATAGAGCATTGTGTTCCTAGAATGTTGTAAATACTTGTTCTCGAGGGCCTTAGGGGAGAGAGAGGTGCCTTCTCTGTGCTGACGGAGTGTGTTATAGAAGTAACAGTCAAGTTGAAAAGCTGGCTTAAACTTTAAAGTAATGACAGAAATTATCATTAATACTTGACCAATTGTGCCTAGATATTGAAGTGTTTTCGTAAGTCCTTTCTGTTTAACTAAATATCAGTATATTAGGATTTTTTTTCCTACGAGTGTATATTTTATTAAAAAGTCACTTTCTTCAACCATTTTTTGTACTGGGCCTTTAACAAATCCATCCCACTGTAATAACAAAAAAGTTTTCAATATAAAAATTACGTCTTTAATTGCTAGACTTTACTGTATAAATTTATACTGAGAAATTTTTATATGACTGATCTAGTCCTAAGGAACTGAATAATCATACAGTTAATATTTACATAACTCAGTTTGGATCTCTCCTACAGTTAAGTTTGAATAAATGTATTTTCATTAACTTTACAAGTTTGAATTTATATTGACAGTCCTATTTAGAAACTGTTGGTTCAATTTCTTTGCAGGTTAGTTAATTCTCACTGTTTTTTAGGAATTCACATAATGCAGAAAATTGCAGATTTTCTTGTGTAATTGAAATCTATGTGCTACATTGTGAAAATTCGTATATAAGTTAACTCGTGATTTATGTAATAGTTGTGTGTTTTTTAGTCAGTGTCTCTCATGTAGCTCAGCTCACTTTGGATTCATTATATAGTCAAGTGACTTTTAATTCCTGATACTCCTCTCTACCTCCTAAATGCCTAGTATTGTAGGCATGTACCACACACAACTTCTTCAGGATTCTCTTCCTTGTTCTTTGGTGGGTTTGTTGTTGTTTGCTTGTTTTATTTTTTGAGACAGGGTCTCTATGTAGTCCTGGCTGACATCAAACTCAGAGATCTGCCTCTCCCTCCCAAGTTCTGGGATTAAAGGTGTGTGTTACCATGCCCAGCCTTCAGGATTTTTAGTGAACTATCCTGAAGCACTAGATAGTAAGTCCAAAGACAGTCTGCACATACACACAACCAGAGAACAGTGTCAGGATGTTTTAATTCTCTATGCCATTCTCCCTTAGGACAAGGTCTCTCTAGGCCTGGAGCTTGATGATTTTAACCTGTGCTGACTGGTCAGCAAGTCCCAGAAATTCTCCTGTCTTCCTCTTTGTGGGACCCGAACCCCTTATTCTCAAAGGGGCAAGAAGAAATTTTCTAGCAGAATGTTTTCTCAGGAAGAATGTGGCCTTCCCCTCTCCCACCTGGGAGCATAAGGTCACTCAGCTCAGCCCAGCCAGCCAACCACCTGGTGATAAAGATGCAGAATGGGAGAGAATAAAAGACCTTGTACCCGTGCCAAAAGCAGCTTCAAAAAGCCTCTTTGTAGTTACACCTTTAAACGCTTACCCCACAGAGGAGATACAATTCCTCTCTACCTCACTGCAGCGGGGTCAGAGATGGCTTCTAAACATGTTTGTATTCTAATTAAACCTTGCTTATTACAGTCTGGGCCTCTCTAGTGGTCTCTCTCTGGGGGTCGCAATCTGGGTACAACACTCCTGCCTTTGTTTCCCACATTCAGCAGCAAGGGTACAGGTATACAAGCCATTTTCATATGTGCTGTTCATATATAGGTGCTAAAGATCTGAATTTCCATGCTCAGCAAACACTTAGCCACTAAGTCACCTGCTCTGCCTTCATTTCATTGTTTTTAGGTGTTACAAATAGAAACATCACTGAGCTAATTTGTAAAGAAACATCTGTTTACATATTCATTTATTTCCTTAGACATTTTACTAGTTACTTTTCTGCCAACAAGTAGTTGTTTCTTCTAAACCACATATTTATACCTTGCAAGATGTATATTCAACTAAATCATCACTTATTTCTCTAGGCTTTTATTTAACGAGTTTAAAATAGCAGTAGTTAACTTCTAAATCCATATGTAATTTGTTTGGGTAACTGGCGTGAAAAAATGGCGGAAAATGCTTTCTCCTCATTTCACAGTTTGTTAAAATCAGCTGTCCTTTCCCATGTTCATTTGTATTTCATCCTACCGCAATTCACACTCTCAACAGTTCTAAAGTCCGAAAGCTTCTGACAACTAACTCCTTGTTCTCAAATTTAACTTAGAACCCACTTCATGGTAAAACATTGTCAAAGGGCCTGACTTACACTCTTCTATTTCATTCTATCTGAACAAACCCCAAATATTCTGAATTATTAAACACAGCTTATTCCAAAAGTTGATAGTCAAGGATTTCAGGCTTGTATGACATTTACCTACATGTGTATGAACTAATACACTATGTGCATAGATTATGTTCATTGGTTGCATCATAACTCTAGCTGTTAATAAGTATTAATTTTTTTCTCACGTATGCCATTTCTACTTCCTGATTCAGAATCATGTTATTTCAAACTAAAGTTCCATTGAAATCAATTTTCAAAGTACATTAAAGTCATAGCTTAATTGATGCTAAATAGCAAGTGGAGGTAAAATTGGTGGCACAAACTTGTAATCCTAGCACTCAGATGGGGTAGGAGCATTGCCAGGATCAAATGGTAAGCATCATGAAGTAAATATCAATAAAGTGTGTATATACACACACACACAACATTCCTTCCATGTATGCTTGCATGCTAGAATAGGGCACCAGATCTCATTCTAGATGTCTGTGAGCCACCATGTGATTGCTGGGAATTGAACTCGGGACCTCTGGAAGAGCAGTCAGTGCTCTTAACCTCTGAGCCATCTCTCCAGCCCCTCAATAAAGTTTTGTGGTTTTTTTTGTCTTGGTTTGGTTTCATTTTGGGTTTTTGAAGCAGGATCTCTCTATGTAGATCTGGCTGACCTGTAGCTAACTGTAGACCTGACTGGCCTGAACTCCAAGAGATGTGCCACCATGTCTGGCACGCAGTAAAGTTTTGTATATCCTTTCTTCTGTAACTCCACCTCTATTTATGTAGTGCTGGAATGGAATCAGGGCTTTGGGAATGCCAGGCAAACACAACCAACTGAGCTACATTCCAGGCCCTGTTCTCTTTTCTTGATGGACTGTTCCATTAATATATAGTGGCATTCTTTGGTGTCTTATATGAGGAGCTGCATCTGCTTGCTCTTAGCTTCTATTGAAGAGCATATTGTTTACCATTCTGCCAGTGTTAGTCTATGAGTCTGTCAGTATTTCTCTTGTAGACAACACTTTGATCATGTTTTTAATTGAGATACTTTTATTTTTAAGTTGAAGCCACTGAAAGTTTGGGCTGAGAATTTTCCCCATTATAATAGTTCTATTGATTTCATTATTTCTTTCTTATTCTAACTGCTGGTTTACTGAGTTGGGCATGGTCTATTTTATTCTCTCTGGTTCTCGGTTCCTCTCATAGAACTTACTCTTTGTCGTGCTCTCATATTTGTGACTGTTTCCTCCTGCTCTGTAGGATTCCTGTAAGGATTGTCAGTGCTGACTTAGTTGACATGAATTGCTATAGTTTATGCTCACTTGGAAGATTTAACCATCTACTTTTCATTGGTACTCACATAACTTTATTTGAAACCAATTTTGACTGCCCAAAGATTAAAGTTCAAAAACAGAAAATATAAAAAGCCACAGTCTTACTCTGTTCATTCTAATGGCAGAATGGGAAGTTTGCTGGGTGTTAAACAGATGATTTGGAGACGGGAAAGTCTAGGAGCCTTGTTACTGCAATTGAAATGGTGATCAGCAGCCTTCCTGAAGAAACCCATCTGTGACCTAATCCTATTCCTTGGTATATTTTGATGTAAAAATGCTGGATCTCTAGTCTCATCAGGAGAGAGCCCCCATTACAAAGTATCTCAGGATGGCTTCTCCTTATACCAGCAGCTAGTGAGGTCAGGAAGCATAATATCTCATATCTCTGGCATCGGCAACATAGTGTGCAAGTCCTCCCTGGTTGTGTGACACCACATATGGGTCCTGGAACCAAACATCATCTGCAAGAACAACAGATGCTCTTCGTTTTGTTTTTTCGAGACAGGGTGTCTTGTGTAGCCCAGGCTGACTGTCATGAGACTAGCTCTGTAGACCAGGCTGGCCTTGAATTCAGAGATCTGATCTGCCTGCCTCTGCCTCCTGAGTGCTAGGATTAAAGGCTGTGCCACTGGCACCTGGCTAGCAACAGATCTCTTAACACTGAACCAGGTCTCTAGCACCAACACTGGTATTTCAAATAGTGGTGTCAGACTGTTCAAGTTTACCAAAAATATTAAAGGAGAAATTTTTATTTGTACTTTCAATAGGTTTTGGATATAATGATTATTTTTTAAAAAAATTTTTAATAGAAAATAATAAAAAATGAAAAGCTTATGTTGAATATAAGCTGGCCCAAGAGAGTCAAGTTCACTTCAGCAGGGTTTCTGATCACATCGAACTGTCTCCTAAAACAGGCTGTCTACAGCTTCTCAATCAGCACAGCAGAAGCACCTCCTCCTCCATTGCAAATACTGGCCAGACCAAATTCTCCTTTCTTCAAGGCATGAGCCAAGTGAACAACAATCCGGGCTCCAGACATCCTAGGATCAAGAAAGCATTTGGTTCTTTAATGAAGGACAGAATTTAGAGCTAACCAGAAGAGTTTCCACTCCAAATTAACTTCTTGAAAACCTTATTAGCCAGAACTTGCAGCTGTATTAACTACGTTTCAGTTTAGGAAATGAGTTTCAGGAAGAGGTTACAGCTCTTACAAAAGCCTAGGTTTTGTTTTCTTTACTGTTCATCACTTTTAGTGTGCTGAATTGTTTGTGTTATCTTAACATAAGCTAGATAAAGAAAACACCGACAGAAGATCAGGTTGTGGATAGACTCTAGGGTATTTTCTTTAAATAAATAAATAAATAAATCTATTATGTATCCAGTGTCCTGCCTGCATATATGCTTGAACGCCAGAAGAGGGCACCAGATCTCATCATAGATGGTTCTGAGCCACCATATGATTGCTGGGAATTGAACTCAGGACCACAGTTGGTGCTCTTAACCTCTGAGCCATCTCTCCAGCCCTCTAGGGTATTTTCTTAGTGACTGATGGGGGAGGCACCATACCGGAAATGATGATCCTGGATTCTATAACAAGCCATGAGGAGCAAGCAAGTAAGCAGCACCCCTCCTTGGCCTCTGCATCAGGTTCCTGCCCTGTTTTGAGTTCCTATACTGAGTTCCTTCAACCCTTTCCTCCCCAACTTGCTTTAGTAGTGGTGTTTTGTCACAGCAGTAGAAACTCCGACTCAGACACAGATTTCAGAACACAGATGTGCTAAGTCTGTGTTCGCTGTGGGATGTGATCACCCAGAACTCATGTTTGAGTGACACAGTGAAACAGCTGATAGATAGATAGTAGAGGCTACTATTAACTTGGGTGGGTTATCTGTTACAGTACTAACCCGATTGGATGGCCCAGAGAAACAGCTCCTCCATGGATATTCACTTTTTGAGGATCAATCTCCAGCATTTTAATGTTGGCCAGTACAACCACACTGAATGCTTCATTTACTTCCCACATGGCAATGTCTTCCTTTTTCAATCCTGCATATTTAAGAACCTAAAAATAAATTTTAGATGGTTATCCAGATATTTAGCAATCAACTTGTTTTTGTTATTTTCTGGAATTTTACAGTTTTGGTTTATATTTCCCCCTTGATGTAATTAGTTAATTAAATAGGAAAGGCTTTTCTTTTCTTTTCTTTTTGAAAGAGTTTGTTTTCAAATTTTGCTTTTCTCCTTGTATTATAATCAGAATTTTGTTTTCCATGCATTATGATGTCTACTTTTAAGAGATACAGAAATTTTTATGTAACTGGACATTCCACATGTACTCTACATGACAGTACATCATGCTGTATGTCCCTAACATGTATATTGCTGGCTGTATGTTACTTAGTTCTATGTTCTTGCAGAGTTTTGTCTGATCCCACATGTCCCCTCAGTTTCCTTAGAAAAGCTGTGGGATTATCTCAGACACAAATACCTTTTGTGAAGTCTTGATCGTGTTTTGTTTCACTAGTTCCTCATCTTGAGGGGAAGGGATTTTTGTGCTGATTATCCTTATGATAATAATAATTTTTTAAAAAAATATTTATTTAAACAGCTAGGATTTACTTTTGGAATGCAAAGATTGTTCACCCCATGAAAACATCATAGAAACAGGGTGAAGAAAAACTGAAATTATTATTTATTGTAATTGATACAGAATAAACCGTTAATAAAACACACAAAAAATATTTATTTATTTATTTATTTATTTATTTATTTATTTATTATGTATACAATATTCTGTCTGTGTGTATGCCTTCAGGCCAGAAGAGGGCACCAGACCCCATTACAGATGGTTGTGAGCCACCATGTGGTTGCTGGGAATTGAACTCAGGACCTTTGGAAGAGCACGCAATGCTCTTAACCTCTGAGCCATCTCTCCAGCCCCCGATAATAATAACTTTTAAAAAATATTTCTAGTTTGTCATAGCCAGAACATGGAAACAACCTAAATGCCCCTTAACCGAAGAACGGATAAGGAAACTGGTACATTTACACAATGGAGTACTACACAGCAGAAAAAATAACGACATTTTGAATTTTGCAGGAAAATGGATGGAGCTAGAAAACATTATTTTGAGTGAGGTAACCCAGACACAGACAATTATCACATGTACTCACTCATATGTGGTTTTTAAACATAAAGCAAAGAAAACCAGCCTACAAACCACAATTCCAGAGAACTTAGACAACAATGCAGACACTTAAGAGAGACTTACATAGATCTAATCTACATGGGAAGTAGAAAGTAGAAAAAGACAAGATCTCCTGAGTAAATTGGGAGCATGGGGACCTTGGGGGAGGGTTGAAGTGGGGAAGGGAGAGGCAGGGAGGGGAGCAGAGAAAAATGTAGAGCTTGATAATAAAAATTTCTAAAGTCCTCTTTCCTTAGAAATTTTACCACTGGCTGCAAATCTAGAGCATTAACTTTCAAATGTATCTGTTCCTGTCTGAGATCTGCAGCTACTTGTGTTGTGTCTGAACATTCTCTAGTGTATGTCTACATGCTCCTTTTTTTTTTTACCTGTAAACTATTCCCAGATGTCAGCTCTAGCTGGATGGGCAGTATACACCTGCAGTCCTAACTCTCTGGAGGCTGAGGTAGAAGGATCTCAAGTTCAAGACCTTTTCACACAAACAAGAGGTCAAGGTGAGGACATCCCTTGTAAGCATATATTTGCTGAACACATCCGAGATCTCCGAACCCTGAGCCCCTGAGGTTCAGGGGTTCCACGTCCTGAGCATCTTTGTTTGCCTATGACCTCTTAATGTGTTCACACAGGCTTGGTATGTCTGCCTTTGAAAGCACAGAAAACAATGTGGATTTATTGTATCTAGTGTTAACTCTTCCCTGCAAGACATACAGTCCATGGTTCCTGTCAGCATGGAGAAACCTCTGCAAGCAGCTACTTACTTTGTATTCTAGACTGGGTACCTTTCCTTTACCACACCAGGTGTATGCATTCAGCATCATATTTACAGGTGATGCAGCTAGCCACTTATAATCTGTTCTAATGAAGGTAGTTTTGAGGTTTCCTCTCATAACTATTTTCTGAAGTGAACAGACTCAATACCAAATTATCACTGTTCTGCAAATGAACATGTAAAATGTAAAAACTGCAATCTTTTTTTGAGGGGAGGGGTGGGATTTTCGAGACAGAGTTTCTCTGTAGTTTTTGGTGCCTGTGCTCTTGTAGACCAGGCTGGCCTCGAACTCAAGAGATCCGCCTGCCTCTGCCCCCGAGTGCTGGGATTAAAGGCGTGTGCCACCATCGCCTGGCAAAAAAACCTGCAATCTTAATACAATAAGCAAAGCACAAGTTAGCAAAATCACCTTTTCTTACCTTAGGTACAGCATATGCAGGCGCAACTGGAAAATCAATAGGATCTACAGCAGCATCAGCAAATGCTGAAAAAGAAACACTGTTAAACTCTTCTACATATGCCCAAAGATTCATCCATGTATATAAGACTCAAAAGCAAAGCTAACAAGTAAATGTGCATTGCCTAATCTCTGTGCCGTGTGACTGTATTTGCTCTTTTTTATTTTTATTTTTTATTTATTTATTTATTTTAGTTTTTCCGAGACAGAGTTTCTCTGTAGCTTTGGAGCCTGTCCTGGCACTAGCTCTTTTTTTTTTTTGATTTTTTGAGACAGGGTTTCTCCGTAGCTTTTGGTTCCTGTCCTGGAACTAGCTCTTGTAGACCAGGCTGTCCTTGAACTCACAGAGATCCGCCTGCCTCTGCCTCCCGAGTGCTGGGATTAAAGGGGTGCGCCACCACGGCCCGGCCTGCTCTTTTTTATTTTTTAAGGCAGAGTCTCACTATGCAGCCGTGCCTATGCTGTAACTTACTCTACAGACCAGGGTAGACTCATATTCAGGACATCCCTGCCCCAACCTTCTAAGTGTTTGGATTAAAGGTGTATACTACCACACCCAGCTACACATTTGCTCCTTTCGTAAGATTCTGTTCTTAATAAAATTTAGTCTCTAAGACACTGATTTGTCTGGAAAGAGGTTAAAACTGTGGCACTAGGACAGGGGCTCTCAACTTTCCTAATGCTCCGACACTATAGATACAGCCTCATGTGTGGTAACCCTCAACCAGAAAATTATTTTCATTGCTACTTCAGAATGAATTTTGCTACTGTTCTGAATCGTAATGTGTCTGCTATGTGACCCCTGTGAGGGGTGTGTTTGGATCACAGGATGAGAACTGCTGGTCTGGGAGCAGTTGCAAGCATATGCAGTTCTACTAGAGGACCAGAGTTCAGTTCTCAGCACCCACACCAGTCATCTCACAACTGTCTCTAGCCCCTAGTGGGCAATGCTGGCACATGAGAAGTGAAAGTGAAGCATGCCCCCGGCGATGCTGAAGCACGCATGGGCAGGCCATTTATATTGGGTTTCATGGTCTAAGTTGATGAGGACAACTGACCAGGTCTCTTCCTCAAGGAACAGGTTCCACCAAGAAACAAACTTGGATCGCTAGATTAGGAGTCCAGAGCATTAACCATTACACCCCAAGAGCTGGCGCATCAGGGGTAGAGCTCATAAGGCTGTTAGTACCACAAATATAAGTTAGTCATGACAAGCTAAGAATAAAATAGTAAATGTATTATAAAGTAAATTCTATTTACAGAGAAGACACCGTAAACAAACTGCACTTTCACTTCTTGGCTGCCTAGACCCCAAATAATCACAAAGATAACAGAAGCTATTAATTACAACACTGTTTGGCTGATGGCTCAGGCATATTTCTAGCTAGCTCTTACATCTTAAATGAACCCATTTCTATTAGTCTATGTATTGCCATGTGGCCCTGGCATTACCTCATTTTCTGCATACATACCTTTTTCCCTCACTGCCTGGCTGCCTGACTCCACCTACTTTTTTTTCTTTAACCAATAAAAGCAACACATACAGAAGGACATCCCACATCTAGACACAACAGATTTTAAAGGTAAAAATAAGGGCTGACATGATGTCTCACTCAGTAAAACACTCACTGTACAAAGTATACAGACCTGAGTTCAATCTCTGCATCCCAAGTAAAGGTAGAAGGAGAAAACCAACTCCACAGAGTTGTCTTCTGACCTCCACACCTCATACATGCAGACATTGAATAAGGTTTCTCTTTGTAATAGCCTTAGCTGTCCTGTTCTACAAAGGAACTCACTTTGTAGACCAGGCTGGCCTCAAACTCAGAGAAATCCGCCTCTGCTTCCTGAGTGCTGGGATGTGCCACCATGCCTGGAATGGGTTTTTGTTTGTTTATTTTTAAATAATACTCTTTTTTTAAAAAATTGGGGCGGGGTATTTGTGTGAGAGTGGGCATATGCATGGCATGGCATCTGTGGAGGTCAGAGGTGGGAATGAGTTCTCTTCCTTCTACCATATGAGTTTCAGGGCTCCAACTCAGGTTATGAGACTTGGCAAGAAGCACCTTTTACCCACCAAAGTACTGCCAAAACCTTAAATCATTAAATTATTATATATTAACAAAAATATTAAAGGAACTTCTACATCAATCAAAATAGAAAGCCAAGTCCACTATTCTGTGTTACCAAGGTGATATCCTGTTCTCAGAACTAAAGATAGGAAGCAATTGAGAGGAGTGCCCAGGCCTCCAGAAGCAAGAGAATACATGCACACAGAATTTTTTTTTAACTAAATAAGGGAGGGAGGGATGGAGGAAGAGAGAGAGAGAGAGAGAGAGAGAGAGAGAGAGAGAGAGAAATAAAGAAAGAAAAATGGTCAAACCAGGCCTCGTGGCACAAGCCTATAAGGAATGCTGTGCCAGGCAGATAAGATCAAAACCAGCCTGGACTAGACAGAATGAGTTCAAGCCAGCCTGTATGACTAAAGTGAGACCCTCTGAAAAAGAAAGCCTCAAGAAGCAAGCCAGATGCAGTTTTCCTCCATGGCCTCTGCATCATCTCCCACCTCCAGGTTCTGGCTTGAGTTTCTGTCCTGACCTCCTTTGATGATGAACTGTGATGTGGAAGCATAAGCTAAACACATCTTTCCTCCCCAAGTTGCTTTGATCGTGGTGTTTCATCCCAGCAGTACTAGCCCTGACAGACAATGTGTTTACAGTTTACTGCCCTGCATTCCCAATACTAGAAAAAGAGAAAAGGAAAAACAAGGTGAGAGCATCTACCCGCGATTCGTGCTAGTGGCTTCACACTGAGCCTCTTGGCAGCCTCTGCAGTCATGAGAACCACAGCAGCTGCTCCGTCGTTCAGTGTGCTGGCATTGGCAGCTGTTACTGTGCCTGAAATCAACAAAACGTAAAGTCACACATTCTTCTGAGTCCATCCTCTTCTCTCCCACAAATACCCACAGAGCACTGTCTGCCTTGTCAAATATATAGACAAGTTATAGACAGGCCTGGAGGTAATTTCTGCCCTGGGGAAACATGCGCAGAGCTGGCTCTACAGGGAATGTCTGCTGTTCACTGTGTATGGTGGGGACTTGGTGCATGTCTGCAGCAGTGGAGGCCCTGGTACGGGACTAACTCTCATGTTTCTTCTCAGCATCCGCACAGCATCCGCACGGCAGACACTATGTATCCCCAAAGCCATGTCAGAATCAGGTGTTCTCTACAGTCACTTGAAGTTGAATACTAAAATCACTCAGCTATATACTTGAATTCATTTTGTGTACCATGAAGCTATTTAATATTGACAATGGAAACCCTGCATTAGTCTATTTATTTATTTATTTCTGATTTTTCTTTTCTTTTTTTTTTTTTTTTTTTTGGTTTTTCGAGACAGGGTTTCTCTGTAGCTTTGGAGCATGTCCTGGAACTCCCTTGGTAGACCAGGCTGGCCTCGAACTCACAGAGATCCGCCTGCCTCTGCCTCCCAAGTGCTGGGATTACAGGAGTGCGCCACCACCGCCCGGCTATTTATTTCTGATTTTTCAAGACAGGGTTTTTCTGTGTAACAGCCCTAGTTGTCCAGGAACTCACAGAAATCCTCGGGCCTACACCTCCCAAGCGCTGGAATTAAAGGTATGTGCCACCATGCCTGGCTTATTTTGTTTTCTTTTAATTTTGGTTTTTCAAGACAGAATTCTTCTGTGAGTAGCCCTGCCTGACTGTTCTGGAACTTGCTCTGTAGACCAGGTTGGCTTCGATCTCATCTCTCTCTGCCCTTTTCTTTTTCTTTCTTTTTTTTTTTTTTGAAACAATCTTGCTATGGAACCTTGACTGCTTTGGAACTCATAGAAATCCACCTGCCTCTTCCTCCCAAGAGATCAATGACCATGTCCAGTTTAACATGTATTTTGTTTTTTATTTATTTATTTATTTTATTTATTTATTTATTTATTTATTTATTTTTTGGTTTTTCAAGACAGGGTTTCTCTGTGGTTTTGGAGCCTGTCCTGGAACTAGTTCTTATAGACAAGGCTGGTCTCGAACTCACAGAGATCCGCCTGCCTCTGCCTCCCAAGTGCTGGGATTAAAGGCATGCGCCACCACCGCCCGGCTAGTATATATTTATATATTTAGTATACCAGTGAACACAGCCATCAGCAGAAGCCTCAAGGAATGTATTATGTAAATTTGTATTTTTCAGTTCACAAACTATGGAGATACCTGCCTCTGAAAATTCAATTCTCCAGCCATGTTATATAATCCCCTCTCCCATGCTAGGACTTAATATATTAAAGGTATGAACTGTTAAACAAATTTAAATATACCTTGAATTTTTATTATTTGGCTAATTTTATTTGAATACAGTATCTATACATGTTAAGTAACATCTAGATGTTTTCTACAGTTACTTTGTTTAAATTGTTAGGCAAGGGCTAATTAAATTGTTTGGCAGTTAGCACTAGCTTCTCTTCTAGAGGAACCCAGATGGCAGCTCACAACTGTAACTCCAGTCCCAGGGATTTATAGGTCATCTTCTAACCCCAAGGACACCAGGTACAAAGTGGTGCATAGACACACATGCAGGTCAAACACACAGAAAAAAAAATCTTTAAAAAATGTTAGGCAAATTCAATAATAAACATTGCATATTAACTCATGTCTGATTTCTTAGTACTCACCATTTTCTTTCTGGAACACAGTCTTCAGCTTTGGCACTTTACTGAAGTCAACACGCTTGTACTCTTCATCTTCTTTCACCACCACATCTGGTTTACCTAAAATTGAGATGCTAAGTAATCACGCAGTCCGGACAACAAATGGCCCCTCGGGGAGAAACTGCTAAACATGGTACTTCGGATGTACTTTAAGCCATTCCAAACAAGTGTCCACCTAGAAGTGAAGCCTACATCCACAACCCATTATTCCACTCACCCTCATTTTTGAGATATGATCTCTCTATGTAGTCCTGGTGGTCTTGAAGCTCAGTTTGTGGACCAAGCTGGCCTCAAATGCACATACATCCTCCTGCCTGTGCCTGCACTCCCCGTCTCCCAGCCCTGTCTATGATCACAGACCTCACTGTACTTCAAGGGTAGAGCCCAGCCAGTGCTGCGTGATAAAGCGTTCCTATCACCCACGCACACAGATCACTGGGAAGTGATCCAAACCAAGTAATAAGTCTGTACCATGGATTTGTTGGACTGCTTTCTTTGACTCAGAGCTCTAGAGGTGGATGCCATTCATCCTTCATTTCTAGATGTTGACTTCTAATATAAATCCCTTTTTAAAAGTACTTTTTACGGTCAGTGAGGTGGCTCAGCAGACAGAGTGCTCACCATACAAGCTTGACAATCTGAGTTCAATGCCCAGAAACCATGTAAATGTAGCAAAAACCAAAACTGATTATACAAATTGTCCTCTGACTTCCACATACAGGCCATGGAGCACACGTGTACACATACATATGCACACTAATAATAAGTGTAAGCGGGGCTGGATAGACAGCTCAGCAGTGAAGAGCATACACTATTGTTCCAGAGGACTCAAGTTTGATTCTCAGCACCCACGTGAGGCAACTCACAACCTCCTGTTTCTCCAGCTTGAGGGGCATCTTCAGGATCCTGTACTTATGTGTATATAAATCACACACAATATAGTAAGAATAAAATCTTTTTAAGAATAAATGTAAGAGCCGGGCGGTGGTGGCGCAGGCCTTTAATCCCAGCACTCGGGAGGCAGAGGCAGGCGGATCTCTGTGAGTTCGAGACCAGCCTGGTCTACAAGAGCTAGTGCCAGGACAGACTCCAAAACCATAGAGAAGCCCTGTCTCGAAAAACCAAAAAAAAAAAAAAAAGAATAAATGTAAGGCCAGACAGTGGGGGCACACCCCTTTAATCCCAGCACTTGGGAGGAAGGGACAGGCAGATCTCTCTGAGTTCAAGGCCAGCCTGGTCTACAGAGGGAGTTCCAGAACAGGCTCCAGAAACAGGTTTCTCTGTGTCGAGAAACTGAAAGAAAAGAAAAAAGAAGAATAAATTTAAAATGTATCTGCTATATGTCACTTACATGATAAAGAATTCTTTTTGTTTTGTTTGTTTGAGACAGGGTTTTTCTGTGTAGCTTTTGGAGCCTGTCCTGGAACTAGCACTTGTAGACCAGGCTGGCCTCAAACTCACAGAGATCCACCTGCCTCTGCCTCCCGAGTACTGGGATTAAAGGCGTGCGCCACCACCGCCCGGCTGAGAAAGAATTCTAATAAATACATTTTCTCAAAAACAGTAAGTACACCAGCTTTCTTTGTTTTTTAATATTTATTTATTTATTATGTATACAATATTCTTTCTGCATGTATGCCTGAAGGCCAGAAGAAGGCACCAGACCTCATTACAGATGGTTGTGAGCCACCATGTGGTTGTTGAGAATTGAACTCAGGACCTTTGGAAAAGCAGGCAATGCTCTTAACCGCTGAGCCATCTCTCCAGCCCCCCCTTTTTTAATATTTATTTATTTATTATGTATACAATATTCACCAGCTTTCTACTAAGCCTGATGCCCTCCCCTGAACCCCTGGAACATACATGGGGGAGAAGAGAACCAACGCCTGCAGCTACACCACAGCATGCACATGCCACATAAGCACAAGACCAAAGAAATAAATTTAAAAATACTTTATAAAATAGTAAGCTTAGTGCACTGTATACTTGGATGACCTGTAACCCTCCCCTGTCTTAACTTAAGCAGAACTGTTAACATGTTCAGCTCGAATGAACAAAGATAACACTCATTTAAAATGGAAACATCAGTTCTACAACACGGAAAATCTATTAAAAGTAAAAGCTAGCTGGATGGTGGTGGCGCATGCCTTTAATCCCAGCACTGAGAAGGCTGAGGCAGGCAGATTTCTGTGAGTTCCAGGACAGTCAGGACTACACAGAGAAACCCTTTCTTGAAAAACAAAACAAATAAACAAATAATTTGTAATAGCCAGAACCTGGAAACAACCTAGATGCCCTTCAATGGAAGAATGGATGAAGAAAGTATGGAATATATACATATTAGAGTACTACTCAGCAGTAAAAAACAAGGACTTCTTGAATTTTGCATGCAAATGGATGGAAATAGAAAACACTATCCTGAGTGAGGTAAGCCAGACTCAAAAAGAGGAACATGGGATGTACTCACTCATATTTGGTTTCTAGCCATAAATAAAGGACATTGAACCTATAATTAGTGATCCTAGAGAAGCTAAATAAGGAGAACCCAAAGAAAAACATATAGACATCCTCCTGAATATTAACCTTCATCAGGTGAGGAAAGGAGACAGAGACCCACATTGGAGCACCAGACTGAAATCCCAAGGTCCAAATCAGGAGCAGAAGGAGAGAGAGCACGAGCAAGGAACTCAGGACCGCAAGGGGTGCACCCACACACTGAGACAATGGGGATGTTCTATTGGGAACTCACCAAGGTCAGCTGGCCTGGGTCTGAAAAAGCCTGGGATAAAACCAGATTCGCTGACATAGCGGACAATGAGGACTACTGAGAACTCAAGAACAATGGCAATGGGTTTTTGATCCTACTGCACGTACTGTCTTTGTGGGAGCCTAGGCAGTTTGGATGCTCACCTTACTAGACCTGGATGGAGGTGGGTAGTCCTTGGACTTCCCACAGGGCAGGGAACCCTGATTGCTCTTTGGGCTGACAAGGGAGGGGGACTTGACTGGGGGAGGGGGAGGGAAATGGGAGGCAGTGGCGGGGAAGAGACAGAAATCTTTAATAAATAAATAAAATAAAAATTAAATTAAAAACAACAACAAAAAAAACAAATAAACAAATAAAAACCCAAACAAAAAAAGTAAAATGTAACAAAGAAAAGACAAATGTCTATAAACTTGAAATTTACTTTGGAAATGCCTCCTCTACCTTTTATTGAGACTGTGACAGGAGTGATTTCATTTCCAAACTTCCCTGCATCCCAGGCTTCTTTACTCCTGGTGTAAGAGCTGATGGCATAAGTATCCTGTTCGCCTCGTGCAATGTTCAGCTTCTTCGCAGTGTTCTCAGCACAGTTACCCTGGGAAAGGAGGAAAAATTACCTTTGCGTAACTCAGTGTTAAGGCTTCAATTCCATTTCTCTAATTCCCTTCCTCTATTCTAGGTGATGTTCCCTCGTGGCTTGTCTTCTAATTTGCAGGAAAGAAACAATTGCCATTTTAGGAGGAAATACCTCAATCAAGTATGGGGCAGCTTTTTAATAGGTGATCCACGCTAAAGAAGTGGACATAGCAAAATACTTTTATAAAGTGAATGACTAAAACATTTATAGAACCCACCATAAAAGTATTAAAAATACATGTGTTATGAAAAGTCAAGGATTATGTATTAAACGGCACTCCCTATTAAAACAGCATTTGGTGGGCGGTGGTGGCGCATGCCTTTAATCCCAGCACTCGGGAGGCAGAGGCAGGCGGATCTCTGTGAGTTTGATACCAGCCTGGTCTACAAGAGCTAGTTCCAGAACAGGCTCCAAAACCACAGAGAAACCCTGTCTCGAAAAACAAACAAACAAAAAAACAGCATTTGGGGGCTGGAAAGACCTCAGCAACTGGGAGCACAGACTTCTTGCAGAGAACTCCAGTTAGATTCTTCTCGATTCCAGCTCCCGGGGATTGACACCTTTTGGCTTCTATGAGTACCAACACATGCACATTTCTTAAAAGTAGCACTTACCATATGAATTTTATTGTAGACATCAGTTAGCCCATCTTTCACAATCAGGTCTTCCAGTTTTACCCCGCCATACGGTGTTGCTCCTCTGCTCATCACATATGGGACATTTGACATGCTCTCCATCCCACCTGCCACCATCACATCCTGCTCAGAGCACAGCAAGCCTAGGTCAGTTCAGAGCTGCAGGCTGCTGCACTCTACACACACAGCTGCCAGCAGTATGGCTTTACTAACCACGGTTACATGGTGAATGCCCTCTTCATGACTCGCTCCCATTAGAAAATAGTGGTTTAAAATATTCAGTGACAATTACATTAAAGTTAGATTACATCTATAATCCTAGCACTTGGAAAGCTCAGGCAGGAGGAGCAGGCGTTCAAGTTCATTTTCAGGTACTTAGTGAGGCTGAGGCCAGCCTGGGCTAAATGAGACACTCTCTCAGAAAACACAAAGCAAACAAAGAAAAAGATAAGAATCAGTCAAAGATTTGACTACACTTAACTTTTGGAAGATGGACCTGGTAAGTTTTGAAAAGCATTTGGCAACTTCCAAAAATTTAAATCCTTTCACTCAGTAATTCTTTAGGACTTGTTTTTAATATTTTTAAGATTTATTTGTTTATTATATATACAGTGTTCTGACTACATGTGTCCTTGCAGTCTAGAAGAGGGCATCAGATCTCATTATAAATGCTTGTGAGGGGCTGGAGAGATGGCTAGTGGTTAAGAGCACTAACTGCTCTTCCAGAGGTCGTGAGTTCAATTCCCAGCAACCACATGGTGGCTTACAACCATCTATAATGAGATCTGGTGTCCTCTTCTGGGGTGCAGGTATGCATGCAGGCAGAACACTGTATACATAATAAATAAATTTAAAAAAATAAAAAAAATAGCTTTAAAATAAATAAATAAATAAATGCCTGTGAGCCACCATACGGGTGCTGAGAATTGAATTTAGGACCCCTGGAACAACAGCCAATGCTCTTAACCTCTGACCCATCTCTCCAGCCCTATTTTCAGTATTTTTCAAAGTTGTCTTGTTCACTGTTCTAGTTTCATAAATCCTAAGTACTCAGTAGAAAATAGTCAGATTTAGTAACAAGTCTTCCACATATCTACCTACCCAAAGTTTCTCCACTTTTAAGTAGCAGAGTATCCAAAGTGGTAGGACAGGATGGGGGTAGAGGGCAGGGCCTTCTATAACTGTGAAGTTTCTAGGGTGTGCACAAGCTGTTTGTGTGATATGGTCCCTGCCACAATACCTCAGACCTCAGTGCACCCTTTTCTTCTTTGAAAGAGAACACAGAGGTATGGTTTGGTTTTTTCGTTTCCATTATCTCTGTTATGTATATGAGTGTTGTGGTTAAGATGCATTACATTTGTTTATGCTGTGGAACATTTGTTTAATGATGCAAAGATGTGTTACATTCTTTTATGTTGTGTTTGTTTAACTCTGTAAAGTGGTGTTACTTTGCCTGTCTAACACCTGATTGATCTAATAAAGAGCTGAATGGCCAGTAGCTAAGCAGGAAAGAAACAGGCAGAGACAGGTAGAGAGAAAGAAACAGGTAGAGAGAATAAATAGGAGGAGAAATCTAGGCTGGGGGAGAGGAAGAAGAGGGAGGAACAAGAAAAGAAGGAGGAGAGCCAGCCACAGAGTAAGAAGGTAAGACAGAAAATATAGAAAGGTAAAAAGTCCAGAGGCAAAACATAGTTAAAGAGAAATGGGATAATTTAAGTTAGAAAAGCTGACAAGAAACAAGACAAGCTAATTCTGGGCATTCATAAGTAAGAATAAGTCTCCATGTATTCATCTGGGAGCTGGGTAGAATAAAAAAGAAAACCCAAGGGGGCTGGAGAGATGGCTCAGTGGTTAAGAGCATTGCCTGTTCTTCCAAAGGTCCTGAGTTCGATTCCCAGCAACCACATGGTGGCTCACAACCATCTGTAATGAGATCTGGTACCCTCTTCTGGCTAGCTGTATACATAGTAAATAAATAAATAAATAAATATTTTAAAAAAAAAGAAAAGAAAACCCAATTACATATGAGTTTTTGGCCTGCATGTGTGTCTGTGCATCATGCCTGATACCCTAGAACTGGAGTAGAAATGACTGTGAGCCACTGTCTGGGTGCTGGCAACTGAACACAGGTCCTCTGAAGGGTTCTCACCATTGAGCCATTTCTCTGGCCCCATAAGTATGTTTTTTACATATGTGAGAAATAATATAAAAACATGTCATGCTGACCTTTAGCCTGGTTGTGACATACAATGGCAAGCTAGAATGTCTAGAAATAAATTCTAATAAAGACGTGTGTTTCCCTGTGACTCTGCATCTGTGGCTACTTCAGTATCCATCCATCTGAGAACTGATGAAGGGTTAGTTCTTAAGCCCAGACACAGCTTCTGAATGCCACGGCTCGCACTGAGCAGCCTCTCTTCTCAGTCTTAGACAAAGATAAGATTTCAAGCAACAGGTCTCAAACTTAAATCCTCCTTCTTCTGCCTCACAATGCTAGAACGGGGCATGTGTTTAACAGAAGAGAATCTCAGGGCTGGAGTTCAGTTTCTAACACTCACATCAGGCAGCTTACACCCACCTCTAACTCCAGGGGATCCAGCACTGTATTCAGACCCCTACAGGTCTGTTCATGTGGCATTCACTCACACACACACACATATAAGTGAAAAATAAATCTTTTTAAAACAAAGGGGGCTGGAGAGATGGCCAATGGTTAGAAGGAATTACTGGCCTTCCAAAGACCCAGGTTCAATTCCCAGCACCCACATAGTAGTCCAGCACCATTCAACAGGATATCCAATACTCTCTTCTGACCTCCATGGGCCCCAGACAAGTATGAGGCACACAAACATACATGCAAGCAGAACACTAACACACATAAAGGAAATAAATCTTTTAAAAGGGAGTGGAAGGTAGGCTAGAAATGTGGCCCAGCAGTAAAGAGCATATGTTGTTCTCCACAGGACCTGAGTTTTATACTGTATACCCAGAGTGGCTCATAACTGTCTCTAACTCCCGTTCCAGGGGTCCAGTGCCCTCTTCTGGCCTCTGAACGCCAGGCACACATGTGGTTCACAGACATACAGGTAAAACACTCATATGCATGCAGTAGAAATAATGAATCTCACCAACACAGCATAAATGTGCTGAGATATTTGGTGTTTTCTAGGATTTGAAATTATTTTAAGTGACAGATAAAACAAGTGCTTCTTTTTTAAATTTTTTTATTGTTTTTATTAAGCTATACATTTCTCTCTGCTCCCCTCCCCTTCTACTCTCTCCCGTGCCCCCCACGATCCCAATCTATTAAAACAGATGTCTCTTACCTGATGTCCGCACATAAGATTTTGGGAGGCCATCATGATGGCTTTCATTCCTGACGCGCAGACCTTGTTTACCGTGGTGCATGGAGTGGAAATGGGTAAACCTAACGCCAACAATAAATCATACTTTTGAAAAAAAAAGAAAGTCATTTTTCAAATATAATTGTATAATTAAAATAGAGCATGTGACCATAATCTACAAATGTTCATTTCTATAAGAATCATTCATTTACTCGTTTAGCTGAAATGGCCTTGACATTTTCAAGAATATTAAGTATAACAGCAAACGTGTTTGTCATACCTGCACCCAATGCCGCTTGCCTTGTGGGGGCCTGCCCTTCACCCCCTTGGATGACATTGCCCATGTAGACTTCCTTCACTTCTTCTTTGGGAATCCCTTTTAAAAACAGCAGAAAGGAATGTCCTGGATTTACTCAATTTCTTTTTTAGGATTTTACTTATGTTATTTTATGTATACAGGTGTTTCCCCTGTATGGATGTCTGTGTGCCATGTGCATGCAGGACCCAGGGAGGCCAGAAAAGGGCACAGGATCATCCAGAACTGGAGTTGCCGACAGCTGTGAGCTGCCATGTGGGTGCTGGAAACTGAACCCAAGTCCTCAGGAAGAATAGCCAGTGCTCTTAGTCACTGAACCTTCTCTCCTAATATTCAATTTAATAATTAAGATTACCAAGCAAATTACATGACATGGAGCAGGAAGGATTTCTCTTTCCTGTTAGTTTTGAGTTTCATTCCTATTAAGTTCAAGGGAATTTAGATATGCAGGAACCACGTAATTTCTAAGTTATATATACAGTAAATGCAAAACAGTTATGTATCCCCCAATCATTTGGCCCCCTCAACTCCAAACAATGCAACCACTGACCTGCCTTTTCAATAGCTCCCTGAATTGCAATAGAACCAAGCTTAGTGGCTGGCTGAGAGGCAAGGCTGCCCAGGAAGGATCCAATAGGAGTTCTTATAGCACTTACTATAACCACTTCCTGGCAAGGCAGAAAAAGGTAAAAATTAGCATAGGCATATTCAAATCCTGTTTCATTTATTAAACATTCATACTCGGACCACTTATGAATAGTTAGCAAGGATTAAAATAATATTTGAGCAGCTGGAAAGCACCACGGCACACCACAAAGACAAGACTTGGGTATAGCTCAGGGGTAGAGTGCTTGTCTAGCAGGCACACGGCCCTGGGCTCAATCCACAGTGGCTGGGGGGCAGGATACAGGGGGGGACACAATGAGAGAATGAGCAACGTGGAGGAAGAAATTAAGGCAAATTCTAAAGCAGACATAAAAATCCCTCCCACTTCTCTCTGGAAGGTTTAAGGCCAGAAGCTTAAGTTCCAGTTTTGCTTAGTCAAAGCTTTAAAACCTGGGGCAGTGAGGGTGGCTCAGCAGGTAAAGGACTTTCAATGCTCACCTTATAACCTGCAAGGCTGTCCTCTCACTTCCACATGTATGTACACACGAGAGTGCATGTGTGCATACATACAACACACATGTGTGCATACATACCAACACACATGCACCATGCATGCATAAACCCCAGATAATACAGTTTGCTTTTGTTTTTGATTTTCTTTTCTTTCTTTCTTTGTTTTGTTTCTCTGACATATAACTGGCCAGCATGGAACTTGAAAGATAGTGCTGACTGGCCATGAAATCAGAGTTGCCCCCTCTGCCTCCTCACCATATCTAGCAATAGTAGTTTTAAAACTACTAACTTGAATACTGGGAACTAAATTCAGGTCTTCTAGAAGACCAACAAATGCTCTTTTTTATTTTAATTTTTTTTGTTTTTTTGAGACAGGGTTTCTGTGTTTAACAGCCCTGGCTGTCCTGGAACTCACTCTGTAGGCCAGGCTGGCCTCGAACTCACACAGATCCGCCTGCTTCTGCCTTCCAAATGCTGAGATTAAAGGCGTGCGCCACCACCGCCCAGTCAGAAAATGCTCTTAGCTACTCAGTCATATTTCCAGTGCTATTAATTTTTTTTTGGCTCCCCGTCAGGGAATCGAACCCCGGTCTCCCACATGACAGGCGGGGATACTCACCACTATATTAATGAGGACAGTGCTATTAATTTTTAAATAAAAAATAAACAATGCTAACTAAATGCTCCTTTACTGACAAACACTCTGGGTGAACAATCCAGATGTGTATGCTACCTGGGACAGTACCAATTAGGACACAGCCAGAACCATAATATCCTAAAATATAAAATAAGAAAAGGTAGATGAAAGTCCCCATCAATACTATGAAACACATTTTCCTCACATTTGGATTCTACAATCTCCTACTAAACGTGAGATTTTGAAAAGGATGGAAAAAATTGGTGTCACTTTGGGAACCTGTAGACAAAGGCAGAAGGCAGTAACTAGGGAATGAAGTAGAGACCTTTCTACCCCAAGCAGTCAGCCAGCCCCTCTCTTGTCAAATCCCCCACGTCCACTGCATTGCACCACCCACAATGCAGTGGGGGCTCATCACAATAAAGAAAGACTACTCCACAGGGTTTCTGTTTGTTTGATTGGTTGGTTTTGGTTTTTTTGAGACAGGGTTTCTCTGTAGCTTTGGAGCCTCTCCTGGAACTAGCTCTTGTAGACCAGGCTAATCTTGAACTCACAGAGATCCTCCTGCCTCTGCCTCCAAAGTGCTGGGATTAAAGGGGTGTACCACCACTGCCCAGCTACTCCACAGTTTTAGAGGAATCTGTTTTATAGTGGATTATAGAGAATTACTCACAGACTGAATGAACGTGATAATGCAGGAACTTAGTATGTGCACTGTTAGCTTTCCCTAACTGCATAACCTTGTTAATTGTCAAATACATTCAAGACTGGGAGGAGAGAGCCTGCTTGCAAATACATTCAAGACCTAAATATATGCAAATGTGCTTTGGTTGGTTTGCTGGAGACAGGGCCTCTGGTCTCACCTTCCTGAGAGCTCACGCTGCAAGCATGCGTCACCATGCCTAGCAACATGTGTGTTTCTACTGGCAACATTGCTTTAAGTTCTTGAAACTATATGGTGCTTTTTAAATGTATACTTACATTCAAAGTGGGTTTGGATGCATAACTTCGCTCCAGGCATCTTCCTTCCTGTAAGACAAATATTTATGTTACAATATTTTTAAATTCATCCATTAATTTTGTAATTAGCAATAATAGAATTAAGGTGATTTTATTCATTCTTACACTTTTATTTCCAAGTTTTACACAATCTATATACACCATATTTTTAAATCATAAAGAAAATGGTTACAATAAATATTACTTTTTGATAAGCTGTTCATTAGAAATATAAATTTTAACTTCTGATGAGCTGCCATTTAAAAAATATTCTTAATATTATTTATTTTCATGTGTATGGTTTTTGTCTACATGTATGTTTGTGTACCACCTTCATGCAGTGCCAGTGAAGGACAGAAGGTATCAGAGCCCCTGGGACTGGAGACATAGATAGTTGTGAACTGCCGTAGGGATATTAGGAACTGAACTCAGTTCTTCTGCAAGAACAGCCAGGGCCCTTAACCACTAGGCTATCTTTCCAACCCTTAAAACTGTTTAAGTAAACATAACAACAACAAAGATTCCTAATAATAAGGTAAATACTTACTACAATTTAACGGCTTTGTTTGGTGGGTTTGTTTTGAGGGTGTTGGTTTTGAGACAATCATGGGAACTAGGCTGGCTTTAAACTCACTGTACAGTGAGAGATGACTCTGACTTCTGATTCTCCTTCCTCTCTGCTTCCAAAATGCTGAGATAACAGGCTGAGCTACCACACCTGGGCTTCAGAGATGGGGTCAGACCTAGGGCTTTGTGCACACCACACTATCATACTCTCTCAGACACTCTAGCAGCTGAACTACATCTCTAGTCGTGGGCTACATTTTTGGAAAAGCACCTTCCTATATAGCCCAGGCTGACCTCAAATTCACTGAGACCAGAGTGAACACACTCCTCCCTCCTCCTGCTTCAGCCTCTTGAGTAAAATATAATTTAAGTTCTATCTAAGTTCTCAATTGTGTAATATTAGAGGTCCGCACTTCTTACCGTTTGCATTTTTAGGGGACAGGAGATTGCGGTTCAGGGGCTACTCTTTCAGAGGACCCAGGAGATTGCGGTTCAGAGGCTACTCTTTCAGAGAACCCAGGCTGGGGTCTAGCATGCACACTGGGTGCTTCAGAGCTACCTGACTCTAGTTCCAGGAGATCCAAAATCCTCTTAGGAAGGACTTCCACGGGCACCAGCACATACTCGCTGCCCATATACACATAATAATAATAATAATAATAATAATAATAATAATAATAATAATAATAATAAATTTTCTAAAAAAGACTACTGTATGAAATATCCATTTTAAAAAAATTAAGTAAAACTTGCTATTACTCCCCAAGACCTTCCAGCAAGTGTCTCTTGATTTACACAAGGCAAACAAATGTCATACAATATGGCCTATATTGCCAGATAATTCTTAAGAAGTAAAATAGGGGGCTAGAGTATGAGTCAGTGGCAGAGTGAATGCCTGGCATGTGAGAAGTTCTGGTTGATCCTCAGCACCACACTCAAAGAAACAGAAAGAAAGACATCTAAATTCTTTCCATGCTATTTGTAGAAACAAATGTCAACAAAGGTATTTCTGAAAATGTAGGGCAGAGTTCAAAGCCCTAACTGATCTGAAGCTGGACATGAAGTCAACAAGCCTAATATTCAAAAGCCTAATATTCAGTTATAGCTCATGGAAAGAGCAATAAATAGCCCACAAAAGTCTGGACTTACAGGTGATCCAAGAATTTAGCCTTTCACAGATTAAACAAACACTCTGTCCTAACTGAACACAGATAACTAAAACTTTCAACTGAAAACTTAGAATAAATAAAACATAAGTTTGACAATGGAGTTATAAACAGGAACAGCCATGGAACCAAACTGATTTTCACGGTGTTTGAATGACAGAAGTATGTACAAAGGCAGCCTGACACGGGCATACTTTTTTAGGACAGAAGTGGCTCCACAGCAATGGTTTTCTCAATGAAAGCGTGAGAAAATATGATGGGAAATGCCTCACAATCAACTCTGCGATACAAACAACTTAGTCTAAATTTGATTTTAAAATGTTAACACCACAAAATTTTTTTTTTTTGTTTTTTTGAGACAGGGTTTCTCTGTGGTTTTGGAGCCTGTCCTGGAACTAGCTCTTGTAGACCAGGCTGGCCTCGAACTCACAGAGATTCGCCTGCCTCTGCCTCCCAAGTGCTGGGATTAAAGGTGTGCGCCACCACCGCCCGGCAACACCACAAAATTTCAATGTGTCTTTTGCTTTGAAGAGGTTTTCACAGTCTTTGTGTCGTGGGGAGATGACCAACACGCACAAGACGATTTGATCCTTCCTTGTCAACAAAGCACTTACGCTCATTCCCCCTAAAGAAGGCATTTTGAGAGTGGTCACCATGGACCTTCGGCTGCAAGGCAAGCTTGTAAAGAAGAAATGTTGAAATTGCCTGGACATATTCCTTAGAGTTTGATAAGAACTACGAGAACAGTACCATAAGTAAGCTACTCCTGGGGTTCAAAGGAGAAAGATTCCTTGGTTTGAGCTAGGGCTCCATTGAAAAGCATGTTTCATCCTACTGTTTAAATCTGATAGGAACACAATACATAGATAGCATTAGTTGCTATCAAATTGATCTGTGTTTATTCCAACTCTGAAATAAAACAGCTACTATCTCTATCCTTTTTTTAAAAAATTATTTTAGATAAGGTCTTACTATCTATATAGCCCAGGTAAGAACTAAAATTAAGATCCCCCTACTTCAGACCCTCAAGTTCTAGGATTACAGGTGTGATATCAAACCTGGCCGTGTATCTGTACTTCTTAAAGACTGTCATTATGTTAGGAAATGTTTTACTCTCCTGAGCTTTACACGACCCTTAAGTGACAGTACACTCAGCCATGACCAATAAACAAATCTGTGCTCAAGTAGTCAAGGCCCAAGTGCATCTGCTTCATGGCTGTCCTCCACAAACACACCCTCTACATATGGGAAATCAGTTATTTCTATGTAATCACACTGTCTGCAATACAACTCTGAATGAAAATTCTGGTATGGTAAAGATGCTAGTCATTGCTACCACCCACACTCTTCCTCTCTAAGGGGCAACCTTAAGTCCCTCCAAGACAACTCCATCCCCAGCTCTGAACAGAGCTGATGGCACCAAGAATGGACCAGACTTACCTGGCTGGCACCCTGAGAGCCTGGCCAGTTGGCAATGGGTATTAATTCAGCTGAGGGGCTGAAGGCAGTCAGACCTCAGCCAGCTAACACCACATAAAAGAAGAGGCTGGATCCCAGAGAGAAAAGCCACAGGAAGTAGAGAATGAAAGGAAAAGTACAAGCATACTCGAAAAATGGGGGCTTGGCGCTCTGCAAGAGGCAGGGGATTCCATGGTCAGCGAGTTTCTACTTAGGGTCTAACAAAGCCAACTGCACCCGTTTCCTGTCCTTGAATGTCCAAGAATTTGTGTATTCTATCCTTCAAACGGTTGTGACAAACTTAGTGACAGAGTGTGTGCTTGGTATGTGGAAGCCCTGGTTCTAATCCCAGTACCACCCCCCTTAGCTACTGTAAAGCGGGGTTGTGCCCATTTTACTCGGTCTTTTCTTGCAAGTGTCTAGTCCATTTTCACTGATGGTCCCTGTGTGTCCACTGTGGCTCTTGCACCACATGCATGCTTTCCTATTGTGCATCCTTTCTTCCTCTTCCTTCTGGATCATTCCATACGCATGTAATTACACTCTTGTCCGACTCCTGTAGCCTAAAAATTTAAATAAACATATCCCTAGCCCACATTACAGTGAACTCTGACATTACCCATACTGCTTGCAATGTCTCCTTACCCTTGGTTCCTGTTATCTTTGCCAGTTTACCACTGTTGGCTCTGAGCAAAGTCAACACTGTCTGTGGAGCAAAATCAAATAACACTTCAGAGACTTTGCACAGCAGCCTTGTGAGACCCAGACACGGCTGGCTATAGCTATCAATCCTGATATGCCTCCACATGACAGCTGTCCTGTTTAGTAAGTGGCTGTCCATATGCACATGCAAATTTGTTTTATGAAACACTTGCGTACAGTAATAAGTGTGAACTCCAGTCACCATTCTTGGTATGCAGCAGAAAATAATGGTATACCTTATGCACTATCACTATCCATACTTTTATCTATACTAAATAGATAATTGTATCTATTTAGAAAAAATAAATGTTTAACTACAATCTTTTCAACCTCAGCAACACTGGACTCTCCTTCCTTCTTTGGGAAATACCAGCCTGTTTTTATTGAGTACTTCACAGTAAATCATGTGGGCTAACTTTATTTGGGGTTTTTCTTTTGTTTGTGGCAGGGCCTCACTTTGTAGCCTTGGCTGGATTGAAACTCACTATGTGGCCCAGGTTGAATTCGAATTTAAGTGACTCTGCCTCCTGAATGTTGGGATTAAAGGTGTATGTCACCATGTGCAGCTTCTTTTTTTTTAAGTTAGACATTGTGTGTCTGTGCGCACACACATGCGCACACAAACACACTGTGCACGCAGTTATCATGGCACACATGTGAAAGTCATCGGGAGTTACCTGACTGAGGTTGGGTCTCTGGTTTCTGCCGCTGTGGCTAACCCAAGAACTGGTGATTCTCCTATCTGCATCTCCCATTTCACTGAGGGAGGGCTGGGATTACAGATGTGCACCACCACATCCAGCATTTGATATTTATTTATTTATTATGTATAGAATATTCCATCAATGTGTATGCCTGCAGGCCAGAAGAGGGCACCAGACCCCATTACAGGTGGTTGTGAGCCACCACGTGGTTGCTGGGAATTGAACTCAGGACCTTTGGAAGAGCAGGCAATGCTCTTAACCGCTGAGCCATCTCTCCAGCCCCCCCCCTCCCAATCCAGCATTTGAGTCCAGGGATCTCAACTAAGGTTGCCACTTTCACCCACTGAGCCATCTCTCTGACCCAGCTGGTTTATTTTTATTCTTCATATCTAAGCACAAATGACAAGCCCTACATGATCTTCTTTAATTACTTTTAAAAGTTGGGCCACCAAGGATAATAGCACACATGTTATTCCAGCACTAGGAAAGCAGAGGTGGGAGGATCCTGAGTCCAAAGCTAGCTGGGCTCTATAGTAAGCTCTAGCATAGCTTAAGTTACAATCAGAACCTGTGTCTAGATAATTGATATAACAAAGTTGACCTCTATTTGTTAACTCTTTCTTATGTTGACATCATCATGTATTGAACATTGTTATCATCCCTTGGTTCTCCCCCAAACAAAATGCAATCACCCTGAGACCAGGACTGTGGCTCCTCTTCAACAATACATCCCAGCATCAAAATTCTGAAGAATGAATGACCGAATTCAGTGTGCTGGAACATGCCTGAGATCCCAGGACTTGGGAAGCCAGGGCAGAGAAAGTACAAGACGGAGGTCAGCATGGGCTACATAGTGGGACTGTCTCAAAATTAATTACAATTGAAGAAGCATGAACACTACGTAATAAACATGTACTAAATTAATAAAACCAGTTCAGGCAAGCATAGCTCAGCCTCACAGCCAACCCAGGAACCCTACTCAACCAGACCCCCCAGAGGAGGGACTTCCATCTTGCTTCCACAGTAACCTACACACATTCTTCTTCTCTTTGTGTGGTGTATATGGGTGGGTGGCTATGCATGTGTGTGCATGTATTTTGACTGTGTTTTATGTGCACAGCACGCATGCCTGGTGCCCAGGAAATCGGAAGGTGTCAGATACCCTGGAACAGAAGTTACAGATGGTTGTTAGCTACCATATCAGTGCTGGAAACCAAACTGATCCTCCACAAAAGCTGTCATTGCTCTTAACCACTGAGCCATCTCTCTAGACCCTTTAAAACCTTTTTTAGATTTATTTTATTTGATCTGTGCACATTCTTACTGCTCCTCCATGATATAACTTGAACTTGAGATGGCCCTACTGTCTTCCCACTATATGGTGAGTTACAAGACTTGATTTTGTTTACTTCTTATCTCCGTGAGGGCTACAGGTGCTAAACAAGACCACAACAAAGATTGATGTTTACTAACAAGGCTGAAAAACAAAATCCCAGTAATGCCTTAAGAAAGAAGCAAAACCAAGAGCCAGGAGTGATTGCAGCCTTACAGGCTGGAAATGGAACTCAGGTAGAACAGAGAGCAAGGCTGGGAGTAGAGCTCAGTGGGAGAAGCTTGCTGAGGCCCTAATATCAGTTCTCGGGCTAAGGGGAAAAAAGGAGCATGCAGAAGTAGCACGGTCTGTGAGCTGACACTGCAGATGGAGATAGAGACACGGGAAAGGTTGGATTCTGCCCATGCCACCCTCAGACACTCACAGATGGCTTTGCTACCAACACCATAGCCAGTGCATAAAGACCTGAACGTAGGGGACTGGAGAGATGGCTCAGTGGCTGCTCTTTCAGAGGTCCTGAGTTCAATTCCCAGCAACCACATGGTGGTTCACAACCATTTGTAATGAGATCTGGTGGCCTCTCTTGGCCTGCAGGCAGACATGCAGGCAGAACACTGTATAAATAACAAATAAATCTTAAAAACAAAACCAAAACAAAAGAGCTGAATGTGGCTGTGTATAAAGAGGGCAGGCAACAGCTTGTGTGGCTGCTGTCAGGGTACGGAAGAGCTGGATCTTCCACAGGATCTGGAATACCTTTAACGTCAGGAGTAGCCACGGGAACTGCAGGTCTCCTTTCACGGACAGCAATTTGAACCCTGGCCGACCCAGCATCTGAAGTCATGAAGTCAGCCAAGGGCAAGTCCTGTCAAGTCCTCTAGAGCCTCTACTCTTGGCATCTGACTACTAAATCTCTACCTTACTAACGTAATAACAGGTCCCAGGAACCTCTTCCCAAAGCACTGCTTCGCTTATTGACCAGTGGTTATCTGCTTCTCTGGTCAAGCCTGTCAACAGTGACACTAATTTTTTTATTGTCCCTTTGTAGGTATAGGTATAACCGGAGACACAAAAAAATTTACAGGTAAATCCTGTACATTAAAGTAAGTGTAAAACCCTGCCCAGTATGTTAGGCATGGAGGCACATTTCTGTAATCTCAGTGCTTAAGAAATGGAGGAAAAAGGACCAGAAGTTCAAGGCCAGCATGGGTTACAGGAGACTGGTGTTAAAAAAAGACAGACAGACAAAGTCCCATAAAAGTTTGTTGATTCGTGTGTATTTGAAAGCAAAGGTTATAAAGAGCCCATGTAATGGGTAAAAGGTCAGATTCCATTCTACAACACAGCACACACAGCCTATTGAAAATTCTTTTCAGACAAGGATTTCTGTGGTTAAATAAATGGTTGCTCAATTTAATTGAAGTGGCATCCACTAGGTCATTTCTAGAGTTTAACAAAGTGAACTGGACTGGAGAACTTGGATGGGATCCCAAACACGTGGCAGCACCTGACTGCTAATCCTAGTACTCAGGACGTGAGGCAGGAAGAGTGTGTATTGTAGAGACCATGGGAAGCCCATGGCATGCGCTACATAATCTACAGGTAGTAAAAGGAGCCCGGACCACAGGATAGCAATCAGTGCTGGAAAGACACACTTAGGTCAGTAAGACCCAGAGCTGCAGAATATAGAGAAGACCCCAAAGCCGGGACTAATGGGAGACTCAGTGACCCTTAAAATGCATTCGATCCTATGCAGCAATCCTTCCTTCAAACTCCTATTCTATACTTCGATCATTCTGATGGCACTATTCTGAGACAAACTGTCACTATGCAGCCCAGGATGGTCTCAAATACACAATCCCTCTGCCTCGGCTTTTTCCACGAGGACTCTGCCGCCCTAGCACAGGTTTACCATTCTCATGCAGAATGTACTTGCTCTTGGTGATGGACACTTTTGTTCCGCTTTGACACACCTCAAGTACCTGGCTCATCTAACTCATCAAGGCAACATTATTCGGAATCTCAGTTAACCGGACTTCTCTGTAATTTCTCTAGCCACCCCCAAAGACACTAACAAACTAATCAAGAACTCCCGGGCATGATAGCCTGCTCTTTCAATCCCAGGTAATCCAGAGGCTGAAACGGGGAGTGGGGGGGGGGGGGTTTCAAAGTCAGTTTGACCTACACAGTAAACCCAAGTGGGAAGAGAGAAAAGAGGAGGGGAAGGAAGGAGAAAAGATAGGAGAAGGGGAAGAGGAAAAGGCAGCATTAGGAGGAAAAACACCAGTGTCTTTCCTGGGAACATTTATTTTATAGGTGAGGGACTGCCCATCTCTGGAATAGACAATAAACTATCCTTCTGGCTTTCCAATTATCTCAGTCATTCAGGATTTCATTTAACTTTTTTATCTTTCCGAGCTCGGGTATTCCCAAATTGCCGACGTGGGTTGGAACCTTGAGCTCAAGCTCCTCTCACCTCCACCTGTGGAGCGGCTGGCAATGCAGAAACCAGCAAATCCCGTAAGATTAATTTTATAGTTGTTTTCCCTCCGCTCCCACCCTCAGGCCACAGCCCTCGTGCCTGCAGTGTTCTTTGGCAACCTCTCGCAGAGCACTATTGCCAGAACTACCCTGTTCCATGTACCCTGATTGTTACAGAAACAAAAACGGCAACCGTCCAGACCCAACTGCAGGCTCGTAGAACGTAGGTGGATTTCAAAGCTTCCTATTGCAATCAAACTGGAAACGCCAAACTTCACAACTACATTGTGGAGTTTCTCACCCTTTCCTAAAACAGTCAAGCGTTTTCTGGAATGAAACACTGCAAAGTTCTGTCACTATCGTGTTCCCCAAACACAACAACCAGAAAAGAGGCAATCGCTCCAAATATATTTTATTTCTTCTAGTGTCTGAGTAGCCATCTTGTTAGTTTTAAGGAGCGGCTGTATAGTATCTTTTGATTGTCACATAGTGCCTCAGTTCTGATAAGATCAATAATTAAACCAATGATTAGCTACCGGATTTAAAGAAAAAGGGGGTGGGGGAAGGGACAATAAACTCACTCTCCCCAATAAATTCATAAGTATTTATGACTTTAAGGAACGTCTCCGAAACTCCTGGGCCTGTAAAGAGGCTCGACTCTCTGCAGCCTGGGATCGCGCCTGGCCAGGTCCAGGCAGGTGTGACAGCAGCATAGGCGGACCCGGGGACACACACGGCCCCAGGGCACGCGTGGTGAGCGCCGTCGCCCGCGAGCACCCCACCCCGGTGGCTCTGCCCGGGCCTTGACGGAGGGCGGAACCTTGGACGGCCGGCGGCGGGCTCCCCCCTGGAATTGACCCCGCTCACCTGCAGCAGCCCGCGAAGCAGAGACCGGCGGACGCCGCCGCGCAGAGCCGCCAGGGCAGCCATGGTGACGCGAAGGGCTGTCAAGGGCAGAGAAAAGGGCCGCGGCCTCCGCTTTCCACCTCAGATCCAAGACGTCGGGGCGGAAACCGCCCCGACCCTCTCCTCCAATAGCAGTCCGAGGTCGCTGCGCTGGCAGGGATTGGCCCGCAGTCAGGGGGCGGGTCCTGGCGCTGGGCAGAAACCTTCCCGGACAAATTGACTACTGACCAAGACTACTGGCTTGACACCTGGCTGGAGCAGTTTTTGACCTCCGGACGCCGGTGATTTCCCTTACAGCTCAAGACTTTCCATTCACTTAGCTGCACCTGACCGTGTGACTGTGTTTGCCCAGACAATGGATGTTGGTAAATGTTACCAGCAATCCAATTTTATACATATAACACAAATAAACCAATTACGTTAAGAGAGTTTTGAAGTTTTTCGACGGATGCGAAATAAAATGCATGTTACTATCTAAACTTCATTGAATAAGATTAAATCAACTTCTACAACTCTCTGCAGGCTGGGTGTGGTGGCAAACACTCAGGAAAGTGGGTCTGTGAGGTGTTCCAGACCAGCCTGGTCCAAGTGGCGAGTTCCAGAACAACCAGAACAATGATCGGAGAACCTGTCTCAGAAACAAGAAAGGAAAACAAAACAAAAACCCTCCATGTATTAATTGATGTTAGTTAAGTGATAATTATTCTCACATTTGTGGAAGCCATTGCTGACGTTAGAGGTTTGTTTCGCTTGGGGTTTTGTTTGTTTTTAGACAAGGTCTCGCTTGCTATGCAGCTCTGGCTGTAATTCACTATGTAGCCCAGGCTGGCTTTGCCTCCCCGGTGCTAGGATTAAAAGCATGTCACACCATGCCTAGCTCAGACTTTCAGTCTTCAGCTGAGGATAGCAAATCTTTCTGACTTGTAATATTCATTTTCCTTTATGTTAATTTCCACTTAGAAAGTATGACAACATACAACTTGAACAATTTACTTTAAACCAACCTGTTTGGTGTATGTAGTTGTATGCACTGCTGTGAGTCACTCGGATGACTCCTGTGGCTCTCTGCCTTATTTTTGTTTGTTTTGAGACAGGGTTTCTCTGGGTAACAGCTCTGCCTGCTCTGGAACTTGCTTGTAGACAAGGGTGGCCTTGAACTCAGAGATCCCTTGTCCTGTCTGGAGTGCTGGGATTAAAGACGTGACACCACTGCCTTTTTTATTTTTATTTTTTAAAAAATAAAATAAAATAGTGACCTGGAGCTCACTAGAATGACTGACCAATAAGTCGGCCTCCACTCCTTCTCCCCGACCCATCCACAGAACTGGGAATACAATCAAGGGCCAGCATACCTGGCTTTTCACATGGGTGCTGAGGCTCTAAACTCAGATTCTCTTTCTTGTGAAGAAAGCACTTTGCACACACCTCAGCCCTATTGAGGGTAAGGCATAAGTAAGTGTATATGTACACTGCTGCATTTGTGTGCATGCAGGTGCCTGAGGGCAGTAGAGGGCAGCAAAACCCCTGGAACTGAAGTTGCAGGCGCTTGTGAATAGCCTGGTGTGTTTTGGGAACTGAACCCATGTCCTTTGTAAGAGCGTCAAGTATTCTTAATGGCTAAGCCATAATCCCCACTTATTTTGCTTTTTAAACAGAGTCTCAGGTAGTCCAGGAAGGTCTCAAACCCATTTTGTAGATCAAAGATGACTTTGAACTCCTCCACCTACACCTCTGGATTGCTGGGGATACAGGTGGGTATTGAATCTAGGACTTCATATATATAGTCGTCACATAGTTTAGGCAAGTATTGAGCTAAGCTACATCTGCAACCTGTTTTTTGTTATTTTGTTTGGTTGATTTTGGGGTGTGTGTTGTTATGGTCAGAGAAGGGATGGATGTCCCACAGCACACATGTGGAGGTCAGAGGAAAACTTGCTGGAGTAGGCGCTCTCCTTTCATTTCCTTATGACTTCAACCTTGTTATGCTTACATTCTTTTCATTTAGTTTTGGGAGGTCATAGTTGTCTATAAATTTATCTAATTCAAGACTTTCTAATTTGTAACATTTCTTTTCAGCTATAATTTCATTTAGATTTTCTTTTTTGACCAATTCAGCTGGAAAGTTGTCATTCCTGTTCATTTTTCTTTTCATAGAAATAGTGTGTGATTCTTATTTGTTTGCCATTTTTGATTTGTTTTGGGCTGCTTTACTAAGACAAGGCTTTCCTGTGTATCCTTGGTTGGCCTGGAACTCACTGCAGACCAGGCTGGTTTTGAACTTGCAGTGATACCACTACCTTGGCCTCCCCTGTATGGGAATTTTTATTTCTGCCTTGTTCTATTTTTCTGATGGTTTTGATAATGCTATTTTTCTAAGACCTTAAAGTTCATTATTTACTTAAGACCTCTGTGATTAAAAATTTTTTTCATGTGTGTATGAGTGTTTTGCCTGCATGTATATCTATTCACCAAATGCCTTGTGGCTGTGGAGGTCAACAGAGGACATGGGAGCCTTGGAAATCAGCTACAGATGGTTGTGAACCACCAGGTGGGTGCTGAGAATCAGACCCAAGACCTACGGAAAAGCAGCAAATGAGCCACAAGCCCCTCAAAATCTTGTGAATAAAAAAATTAAGCCGGGTGTGGTGGCACACACATTCAATCCCAGCACTCAGGAGGCAGGCAGATCTGAGTTCAAAGCCAGCCTGGTCTAGTGAGTTCAGCAAGGGCTATATAGAAAAGACCCTATCTCACAAAAATAGATTAACTGGTTAATCTAGCCCACTTGACATTACCAGGATTCTGTTGTTGGGAGAAAGGTGTTACCTTTTTAGTCTTTAGAAATGACCTTATGTATAAATAATGGACAGGCCTTCTACCCATAAATTCCGTTTTCCAAAAACGACTAAGTCTGTATTATTACTCTGTGATCATACAGCGCAGTTGTGGAATCCGATGGTAACTTTGCGGCCTAGAGTCCCTGGTCCCACTTCTACGTAAGTTGTGGGAACTGAACACAGGCCATCAGGCTTCACAGCAATGCCTTTGCCCACTGTGCCACCTGGCTAAGCCTTTGGTTTGGAGATGGGGTATTATGCAGCTCCAGCTGGTTTCAAACTCCAGACATAACTAAGAACTCTGAGCTCATCCACTTCTCAAGTACTGGGATTTGGGGAGTGTGCGACTACAGACTCCCCATCTGTTTAAACCTGTGACAGTGACCTGTATTTATTCCTTGCAAATTCTGTCTTTCATAATAGGCATATCTATCCTATGCCCATCCAGCTGTTTCAATGTTGCCTGTCTCTAAGCTCCATTCGGTTGCTATGGTTGTGTTCTCTTAACAAGGAAGATAGCTTCCAATTTAGCTCACTGTGCAGCTGTTTGTTTGGGTGGTGGTGGGGTTCCTTAGGATTAGAATGCTCAGTAGCTCAAAATGCTTGGGAGTTTGCCAAAGCTTTGGAAAGGGCTGGTGAATGAAACGTAATATTTAAGTTTACTTACTAATCCTGTTTTGACTCAGGTAAACCTTCTACTTCTCTGGGTAGAGAATCCCCAAGTCACCCCTACTTCTTGACTCCCCTAATCTCAGTGAAGGTACTAGGTTTATATTCTAGCCATTAGGAAGTCATGTATTCATCCACCCAACTCTCTTATTTCTGGTCTTTATAGTGGCTACAATTTATTATTATACCACAAACCAGAACTAAGCATTCTTCACCGAGAAAAGTCTCACTGTTCTGCGCATGCCAGCCTTGAACCACCAGCTACCTCAACGTCCGAAGTAGTTAGATGACATAGGTGCATCACTGCCCAACTGAAACGATTTTCATTATTTTTAAAGACAGGGTAGCCTTGACTGGTCTGGAGCTTGCAAGCGCACTCAGGGTTATGCCTGCTCTGCCACTGGACAGTGAGATTAAAGGCACATGAAACCTTAACTGTTGTAAAACTTCTTATAGTAGAACAACAAGATTTTCTGGATGAAAGCATTTATATTACACTTTTATTTTTGCAAGAAAATAAATTATACAACTTAAAAATAAAATCCAAATGTAAGCAGTTCATCAAAATATTTCAGCTTGCTGCGTACAGAAGCTGCTCCCGTGTAAAACTAGTGTCATCTCAGTATGTAGTGGTGCGCATCCCGAACTGTACACATCGTGAGGATAAACTAGACCTCAGGAACTCCAGACCACACGGAGTATAGGTGACAGGAATGCTCTCAATGTTTCTTTCAGAACTGTGACTTGGGAGAACTGGTGACAGCAGCCAGTCATTCCCATGAAAACAGAAGAGCCAGCTTGACTTTTTGATAGCAAATCTTTCTGTAAACTAGCAAGTATTTCACCTAGACTGAATTTTAAAAATTTGCCCTTGGAGCAGGGCTAATGATATCATATTCAATTTAATGAACAGTAAAAATAAGAATGATAACATTTCATTTTTTGGAGACTTTAATATTTATGCACAAAGTAAGAGCAAGAGATTTATTTAAATGAACAGGCTGATAAACTCAGGGACCCCCTCCAGTAGTTGTAAAAACTGGGCGACTTCAGAATTTGAGGATCCTTATAAAATTGTCAGAACAACGATGGTCTAACATGTGTCTAACTGTGAGCGGAAAGTATGTTCCACATTTTCCAGCATGTGAATCTGTTTCCTGTCTCCTTAATCTGGCCATGAGCTGGCATGAGGTTACCATTTATAGATGGAAGTACTCAAAACTCTGAGCCTGCTACACTATTCATTTAAAAATGGCTCTTTGGTGGTGGGAGAGGTGGGGTTTTTCTTCCCCTTACCTGTGCAATACTTGGCCCTGCTCAGACAGCAAGAGTAAAGTCTGCAGGGAGAAGAGAGAGGTCAGATAGGGAACAGTAAGGGTGATTCTGAACCTTCAGAAAACTCCTGGTTAAGATCTGTTTCAGAATTTTTAATTAGCAAATCTATTGATAAAACATTTAACAAAAATCTCAACAATGGTATAGGCAATAGGCACCTTGTCAACTAAACAGTTTTGATAAACACCAAAAAGTAGTTACACTTTTGTATATATATATTTTAAAAAAAGAATGAAAACTTTTAAGTCTGTGGTATTTACTGCTGTTCATTCCCCCAAAATACAATTAGGACATAATTAACTATTAAAAAATTTATAAAATTTAATAAAAAACTTTGCTATGGATTTAGTGTTACCCACTTTGCATTAAGTTTGCCTTTATAAACCAAAACATCACAGCTCTCATTCTTAAATGACCAAAGCGATTAGAAATTTCAAAGATGTTCTAAGAAAAATTATGGTTTAAAATGACAAATCTTAAACATTAAGAAATGGCCTAAAATTTTTCCCTTGATTGTTTCCTCCTTTGGCATTCTGGTATTGGGACATGAAAATCTGCCAACACCAAACTATTAAAAAGAAGGGCCACAGTCATTATAAAACTATCTCTTTGAACTCTGGATGCGCCGATGGTGGCTGCCATCCACGACGCGGAAGCAGCAGGCACTGAGCCGCTCTTCACACCTGCTCTAGCCGCGGCCTCCTCAGAGCAGCAGGGGAGACGGTAAGCACACGTGCACTTCCAACTTCCTATGAGTATCACAACAGACATTTGACGATAATTAGCATAACCTTAAATGTCTGACATAGATTCCCCTTCCTTCCAGGAAGGGGCCACAGCTGCTGAGGCTGCAGGCAGGTCCACAGCACACTGTGGTGATATAATACTGTACGCTTCTCAACACTCCAATTTCTGCTAGCTTCAAAACCATATTTCAAAATATTACTTAACATCAAAGGTTATAAAATAATTAGAAAACTTGAAACGTGCACCACAATGAGTAAAAATCCACACGGAGCCACTGTTCCTGATGGGGAATAATTCTCTCTTCAGTTGCTCAAGTCCTCAATTTCTAACTTCCCACTCACTGCACTATGAAGTCCTGAGTCACCGCTCCAGATTAACTGAGAGAAGCAAGGTAAGTGTTGCCCTCTAAACATTTTAAAAATGTTTATTTTTAAAATATATAAATATATATGTACATATTTGGCAAGGTTACTGCTCATGGTAAGACTAACAGCTCTGGCCAGGCGGTGGTGGCGCACGCCTTTAATCCCAGCAGAGACAGTGAGTTCAAGGCCAGCCTGGTCTACAGAGTGAGCTCCAGGACAGGCACCAAAGATACAGAGAAACTGTCTCCAAAAAAAAAAAAAAAAAACAAAAAAACAAAAAAACCAAGACTAACAACTCTGAGTGCTTCTCTGGTCTCAGGCTTAATCTCACCCTCTCTTCCTCATAGGTGCAGATAATAATTACTTTTTATCGGAGAATGCCTTTCCAGAAAACTGAGGTGGTAAATCCTAATCACAACACTTTCAAAACACCAAATAATTTTATGTTACAGGTTTAGAAAGCAATTTTCTCACGGTTCTGTATCAGAGCATATTTCTGCAGTTTTCAATAAATTTAGACACAGCATAATAGATATTACGTGTATAAGGATTAAGTGTATTAGTAACACACTTAACATTTTTGCTTTGTGGTTCTGATTATGCAATCAATGACTTACCTATACTCATAAATTTAACAAATGAAGCAACATTCATTATAATCTTCATATTTTCAAACAAGCTCTCCAACCATACAAGACTTAGAAAGAAAACCCCAAATCCTTATCATTTAACAACAAACAACTAAAACAACAATCTCCTGCTTAATGACAATCAGGATTGTAAGATAGAAATATTTAATACCATTTTCTGGTCACCATTTAAATCCAGTTATCAAACTGCAAGCAGTGTTTAACAAACAACTTGATAATATTACATCTTCGTCTTCTCAAGTACACCTGCCCTTTCCCAACATGGTGTTGACAATTTCACTCTTTTCATCAAGAAGCTAAGAGTGCTACCTCTAGCTCTAACTGCATTAAAAAAAAAAAGATTAAAAGCCTTTTTCAGTGCAATATCTGATATCCTTCCTTGTGCAAGTCTATTCCTTTGAAAAGGAAAAAGGGGGTAAAAGAAACAACAAGAACCCCACCCTCACCCTTCCAAAACATTACTTCTCCTGGTTGGTAAAACTGAACTGACTTTGAAGTTCACAATGGGCGCTCTCCATGAATGCAATCTTCTCCACGAAACAGCATGCTGTTAAAGAGTGTGCAACATGAAGGGAATGAATGCCGTCATGCTAACTAATGTGACTGGCAAAATACAGTCGTTTGTAAGGTAAGGCAGAGAGTTTAATATTTATGTAATCAAAGTCCAAATAAACCTTCCTCCAGCTCAAACTGGGACAGCTTTCTGTCCAGGTGCTCCAGGATCTGCGCGAACAGAGGCACAGTGCTCAGCTACGCCATGTATATGAACGTGTTGATGTCGGCCTCGTCCCTCCTGATGTACTTGTGCTCGATCAGCCATTCAATCTGCTCTTTGATCATTTTCTTTTGTGGTAAGAACATGTTTTTCAAAATTTCTACTAATTCAGTCTGCAGCTGAGCATTGCTAATTTTCTTCCTCATTTTCATTATTTGTATGATGGCTTCCTAAGAGAAAAATGAAAATGAAAGTACATTAATACATTAAACTTGTTTGAGTAAAGAAATCAGTAACTTTTCCTACATTACCTTCTAACACCAACCCAACTGCACAACTGGTAGGTAGGTACTCACCTGGATATTTACTATGATTTTTTTCATTACACTTATTACAAAGATTTGAAAAGTGAAGAGAGCCAATATTACCTATAATCTCTCTAACCATTTTTAAAGATTAAAATGTGTTTGGGTGTTTGTCTACATGGCTGATGCCTGACAGGCTGGCGAACGGCACTGGCTTCTCTGGAAGTGTAGTTACAGACGGTTGTGAACCACTATGTGGGTGATGCTAAGGAGACAGCTCAGAGCTCAGAGGGTAAAGACACTACGGGGTGATGCTGACGAGACGGCTCAGAGCTCCGAGGGTAAAGACACTACGGGGTGATGCTGACGAGACGGCTCAGAGGGTAAAGACACTACGGGGTGATGCTGACGAGACGGCTCAGAGCTCAGAGGGTAAAGACACTACGGGGTGATGCTGACGAGACAGCTCAGAGGGTAAAGACACTACGGGGTGATGCTGACGAGACAGCTCAGAGGGTAAAGACACTACGGGGTGATGCTAAGGAGACAGCTCAGAGCTCAGAGGGTAAAGACACTACGGGGTGATGCTGACGAGACGGCTCAGAGCTCAGAGGGTAAAGACACTACGGGGTGATGCTGACGAGACGGCTCAGAGCTCAGAGGGTAAAGACACTACGGGGTGATGCTGACGAGACAGCTCAGAGGGTAAAGACACTACGGGGTGATGCTGACGAGACGGCTCAGAGCTCAGAGGGTAAAGACACTACGGGGTGATGCTGACGAGACGGCTCAGAGGGTAAAGACACTACGGGGTGATGCTGACGAGACGGCTCAGAGGGTAAAGACACTACGGGGTGATGCTGACGAGACGGCTCAGAGGGTAAAGACACTACGGGGTGATGCTGACGAGACGGCTCAGAGGGTAAAGACACTACGGGGTGATGCTGACGAGACAGCTCAGAGGGTAAAGACACTACGGGGTGATGCTGACGAGACGGCTCAGAGGGTAAAGACACTACGGGGTGATGCTGACGAGACGGCTCAGAGGGTAAAGACACTACGGGGTGATGCTGACGAGACGGCTCAGAGGGTAAAGACACTACGGGGTGATGCTGACGAGACGGCTCAGAGGGTAAAGACACTACGGGGTGATGCTGACGAGACAGCTCAGAGGGTAAAGACACTACGGGGTGATGCTGACGAGACGGCTCAGAGCTCAGAGGGTAAAGACACTACGGGGTGATGCTGACGAGACGGCTCAGAGGGTAAAGACACTACGGGGTGATGCTGACGAGACGGCTCAGAGGGTAAAGACACTACGGGGTGATGCTGACGAGACGGCTCAGAGGGTAAAGACACTACGGGGTGATGCTGACGAGACGGCTCAGAGCTCAGAGGGTAAAGACACTACGGGGTGATGCTGACGAGACAGCTCAGAGGGTAAAGACACTACGGGGTGATGCTGACGAGACGGCTCAGAGCTCAGAGGGTAAAGACACTACGGGGTGATGCTGACGAGACGGCTCAGAGCTCAGAGGGTAAAGACACTACGGGGTGATGCTGACGAGACAGCTCAGAGGGTAAAGACACTACGGGGTGATGCTGACGAGACGGCTCAGAGCTCAGAGGGTAAAGACACTACGGGGTGATGCTGACGAGACGGCTCAGAGCTCAGAGGGTAAAGACACTTATTTGCTCCCAAGCATGATGACCTGAGATCCACCCCTGCTGGGGACCAACAAGGTGGAAAATTGAATCAATTTTTAAAAGTCGTGCTCTGACCTATATATGCACACACAGAGAGAAATAAATGAACAAAATGAAAAACATCAAGAATCCCCTTAGATCCATTTGCCTCTAGTATTCAGGTATCCCTTTGTATAATAGATGTGAACCACGGGTGCGTCTTGAAAACTAGACTAACAGAGTGCCATTAATGTTTATCACAGATTCTGTTTTCAGTTTTACTGATTTAATTACATGTTTTATATGTTTTAATGTTTCTAAGGGATCAACATTTTTCAAAGTAATATTTTATCAACATGTTCTTGGTGATTTTGAAACTACATAGACCTCGACAATGACTGTTACCGACAAGGTGTGACCTACTGCAATTACCATTATCTTTTAGCTTTCCTTAGTCAACTAAAGCAACATAGAGTCTTAGTGCAGACTAGAATATTTCTATAAAGGAAATGTGAAGAGATATAGCTGGTTCTTTGTATCTATGAGTTCCATACTACAAATGAAAAATGTAATCATGAGCTAGTTGTGGTGACACATACCTTCAATCCCAATCTAAAAAAACAAACAACTAAAGTGTAATTAGGCCTATGATAGCTGTGTTAGTATTATTCATACAAACCTAGACGACATTCCCTAAACATAGTATGGTGACTAGGAACACAGCATTTATACTGTATTAGGTGTTATGATGATCTAGGTTATATAAACTATATGGAAGAAGATGTGTAGGGCATATTCAACTACTACATGTTCAACTATACTATATCTTTTTCATATTATATTGTATTAATTTCTCTTGTGGTCTATGTGTGTGGGTGTGCCGTGTTTTTTGTTTTTGTTTTTTGCATGGAGGCCAGAGGACAACTTTCCCAAGAATTGGTTCTCTCCTTCTACCACAAAGGATGGAGCAAGCTGTCAGCTTGGTATCAAATATCTTTACCCACTGAGTGGTCTCACCTTCCTAGTAATGAGTATGTTCAGAAATCATCATATTTTTACAACTTTAAGTTCTATAAATTGTAAGTTGCTGCTGAGATACATTAATTCAGTTACAATCAAAAGGAGACAAAACTAAAAGCCAAAGCATTACCCAAAGAATATATTAGAATTTACTGGAAGCCTCCAAACTTTAGGAGAGTATTTCTGGTAGCACTAAAGAATTAGATTAATTTTTAAATTCCAGTCAAATGCACATTAGCTCTCCTTTACAAATAAATAACTTATATGGTTATTAATTCAGGGGCTGAGGTTGAAAGAATGTACCACCACACCTAACTTTTGAAAACAAATTTTCAAAGCTTTGAAACATTTAGACTTTTCTCCCTATACAAACCTGGGTTCTTAATATTCTTAGTTGAACTATCCCTTCATTTTCTTCTTCTCTCATTCTTTCTGTAGTGAGCTGCAAGCGTCCAATCAAATTTATTTTTCCCCTTTTCTGAACTTTTGCATTTTTTCTGCAAAAAAAAATATGAAAGTGTTAAACATCTTATTACAGACCAATGTCAGAAGTTAGAATTATTCTAAAAATTAACATCCAGTGCTGCCTAAAGGGTTTAGTAACAATCACGACATAAATCTTTCCTTTAAGCAACCCCACCCAGGCTTGTTATGGGGGCTCAGGTATAATATTCAGTTACTGCTTTTAACATCACATAAGTCAAATGATTATTTTAATAAAATCAAAGCACTAAAATTCAGCATGGTACTTTTATTTTAAATCAACCAACATGAACCTCACATTAGGCTGAATTCCTGGTTCACGGAGAAGAGGGTCCCTTCTGTGAAGTCTTTGGGGGAGTTGACTTGAGGTTCGTACAACAAAACTTGCCGTTTGAGCTTGGGAAAAGCTACTAAGGACTATGAGGAAAAAAATACAATTAGCATAGTAAGTTATAAGGAGTGCTAAGATCAACTCTACAACACAGGCAACAATGACTTCTAGACAAACCTGCAAGCCAAACTTTAACATAACAGCTTTATGTGCATGCAAAGTAAATGGATTATAAAAAGGAGAGAAAAGATTTGGTTCTAGAATGTGATAAATGTTCTTTTACTACGTGTAGTGAGTCAAAAACTGGTCGGTCATAGAACCCTGTCTGCGAGGGATATTCAGGCAGTTTACTCCATTGGAAATAGTTTATTCTAGAATTTCAATTACAGAGTAAGCATGAAATGCAATTATAATCAAGAAGAACTAAAACAAATCAACCAAAACAAAGTAACTCAATCTCTCCCTCTTTTCTTTCTCAGGTACTTTTCTACTTTGGTAATTTTCTTTTCTTTCTTTCTTCCTTTCTTTTTAACGATAGATTCCTCAATATTGTGAATTTTTTTAGTTGAAAGTCATATTCAGAGTGTTATGAATTAAAAAATTAACAGTGGAAAAAATAGAAAGCCGTGGGGTGGAGGCACATGCCTTTTAGTCCTAGCACTGGGAAGACAGAGTCAGGCTGAGTTCAAAGAGCATGTACTACAGTCAAAGCTACAAAGACAAACCCTGTCTCAAAAACCCCTAAATCACACCCCCCAAAAATTTTTTTTACAATGGCTTTAGTATGTAGTTCAGTGGTAGAATGCATGCCTAATGTATGGAAGGCACTGAATCTAACTCTCAGCACCAAAATTCTAGTTACACTCCGGGCAGTGGTGGCGCACGCCTTTAATCCCAGCACTCGGGAGGCAGAGGCAGGCGGATCTCTGTGAGTTCGAGACCAGCCTGGTCTACAGAGCTAGTTCTAGGACAGGCTCCAAAACCACAGAGAAACCCTGTCTCGAAAAACAAAAAAAAAAATTATAGTTACACAAGTGATTCACATATTCTCAACTATCTAACACGACAAACAGAAGATCAGACAAACCCATAAAGTCCTTCTGAGTTCAGCATCAGGGAGTTCCGTTGCAAGCTTTAAATTTTCAAAGCTTATCTTCTCTCTGGGCCTTTGGTTCCATGCAAACAACACAGCCAACTGAAATGTGGTTACTTCCAAATCATACTGACCTACTTCATTCTTAAATGTTATCTGTAACAGATAATGAGGCTTTAATAAGTAATTTCTTCATGAAGCTTGCTCCAGTATCTAGTAATATGTACATGACAGACTAGGGAAAAATAGGTTGCTAATTTTCTTCCAAGACCCATTCTTCCTTCCTAATAGTTAATAAATTTTAGAAGACCTCTAACCCATCTACCAGCTTCAATGAGGTCATGTGACTTCATTCTGTCCAATGTGTTTCAAGTAGAAACTGATAAAAATATCTACCTCCTCCTTTCCCTTTCTTTTTGCAGGCTGAGAGAGTTAGGGATCAGATAAAATTCTACAGTAAGGGGCTCAAGAAATGGCTCAGTGGTTTAGAGCACTGGCTGCCCTTTCAGGACATGGGTTCAATTCCCAACACCCACATGGTGACTCTCAACCACCTATAATGGGATCTGATGCCCTCTTCTATCTCACAGGCATACATGCAAATATCACTCATATGCATAAATAAATACTTAATACATAAATAAACCTTTTAAAAAATGATTCTATAGCCCAAGTCACTGAAATTTGAAAACCGTGTACCTAAAACTAGGGACAAAGCCACTGTTTTTGTTCTTAACATTTTTTTTGTCTTTTATCTTACAACAACATTTACTTTTACTAGGCGGTGGTGGCACAGGCCTTTAACCCCAGAGCACTAGGGAGGCAGAGGCAGGCGGATCTCCGAGTTCAAGGCCAGCCTGGTCTACAAGAGATAGATCCAGGACAGGCTCCAAAACTACAAACAAACCCTGTCTTGAAAAAAACAAAAAAAAATTACTATAATTTTGCAAATGTGTATGTTTTGCTTGTATACATGCCTACACGCCACACATGTGCAGTATCCGTAGAGGACAAAAGAGGGCATCAACTCTCTGGGACTGGAGTTCCAGATAGTTGGGAGTCACTGGGAACTGAACCACTGAACCATCCCTCCAGCCCTTAGATAACTCCTGCCAGCACCCAAATGATAGCCCATGTACTTACAATTCCATTTGACATGAGATGATGCCAATGTAATTTTCTACCACTATGATTTTTTTTATAAAATTCTTCTACCTCAGGTATCAAATCCTCCAGTTCAGTAGGAAGTGAGACAAAGACTTTCTCAGAGCTTCTAGACCAGGCACCAGCATTCAGAATCTTTATATTAACTGAATCAGCTGCAGGTAAGAAAATCAGAAATTATAAATAGTTGGACAAGTTAAAAAAAATTTGCTTTGGTTTTCAAAACAGTGTTTCTCTATATAACAGTCCCCACTACTCTGGAACTCACTTTGCAGACCAGGCTGGCCTCGAACTCATTTGAGATTCACCTGCCTATGCCTCCCAATGCTGGGGATTAAAGACATGGGTCACCACAGCCAGGCTTAACAAGTAAAATTTTACAGAATAAAAACAAGGATGAAGCTTTTGTTAAAAGGGTCCTTTTTATATTTTGAGATAAGTATTCATAGACCATATTTTGATAAGCAGCTCTGAGATGGATTTTATAAAAATCTTTTAATATTTACTTTTTTCTTTTTTTTAAAAAAAGATTTATTTATTGTGTTCTGCCTGCAGGTATGCCTGCACAGCAGAAGAGTGTACTAAATCTCATTATAGATGGTTGTGAGCCACCATGTGGGTGCTGGGAATTGAACTCAGGACCCTGAAAGAACAGCCAGTGCTCTTAATCTCTGAGCCATCTCTGCAGCTCTCCAGCCAGCCCTCCCTCCCTCCTTCTTTCCTTCCTTCCATTATTAATTTTTGTTTTTTTGAGACAGGGTTTTTCTGTGTAAAGCTTCCAAGTCTGTCCTGGAATCCACTCTGTAGACCAGGTTGGCCTTTAAATAACTGAAGAAGATACTCTTTTATTAAGCTTAAACACACGCTTCCATTTAATTATAAATAATACCTGGTAATGCCAACTTATTATTTTTGTGCATTTCCTTAAAAGCTTGATTCAAGTCTTCAGATACTTTAATGTCCTGGAACATTCTGGCGAGCTTGTTCACATAATCTGCTGGCATACCAACTTCCTACAAAAACCAAAGACAGAAAGACATTAATAACCATATAATTTGACATAGCAATAGGAAAAAACTTATAATCTTTTTTTCCAAATTACCACACTTGATAAATCTTTACTTTTTTTCATATGCATTGGTGTTTTGCCTGAACATATGTCTGTGTGAGGGTCTTGAATCCTCTGGAACTGGAGTTAAAGTAGTTTTGAGCTGCCATGTGGGTGCTGGGAATTGAAACTGGGCTTTCTGGAGGAGCAGCTACTGCTCTTAACCACTGAGTCATCTCTCCGGCCACAGGGGAAAAAAACTTGTTTAGAAAAAAGAAAAATCTTGTTATTATTTGAGGTTCTGGGGACTGAACCCAGGTCCTAATGCATGCTGAGAAGCTCTCTAGTCCTGAGCTTCATCCCTGTGCTGTAAGAAAACATCTCTTCTCCTTGTCAGAATATAATGTAATATCTGTTACATTGGATTCTTAGAAAATAAGCAGGATAGTTTTAGACAGTCTTTGCTTTGTAAAATTCCAGGATGCATGGATCTCAGTTACTGCAATGTGAACAAAATCAGCTCCCAACTCAGCTCAACTCTGGATGACACCTTTAACAGCTCAATCAGAAAAGCAGGACAAAGACTGTCAGAAGGACATCAGTACAGCTGAGTCAGAGCATCCTAAGGGCCTAGACTTCATCAATAACCTAAAAAAGAAAACCCAGAGGGTGGCTTTGATAGATTAGAGGATAATGATCCTCTAAGCCTCCATTTCTTGACACAAAGGCATGTATCACCACTCCCAGCCTTTCATAAAATCAGAGCGGCTGCAATTTTATTTATTTATTGGTTTTTTTTTTTCAAGGCAGGGTTTCTCTATAGCTTTGGAGCCCGTCTTTTAACTAACTTTTGTAAACCAGGTGGGCCTCAAACTCACAGAGATCCGCCTGCTTCTGCCTGCTAAGTGCTGGATTAAAGGTGTGCCTCATCACTGCCACACTACACAGTGGCTGCAATTTATTTATAAATATTTCTATAGTTCCAAGTATCTAGTACCAAAGACATGTTAAGAGTTGGTCATTTCACCCTGGATACTGCTTAAATGAATTCAGTTAAAACTGAGAGAGGGTGAGAATGGAAGCTCAACAGCAAAAATAAAGCAGGCTTAAAACTTCAGAAAAGGGCTGGAGAGATGGCTCAGCGGTTAAGAGCATTCATTGCCTGCTCTTCCAAAGGTCCTGGGTTCAATTCCCGGCAACCACATGGTGGCTCACAACCATCTGTAATGAGGTCTGATGCCCTCTTCTGACCTGCAGACATACACACTGACACAATATTGTATACATAATAAATAAATAAATATTTTTAAAAAAAACTTCAGAAAAATCACCTTATTAGATCAATATTATATATTTGATCATATATTCTTATAAAATGAATCTAATTGATACTACTAGTGATACAAAAACACATTATTTTACTACACGTGTGAATCACGTGCTATATATATATATATAAAAAAGACATTAAAAACAAAAACAAAACACCAAAAAAAAAAAAACTACTTTTAGGCAATTGAGATGGCCAATCAGGCAAAAGTGCTTTCAGAAGGACCTGATCATCTGATTCAATCCCTGGGACCCAAAGGTAGAAAGAGAAAGCAGACTCCTGCAAGCATATCCTTTTACCTCTGATGCCTGCTCCTCACCGCACCCCCAGAAAACGTGAAGAAATCGCTGTACTTACTCTTAGCCACTCCACCATGTTTTCTTCAATCTCACTATCAGCAGAGATGTCCAGTATGAGACGTCGGGTAAGATGAGCTTTGTGATACCTCATAAAGACATCCTTATTTTGTACATATTTAAGTACCAAGAGCTGAACAAAAGACAAAGTTATTTTAAATTCTTATGTTCTCAGCCATTTGTGTCATGTAGACCTTCCTGTATTCCCCAATAGCCAAGATGTGGAGATTTACAAAAACATAAACAGAGGCCTATTAACTCCTATAATACAAAGTTAACAAATTTGAAACTTTTTGTTTTTTTAAGACAAGACAGGTTCTCTATGTAGTCCTGATGTCCTGCAACTCACTCTGTAGACTAGGCTAGACTCAAACTCAGAGGTCCACCTGCTACATGCCTGGCTGTATATTTCAGACTTTAACCAGTTAATCTTTTAGTTCCTACTACTAAGTTTTTCAGATTTTATATATGCATGATAAGAATACATTATGGGAAAACTCATCATATTCTCTTCTTTTGTGATACCAATCATCTTTCTAGGCCTTTCTGTCTGATCCCACCTCTGCACTCCTGGGCAATCATTTCACTCACAAACAACGAGGAGGACCCCAACGACAAAACAACAACTAACTTTCCTATACTCTCACTTGTCCCCATGTGTCTTAGGCTCTCACAAAAAGGAGTGAAAAAAAAAAAGCTCCACTGATGGAGGAAGGTCATTGGTTAAAATAAAAGAAGCTGCTTGGCTCTCATTGGTTAGGAGATAGGTGGGAGGAGTAAACAGAACAAAACGCTGGGAGGAAGAGGAAGTGAGGTCAGACTCCACAGCTCTGCTCTCTGGAGCAGACGCAGGAGAGACGCCATGCTACCTGCTCCAGGGAAGACGCACGCTATGACGCTCTGACCCAGGATGGACTTAGGCTAGAATCTTCCCGGTAAGACCGGTGCTCACAGATTGTTAGAGATGGGTTGATTGGGATATCAGAATTAGCCAGTAAGGGCTAGAGCTAAGGGCCAAGCAGTAATTAAAAGAATACAGTGTCCGTGTAATTATTTCGGGGCATAAGCTAGCCAGGCAGGGCAGGCGGCTGGGGTGTTTGGGGACGCAGCCCCGCCGCTGCTCCTTATTACAACACTCCACTTGCTTTTTTGTTCTTTAACAGAAACCAACCTAATGCGCCAGGTGGTGGTGGCGCATGCCTTTAATCCCAGTAAGAGGCAGAGACAGGCGGGGTATCTATAGGTTCAAGGCCAGCCTGTCTACAGAGCGAGTTCCAGGACAGGTTCTAATGCTGCAGAGAAACCCTGTCTTTGGGGGGGGGGGAAATCACCTACTGCATCAAGACAGAGCCAGAAGTGTTAAAACTCCAGTACTCAGGAGACAGAGGCAGGCTGATAATGAGCTAAGGTAAACCACCTACATTAGAGAGAACCATTCTTAAAAAGCACAAGGCTGGAGATATAGCTAAATGGCATAGTATCTGTCTAACACATACAGGCCCACCTGAATCTCCAACATCATACATGGGCAAGAGACCACACCTGGGAAAGGGTATGAACACACAATAAATGGTATTTTCAGGAAGCTATTGAACAAAAAATTTTAGGTACAACTAAATACCTTATGAAAGTGTAACACTGTAAAACTTTTGTTTACAGATAAATACTTATTTCTTTGTGTTATATGCACATGTGTGCAATATGGAGGCCAGGTTGACATCTAGCACCTGGAACTTTCCACTATTTCTCTGCACTTTTCTAAAATTTATTTTCTGTGTATGGGTGTTCCTGCATGTCCCACAGGCATACAGAGCCTGTGGAGGCCTGAAGAGGATATTAGATCTTTTAGAACTAGAGTTACAGACGGCTGAAAACTTGGTCCTCTGTAAGAACAGCCAGTGCTCCTTACTACTGAGCCATCTCTCCAGCCCCTCTTATTTTCTGGGACAGAGTTTCTCATGGACTCAACAAGGCTACTCAGAAGGCCTTAGAATCCACCTGTTTTATGCCGAATGCTTACCCCCAGTGCTAGGTTACAGTTGCTCATCTCCACAATCAGCTTTTGGCTTTAGTTGTATTTTATATTTACTTTATGTACATTGGTGTTCAGTGCTCTGGAAACTGGAGTCACAGACATCTGTGAGCTGCCATGTGGACGCTAGGAATTGGATCCAGGTCCTTTGGCAGAGCAGCCAATGCTCTTAATGACTAAGCCATCTCTCCAGCCCCTCAGCTTTTGGCTTTTTTACATGAGCGTTGAGGTTCCAAATTCAGGTCCTCATGCTTGCAGAGCAAGCACTTCTAAATCCATTAAGCCAAAGTTAAGTTAGTTTATTTAAGAACATAAAATATAGCAAAATATCTATTTCTTCCTTCACAGGAGGACAATGCTGCCTTGGAAGAGAATCCTCATCCTCTCCTTACTGGCACTGCTTAAACTTCTAGAGAAACACACACATGCCCATTCCTGGATGGCATTCTAAAGACAGAAGCTGAAGAGGTTCCAAGCATTCCTATGTCTCATTTTAATCCTTCAAACATATGCTTTGTGCCTTGGCTAAGTATGCCCCAAAGCATGCCTGCTATATTTCTTTCCTAGTTAGACTTATTGAACGTGCTCAGGACTATATGCCTTACCTTGACGTGTTTTCCTAGATGAATTTATAAAGACCTCCATATAACATCTCCATACTTTGTTGTAGAACATTGATTTTGATACAACAGTTTCTCCTTACAGGAAATAAGTCTTTAATGATTTAAAAAAAAATACTGATTAAAAACATCACTTCTGGGGCTGGAGAGATGGCTCAGAGGTTAAGAGCACTGACTTCTCTCCTAAAGGTCGAGTTCAATTGTTAGCAACCACATGGTGGCTCACAACCATCTATAGTAAGATATGGTGCCCTCTGCTGGCCTGCAGGCAAACATGCACTGTTTATATAACAACATAAAAATATATATACTTACCACTTCTTTAAGTTTTGCTTCAATCTCTTCAGAGGTTAGTTTTTTGCTTAATGGTGTTTTCCTTAACAACATGTCACAGTAATTGGCGAGCAACTCAGGGCACTTCGATTCAGGCTGGGTTTTCAACCCCACTCTAAAAATACAAAAGCAGTTTTTTACTACAATATCATGATCAGATGATGATCTGATCATGAGCAGATCATGAGCATCTGCTTCTAAAATGATTTTTCTTCATCTCCAAAGCACTGGTGATGAGCTGTCAATGGGCACCGTGAAGACACAAACAACAGGACATATGTTAACAGTGGGTTCACCCTTTGGTCTGCAATGGGAAGAGCTGATCACTAATCAAAGTATAAACTGAGCTGATTCAACCTATGCTGCCGTTATGCTAAGAATCAGTCTTTAACTGGTTTATCACTACATTTAAGAAGTGTCAGGTAGGTGGTGGTGGTGGCGCACGCCTTTAATTCCAGCACTTGGGAGGCAGGTGAAACTGAGTACAAGACCAGCCTGGTCTACAGAGAGAGCACCAGGACAGCTAGGGCTGCAGAGAAACCCTGTCACTCTAAGCTAGCATGACCACCAAAAGCTCTATTGCCCTATGGCAAACAAGATTTCTTGAAAAGCAGGGAAACTGTCCTCCCAGCATTTATCTGATTGTTTCAGCTCTTCTCAGCAGACACCTAGGCCTACCATCAAGTGCTTCATTCCTCCTCACAGATGAATGTCCTATATAATCTGGATGCTACTACAGGTTTACTCTATGTGGTAAATTAATATTGGTTGGCAATGTGATTTCACGGAGAAACACCTATTGGCACCTGCTGGATTTGTCTGTGAGACTGTTTTCAGTCTCTGGTATGAAGTCAGATAGTGAAGTCTCAGAGGCTGTTGTTAGGTAGCCTCACTGGACACAGTAGGGCAGCAGGCTGGGGTAGGCGTGGGTGTCCAGACAGCTGTCTCTTCCCTGGCCCACTCCTGGTAGTACCCCAATGTTTCCTCCTGTCTTAATGCAAGTTAATGTTATACCTCCCTGCCATGATGGACTGACAAAACACAATAAAGCCTTTTTCCTTTTGAATTACTTATTTTTTAAGATTTGTTATTATTATTTTTTCTTACATTATGTTTGAGGCAGGCTCTATAAAGTCTAGATTGGCCTCAAAGTCAAGATCCTGTACCACACACCAGCATTGCTATGAAATGCTAGTTTTTAGCTACGAACTGTAGTAGATTCTATCCAGTAACTGGCGAGACTTAGAACTACTAGATGTGTCAAGATCAGATTAGTCCAAATTCCAAGTTTCCATTTTTCTCTAATTTTTACTTAGTATAAACCAATTCACTTTACCAACAAGAAATAGTTTCGTTGTTATTGGTGTTTTGTTTTTCAAAACAGGTTTTAGCTGTGTATCCCTGGCTGTCCTGGAACTCACTCTGTTAGACCAGGCTGGCCCCCCAACTCTCAGAGATCTGCCTGTCTCTGCCTCCCTAGTGCTGGGATTAAAGGCATATACCGCAACTGTCCTGTGATTTATTTTCTTTTTAAATTAAAATTAAAAATTTAAGTTAGTATAAAAAGTAATGGGTTTCTTTTACTTATTTAATTAATCTATTTATGTGTGTGGGTATGTGAAAATCAGAGAGAGAATTTGCAGAAGTCAACTCTCACCTATCATGTGGGCTACGGGGATTGAACCCAGATTATCTGGCTTGGCAGCCAATATCTTCACCAGTTTAACCATCTGGCAGGCCACATACAGGCTTCACTCTGACATTTTGTGCATGTGTGTCACGCCCACTCCCCATCCCTGCTCTGGCTGATCCCTCCCTGCTCTAGCTCGTTTCCAGGCTCCGCCTTCATGGTATATGCATTCTCTTACTACTTCACCTGCCCACTTCTGAGCTGGAGGTCAAACCCAGGGCTATCTATTTGGTAGACATGCTTTACCAAGGAGATTCAAAATTCAAAATTCACATTAAAATTAATTTCCCCTTTTATATCATTATGATAAAACACTTTGGGTAACTAATAAAGGGAAAACAGGCAGAGATTCTAAAGACTCCGAACAAAATGTATTTCCAACATTCAAAACATTCAATTATTTTGGTAAAAGAGTTCTAATAGCAGCAGGTAGCAAATATTCTAACAACAACAAAAACCAAACCGAGCAAGGAAAAACACTGAAGCACTTCAAGGCTGGAAACAAGGGTCTCTGTAGACAAACTTTCTTAAATTCAAAGAAAGCCAGGTGTGGTGGCCCAGGCCTTTAATCTTAGCGCTGGTAGAAGAATGAGGCTTTCTGTAACCAGGCCAGCCTGATCTACATAGTAAGTTCCAGGTCAACCAGGGTTACACAGTGAAAAAACAAATTCAAAAATTAAAAAGGTTATGGAGCTCAGAGGTGGTCCAGTGGTTAGGAGCAATGGCTGCTCTTCCAAAGGATTGATCGTGAGCTCACACATAGTGACTCACAACCAGCTGTAAATCTAAGGTCAAAGGATGTAGCTCAGTTGGTAGAGTATTTAGCACATAAAAAAGCCCTTGGTTAAATTCTCAGCATAGAACAAACTAGGCTAGGTGCCCTGAATCTGTAATCCTAGCACTCAGGAGAAGAGACAGAAATATTAGCAGTCTTTTAAGCTCCTCCTTGGCTACACAGGGGGTTTGAGAACATCCTGGGACACAGACCTTTTCTCAATAACAAATAATACCAACAATTAGAACTTAAAAGCAAACCTAAGAAAAGCCTAAACTTACCAGGGAAACAAGGCACCTTGATCACCCAGCACCCCAGTAATGTGTCTCCCAAAGAATTATTTTTTAAAAAGAGTGTAGAAGCTTACCCTTTCTGCTTCATAGGTAATTCAAGTTTAAATATGGTAGCATCATTAACAACTGCTTTGTATGCCTGTAAAAAGAACCCAATTTGAAATAGAATGACATTTAATATTTAAAATATACAAAGAAACAACTTAACATGAACCAGATGTTTACTCAGGTTTTGTGTGTGTGTGTGCTGGAATTGGATGAAGGCTGCAAAATTAAGTATATGCTCTTTTATTTTTACTAGTACATCCATCTAAATGACTCAGCACTTCTTTAACTTTATCTTTAACTTAAACTTTATCACTACTGGGGTGGGGGTAGGCACAGACAGTTTATGTGTGCTGTGGTGGGAACTCTCTTCTACTTTCAAGAGTTCTAGAGAACACTCAGGCCCATTCCCAACAAATGATATATATGTTCTCCCATTTCACTGAGAATGCTCCCATGGAAAGCAAAGACAATCTGAAAGCCACTCCAGGAGCTCCAAGGCCAGAGGATGAGAAAGCATCAACTGTGTGCCACAGAGGGGCCCACAGATAAAGGCAGCTACTGACCCTGATGCCCTCCCTCATTTTGAGAAAAACATCTCTGGGAAGTTGCCTGTTGACTTCTCTACTCACATGTGGCTTGGCACGCACAACCTCACTCCCCCCCTAAATAAATAACTCTGCTTGGGATGAGGTATGGAGAACAGTGATGTAGAGCAGGGAAGGTCTTAAAAGGATGAATAAAAATTCAAATATCAGAAACCTTCAAGACAAAGGGGCAACACTCATGAAAAACTAAGGAGGGAGCAGCTCACTGAGTGAATCCCAGCTCACAGGTACCTGCAGCTTACTGGAAGGAACTGAATAATAAACTGCTGTAAGTGAGCTGCTGCCCACACTCCTAGTTCTCAGCTTAGCAACATGATGACACTGCTCATTGAGCCATCTTTTGTGATAGTGCACTTTTACACAAAAGTCCTTAGAGAAACACTACCTTATCTCTTGCAGTAAGGAAACGAGGATCATCTTGAAAAGCTTCTTTGACAAGTTTGCTGAATCTATTAAACAGAGTAAGCAATTGCTCCACGTACTTCTCGGAGTCCTGGGAAAAAGGTTTTGCATTTCAGCTTTTAAAAGGGAAAATATATGCAACAACAAAGTACTATTCTAAAAGAGACTAAGGCTTTAAAATTGGGAAGATTTCTTTTCTTAAAAGTAAAACTGAAAAATATTTCAAATTACTGTTTTGCTGTTTCAACCACAACTTTAGACGTGATGTTGGATATACACGACTCCTGCCATCTAAGGAACTTACAGTAGTGATGGTCTCAGCAGCTGCCACCATGTCTGCTAGGCCAGCACTAATGATGTGCTCCTCCAAATCCTTCAACATTGGATCTATTCCATTAGGAACTTTGTCCATCAGCGAAAACATCAAATGTAACTCTGAAAAAAACCACAACACATTCACAGAATTACTTTATACATTAAATTTCTTTCTTGCCTTTTGTTTTATGCCGGGGTCACTAGGTAACCCTGGCTGTTACTATGTAGTGCAGGTTGCCCCTCAGACTCACAGAAATCTGCCTACTGATGCCTCCCAATCTGTGCGACACTACACGGAACTATGGCTTCAGTAAGCAAGATCCTGTAGAAATGCTACTTTGGAGTTTGAAATATACTATTGGGTATCCTGTGGCTATAATTTGTTTAAAAGAAAGTAATTTTCTTTTAAGAATCTAATTAAAAGCGATCTTTTATAGCCAAGGCAACCTGACTGGACCTCCAAAAAACGAAAAAAGATTTTTTTAAAAAAAAACAAAATGATGCTGGGTGTAGAGGTAGACAGGACTGATATTTTATGGACACTCTAGGCTAAAGCAAGTTCTGGGGTAGCCTGAGGTACAAAGTAAGATCATATATCTTGAGGGAGAGAGAGAACACAAATTTACACATAAGACTACTATTCATAAAGCAAGTGTAATGTTAAAAGGACTAAAAACAAGAATTATAAAATTTTGTATCAGAGTTAACATAAAACTGTATAAAATTTATGAAGCACTGAACTGACATTCACACCGCCTTACTTTACAGTGCTGATCACAAAATGAACTGTTTGGACCAGTTTGGACCAGTATGGACCGGATGTAACTGGTCAAAGTCATTCTCAGCTGCATGGCAGTCCTGGCCTTGCCCAGACACATGGGATCCAGACTCAATGGGTTTTGAACTGAAGTGAATTGAAATACATCCTTTAAGAGTAGCTACGCACTGGACTCCAGACACAGACACAGGACAATCTGAACAGTACACATAGAAATTTTAATGTGGTTTTGTTCAGGGTGGTAAAGCTGAGTAATTATTTTCATCTTTATATATACCTGCTACTGCCCAAAACACAACGTAATTAAGAAAACGTTAATTTTTGTGTGGGGGAAAATAAAGAGATTTTTGGATTTGTGGGGTGGTTTTCTTGGGGGGGCGGAGGGTTCAAAACAGGGTTTCTCTGTGTATCCCTGGCTGTCCTGGAACTCACTCTGTAGACCAGGCTGGCCTCAAACTCAGAGATCTAAGATTAAAGGCACGTGCCATCACCTCTCAGCAGGATAAACATTGTTAACACAGTTTTATACTATTAGAGTGCATGCACACATGCATACATGCCTGAGTGAAACCTAAATACGTGAAAGTCAGATGACAACTTGTGGTAGTCAGTTCTTTCCTTCCATCATCTGGCTCTGGAGGCTGAACTCCGGTCATCAAGGCCCACTGAGCCATCTTTATTAGTTTCTAAGAATCCACCAAATTTCTACACAAAAGTCAAATACTCAGTTGCAGAGTGGGGGTAGGGGGTGAAACAGGGTTCCTCTGTGTAACAGTTCTGGCTGTCCTGGAACTCACTTTGTAGACCAGGCTGGCCTTGAATTCAGAGATCCACCTGCCTCTGCCTCCCAAATGCTAAGATTAAAGCCGTGTGCCTGGCAGCTCAGTTCTAGTCTATACTGCATTTCTACAACTTATACTAGCCTTTAAAAGCACAGTTTACCTTAGTTATATTCAGGAGGAAATCCATCCCAGTCTCTAAGAACAACCCAACAGCAATTAATTAAGCGATTTGCTTAAGATACTCTCTTAAGAGGTTATGTCTGGAAGTGAGATTTTACCTACTTTCAGTTTCATTTCGTTTTATCATGCCTTGGCATTCTGCTAAAATAGTCTCTTTAAATGAGGTCACCAGCGCATTTACACAGCACTCCATGAGCTGAAAAACAGCAAAAACAATTAACAGTTAATAATAACCTTTACAGAATACTTATATTGGTTCAACAGTAAGAAAAAAGAAAGTACACTGAAAGTATACTTTACCTACCTTGATGCAGGTTTACTGTTAACATATGGATGAATAAATAAATCACACTAAAGCAAAACTATAGAACTGAGGTTCTCTTTAAAATATAATTCAAGCCGGGCGGTGGTGGCGCACGCCTTTAATCCCAGCACTCGGGAGGCAGAGGCAGGCGGATCTCTGTGAGTTCGAGACCAGCCTGGTCTACAAGAGCTAGTTCCAGGACAGGCTCCAAAACCACAGAGAAACCCTGTCTCGAAAAAACCAAAAAAAAAAAAAATATATATATATGTATGTATGTATGTATATATATATATATATATATATAATTCAAAATAAATAAATAAATAAAACTAAAAAATATACAAAAATTCAAAAAAGGGTGAACTTTACCTAACTCCTACTAGCTAGTGAAATCTATTAGAATCCTGTAGGAATAAGCCCAGCCCCTTAGGGGGCGTGTTCGCCTCGGGCGAATGTTTACTTATAAATTGGGCAAGCGGGAGCCTGCGCGCCCCTTCTGCTTTCCTGGTCTCCCCAGGAATGGTGGTTCTGTAAGTCTATTTCCCCATTAAAGCTGTATATATTTTTACAATCTGTCTGCATTCATTTATGCCGTTACAGAATCCTAATACTCCACATAATTCAAAAACTAGTAATACATTCTACAAACCACTGTGTAATGCCTGAACACTAGGACTCCAGGCTAGCTGGCCCTAAAGCTTCCCAGCCATTCTCCTGCCTGTATCCCATCATTGTCTTAGGAGTAGGGTAATTACAGATGTGTCACACTGAACCTGGCATTTTACATGGATTTTGGAAAATGAACTCAGGTCAGGAGACTTTCATTTTCTGTCCTTTCGTTGGCAATTTTATATTTTTCAAATGTTTTAGACTTGGTTGTTCTATAACAACACAACTCACCTGCATAGCAAGTATTGAACCCACTGAGACACCTCACCAGGCCATGAGGGATGACTTTGACCAAGGAATACCTGTTTAAAAATATACAATGGCCCTGACTTCTGAATAAGCCCAAGCCTAGCTATAAGTTTCTATTAAACAACCACTAAATTAGCTCAACTTCTTTGGATCAAAATTACTTTAACTACTAAAATCCATATAGCCCTCTCCAAGAAAAAACAGGGTGAAAGATTCTACTCAGTGTGATGTTTGTTCCAAGAATAAAATTAGCATGACTATCACAAAATTGAAGAATTCAAAAAAGGTCATGAGTAAAATCCCACTGATCTTTAGATATACTTAAGGAGCATGATAAAAGATTAAATACTGAGCCGGGCAGTCGTGGCACATGCCTTTAATCCCAGCACTTGGGAGGCAAAGGCAGTTGAATCCCTGTGTTCGAGACCAGCCTGGTCTACAAGAGTTAGTTCCAGGACAGCTAGGACTGTTACACAGGGAAACCCTGTCTCAAATAACAAAACAAAAAAAAGTTTAAAAAGTTAAAATACTGGACATTCCACATAGTGAAGACTAGAAAGTTCAGAATAAGATACCATTGCAGATGTATTTTTCAAGGGAGAAGAAAATTATAACCAATTATCAATACCAGTTAAAGAAATAAAAAAGAGAAGTGTGAGAAGCTGGAGAGATGGCTATGAACACTGTCTGCTCATAGATTTAAGATTTAGAGATTCGAGGCATCAGTTCCAGGGACCCACGACCCTCATCTGACCTCCACAGGTACCATATATACAGTGCACATACACAAATGCAAACCACTCAAACATATGAAATAAGTTTGAAAAGAACAAAAGAGGAAATGTCATTAGTGTCTGCATTTGCCACCCCTGTGCTACACCAGAAGGAAACCAATTGCTTACTGATGCAGCAGAGTTGAATACTTACTGCTTCAACAGAGTTACATTCTCGCCTTGTTTCTAAGTAACGGAGTGCTCTTTTTTCTTCTTCTTTTAATTTAGCATCTGCCTGTCCAGAAGCAAAATAGCAATCATTTTAAGAATATCAGGAAACTAGATAAACTATAAAATGCAATAAATTCTGACTTACATATTTCATGTAATTCTGCACACCATTTTGTTGTAAATACGAGGGTGCCTGTGTTCTATAAAATCGCTCTGTTGAGTCCAAGTATGCCTTCTCAAAATTATCCCTATAGATCTGAAGCTTGTCCTCAGGATTAGAACAAAGGTTAACTGAAACGCAAAAGATAAAGCTGTTTTAATTATTTTTGACTATAACAAATGAGTAACATACTAAGGTATGGTTGTAAGAGTCTAGAAAACTTCCAAAGATTATTGCACAAAGCAGTAAACTAATAAATTTTATAGTCATGTAAAACATTTTTTTAAGAGGCTGCTTTCTAAGTGATGATCATAGAGCCATTCATAGAACAAATGGCATTTTAATGGAATCTTCAGGAATAAAAAGGATTTACAAAGTCAGAATACGAAAACCAATACCCAGAATAACAAAAACACAAGTGTATTGACCAAGCTACCTAATAGGATGATAATGAAAACAGCATGGAAAGCCTCAAGTCTGAATTTAGCATGAGATACCCTTAAAGGGTAGAAAGTAGAGTGCTGGTGTGACGGTTCACATAAAGGCACGCGCCGCCCAGCCTCATGGCTTAAATTCAACCCGAGACCCACATGGTGGGGAGAACTGACTTCTACAAGTCGTTTTCTAACCTACACACATACAGGGGGAGGAGGGGAGGAGAGACAGAGGAAAGAACATGGCACGCACATGTCCACACACAAATAAAAACAAAATAAAATTGGGGGAAAGTGCTGGGGTTATAGTTTATTAGCAGAGTGAAGGCATAGCATGTATGAGGCCTGAGGTTTAATTTCCAGTGTGGAAAAAAATTAAGAACATTTAAAGTCTAGATGTAGAATTTAAACCAGTGGTAGATGAAATAAAAAGGAACAATTTCAAAATACTAAGGGAAAGAAATCTAAAGATTTGAATAAAACACAGCAACAAGATGGAAAAACAGCTATGGGATTTTTTCAAACTGTTTATGCGTTTTTCTCATGAAAATACTCCATCTACTGGGCACACATATAGATGTGGATGGTCAGGAAGATGACTTTTCATTAAATTGTACAATTATGACGAACAGAAATATGCCAGCATATGCTTCATATAAATAGATCTATTTATTGTTCTACGAAGACTGTAAGACATGTAGAAGCCTGTTTTGTTTCTTTACTCAGATTAACATAAGAAAACAACAATTTTTCCCCAGTCTAAGAAGACAAGCTACACACATTTAACTGATTTAAGACCTCAGAACAGCCAGGCGATGGTGGCGCATGCCTTTAATCCCAGCACTCAGGAGGCAGAGGCAGGCGGATCTCTGTGAGTTCGAGACCAGCCTAGTCTACAAAGCTAGTTCCAGGACGGGCTCCAAAGCCACAGAGAAACCCTGTCTCGGAAAGGAAAAAAAAAAACAAAAAAATCAAAAAAAACCTCAGAACAATTTCAAACTAGACAGTATCTCTTGTGAATTGTAATGGATTGTAAGTTAAAGACTTTACAGATATGCACAAGGACAGAGTCACAGGTGTCTAAACCAAGGTTATTAGTATAAAGCAACTTAAAATACTTCGTGTTTCTCTTTCCAAGTGTGGCTGATAAAGACCTACTCCTGTCAGGTAGTGCTTGTGCGAGCCTTTAATCCCAACACCTGAGAGGCAGAGGCAGGCAGCTTTGTGAGTCCAAGGCCAGACTACTCTACAAGAGCTAGTTCCAGGATAGGCTCCAAAGCTAGAGAGAAACCCTGTCTCGAAAAACAAAAACAGAAACAGAAAAAAGACCTACTTCCCTGCACAAATTCTTCAGCAGCTTGTCTCACTGGGCATTATGTATGCCCTCCCCTCAGGTCACAGCCTGTACTCCAGCAACCTTGAGGCCCAGGCTGCCATGGTTACTCAGTCCCCACAACAGTAGCATTTGTAACCTTTTATACTGAAAAAGTTTGTTCCTGAACGTGTATGTGTATGTGTGTGTGTGTGCGTGTGTGTGTATTTGTGTATCAGCTAGGTAAACAAAGAAGCTAGAGAGAATTGCAACAGAACAAGAGCTGGAAAGAATAAAGGGCCGACCATCAGATCATGTATGTGAGTCTTTTACCTTCAGATAGACAGAAAAATTTTCTTACTGCTGCTCTGAAGACATTCTTTTCTGCAACTGGGGTGCAGTCCTGAGAGCTGGTCTCACAGGCTGCAGCAAGGACTTCATGTGAGATATACTACACTCAGTAAAATGAAGCATGAGTAAGACACTTAAGAAAATTATGCCAGGGAGAAACAATTACTATGAATCACTAAACATGAGGACACAACCTAGTCTCAAAATTACGAATGGTCTCCATGAGAAAATGAGGGAAGAGTCTGAAGGTGAGGAGGCATTCTCTAAGTTATAGAGGAAACAGGTACTTGACGGAAGAGGACAGACAACATCATTGTTAGAACTTGAGAAAACAGAGGATGCACAGAAAAGTAACATCTAAAAATATCAACACACAAAAAAGTTATCCTTTATGAGCTATAGGTTGCAATTTGCAGTTTTCTAGTTTAGGACACTAGAAAGTTTTAGCCAAGAGGTTAATTAATGATGAGGAAATATGACAAAAATGAATTTGAACTTAGCAGGTTTCTTTCACACAGAATCAATATCATTTTCATACTGTTAAAAAAGTACATGGTACACAAAGTAGAGTCTGGCAGAACTATATTAGAAGATTTCTAGAAAGGAAATGTGATTATAAAAGTTGAGAACATACCGTAGGACTCTCGTACTCCTATGACCAGCTGGGAATCAAAAGCTTCCCCTAATCTCTCAGCATGCACCAGCTTCATTGCACTATCCTGGAGTCTGTTTTTTATATTTGAAAAAATTGACTCATTCCACGTATCAAGCATGAGCTGGGAAAGTAAGAAAATAAAGGATCATCTTGGGTTATTAATACGTTCAGTATTACACACAAGTTTAAGGACAAATGGTAGAAAAGAAAATCCTATTACTAGGCCTGTATTGTCTAATGCTTTAGGAGGTCACATATATATCATAAAAGTAAAGAACTAGGGCTGACATAGCGATGGACCTTTAATCCAAGCACTCAAGAGGCAGAGGCAGAGGCAGGGGGATCTCTAAAGTTTGAGGCCAGCCTGGTCTACGCAGTGAGTTCTAATACAGCCAAGATTACATAGAGAAACCCTATCTCAAAAATCCAAAACAAACACAAAAAAAGACCCTAATGCTTCAGAATGGAATTTGGATCCTACCTCTGCTATTTATATCCTTTTACAAGTGTAAAATATTAATCCAAATTTCTAGTGTTTGTTACAAAAATTAAATATGGTAATACATGGAAAACTGTGTTTAGAATGCTCACATGTATGCTTGTGCTAACCATCTTAATAAAAATATGTGCCCATCTATACCATCTATACCTACTAGCTGTAAGTACACACTGGTAAATGAAGATCAACGTCCCCAGGAACTTTGTCAGGCATTTATCAGGAACAGTAAGAATGTTGGTTAAAAAAAAAAAGAAAGAAAAAGAAAAAAGAATGTTGGTAAGAGGGTTAACCATTCTATACCTCTCACCATGTATCTGGGACTGCACTATGTAATACCCACAGTCCTCAAGTAAGAGCTACCATGATCTCCTCTTTATATGTGAAAGCTGGGGCCCAGCAGGAAACACTCACACGCCACACTTAAATCTAACAAATATGGTCCTAGAATCAATGTTCATTTTACTCAGTAAGCCTCACAGCAAATTTAAAAAAATGGTAATTCATAACAAAATTAATAACCCAAAGAGGATAAGATTATAAGGCTACAAGTTAAATGGCATCTTCAAAGATTTTTTGCCTTTAAAAAGAAAATAAATGTCTCAATTTGCAGCTATTTCTAGCACTGAAAAACCATGTATATCAAGCCAGGTGGTGGTGGTGTACACCTTTAATTCCAACACTCAGGAGGCAGAGGCAGGTGGATCTGTGAGTTCAAGGCCAACCTGGTCTATAAGAGCTAGTTCCAGGACAGGCACCAAAGCTACAGAGAAACCTTCTCTCTCAAAAAGAGAGAGAGAGGGAAAAAAAGGTATATCTAATTTTATAGTATTACCAAATAAATTGAATTTTAAGAATAGGATGAGATGGTAATACCCAGACCACATAATTCTAATGTTGGTCTATTAACATAACCTTCATAGCAAACAGTATTTGAACTTCAAATGGCAATTTTTATTTTCTACCCTTCATTAAGGCTGAGGATGTAGTTCAGTGGTAGAGCGTACGTAGCGTGTATGCTCACATATATACGCTCTGCTTCCATTCATTTCTCACTAGTAGGAAAGCAGTTGGCTAATGAGTACGGCAATTTTAAAAAATAATTCAGAACTGAAAGGAAGCTTGGGACACTGAGGTAGCCTTTGTCCCTTAAAGTATAGTTAGTTACCAGGCACAGGTCTTTACTTAGAAAACATGCGATTATAAAAATAAGCACAGTACACACTAAACTTAAACAATGAGCACAAAGCAACTAGAGAGATGACAGCTGGCTAGCCACAATTAAACACACGGTTAGAAGGTAATCTAATGAGAGGGTTTTTTCAAAGACAAAACAAGTAATTCTCAGGAAGATAAAGTACAAAGAAATAACACAACAAAAAGGTACTGAAGATAAAACTAGGAAAAGATAACAAGAAAAGGAAGAACTGAGGAGGTAACGTCTGGAAGTAGTTATAGTTTAAGAACATAAAAAGATAAAAGATGGGGGGCTGGAGAGGTGGCTCAGTGGTTAAGAGCATTGCCTGCTCTTCCAAAGGTCATGAGTTCAATTCCCGGCAACCACATGGTGGCTCACAACCATCTGTAATGAGACCTCTTCTGGTCTGCAGACACACACGGACAGAATATTGTATACATAATAAATAAATAAATATTTTAAAAAAAAGATGAAAGATGGAGCATGTGAAGGGGCCGGTCCTGCAGGTCCAAAGCTGCAGGACCTTCATGGCACAGGGCAACAACACAATATCCAAGGAGTCCCAGCAAGAGCCCAACACTGACAGCAGAAACCAGAGGCCTCAAATGAGATCAATGACTTTGTAATAAACATAGTTCCAGAACAGGCTCCAAAACTTTAGAGAAACCCTGTCACAAAAAACCAAATAAATAATCCTAGCCAGCTGATGGAGGCGCAGACCTTTGGAAGCAAAAGAAACAGAAGGATCTCTGTGAGTTTGAGGCCAGCGAGGTCCATAGAGCCAAGAGCCATGTTCCAGAACAGTCAGAGTTGTTATACAGAGCACCTCTATCTCGAAACAACAACAAAAATCCTGAGAGCTATAAAGAATGGTGTGAAGTAGCAAAGCATATATATGTAAATTATTATGAAGTGCCTTCTTCCTGAAGAAATTTAGGAAAACAATGGGGTAAGAGACATACCTTTCTAACAATACTATCTTCCATATTTGACTTTTTATTGCTGCTTTGTTTACCCAATAAAGTAACCTCTAGTTGACAAAAAGGTTTTGGTAAAATATCACACTGGGTAAAAAATTTTCTCCATTCAACAATATACGCCTTTAGCAAAGCGGTATCATCTTGATGACTCAGGACACGCTGAAAAACAAAATTGTATTAATTTGAAATACACTTAAAATGTCTTGAAAATGAGAATATAAAGCAATGATTTTAAAATATATGATTCATTGCACAAACTATTTAAAAGAAACTAATGCCCTAAATATTCTGTAAATAAATGTTCACAGCCATGTTTACAGTCATTTTATCCAAAACAGTAGTAAATTTAAACTGGGCAGTGATGTTTCAATCCCAGAACTGGGGAGGTAGAGGTAGATAGATCTGAGTAGCTCATGACAACCTGGTCTACAAAGCAAGTTCCAGGAAGGCTAGGGCTACACAGAAAAACTCTGTCTTAAAAATCAAACACAAATTACTAACAACAATAAGTGGAGGAAATGTTAAGGCCCATTATCTCATGAAGGGTAAACAAACAGTATGTGCTACAAGCTACAAAACAGTTGTACTCAGCCCGAGAATGCAGCACACAGCTAAGTTTTGAAAACAACCCAAGTGAAGACCAGTCATAAAAGTCACAGTTTAGGAGAAGCCAAAAACAGAAAAATTTGTGGTTTACTGGAACAGGGTCTGAGCGAGAGGTAACAGGAAGTGACTGCCTGCTAACAGAAGTGCTTCTTCAGAGGGGGACGAGATATTCTAGGATTAATGGCTGATGATCTATAAACTAAACCTCTCTGCAAGATACATTTGAGTTGAGGAATTTTGTTTCTTGTTTGTTTCTTCCTCCTTCCTTTTTGAGGCAGACTCCATTATGCATTCTTGGGTTAGCCTAGAACTCATTCTGTGAAGCAGGCTTACTTTTCACACAAACATCAGCCTGCCACTGCCTCCTGAGTGCTGGGATTAAAGGTGTACACTACCACCACATCTAGCTAAAAGAGTAAATCTTATGTCATGCGAATTATTTCTCTTTGAAGGGTTGAAATACTGCTGAGGTCATACTAGAGCCTAAACACAGTAGAGGCAAATAGATCTCAGTCAGTCAACCTAATCTATATGATGTACACCAAAATAGCCAGGGCTATGATGAGCAAGTGTCTCAAACAAAATAAAAAAAACTAGCTCGCATTGGCCTGCCACTTGCCAAGTAAGCTAGACTGACTGACCAGAGTTCCAGGGATCCACTTCCCCAATGCTGAGATTACAAATAAATGCCATGAAGATAATCTTATTGCTATCATTGCTGTATTAAATTATGTGTATAAGAATAGGTACATATCACAGCATACATGTACAGTTGTGGATGTATCTGCACAAATGAGTGCTGATGTCCGTATAGGTTAGAAACATTGGATCCTCTGGAAGTAGAATTACAGATGTTATGTTTGTTTGATATGGGTGTGGGGTACCAAACTCAGGTTCTCTGCAAAAGCAGTATATGTTCTAAAGCACTGAGCCATCTCTCTAGCACCAGATATATAGATTTTAAAGTCAATCCAAGGGGACAGGCACAGTGGCGAACATCTTTAATCCTAGCATTAAGAAGGCTGAGGCAGGTAGAACTGATGCTAGCCTGGTCTATAGAGTAAGTATGAGAAAAGCTAGAGATACAGTGAGACCCTCTTTTACTGTCCAAACAAAAAGAAAGAAGCCTAAGGATGGGGGTGTGGCTCACTGATGAATACATGCTTATTAACTAACCATCTAAGGCTCTATAATAGATGTCAAACACCAAGGTAAAAAAAAAATTGTGAAACAAAGGTGAAAACATGCACAACTTACTGCCTGTGCTTGCTTAATAAACTCAAGAATATCTTCTTTTAAAGCCTGATGAATTTTTGATGAGCCTTTATCATCCCAGAGACAGACTGCATGTACATCCCTGTAAAATCACAGCAGTGGGCAAACATGAGTAATGAAACAGCAACAGGGACAAGTGTTCATCTTAAGTTCTACACTGGTATAGTTCTAGAGTTCCCATGGACCGCTGTAACAGTGCTAAACCATTCACAAGAACCAAACAAGTAACTGTGCCCATTATTTCATGGGTACTGATTGCTTGCTTTTTTCTCCCTAAACAGGGTTTCTTTTCGTTGTCCTGGCTGTCCTAGAACTGCTTACCAGGCTGGTCTGTAACTCACAGAAACCCACCTGCCTCTGACTCCTGAGAGCTGAGATTAAGGGTGTGTACCACCAGCACCTAGCAACTTTCCTTAATTCTCATATTCATTACAAAAGTATGTCTGTCTCTTAATCTCTATCCTCAAAGTTAATTTCTACTAATATTTTGTTAGCCAGTAGTGTGGTACATGCCTGTAGTCCCAGCACTGAGAGGCAGAGAGAGGAGGACCAAACCAAGAAAGCCAATTTAGTTGAATTGGTGAGCTCCAGGTTTAGTAAGTAAAGACTTACTAAGAAAGGCAAGGCATTCAAAGTCAATCTTTGGCCTCTGCATACACATACACATAGAGCACATGCATACACATGTATTACAAACACACACACGCATTTCTGAGGATCAACTTAGGCTTGCATAGCAAGCACTGTATATACTGAGTCCTCTCTCTAGTCTAATTATACTTTGATTGCAATTTTTCCCTACTCTACTACTATTTGGTAATTGATTTGGTAAGGTTGAGTATGCACTAATATGTAGTACTTTGGTTTGTTTGTTTGAGACAGGTTTTCTTTGTGTAGGTCTGGGTGTCCTGGAACTTCCTCTACAGACTAGGTTGGCCTCAAATTCTCCAGAGTGCTAGGATTAAATGTATGTGCCACCACCACCCAGCAATATTTAATATTTCTTGTAACTTACTGTCTTTTCCTGTTGTAACATAAACCTATTCAAAGAAATTTTGAAATTCGGGATTTCATCCTGACTGTTTCACAAATACTCCTTGTCTTTTGTAGTAAAGATATAAAGCTATCTTTTCAATTAAAAAAAGCTAGTTCCAGGAGAGGCTCCAAAGCCACAGAGAAACCCTGTCTCGAAAAAAAATAAATAATAATAATAATAAAAAGGCTTCTGTTCTTCTCAGTTCTGAATGAATGAAAAAACTGAAAGGGGTACACTGACTTTCTAAGAGAAAAATAAATGCAGCACCTGGAATGCTGTGGGTGCTTGCTTTCTATTCAGACTGCAAGCACACACAATACCTACTGGCACTAACGGTGAGACAGATGGGATAACCTTCATTTCTTTCTGCACTTGCCATATAGAACACTTGTTGCTCAGCTTAGTGCTGTGGCAGGTAAGCAACACAAGGACAAACATAGGAACCTGGTGTCATAGCCTGAGATTAATTTGCTAGCTAAACTGGAAATTCCAAGATGGACGATGGTTCCACAACACTGGCAGAATCATTCACTGGAACTACTGACCAATGTAGGCTTTGCTTGCTATAGCCTAACAATTTTTTTAAAAACATCTTTGTTTACAGTGGTAAAATGTGTCCTCTGGAACTAAATATGTTTGTGCACATGTCCTGATCAAAGACCTTTAGCCCTGGTAGTCCTTTCAGGTTTCTTCAACTTACTTAGGCTCTCTGCCTCTCTGCCTGAATTAATGCTTCAGATCTTGGCTACTATGTTCCTGCTCCTACCTTTCCAGGCCAGTACTGGAATTAAACCAAGGTCTTTTTCTTGTTAAGCAAGTGCCACTGAGGTATACCTGATAGACCAAAAGTTAGTTTTTAAAAGTATGAGAGTGGGAACACTGGAGAAATGGTCCAGTAGTTAGGAACTCTTGTTCTTCTCTCAGAGGACTTGGTTTCAGTTCTCATCACCCACATAGAGGCTTACAGTACAAGGGGATCTGACATATTCTATTGGCTTCTGCAAGTACCAGGCATGTATATAAGGTACTTGCATATATACAAGCAAGTCACTCATATATATTAAAGTAAATAAATCTAAAAAGTTCACATTGAAACTGAAGGAGAGCTGGGCAGTGGTGGTGCATGCCTTTTATCTTAGCATTCAGGAAGCAGAAGGTGGATCTCTGAAAATTTGAGGCCAGCCTGGTCTACAAAGAAAGTTCCAGGACAGGCTCCAAAGCTACAAAGAAACCCTATCTCGAATTCCCCCAGCTCCCCAAAAAAGGAAACCAAAGGAGAAAGCCATTTGGCTTTCTAAGGTAAACTCTGTGATTAATGGGGCTGCTTTAACTTGCTGCACTACTACTCAAAAAACTGTTCCCTAAAGACATCTGGCCAAGGGCTGAGCAGTAACAAAGCAGATCTGAGATTGAATTCCTTTGAAAAATCTGATTGTAAGGTTGGTCTTTAACTGGTATCTAGCTGAGAACATTTAAATAAAGCTTCCTGAAATGATATTACTGGTTCAGTATACCTAAACTGTTGATATGAACATGGTTTATATTGAAAGCTTACTCTTCCTAGAAACCCAGAATTTGAATGATTGCCAGTCTTGCTGCTGAAGAAATTAAATGTCCTAGGACTGGAGAGATGGCTCAACAGTAAAGAGCACTTGACACTCTAGCAGAAGACCTGAGGCATCCATGATGGCTCACTAACTACATTTCACAGGGATCCAATACTCTTGTGACCTCCAGCAGCACCAAGCAAACATATGCTACATATACATACATACATGCAGCAAAATACTCATACACATAAAACTTTAATGTCCCGCTGGGCGGTGGTGGCGCACGCCTTTAATCCCAGCACTTGGGAGGCAGAGGCAGGCGGATCTCTGTGAGTTCGAGACCAGCCTGGTCTACAAGAGCTAGTTCCAGGACAGGCTCCAAAGCCACAGAGAAACCCTGTCTCGAAAAAACCAAAAAAAAAAAAAAAACACTTTAATGTCCCATGTGAATTCTCTGGAAAAGGAGTCTTGGAAATTTGTGCTTAATCTTCCAAATGCATACCACATGCCTTTCCTTGTAAGGTCAGGCTTGTGAGTTCACCTAAGAGATTAGGGAACTGTACTAGCAATATGTACTAGCAATCCCCATCACAACCAGTAGGGGTACACAGGTAAGCAAATACTTAAACTCACTATGCATCTCAGTATACAAAGACACCAAAACTTGCTCTGTTAACAAATAAAATTACTGAATTACTTACGAAAACAGATCAAACCACTGCTGTTTTGTTACAGATTCCTGGCGTAAAAGCTTCAAAACAATTGGACGCATGAAATCCCACTTGTCTTCAAACTGGAGAGAACCTTTATTCTTAAAAATAAGAGATAAAAGATAGATTAATTTTAAAATGATTTTAAAAAAATCTCACATTATTTTTTATTTTGAGATACCAAGAAAAACAGAGATCAAATTTAACATAGCTTTCCAAACCAGAGAAAGGGGCAGGCCTCCCACTGGAGTCAATAAAACAAGGCTCATCAAATTGAGGCAGGACCAAGATGCTCCCCCTGCATCAAGGCTGCAAGACATCCCAGCATGAGGAATAGGTTCCAAAAGTCAGCTCATGCACCAGAGACAGATCCTCTCCTGACTGCTAGAGCCCCACAAACAGACCAAGACTGTCACCCACATGCAGAGGGTCTAGACCAAACCAGAGTCTTATAAGCTTAATCTTACAGCAGAAAATCAGAGAAACAAAATTCTGGGCTGGAATTATAGGGTGAAAGTATAGCCCACTGTACATGAGGCCCGGGGTTCAATACAAGAGTGGGGGTTGGAAGGACAGCAATACTAAGATTGATTGCATGAAAGTGTTCCGTGACGAATTTGCTCTAAAAGAGTCTGGTCCTTCCTCTTGGCTCTTTCTGGTAGATAGTCCCTGAACAAATGGAATGTATACCTAGCATGAACCTGAAAACCTTAGGTCCTGTGTATGAGACAAACTAACCAATGTGGTTTTGGTAAAGGACTTAACCATAGCTATATGATCTTAAATGCAGGAGCTGGCCAAATTTAGAAAGATTAACAATGTAATTTAGAGAATGGTTTAATGTCAATCTAGAGATTCAAAGTTCCAAGGGAGCAATCATTTATGTCTTTGTGAAGAATTCCACACAAATTGTCAAGGCAAAAAAAATTAGATAAGCTTCCTTAGGCATAATTTCTGTATGTTGTCATATACTGACATCAGAAGAGAAATATCTGCAGACTACAAGGGAGGAAAGCAGAAGCTGTGCTTGAACCAGGTGGTGATGGCACACACCTTTAATCCCAGCATTTGGAAGGCAGAAGCAGGTAGATCTCTATGAGTTCGAGGCCAGCCTGGCCTACAAGAGCTAGTTCCAGGACAGCTAAGACACAGAGAACCCTGTCTTAGAAACAACAACAACAAAAAAAGTTATGCTTGTTACCTCTTAGACTCTGGCCTATGTTTCTCCCCATTTAATCAACCTAATGTTATATAATAAGTAACAGTGATGATTATATCAGCTTGCAGTAAATTCTGTGTCCTTCTGGTGTTGGAAATGAGCAGACACATTACAGAGTAAACCCTCTTAATTTTGTAGCTGTCCTAAACTTCACAAAAAGAAAAGCTGTCAGACTGCAGAGATGGCTCAGAAGTTAAGGGCGCTTGTGACTCTTGCAGGACTGTAACTCTAGTTCCAAGGCATCTGACATTCTCAGGCTTCCAGGGACACCATCCATGCACATGGTGCACATACATGCTGTTAACAGTCTGCTCTGTCCCTTTAAGAGACAAGCCACACCTACTCCCCCCACCCCTGTCAAGCAGTGGCAAGCTGATCTTCAGCTTCCAGAGCCCCCCCTCAAAGAAGCAGCTTCTGTCTCTCCCTTCTTCCCTTCCCCATCTCTCTCAGCCTCTCTCTGTTCTCCCCCTTCTCCTCTTCCCTTCCATAATACACTAAATAAATATCCAACCTCACTCTGCATGGCGTGCCTATCCATGTCTCTGGGCCCCCCTCAAAGAAGCAGCTTCTGTCTCTCCCTTCTTCCCACTTCTTCCTTTCCCACATCTCTCTCTGTTTCTCTCTGTTCTTCCCCATTCTCCTCTTCCCTTCCATAATCCACTAAATAAATATGCAACCTCACTCTGCATGGTGTGCCTGTCCATGTCTTTGTCTCTCACCCACCATGTGGCTCCCTGCCAGGCCTTCGGAGACCTGCCGCGTGGTCTCATCTGTCTCTCCTCATGGGACTAACCATGGAGGTCTCTCATGCACCACTGGGACTCTTGGCCTGCTGCAGCCACTCCAGGAACTGCCTGGAGCTAGCTGCTCTCAGGACCTGACACTTTGGGGACCTGTGGCGCAGTCTGATGGCCCACTGCCTGCTGCATCCACTTGGGGATCCGCAGCATTTTACTTAACCAGTCTTCCAGGATTCAGCTGTGTGTCACAGTTTACATGCATACGGGCATCTGTCTGTCTTTATTTACTGTGTGAAGTCTACCAAAGCCATAGGGCCACCTTTTCTTAAGGCCCCGTAGACAAGTGCAGGGCGCGAACAGCAAGCACAGATCCCAGCTGCAGAAGCTGATGACCAGCTAGGCAGCATGCATCTGCAGCGTGGTCTCATGACCTGCTGCCCGCTGCAGCCACCCACTCAGAGATCCGCAGCATTTTACTTAATCCAATACATATGCACATAAATTTTTTTTAATGAAAAAAGCAAAGGCTGGGTGTGTTGGCACCTGCCACTAATCCAAACACTTGAAAGGCAGAACCTACATAGTAAGTCCCTATCTCATCTACGGCTACATAGAGACCCTGTTCAAAATGGCAAAACAAAACCAAAATACAGCTGTCTGTGCCTGGGGTATGGAGAGCACAACCATGACAAGCTCAATAGGTCTAAGTTTCAGATTACCTGGTTCCAGAGTTCCAGGGTCCAGGAAAGACCACAAACTGAGACCACCCAGGTACCACCCAGGAAAGGACCATGAAAAGGGAAAGTACCTAACATTCCAAAGGAAATTCCTAACTTTCCAACCATTGTATTAAGTATCACCTGATGTCCCTTAGCCTAGCACACACAAGTCCCCTTTCACCAAGACAGGACCTCTTAAAAAAGAGTTGCAAGGTTTTGTAGCTGAAACTGAGTCAGGAAGCCTATCTTAAGTGAGAGTGCTTGCCTCTAGCAAGTAGAGCCCACCCAAGAAAGTGCTGTTACTTCCCAAGCTCTCTCAGGTTTTATGTGGATACAGTTGTCCACATGTTTGGGCATAGGAGGTATTTCTCCTAGCAAAAATGCAGATAAAATTTTTAAAACATGCTTAGCATTTTAAGAAGCACTCCTGGATAGTAAAGAATTACAGATAACACAATAAAGACAGATTCAGATATAAAAGAACTCTAAATGGGTCATGGTGTTGGATAAATGTATGTAGGCTTGGGAGAGAGAAGAGAAAAGTAGAGAGCTAGAAAAGAAGTAAATTGTTTTTTAAAAGTCTTTAAAGAGACAGAATACAGTCATCAGTTAAAAGGAGTAAAGAAAAATAAGCCACATAAAGATGGACTATAAACTGAGAGAATGGATTATGTATATTATTGTGTTTTCTTTGGATTTTTTGACTGTTGAAGAACTAAGTACAGAGAGACGTTTCATTGTATGGTTTGCTAAGCTAACCAGCATACATATTATAAAGGTATCTTGACTTCAAGAATTTGGGTCTAAGGATATGTTACTTTGTAAAAGAGGTTTTTTTTTTTTTGTTTGTTTCCACAGAGAATGAGAACCTGTGGATTCATTCCAGGCTAATATGGTTTGATAGACCACAACCCTCCAAGAGGTTGCCATGAACACCCTCAAAAAATTACTTCGCCCAATAAACCACAGGAAGAAGTTTGGACAGAACTGCGCCCATATTCCAAAATATTGCTTGTAAATGTTTGTTTACATTTAAAGGAGAATATGCTATAGAGATGGACATGCATCAGTATGGATCTTGGTTTATTGATACAAGTTTTAGAACTGTTCTGTTTTATGTATATATTTCTGCTCTTGATTAATGTATTGTGATTGTGTAGCTCATTTAAAAATATAATGTATAGGGCTGGAGAGATGGCTCAGAGGTTAAGAGCATTGCCTGCTCTTCCAAAGGTCCTGAGTTCAATTCCCAGCAACCACATGGTGGCTCACAACCATCTGTGGTGAGGTCTGGTGCCCTCTTCTGGCCTGCAGACATATAGACAGAAAATTGTATACATAATAAATAAATATTAAAAATATATATATAATGTATAATTAAGAAATATAGGTTAATAGATAAGCATCTATAATAGTCAAGGTTATAGACACATTAGTTAGATTTTCTAGATGTACAAAGATGTATTTCAGATAATTATTTATCTTATGCATTCCTCAAACCTTTCAAAGACTACAGAATATGGCATTTAAAATGTTTAAGAAGTTAGGACTTTTCATGACATGAGACACAGCTAGTCCTGGCAGCACCAATCTACTTCAAGAGGAAGATGGGCACCGAAGAGGCTCCTCGTGGAGTCTGTTAGCCATTTGGACAAGAAACAGCTCTTGCCTCAACTGCTTAATGAACTGGACATGCAGGACCCATAGAGAAATGACTAAAGGGTGAGACAATCCTTTGAGGTTCCTGCTTTATGAAAGTCTGCCAGACATTCTGCAAGACACAGAAAAAAGTGAATAACAAACTGTCAATATAGGTGAAACTGTCTTTGAAATTTCCTGCTTCATGGGAAAGTCTGTTGGATATCATGGGCCTGTAGGCTGAAGATGGATGCCCCAATGGTACAGAAGAACTTTGGGTGACTGTCCAGACAGTGAGATGTCTGTCAATTCTAGAATTTTGAAATTTTCCTACAATGCACTTCCTGTTTACTTAGGTAATAAATATTATATTCTTCTGTAGTCTTTGATGGAGTTTAAGAACAGATACAGTTTTCATTAGTTACAATAAAAGATAAAGTTAATATAAATAATGTAACTATAATTTTTGCTTGATACCTGTTTTGTTATATGTAATTTTACTATATTAAAACCTTCCTTTTTGTTTAAACAGAAAAGGGGAAAGGGTGTGAAAAGTCCTTCTGTCTATGTGTTGCTTTTATTGGTTAATGAATAAAGAACTGCTTTGAGCCTATAGCAAGGGCAGAACAGAACTAGGTGAGAAAAGTAAGGCTGTATGCTGGAAGAAAGAGGGCAGAGTCAGGGAGAAAACATGGATCTGCAGCCTGAGACAGACACTAAGAACTTTTTGCTGGTAAGCCACTGCCATATGGTGATACACAGATTAATGAAGATGGGTTAAATTAAAATGTAAGAGCTAGCTGATAAGCTAATAGGCCAAGCAGTGTTTTAAATAATATAGTTTCTGTATGAATATTTCGGAGCTGAGCAGCTGGGTGTCTAAGAACCAAACAAGCAGCCCTCCTTCTTCCTACAATTATCCTCCTACTTTACCTCAAAGTTGTTTTCTTAACAGTGAGAACCTTTCACATCTGACCCCAACTTTTGTTTTATTCTTCCTCGTCTCCTTAGATTCTGGGGTACTATCATGCAACAGTTCCAAGGTGCATCATCCATACACAATCCCAACACAACCTGCCACTTATTTCTCCATTCCTACCAAATTTATTCCTCATCACCACCATGAAGACTACTCAAGAGGCAGGATGGTGGCAGCGCACTCCTTTAATCCCAGCACTTGGGAGACAGAGGCAAGTGGATCTCTGAGTTGGAGGCCATCTTGGTCTACAAGAGTTAGCTCCAGAACAGGCTCCAAAGCTACACAGATTAAGAAAGTACTCAGGGGCTGGAACCATCAAGAGCCCTTGTTCTGGGGCTGGAGAGATGGCTCAGTGGCTAAGAGCATTGCCTGCTCTTCCAAAGATCCTGAGTTCAATTCCCAACAGCCACATGGTGGCTCACAACCATCTACAATGAGGTCTGGTGCCCTCTTCTGGCCTGCAAGCATACAAGCAGACAGAATACTATATACATAATCAATAAATATTTTAAAAAGCCTTTGTTCTTCCTAAGGACCCAGGTTCAGTTCTCACGGTATCTCATAACTCTAGTTCCAAGGGATCAAATGACCTCTTCTGACCTTCGTGAGCACTGGACTCCCAGTACACCTACATACTCGTACACATAAAATATATCAAATAAAAGCAAACTTGAAAAAGATATCTTTTTTTTAAGGGAGATTTATGGAATTCCTTTGATCAAAGATTCAACAAGATGTAACCCATTTCTGGTACTGGGGAGTTTATCTCCCCATTATATGGTGGATCCATTGAAATTTCTGTCATATGTTTATATGTATAAATTTCAGGAAACTTCTATAGTAGTATGTTCCTGTATGACTTTCAAAAAGTCTTCAGTGTTAGTTATCTCACCCATATTCCTTCAACTGTCCTGAGTCCCCTCCACTCCCTGGTCCCTTACTAACTATATAAACTCTGTGGTTATATTCTAAATAAAACACAAGTACCTAAAGTTTAAAAGCTAATATCTATCTATAATAGAATGCATGCATGAATTAGGTTGCCTACCTCACTCAGGATGATTGTTTCTAGCTCTATTTTTTTTAATTTATTTATTAAAGATTTCTGTCTCTTCCCCGCCACCGCCTCCCATTTCCCTCCCCCTCCCTCATTAAGTCCCCCCCCTCAGCCCAAAGAGCACTCAGGGTTCCCTGCCCTGTGGGAAGTCCAAGGAGAAAAAGATATTTTTTAAAAAGTACTTGGAAAACAGAGCAATGGCTCTGTTTTAGTAAGTATTTGCCTTACAAAAATGACAGAACCCGAGTTCAATCTTACAGTACCCACATTTAAAAAAAATAAATAAAAACAATAAACTGGTAATGGTGGCATTTGTATAATCCCAGTGCTGGTGCGTCCCTGAGGGTCCCTCCTAGGCTAACTGGCAAATTCTAGCCAAGTGAGAGTCAACTGTGTCGAAGAACAAGGTGGAGAGCTCCTGGGGAATGAGACCTGAAGCTGACCTCTGGCTTCCACATTCATACATGTATGTATGCATATTCATACATGCACACCTGCAAACAGAGTACCCATTCTTCAAAATTCAGCTCCAATGCTCTCTTCATGATGGAGGTGGGTCTTGTAGCTTATCTGTTGCTTTCATTGGTTAACTAATAAAGAAAACTGCTTGGCCTGATAGGACAGAAAATTAGGTAGGCGGAGTAGACAGAACAGAATGCTGGGAGAAAGAAGCCGAGTCAGTCAGTCACCATGATTCTCCCACTCCAGACAGACGCAGGTTAAGATCTTTCCTGGTAAGCCACACCTCGTGGGGCTACACAGAATATTAGAAATGGGTTAGATCAATATGTAAGAGCTAGCCAATAAGAGGCTGGAACTAATGGGCCAAGCAGTGTTTAAAAGAATAGTTTCTGTGTAATTATTTAGGGTGTAAAACTAGCCGGGGCTGGCTGCTCCTTTAACATCTTCACAACACTATTCCATCAGAAACTTTCTTCACCTGTGTAGCACCATTTCAGAAATGTCTGCCTTTGAGAAAACCATCAGTACCATCTTCTCTTTGAGTATAATGAACTCCCATAGAGCAAGGACATTACACATGCCTTTGTATTCTTTTTTTTAATGTTTATTTATTTATTATGTATACGATATTCTGTCTGTGTGTATGCCTGCAGGCCAGAAGAGGGCATCAGACCTCATTACAGATGGTTGTGAGCTACCATGTGGTTGCTGGGAATTGAACTCAGGACCTTTGGAAGAACAGACAATGCTCTTAACCTCTGAGCCATCTCTCCAGCCCCTGCCTTTGTATTCTTAATTGTACTTTGCATGTTGTTGTCCAATAAATAATTTTAATAATGAATAAGTTCTAGACACTTAGAATTGGTAATTTATATTTTCATTTTCCTTCTCTTTCCAAATGACAAAAATTTTGTGATGAGAAAAAGCTAAGCTTCCTATTTAATCCTTTTTCAGTTTCTTGTTAAGAGTCAACTGGAAAGTTCTCAAATGATTGAACTACAGACAGTATCTAAGCAAGAAATTGATATGGTCAGATTGAGATCAGATCAGCACTAAGAGAAAAAAATAGTGAAATAGAATCAGATGGTGGTGATACACTCCTTTAATCCCAGCACTCAAAAGGCAGCAGAGCTAGATGGATTTGAGTTGAGGACAGCCTGGTCTACAGAGTTCAAGGTCAGCTAAGACTACACAGAGAAAACCTGTCTCAAAGGAAAAAATATAGTGAAATAGGAGTTAGGACTGTACCAGAAAAAAAAATACAAAGAGAGAAAGTGCTGAAGATTCAATCCTGAGAAATAATTTGGATGTCAGTGAAAAACAGGTAATTGGGGAAGACAGTAAAATATGGAGAGCGAAAAAAAAAAAAATCACACAAACAAGTAAGACAGCAGATGATGTGATCAACAATACCAGAAGAACGAATGGCACTTATCAAGAGAATCGGGATTGTCAATCAGGATACTATCAATGCTTTTGCACTTGATAGCTTCAAGATAACCACGTGGGTAAACTAAGGAAAAAGAGCTACAAAGCAGCCCATAGGCAAAGTCTGAGGCAGAAGCAAAGTACTGGCTACGTTTACAAAGGAGACACAAACTTTCTTATAAGTTAGAGAAGTGAGGGAAAAGGGAGACATGCCACCAAGTCTTGGGACAGTGAAGGCTAAAAAAGAACAGGTAGAAGGTGACTTGAAAAGCACAATACAGAGAAACCAGAAAAATGTGTGGTATGGCCAAGGGAATACAGGTCCTAATTGGTAGGTAATGTGCTAAGAACTGAGGTGTGAAATTCAACTGCTTTGTTAATTGCTATTTGGAATAGAATAATCAACTGAAAAAGAAGAAAATGAGCCCAGATGACAACTGCGAAAGAAAAAGAACAAGCAGAATTAAGTTTCAGAAGTAATCTAAAATAGATGAAAGAGCACTATCACATTGCGAGAAATGTTCTACAGATAGACTGTGCAAGTAAAAAAAACCAGATAAAGTACCCAAGTAAAAGGGGGTCAGATTGAACTCCCCTAGTCAGCTGATGAACTGTATGTCAAAATAAACTACACAGATCTTTCTATACTCAAAAGATTTCCAAGATCCAATAACAGTTCACTTGGTAAAAGAAAATACAATCTCAAATAAAATAAAATTCCAATATAAAACCATGTCTTAGAATTTCACATGAAGTTTCTTTTGTTTGGTTGGTTGGTTTTTTGGTTTTATAGGACAGGGTTTCTCTGTGTAGCTTTGGAGCCTGTCCTGGAATTCACTCTAAAGACTAAAATGACCTTGAACTCGAGATCCTCCTGTCTCAGCTTCTCTCGAATTTTAAAAGCTGAGCAGGGTGGTGGAGGCGCACACCTTTAATCCCAGCACTTGGGAGGCAGAGGCAGGCGGATCTCTGTGAGTTAGAGACCAGCCTGGTCTACAGAGCTAGTTCCAGGACAGGCTCCAAAGCCACAGAGAAACCCTGTCTCAAATCCAAAAAAAAAAAAGCTCTCTGCCAGCTTTTAAAACAAAATTATGAACTGAGGATGGAGAGGGTGGATTGTACCTTATAGGCAGTCAAGCAGTGAACAACTCAGAAGCTTGCAAAGAATCAGGAACCCAATATTTCTTAAACACACTTCAAGTAATCACACAAAAATACTGTTTATGTGAACATGAGAGCATTAACATGGATTTTGAGAAATTTCTGAACTAATGCATTAGGACTATAGGCAGGGGTCCAGGAAGATGGCTCTGGGGTAAAGTGAGCTGGAGTCCTAGGAGCTGCCTGCATAAGGCTGGGAGGAGAGAACTGACTCCACAAAGCTGACCTCTGCTCTCCTACACCCATGTGAGGTACTCACACACACAGCAGCTTTAGGCAAACTGGGAAGTGAGCATGATCAAAATACACTATGCATATGAAATGCTCCAACATTAACAAAAATAAATTAAATTAGAACAAAAAACCTAGGGGCTGGCAAGATGGTACAGCAGATAAGACGCTCTTGCCAAGCAAGCCTGACAGCCCTGAGTTTGACCTCCAGATCCCAGGTGGAATGGGAGAACCCTCAAAAATTGCTCTCTGACCTCCACAGGTGTGTGTCTGTACTCTCACACACACGATTATGAAAAACAAGGCCAAGCAGAGTCAGTAATATCACTTCTGTGAATTAGTCTATAATGTAATCTCAGCTGGTTCCAAATTCACTACTCAATTCAGTTTAGGCTAGAATTCATGGTCCTTCTGCCTCAGTGGCTGCCGTACTGACAACAACCCAAACCTCCAGGATCAGATTCAACTGTTTTCGTTTTGTTTGGTGGGGGGAGTGGTAGGGTTTCTCTGTGTAACAGCTCAGTCTGTCTATCCTGGAACTCACTTTGTAGACCAGGCTGGCCTCCATCTCAGAGAGCCGCCTGCCTCTGCCTCCTGAGTGCTGGGATTAAAGGCACGCTCCACCACGGCCCAGCCGTTCTTATAGTAGTTCTAGGGCTTTAGTGACTGTATATTAAATGCCATCACTGTTTAAGTATTTTACATAATTAATTTGATCATCACAACAGCGTTATGAAAAAATGGTACTAATGGTTCTGAAAGAAGAAACTTGGGCAGAGGTTAACTCAAAGTGATACAGCTCTTAAGAGACAAAAATCTGTCCGGCGGTAGTGGCCTTTAATCCCAGCACTTGGGAGACAGAGGCAGGTGGATCTCTTGTGAGTTCGAGGCCAGCCTGGTGGTCTACAGAGCACGTTCCAGGACAGGCACCAAAAAGCTACAGAGAAATCTGTCTCGAAAAACACTAAAAGTGGTGGCACACGCCTGCTCTACAGAGCTAGTTCAAGGACAGCCAAGGCTATGCAGAGAAACCACGTCTTGAAAAAAATCAAGACATAGAAATTCAGGGAACCTAGGTCCTTACTAAAGGACTCCCTGGGGCGGTGATGCAGGTCTCAATCTCTGCAGACCGAGGCAGAAGGATTTCTGTGAGTTTGAGGCCAGCACGTTCTGGCAAAATGGAGATAAAGAGACCCTGTTTTTGGAGGGGGGTTGGGTTGGGGTAGCGTTTTCTATTTTATTATTATTCATCCACGCAGCCTGAAAACAGTTTATTTTCCCTCAGATGATCACTACTCCCATTTCAGTTAGTAAGGATAGGATTCTTACTAAAAACACAAACATAACTCAAATTCGCTCCATATCTTCCTCAGTCCTTCGCTAACTTTTTAACAGAATCTGCTCCCCCCCCCCCATCTCCCCGTGTCTCTCTTGGGATTTAAAACTTTTCAATGTCTTCTTTGAGAAAAGAAACTTGCCTACAACCTAAAATGATGGTAGCACTTCATCCGGGTGTCATCTGATGTATAAGGGGAGTCGGGTTGGAGAGACAGTTCAAGGAACAAAAAAGGGTGTAAATATGAAGTCAAAAATGAGAGAACTAGAGGGAAGGTGTAACATGCAAAAAAAGAAGAAAGGGGTTAGAATGGGAGGGAGGCACTGCATTCTGACTCGCATTTCCTGAAGAAAGAGGGAAACCAGAAATTAAGGAACTGGGGGGGAGAGGGGTCCCGTCATTGAAACCTTTTAGGTATCATTTTGTTGGGACTGTTCCTAATATGTCTTTGACTCTCGCATCAGAAGAAACGGACCTTCCGTGTCACAATGGCTGGGCCGCGGAGGGCCCAGCGACACTGCTCTCGAGAGCTCGCAGCCTGGGTTGGTCCCCTCGAAAGCATCGCTCCGAGTCAAGTCAGTCTGCGGTAGGAACCACCGGAGCCTCAGGACCCCGAGGCCAGGGCCCCGCGTCGGGGTGCTCGGGGACAGCCGCCCCGGTTCCCCTTCTGGTAGACAACCCTGAAACACTCACATCTCGCTGCTCATTCCAAACCCGGCCCTCCCCGAGGAACTAAACGGCTCGGTGGCGAGCAGGAGCCCGGCAGGAGGCAGGGGCTTACCTTTAACAGATTAGACGTCGCCATGTTCCTTCAACTTGGACTCTCGCGAGACACGGCGAGAATTGGCGGCGCTCCGGGCCAGGCCTCCTCGGGAGGCCGGAGTTCCCAGCAGGGCCCCGCGGGCTGCGGCCGAGACCCTGGGGGAGATGCTCAAGCTGCGTGCCGTCCGCGCCGAGCTCGTCCCCGGCACCCGTGCTTCCTCGGGGGTCCCCGCTACATGGTCACCGTGGCCTGCCCACGCGAGAGAACGTATGCAAAGACTCCAGGGGCGCGAGCGACGAACGGTGAGAAGGGACCGTGAGCCGACCAGACCGGGAAGAGGTAGCATCTACCTCCTGGGCCTCCCACACTCGTCTCCGGGTGAGCCTCTGGGGTTGCACTCGCGGCGGCCGCCGGCAACGACTTTTAACTCGGCTGAGGCCTGGCACCTCGGGTTCCGTGGTGCGTCACGTGACGCGGCGGGCGGGGGCTCGCTGGGGAGCAACCAAGGAGCGTGCGAGCCGCCGGGTCTGGAGGCCGGGCCGAGGGTGCGAGCGCGCCCTCTATTGGCTGGAGCCGGCGCAGCCCCCACCCGCTAACCCCAGATCCAGGGATTAGATTAGCCCAGAGAAAAACCAAAAGAGAAAAACAAAACAAAACATTTGAGCGGGGGCGGTGGTGGTGCACGCCTTTAATCGCAGCTCTCGGGAGACAAAGGCAGGCGGATCTCTGTGAGTTCGAGGCCAGCCAGGTCTACAAGAGCTAGTTCCAGGACAGGTTCCAAAGCTACAGAGAAAACCCTGGTTTGAAAAAAGAAAAATTGTCTACTGCCATACCACCACCCTGAACGAGCCTGGTCTTGTCTGATCTGGGACGCTAAGCAGGGTCGGGCCTGATTAGTACTTGGATGGGAGACCACCTGAGAATTTAAATAAAAAAAAAAAAACGAAAGAAAGAAAGCAGTGGTGTTAGTGGCATCTGCCTTCAATCCCAGCACTTGGAAGACTGAGGCAGGTGGAACTCTGTTAGTTCAAGGCCAGGATAGCCAGATTTACACAAATAAATTCTGTCTTGGAAAAACAAACAAAAAAACGTTCTCTAATCTCTTCCCTCCTCCCTCATAAAACTTTCCTTGTTAGAAGTGTGTTTTTGCTTTCTCATCTGTTTCCTCTTTATACATTACAGTATATATTAAAAATTTTCTCAAATATTGATGCATTGTATTTTGTATTAATTATATATTAGAATAACCTGGGGTGCTTTTTAAAAAACCAGACTTTCAGGCTCCACTCCATTTTATTTCATAAATAAAGAGATCTCAAATTGCCAGGCAGTAGTGGGGCACGCTTTTAATTCCAACACTTGAGAGGCAGAGGCAGGCGAATTTTGTCCCAGGCATTCCAGATAGCTTTGTTTGTTTAATTTTAGATGTCTTTCTAAGTAGACTTGGATGGCGAGGAATTCTCTATGTAGACCAGGCACTAGAGTGCAGGGATTTTAAGTGTTTGCCTCCAAAATAACCAAAAATTCCTTGTATCTGCTTTGGGCTGGGTATGTTAGAGCAAGTCTTTAACTCCAGCCCTCTGGTGAGTTCCTACCAATCAGAGCTATACAGTAAGATGCTGTCTTAAAAAAATGGTGCATAGTCGGGCGGTGGTGGTGCACGCCTTTAATCCCAGCACTTGGGAGGCAGAGGCAGGCAGATCTCTGTGAGTTCGAGACCAGCCTGGTCTACAAGAGCTAATTCCAGGACAGGCTCCAAAACCACAGAGAAACCCTGTCTTGAAAAACCAAAAAAAAAAAAAAATGGTGCTTAAGATGGGATAAGATCTCCACTTCTCTTAGACATTGAGTGATTTACTTAACCACAGTAAATCTTAATTTCCTCATTGGTGAAATTAGTATAAAAACATCTACATCTTAGAGCTATGGCAAAGGTTGATAAAGGCTAGAGAGATGGCCCTGTGGTTAAGAGCACTGACTGCTCTTCCAGAGAAGCTGGGTTTGATTTCCAGCAGCTACAGGGGACTCACAAGTGGTTCCTGTCTGACCTCTACAGGCACTAGGCATGCTCATGGTACACAAATATACATCAAGCAAAAACACATAAAAATTAAAAAATTTTAAACATTAAAATAATAATGATATAAAATGTAATGTTTAATTTATTATACATATAGGCATTCAGTGTGATAAGATTTAAAGTGTATGTTTACTATATGTAAGACATAGTTCTATATATTTTAATAGGTTAATACATTGAATGCTATAATTTGTTACTTCTTGCAGAGACCTTAAGTATTAATTAAATGTCACTGTGAAGGAAAAACAAAAATGCAGATGATACTGCCAGACGGACTAGTTAGCCACAGGCCAGCCAGGGTCCTCAAGGCCCTGACTGACAGAAAGAAATCCATGGCCTGCCTGATACAGTTCTGCTCAGATCAGGACTAGTCAGCCACAGGCCAGCCAGGGTCCTCAAGGCCCTGGCTGGAGGAAGACCTCCATGGGTCTACTCAGTGCCGATTATGATAAGCAAATAAGTGTGGAGAAATGGGAGAGAAAGAAAAGCAGAATGGTCCACACACTGTGGAAAGAGACAGAAAGGAAGACAGTGAGCAGTAGGCAGATGTTAGATGCCTACTTGCCACCTGGGGCTGTGGTGAAGGTCATGAAGAGTAGACCGAGGGGAGGTCTGCTTGCTACCCAGGGCCACAGTGATGTCTGGGCTGGGCCACTGCCAAGGGCCATGTATGGGTCCCTGGTCCTACAGCAGCCAGGGTCTGTGTTGATATACATGGCTCCTGTTGCCATGGAGGGTCATGCTGATACCAGCGGCCTGAGCTACCACTTGGGGCCATGTTGAAGATCCCTGGGCCATGCTGCTGCTGGAGCCATGCTAGTCTGGGTGGCCTTCACCGCTACCTGGGGCCATGATGACAGCCAGACCTGGGCTGCTGCCAGGGATCATGTCTGAGTCCACGATCCTATTACAGTCAAGGTCTGTGTTGATATCCTTGACCCAAGTTGCCACCAAAGGCCACATAAAGCCTGGGATCTAGGTAGCAACCTGTGGCCTTATTGGTATCTGGGGGCAACGCTGCTGCTGGGATCATTCTGATCTGAGTGGCCAGGGCTACCACCTGGAGCTACAATGTCTATGGGGCCTAGCTGCTGCCTGGGGTGTTGAAGTCTGTGGTCCAGGTTACCAATAGAGCCCATGGGATCTGGGCCACAGGCCTGCAGCCTTGTTGGAATTTGGGGACCATGCTGCAGTAGGGATCATACAAATCTGGTTGACCTGTGCTTCTACCCAGGGCCAAGCTGCTGCTGAGGACCATGTCTGAGTCCAGGACCCTAAGCAACCAGGGTCTGGATTGACATATGTGGCTCCTGTTGTTACCGAGCACCATGAGGATGCCCAGGGTCAGGTCAACCACCTGAGTCCAGGTTGGTATTCGAGGCCCATGATGCTTGCAGATCCGAGTGCCATAGGGACATCTAGGCCATAGCTGTAGCTGAGGGCCATGTTTGGGTCTGTGACCCTACTGCAGCCAGGGGCTGTGCTAATTATTGTCCGAGGCTCCTTTTACCATAGAAAACCATGCAGATACCTGAGGTCTAAGGCCATGTTGTTATCTGAGGGCCACACTGCTGCGTGACCCATGCCAATCTGAATGGCCTGCACTGCCACCAGGGGCAATGGTGACATCCAGACCAGGCTGCTGCCTAGGTATGATCCTACCGTGGCTGGGGTCTGTGCTGAAGTCTGAGTCCTATATTGCCACCAAAGGTCACATAGAAGCCCAGGATTGGGGCCACAACCTGAGGCCTTCGTGGTGTCCAGGAGCTATGCTGCCACCAGAACCACTCTGACCTGAGTGGTCAGTGCTTCCACCCAGAGCTAGGATGTTGTCCAGGCCCAAGCTGATGCCAAGGGCCATGTCTGGGTCTGTGTAGCCCGTGTCTCTTCGGGGAGAGGGGTCTTAGGAACCAGAAGAAATCAAGAAGAGTATGCTGCGTTCTCCCTTTGCTGGTCCAGAGAAAGCTGGACACTGGAACAGGAGAGCTGGCCTAACCCTGCACCACAGGCAAGTGTCAACCAACCAGGTCTAAGAGCTTAAGCTTGGGTAGCTGACCCCGCCCCCTCACCTGGCCTGGACTGACCAGCTCAGCTACCACCCAGGCCCACCCTAGCGTCTAGCCCATCTAGGACCTGCTGGAAATCGTGGAAGAACTGCTCCTGGGGAGCAGTACCAGCAGGATCTCCAAGACTTGGGGTGGCCATGGGATATCCCAGAGGAGTTCTGGTGATGAGGGTTTACCAAAAACCACAGACCTTGACCAGACCAGTGACTCACTGAATGAATATTTGCAAGGAAAGCTGATGGACAAAAGGCTCCCAGTGCCACCAACTGATAGGACAAAAGGTACCCGAGACCCCCAGTGCCACCAGAGCAAACGAAGAGGTGTTGGAGAGGTGGGGAAGAAGAAGCAAAGAGGATTTTTGTTTTGGGGGGGTTGGGGGAGGGGTTCATGGTTTTTCTTTGTTTGTTTGGTTGGTTTTTATTTTTTTGCTTGTTTTCTTGCTTTGTTTTTGCAGGGGTAAGGGGAGGATATGGGGGAACCAGGAGGTGAGCGTAATTGGGGTGGACAATGTGAATCTCCCAAAGAATCAATAAAGAAGTTAATTTTAAAAACGAAAAGAGGGGGCTGGAGAAATGGCTCAGAGGTTAAGAGCACTGACTGCTCTTCCAGAGGTCCTGAGTTCAATTCCCAGCAACCACATGGTGGCTCACAACCACCTGTAATGAAATCTGGTGCCCTCCTCTGGCCTGCAGGCATACATGCAGGCAGAACACTGTCTACATAATAAATAAATAAATAAATAAATAAATAGAGAAAGAAATAGAGATGGACCAGAGAGGTGGTCCAGGGTGAAGAACACACCTGCCTCTTAGGGAGGCCCTCTTAAATTCTGTTCCCAGCATACATGTTGAGTGGCTCACAACTGTCACTCCAGTTCTGTGGGAATCTAATACTTCTGGCCTTTAAAGGCTCCGGTACTCACAAGCATACACAGGTACACATGCACGTAATTAAAAATAAGCCCTTTTAAAAATGAAAGTGGGACGCCGGGAGGTGGTGGTGCACGTCTTTAATCCCAGCACTCGGGAGGCAGAGGCAGGCGGATCTCTGTGAGTTCGAGGCCAGCCTGGTCTACAAGAGCTAGTTCCAGGACAGGAACCAAAAGCTACGGAGAAACCCTGTCTCGAAAAATCAAAAAAAAAAAAAAAAGAAAGAAAGAAAGAAAGTGGGAAAATTCCCAGAATTAAGTTCTTTAGGAAGAAAGAGGATGGCACTTGGTGCCCCGGCATACAAGGCACTGCATTTTCTAGGGTAGTGAGGAGTAACTGTTGTGTGACTCCTCTTCAGGGAACCTGAACAAACATCCGTTTCCCCACTAGAGTGCTGACGAGAGACCAAAGAAGAGTCCACCCCAGCATGGGGGAGGACTCACAAATGATGCGCCCTCGAATCTCCCTGGGCAGCTGGCCGGAGGTTTTCCTTCAGCAGTAGTTACTGCTGTCACTGTATCTATAGCCTCTAAGAAGGGCCCCCTCACTGCAGCAAGGGGGAAGGAAAACAGCAACCTCCTAAGAGGATTGAGAAGATTGTCTTTGAGGGCATATAGAAGGGAAACCAATTCCAAGCAGGTTTTCAGTGTTTGTCTCACAACATAAAATAGCCTGCAGTGGCCAGGCAATAGTGGTACACGTCTTTAACCTCAGCAGTCGGGAAGCAGAGGCAGGCGGATCTCTGTGAGTTCGAGGCCAGCCTGGTCTACAAGAGCTAGTTCCAAGACAGAGAAACCCTGTCTCGGGGGGGGGGGGGGGGAAATCCTGCAGTGGTGTGGTGTTTTAGATAAGAATGATCCTCATAGACTCCTGGATTTGAATGCTTGGTTACTAGGGAGGGGCACTATTAGGAGGGTTGGCCTTGTTGGAGTAGGTGTGGCCTTGTTGGGTGAAGCGTGTGACAGGGGTGGGCTTTGTCCAGTGGCCTACTCCCTCCTGCCGCCTGATGATCCAGATGTAGAATATAGAACCCTAGACTCCATCTCTAGCACCACATCTGCCGATGCACCACCACGCTTCCCACCATGATGATAATGGACTAAACCTCTGAACCTGTGAGCCAACCCCAATTCAGTGAGTTGGCATGGTCATGGCATCTCTTCACAACAATAAAAACCCTGAGCAAACTAACTAAGACACTTGGGAACAGGAAGCTGGAAGCTCAGCCTCAGGCAGCTCATCCATAGAGAGAAAGTCCAGGCAGAAACTGACTGCCTCAACCCCCTCGGGACTTTCTATTGGATATTTGTAAGCACTAGACATGATGTTCTCTATCCACTGCTCTTTGCTCTTTCACTTGGAAGCCTTCACTTTAGACACCCTGCTCTGTCCAGGACGGTCACTTGGGAACTCCAGCTGACAGCTCCAGTGGGGTTTGCACAGTTGATAACTGCTGCATGTCTGTAAGCCTGGATTTGACGAGTTATCTTTTGTGTGCTTTCTCAGGTGGATTACTTCAGTTATCTCTGCTGGATGTTTTGCTGTCTACTTCTTTCTATTTTACTTCTGCTTGCTGTGTATTTAATAAACTCACTCATTCAAAATGGAAAGTGTGGCTGTCGTAGATCATTCTGGACCATACAGAGCAGGGGTTTCTGCACCGTCGAGTGTATATAATCTTTGAGCTCTCTAAATTTTGCTTCCTGAGTCTCATTAGCCTCCCTCCTCTCTTTAGGAAGAAGTGTTTCAATAAGGAGGAAGTAGCTACACAATGTGCCATCCTTTCCTCTGGCTTACATTCTTTCCATCCTCTTATATGATGTTCCCTGAGCGTGTGTGTGTGTGTGTGTGTGTGTGTGTGTGTGTGTGTGTGTGTGTGTTTGTGTAGGGGTAGATACTATAGGTACCTGATTATTTCCTTCCATTGGTTGCTGAGCATTGGACCACTCTGCCACAGCAACAGTTATTCTCAGGAGGCTAACTAGCTGGTTAATGAATCTCTGCAGTACACTGCAAGAAAAAAAAAATCCCTCCAAGACAAAGCAGGCTGACAGCAGCAGTAATTATGTGTATAGTCACAGATGTTGAGAAGACAATTTAATAGGCACATAATACCCATTTGACAACACAGTTGCAATTGCTGCCCCACTGGGGCCTGAGACCTTCCCAGACATTGGCTTTTTGTCCTGGCTTATGGGGCTACGTGTGAATTTTCTCCCGTGGAGCAGACTTTAAATCCACTTGGAAAATAGTTGTTTACACTCATAACAGTCATGCCACTACATACCAAAGAGCACACATCATCTCTTAGGGTAGCATGAAGATCCATGCCAAGCGCCAGGCAATGGTATCGCATACTTTTAATCCCAGAATTCGAGAGGCAGAGGAAGGCAGATCTCTGAGTTTGAGGCCAGCCTAGGCTACACAGAAAAACCCTATCTTGAAAAAAAAAAAAACACAACAAAAGATCCAAACCAAGCAAGATGATCTTCCCCCAGCATCTTACGTATTCCACTCAGGTATGAAAGCTCGGAGGGAGTTTTGTGTTCAGTGTCAGGCCGATTTCCCTTACATCCTTTCAGACAAAGCGTGGAGTGTCTTCAGAAATAAGAACTTACAGTCAGTGGTAAGACTCGGGGTGGGGTAGGGATATTCCAGGACCTCCCTGACCAACAACTCCTAGGGAGGTAGTTCACCCTTAGCCATGGACATTTGCCTCCAAACCTTCCTGACTGGATGCAATATCCTATATAGTCTGCTTTGTATTAGTTGTCAAAAGAGCGTAACTTAGTTGGTAGAGTTCTTGCTCAACATGCACATAAACAAGGAAGAGGTGCTGCCAACCTGCAGTCCTAGCACTTAGGAGGCAAGGGCAGAAGGATCAGAAATTCAAGATCATCCTCAACTAGTAGTGAGTTCAAGTCCAGTATGGGCTAAGACAGTCACAGACCGACGCAAGGTTAGTGTAGTAGTTAATCTTGTCTACTTGAGCCGGGCGGTGGTAGCGCAGGCCTTTAATCCCAGCACTCGGGAGGCAGAGGCAGGCGGATCTCTGTTCTGTGAGTTCGAGACCAGCCTGGTCTACAAGAGCTAGTTCCAGGACAGGCTCCAAAACCACAGAGAAACCCTGTCTCGAAAAACCAAAAGGAGAATTGACCCTAGAGGGGCTCCCAGGTGCCCAAGCTGAGGTCCCCAGTTAGTTCCTTGGGCAGCTGAGGATAGGGAACCTGAAATGACCCTATCCTAGCGCAATACTGACGAATATCTTGCATATCATCCTAGAACTTTCATCTGGCGATGGATGGAGATAGAGACAGAGACCCACACTGGAGCAATGGACTGAGCTCCCAAGGTCCCAATGAGGAGCAGAAGGAGGGAGAACATGAGCAAAGAAGTCGGGACCACGAGGGGTGCACCCACCCACTGAGACAGTGGAGCTGATCTACTGGGAGCTCACCAAGGCCAGCTGGACTATTACCAAAGAAAGCATGGGATAAAACTGAACTCTCTGATCATGACGAACAATGAGGGCTGATGAGACGCCAAGGACAATGGCACGCAGTTTTGATCCTACGCAATCTGCTGGCTTGGTGGGAGCCTAGCCAGTTTGGATGTTCACCTTCCTAGATATGGACGGAGGGGGGAGGACCTAGGACTTAGCACAGGGCAGGGAACCCTGACTGCTCTTTGGACTGGAGAGGGAGGGGGAGAGGAGTGGGGTGAAGGGGAGAGGGGTGGGAGGAGGGGGAGAAGAGTGGGAGGAGGGGGAGGGAAAGGGGAGGCTGGGAGGAGGTGGAAATTTGTTTTTTTTTCTTTATTCTTCTTTTATCAATAAAAAAAAATAAATTAATTAAAAAAAAAAGCTAGTTCCGGGACAGGCACCAAAGCTAGATCTAATGGGACTATCCTAGAAACCTGGGACCAGCCTCATTCAGTCTCTGTGGCTCCTCCCAGACCTTCTCACCCCGCCCCCTCCCCTAACCCTCTCCTTCCCAGGGGCTGGGCTTCCCTTCCCTCAGCTTCAGATCCCTAGTGACTCAGCCTCTCTTGGTCTCTTGGTTCCCATACACTCCATGTGTCTGTCCCATTGGCCTCCTCTTCCTCCTCACTTCTCTCGCACTCTCCCTGCCCCTCTTCTCTCACAGCCCGGTCAGTCTCGACCCTCCCACACACGTCTGGCTGAACTTTCCCTCCTGTCTTAAGAGGAGTGGCCATGTTCTCACTGGCTAGGATGGGTTGTACCCATGAACTGTGAGCCTCTCCTTGAGAGCTTGTGTCAGGGTGTTCTGTCACTCTGATGAGGAAAGTAACTTAGCTGAGTAGAGAGGTCTGAAAAACACTATCCCATCCAGCCACACTATCCCATCAAAAAAAAAAAAAAGAATCTGGAATGTTTGGTCAGAAGTGGCACCTCAATCCCTCTCCATTTCAAACCCCCTCCCCTGGGAGTTGCCAGATTCTACCTCCAAGAAAGCCAGCCAAACGATGACCCCTCTCCAGGGAGGGTCAAGACCACCCTCATAGGCTATTTATTTATTTATTTTTGGTTTTTCGAGACAGGGTTCTCTGTGGTTTTGGAGCCTGTCCTGGAACTAGCTCTTGTAGACCAGGCTGGTCTCGAACTCACAGAGATCCGCCTGCCTCTGCCTCCCGAGTGCTGGGATTAAAGGCGTGCGCCACCATCGCCCGGCCCTCATAGGCTATTTAAATGGCTCCCCAGAAATGCAACACGTGGTTTCCCTTTTACCTATCCCTGTTTTCCCAGTGCTACCCAGGAGTGCTGGCATCCATTAAACCTTGGTTTCTTCTAATTCGGTTTGATTTGGTCTGATTTGTATTATTGCATTGGCAGAGAGGTTTGTCATTTTGGAAAAAAAACTTAATGCCCTGTAGAAGTTGGACATGATAATACATAACTGTAATATTTGTTCTCCTACCACCAAATGGGAAGCAGACAGGCAAATCCCTTGGAGTTCAAGGGCCAGATAGCCTGAAGTATGAAGCACAATAAGCAAAACAAGAAAGACCATGCCTGAAGCAAGGTGGAAGAAGAGGATGGACTCTCAAAGTTGGTTGTCCTCTGACATAAGCACCATGGCACATATGTACCTACAACCAATCACAGACATACACATCTCAGGAATGAATCTTAATTGAAATATTAGCACATTAATGACCCACTACACAGATATTGAAATCAGTCACTAAGAATTATGACTTGGAGACAATGATAATGGTGTCCAATCCTAATTCCATTAAGGAAGGAATAAAGGCATATTGCCGCGCACTGCACCCCTGTGTCTGCGCTCTGTGCGCTGGCACCCAGTTACCGAGCTTCGGGCAAGGGGCAGTGATGGAGGAAGGTCACTGGCTAATAAAGAAACTGCCTTGGCCCATTGGATAGGCCAGCCTTTAGGTGGGTGAAATAAACAGAACAGAATGCTGGGAGGAAGAGGAAGTGAGCTCAGACTCAATAGCTCTCCTCTCTGGGGCAGACGTGATGAAGCTCTGACCCAGGATGGACATAGGCTAGAATCTTCCCGGTGAGTGCACCTCGATGCTACACACATTAATAGAAATGGGCCAGGCAGTGTTTATATGAGTACAGTTTGTGTGTCATTATTTCGGGGTATAAGCTAGCCAGGTGGCTGGGAGCAGGGCGGCAGGAATGCCACCTGCAGCTCTTACTACAGGGCAGGAGGTTAAAATACACAGATGCACACAGACAGAGAGACAGCGACACGGGTCATCCTTGAATTCCCCAAGAATGCCCCTTTATTATGTTCAGGGGCAGATTATATAGAGATAGCCACGCCCCAGCCAAACCCACCAGAAACCACTCTCCTGCCATCAGGAATTCCTGAAGGTCTCGTGCTCAGAGCAGCTGTAGGCACTCAGATCCGGGGATTACAAGAAATTCAGGATCTGGGGTCTCACTGATCCCAACAGCATATGACCTGGAAGGGTCTGTACATGACTGAAAATAGGAGTTAATGGATAGTTATTCCATTAAAACTCAAAGTGAAATTTTAAAAAACGAGATTTCTTTTTCTTTTTCTTTTTTTCTTAAGACAATGATGATCATTGAACTGGGTGTGGTGGCACATGCCTATAACTTGGGAAGCTGAGGCAGAAGAATTCTGGGGTTGAGGGCAACCGGAGCTACATAGGAAAACTCAGTCCCACAACAAAATGGTTTTGTTTTGGTTCAACAGAAGGGGGCAGATAATGTGACCTGGAAGTGGCAGTGGAAAGGGAAGAAGTCCCAGGAGCAACTCCAAGCCTGGTGCTGTATGGAGATGCTGACAGAGCAGCGACTTGGAGGTACCCAGACTTCACCTAATACATTGCAAGAGTTTGCAGTTACCGGCCCTAGAAGGTGGAGAAAGGAAGCTAATATTGGAAGGGAGATTGTGTAGTTCGCATGGCGACCATGGCTGCTTGACAAAGTTCCAGCACTTCAACATTGCAGGCTGTTAGTATTCAGGCATCTGTACTGGTCTGCCCTTGGGGTCCTGATAGAAGATGTCCTCAGCTGCATCCCCTAAGAACACCCCCTGTGCACATTCCCTACAGTCTCTTTTAAAAGGTGGGTCTTGCCCACCTCCAGTCTCTTTCTCTCCCTCATTTTCTTCCACCACTCTTGTCCCTAGGAACAAGTCCCTGCCCCCCTCACACCCCTTTCCCTATTCCCTTCTCTGCCTCTTCTCTCTCCTCTTCCAATAAACCTCCCATGTGAGCCCTGTTGTAAGGCATGACTCCTTCCCACAGACTTTAAATTATGACACAGACCATACTTCTCCAGCACCTTTTTACTTTCATTTTGAATGATTCTCAATAGAATCATTTCCTTTGGGAAATTTGTGTGGGCTTTGGTAAAGGACAAAAATATATACAATGGTAGCGTATCTAAACAAAATAATTCTTTAGAAAAAAAAATCCTGGCCACTGCGGAACCAGAAATTGCATTGTGCCTGTCTAGTTACACCAGGAGCAGAAAAGTTAGAGATTTACTAGACACCTGATCCCAAGGATGAAATGTCTACAGTTCAGATCCCAAGCCTGAGACCATTAAGGGCAAGAGTTCAGTTAACAAGTGTAGAGAAAGCAGAATGGTACAATATAATGGGAAAAGAGGAAGACATCAGGACCTTCCCTTTTGGGAACATTAAGAGGGGAACAGGCCCATATAGTAAAACTAAGAAATTGTAGTGTAGTGTTCATTCCCCAGAAAAAGTCCTTTTCCTGAGGTCAGGCATTTGTATAAGGGTTTCCATTCCCTTGGGGGCTTGAGGAAAGTTCCTGCTTGCTAAATCAGTCATTCTCCTTATTTCTAGCAAGAGGCACTTATGTCCCTTTCGTTAGCATGCAGGGCCCGGCCCCACAGGCTTGCTAGAGACCACCCAGGCACCACCCAGGAACAGACCAAACAAGGGGAAATATCTAACATTCCAACCATTATAGATAGAATCACCTGATGTCCCTTAGCCCAGCATCACCCATCCCTTTCACCAAGACACCCCTAGACAAATGTCAGCCAATTAGGAGTCCTGGACCTTAGAAATCCCCTTACCCCAACCTCTGCTATGATAGAAACCCCACCCCAATTGGGCTAATAGCTCTCTGACGTCACTGCTACGTCAGATGGATGGAAGGTCCAAGCTCGAGCTTGAATATAGACTCTTTGTTTTTACATACAAATACAGACTCTGTGGTGGGATTGGGGGACCCCACGATCTGGGACTAACAAACGTATGACTGGTGCCTATTGTCAAAGTCAAGGCTGGCTTCCTCAATCCCTTGTGGATTTCAAGCCACACCCCAGCTCAAATGCCCCTTTTTTCCATTTAATCCTATGTGTAGTTTTCTTTTTCAATTAAACACTGCTGTAAACCATCCTGATTTACCCTCAGATCATGTCTGCACCTCCCACCCCCAACTCCATACATCTTTGGGACCTGAACTTGAAGAACCAAAGTTCCTCCATTTTGTCCTCTACCTCCATCTTGTGTAAGCTATTTTCCATAAAACAGTCCAGTCCTTAGAAATGGCTAGGGGCAGAAATAACAGGGTAGCCACCTGGAGAGTACTAGTACAGATAATGGCAGATTGTCCCCACCCAAAGGTTAGTCAACAAGCAACAGGTGAGGTTCAAAAATAAAATTTCTGAAAAGTCCCTAGACACGAGCCAGTCAGCATTGAACCTGTCACCCCACACCCTGCTAAAGTAACTTTTCTGGCTATTGCCTTTAAATAATGCTCTCTAGAAGGGCAGGGTACATCCTCTGGCTGCTGCGTTGACAAGGTCCCTGCACACAATAAACCTTGCTTTTAGCTGGGCGGTGGTGGCGCACACCTTTAATCCCAGCACTTGGGAGGCAGAGGCAGGCAGATCTCTGTGAGTTCGAGACCAGCCTGGTCTACAAGAGCTAATTCCAGGACAGGCTCCAAAACCACAGAGAAACCCTGTCTCAAAAAAAAAAAAAAAAAACCAAAAAAGAAAAAAAAGAAAAACCTTGCTTTTGCCTTTCAGTGAGTCGTCTCCCTGGTGGTCTTACTGGGCATAAAAACCCCATGCTGAAGCAAGTCTCCAGCAGTTCCCAGTTGTCTGAATGAGGGGTGTACTGAGGGTTACCTCATCTCCTTTGGAGAGTAACATAAGGCTATGGACATTACAAGTTTGGTGTTTCACCTGACGTTTGCTAGAGGATGTGCAGGGCTAGGAACAGATAGGCTAACATGGAGCTGATGACTTTGTAGCTCTTTTTCTCAAAGGAACTGTTGCATGGTCATCAGCTCTTTCAAGCTTCTTCATGAGCTACTGTCAACCAAGGCCAAAGCTTACCCTTCAGTTGTATTTCTAAACAAGGACAGATTAAACAATACTATTTATACAGCAGAAAACAATCTTCAAATGCTGAAATACTAGAAAAATGTCTAAAGGTTCCAAATATTCCAAAAAGAGATACTGTAATGGTCTGTCCTGTCCCATTAAGAGACAAGCCCCACTCACTTCCTCCCCTGTCTGCTGAGGCAAGTGGATCTTTCTTCTGCTTCCAGCCTGTGAATCCCTCCTTTCTGTCTCTCCCTTCTCCCCCTTCTCCACTCCCCCTCTCTGGTTTTCTTTTTCTCTGTCTCTGCCTCTTTCTCCTCATCCCCCTTCTCCTCCCTTTCTCTTTCCCCCTCCCTTCCATAATCCACTAAATAAATATCCAACCTCACTCTGCATGGTGTGTGCCTATCCATCTCTGTCTCCCATCCGCCATGTGGCTCCCTGCTGTGCTTCCATTGTTTGGTTGGTAAAGGGTCCCAGGGCCTCCTGTAATACCAAATGAGTAACCTCATGTGTCCACCAGAAATTTTACAGGTTGACCCTCTATGGTGACGGTTACCATAGACTCCTGGGGGCCTGGTTTGAAGGAGCCTTGGTCTCACTAATCCTCCATAGCTAGGATTGGCTTGGGTTTGGGGGGGACCTATCTGTTTCCAATGTGGACATTCATTTTTCCAATGACCCATTTCTTTGCCAGAGGCACACTGGTCCTTTTATAAAGGTCTCCTCTTTTTTTTTTATCATGGTGTGCATGGGCAGTTGAGAGTGGCTGGGGCTTGTAGTGCAGCCGCGTGACATGTCCCATCTTCTTTATCAGAAGTTCTTTGTTGTCTCTGCCATCAAAACCTTTCTGGGCTACCTCTAATAGTTCTGACCTCTTCTTTCCTGCAAATCCATCTATCTTTTTTCCCTCTACATCTGCCAGGGGTATTCCTGACTCTGCCACTTTTTTTTTTAACAGAAGGCCAGGAGAAAGGGGGTGGTAAGCATGGGAGATTTTATTGATTTGGGAGCATTTTCAGGAATATTAGCTTTAATGCTCTGGCAAGAATCTCAGGAGATAGTGCCAGCCTTTCCCCAGGATGGCAGGAAGAGAATGTCATCCATTTTAACCACAGCTGGAATGCTGAACAGGCCCAGAAAATTGAGCATGCTGGATGGATGTTCTATGTGAAGTGAGAGGCTCCCAATACCTGTGTACTGCAGAGAGGGCAGTGAAGAGTGTCCTAGCCAAAAGGGCATTTGTATCTCTCTTCACTCCAAGGTTATTGTAGCTCTCCTCTCTGGCCACAGCTGGTGATAGGGGAGGTCATTACAGAGTCTTCCTGCTAGGAATAACAACTGCGAGGCACTATTAATAGAGAGCGTGTGACAACACTCAGTGACATATGGTTACAGCCATGTATGTCAAGTTCAGAGGGCAGCCAGGTGTGACTGGTTTGCAGCTTCCTAGAGTGAGTGATAAGACATGGTATCTTGTGATGGCTAGCATTTAAAAACCAAGTACTAGTTGAAAGGATTCTAGCCAGCCCAAGCATTGCAAACACAACTCTGACAGGCCTTGCCCTTCTCCCCCATTCCCTCGGCCTTGCTAAAAACCATTACCTTACATTCCTAGTCATGAAGAAGGTCTGTTCCCTCATTGGGCCACTTCCTCTTTCTGGTGCTAACTACGAAGGTCCAGCTATCAGAAGCCCCCTATTGGCTGCTCTAATTAACATGCCCAATCAAAATTAAATACCTCTTTTTAGCAAGGCAATGGTGGCACACAACATTAAACCCAGGACTCAGGACAAACTCACAAATCTCTGTGAGTTCAAGGCCAGCCTGGTCTGCAAAATTAGTTCCAGGACAGGCTCCAAAGCTACACAGAGAAACCCTGTCTCGAAAAAACAAAACAACAATAAAAAACAAAATTCCCCCCCCCCAAAAAAAAACTCATCCTAACTCAACTTTAGCTTTACAAACTGCCCTTTGCCCGTGTGCAGCTACTGGCTCCTCTCTACAGAGGCAGTTCTTTGTCGCCCCCACTCCTCCTCCCCAGGACAAACATCTTGCTCCTCACCTTTCTTCCTCCTTTATCACCTGTCTTTGTCTCTCATCTCCTGCCTTTGGTGCCTCTAGTGTGAATAAACCTTTGTGTTGAGGGTGTCTTGAGCTGATACTGGTCCCTTCATTAGTAAACTACATACATGTGTGGGGTACGAAGGGATGCAATGACATATGTATACAATGTGGGATTATTGAATCAACCTAATACACATATCCATCATTGTATTTGTTGTTCAGTAAGTACTTATTGTTCATTCATCTTATCTAATTGAGTGATTTTATCTCTTAGTCAATAACTTGTTCATTTCCTACCATTCCCAGCCTCTGGTAACCAACATTCTCATCTCTGCTTTTATGAGTTCTATTGTTCTAGATTTCACAAGTCAATAAGAACACTTTGCTTTTCTGGGTTTTGGGGCGGCCAATTTAATGCGGCAACTTTGTTGAGCCATGACACCTATGATCATTATCATTCTAGATGTTTCTGTGCAAGTGTATTTGGAGGAGATTAGGGTTTTTTTTTTTTCTTTCTTTTTCTTAAGACAGGATCTCTACATAGCTCTGCCCATCCTGAAACTCACTGTGTAGACCAGGCTGGCCTCAAACTCAAATAGATCTGCCTGCCTCTTCCTGCTAAGTGATGGGATTAAAGGCCTGTGTCCCCATGCCCAGCAGGGGAGGTTAACATTTAAATTAGTGGACTTTAAGTAAACGGATCAGCTTTCATAACGTGGGTGGGAACAGAATGAAAAGGTTGGTCCGCTCTGAGCAAAGCGGAAGTCTCCTGAAGACTGCCTTTAGACTTCATTGACAACACTGGCTTGCTTGTTTCTAGGCAGATGGCTTTGCAGTCCAGCTGCAGCATCAGGTCTTCTGAGTCTGCAGCCTGAAGACTTCCAACCTCACAGCCTCCATGGGAGAAGTGAGGCTCATTGGCTATGTAACAAACACACCATAACAAATGAGCATCATGTAGATTATGTTTCTCTTAATCACCTTGGTTGTAACATGGAAGAGAACCAAATGGCCTAACATGTGCAGTCAAAGGAAGTGACATGCATGTGACCGGGCTGTGTTTCTAGTTTCCGTCTCTAACAAAACATATGAGGGATTAACTTGTTGAAAGGTTTATTGTAGTTCACACTTTTGAAGGCTTACGTGACAATCTTCACTATTTTAAATTAGGTCACATTAATAACATACATCAAGTTTATACCATATTTTACTTTTCTTGTCATTCTGGAAAAAACAACAAGAAATTAGGATAGCAAACATCTATTCTTCCACGGAATGTATTCTTAAAATTAAATATATGGAACACAAATTTCAAAGTGTGGAACTCACATTTAGAAGGCATAATTCAACACCATAACTACATTAGTAGTCATGGATGTCACAGTTACAACATTGTGTTAGGCACTACTTTAAATAGGCACAAAAATTCTACCCAGAGAGTTAACAACGTATACTCTTTTGTGATATGTCTTCATAAAACTTTTTCATTTTATTTTCTAGTGTGATTGTGTGCAGCAAGCGAACTAGAATGAGTGGTGACTGATTCAGGTTGCCACAGCCCATGACTCAGGTTTCCTTGCCCAGTTACTGGTGTAATCAAGGAGTATCAAGTCTCACAGCACATCATTCAGGTTCAAGAGGAGTGTTCTTACTTCACAGGTGAAGACTGGCTGCCCAGGAGAAGATGGGTGGAAACATTTGAGGTTCAGAAAGGCTCTGAAGCATAAACGACTATTCATCAGCTAGGGGATTTTTTTTTTTTTGACTTTTCAAGACAGGGTTTCTCTGTGTAGCTTTGGAGCCTGTCCTGTAACTAGCTCTGTAGACCAGACTGGCCTCGAACTCACAGAGATTCGCCCGCCTCTGCCTCCTGAGTGCTGGGATTAAAGGCGGGAGCCACCACTGCACAGTCCAGCTGTGGGATTTCTATTCTACTGTTGATTGACTGATACGCAATTTTGCTCTGTAGTAGTGACCCTGCTGTCTCTGGATTACAGCTGTGTACCACCACACCTGGCTCTGCTACTCTACTATTTTGATATATAAAGGATCTGGCTCTGAGTGATGTTTCCTTTGCATTTCCAATCGAACTCTTTCCAGTGGGTCTTTAGCCTTTGGCTCATTCTTTCTGCCTGATCAGACCTAAGGAACTATCCAAACACAGGGCACTCTGGGATTGCAGAACTTAGGCTCTTCATTGAACCAAAAAGTGTAAAAACAGACAATATCATTCTTAAAATGATTTTAGTAATCTAGATCCAGTTTTTCAATGATGTAAAGCTCAATAAAGATGTGTTAAAAATACATGATTGTAGCTGGGCAGTGCTGGCGCATACCTTTAATCCCAGCACTCAGGGAGGCAGAAGCAGGCGAATCTCTGTGAGTTCCAGGACAGCCAGAGATACACAGAGAAAACTTGTCTCAAAAAAAAAACCAAAAAATAATACACGATAATTTTTGGTTGCTTGATGCTTTTGGAAGCCTAAATCCTCAGGTTTCCAGGCTCAAAAGTTCTCTCTTACTTGCTCCTGTGGTGATGCAAAGAACATAAAGATCACATTGAAAAGCATTTTGATCACTTGGACATTTTGTTTAAGCTTACATACAATGAACCATCATGCCATTACATGTTCTGAAATTATTAGCACTGTGGATGAGCAGTCTCAATCAGGTACAAGTTTATTATACACTGAGTAGATTTTTGTTCATTTAAAAAATTCTAATGGCAATTAGCTATAGCATATAGAGTATTAAATTTTAATAAGAGTAAATAAAGCATAGTAATGACATAAAGTAAAGTATGTCTTTTTTTTAAAGACAGGATTTCACCACATAACTCTAGCTGTCCTGGAACTTGATCTGTAGACCAGGCTGACCTCAAATTCACAGAGCTCCACTACCACTGCCCCCTGAGTGCTAAGATTAAAGTTGTATATGTGGTTTCTAAGAAATCTGGGCAGCAGCCAGGTCGTGGTGGTATACACTGTTAATTCTAGCACTTGAGAAGCAGAGGCAGGCAGATCTCTGTGAGTTCGAGGCCAGCGTGGTCTGCAAAGAGAGCTCCAGGACAGCCAGGACTGTTACATAGAAAAAATCTAAAGAATAAAGAAACCTGGCAAAACTCTTTTTTTGCCTAGAGCAAATATTGACTGTTTTGGCATTATCGTTCACATCCTCTATAACAATATATAAGAAACAGGTCAATCATATATACATATACACACATATACATAATACATGTATATATACAATACTATATATATGTATATATGGATGGATAGATTTGAGGTTATGGGTATACACATTTGGCAGTCTTTTTTTTTTTTTTTTTGGTTTTTGAGACAGGGTTTCTCTGTGTAGCTCTGGCTGTCCGTGAACTCGCTCTGTAGACCAAGCTTGGCCTAGAACTCACAGAGATCCATCTGCCTCCGCCTCCTGAGTGGGATTAAAGGTGTATGTCACAATGCCAAGTTTTTCACTCACTGCTGATACCTCCTCTATAAGGGGTGGGGTATGGGGAAATATCTTCTCCATAAAGTCAAAGCAACTGGACCCAGCTTTACTTACCCTTTTACATTCCTCAACCATGAATGTGTGCACACACACACGCCCATATAAGTGTTTCTGCCCTACAAGTATCAACTTTTTGGGATTCCACCTTCCCATTTCTTCTTCCAGCTTCCCAATTCTATTCTGAGTATAGAACTCATCTTATCCTTAGTCTTTATCCGGCATTGCTATTATTAAAGGTGTCCACAGAGAATGAAATCATACTTTAAGTTTTCGTTGTTTAACTCGACAAGTAGAGTACAGGTACAGAAGGTACTTTCAATGGTCAGCCCTCCAGCATTTTAGATCATGCCATTTTGGATGTGATGGCAAACTGTAATGTAAGACTTAGAATTGTAACAGTAAAATAGACTGCTTCATGTGGGCAATTTGAATTCATTCCCACAAAACAACCTGGGGATATAAAAGTGTTGACAATATAAATATTCAAAACGTTCATAGTGACATAACATATTCTCTTCACTAGCACTATTAAAAATACCCCAACCTAGAAAATGTTCAAGTGCTAATGTTTTAAAATACAATTAAATGCCCACTTCAAAGATTCACTAAAACATTTTCAGATGTGACTTTCTGGGTGGATTAATTTTCCAAGGGCTTTCATCTCTACTGTTTATGCTTTAGAGAAACATTGATTCATCAGAGGTTCAAAGTAGGAGAGAGGACTGTGCCAGCCAAGGACTCCCCTGGGTCCATGAAAACACACACCATCTTCTGGTACCTCCACACAGAAATAAAAGGAAAGAACACAAGAACATATTCTCATCAGCTGTAAATATAATGTGTCCAGAAGCAGCTGCATCAGCAACACACATGTAAAATACCTTCTGCATTCAAAACTTTTTAACACCATCTGCTTGATTTTCAAAATAATTCCATAAAATTCAAAAAATTAGTAGGCTCATTTTATAAGCCAGAAGAGTGATGGTCAAGAGATCGTAGGACATTCTTATGGTCTAATACTAACTAGTAGAGTAAAGGCAAGCTTAGGGCTTTGATCTCTGATTTCTTCCTTAGTATTCTTTACACTATGCCATTTTGGTTTTCAAAGAAATAAACTTACTATAATTTAAGCATAAGAAACTTACAATCTCAAAAGGCAGTTTCATTGGGTAATTAGATACCCTTCTATGATTTATAGCATAAAACAGATATACACATTATAAAATATTTAACACTGTGATCAAAATATCCCTTCCATGAATGTTCGATCAGAGTTAAAAATTAGGCATGGTAAGCTGCATGCCTTTTATCCCAGCACTCAGAGGCAGAGACAGGCCTAGTCTGTGTATTAAGTTCAACACCAACAAGGGTGACCAGAGTGAAACCCTGTCTCAACCTCCATGCCAAAAAGGGCACATATGCAGCACTTGGGAGAGAGACTGAGTGGTGGGTCTGAGCTATATAGCAAAATTCTGCAAAAAAAAATTAGTTTTAAAAAACTGAACTTGAACATCATTTTTTCACTTGAGTATTTCATCTTCCCTTCTATTGATGAGATCAGAAAATTAAATGTGAATGCTAAATCATGTGGCTAACACCATTTTTTCCTATTCAGAACATCTTTTCTACTTTTACTGGAAATAAGATAATTTGGAAATTTGAAAAACTGCTATGTATGTATATTGATAATTTTGACAATAGTTCAAGATAAACTGTTTTTTTTTTCTTTGAAAATGTCACTATTTTTTTCTTGGCTAAATTTGTTTTTGCTTTCCTTGGCTAAGTCTGGACAGTGTATTATAGCATCAAACTATTTGCTACTGAGTGGTCCTTTTGTTTCCTGTGAATATTTGCTCAAAATATCTACTTTGAGCACATACAAATCTTGCCAAAAGTGATGATTCCAGGACCAATAAATCCAGAAACAAAACAGAATATAAAATTTATTTTATTATGTTCTAAGAATGGCAAACCTGGTACTTTGAAAAGAAAACTTATATTTTAGTCCTAGTCAGTACTTCTGCGACTGCTTAAGAGTACTTTGCCTTTTCCCCCTCCAGTGTTTGTTTTCATTGTTGATCTTGTTTTGGTTTTTCAAAACAGGGTTTCTCTGTGTAACTTTGGAGCTGGTCCTGGAACTTGCTCCGTAGACCAGGCTGGCCTCGAACTCACAGAGATCTTCCTGCCTCTGCCTCCTGAGTGCTGGGATTAAAGGTGAGAGCCACCACAGCCGGGTCCCCCTCCAGTTTTGATGCTGGGATTGGATCTAGGTTTTCAGAAACTAAGGAAACATTCTAGCACTGAGCTATGGCCCCAGCCTGCAGGATGGACCTTATGCATCTTTCATATTATTTGGTGTATGTTGCTGCACACACTCGTGTGAATTTGTGTGAGCACATGTATGGCGGTGTGCATGTTGAGGCCAGGGGACAACTTCAAGTGAAATGGGTTCTTTCTTTCCACCACAGAGGTTCCAGAGATCAGACTCAGGTCTGCAGATTTGGTGGCAAGCTTCTTTATCCTTTGAGTCATCTCGTCGGCCCTTCAAGTGCACTTTATATTTAATACTAATTGACTGAGGAGAATATAATCCTGACACATTTATTTTCAGACAGACTACGTGTATACAAAAAAATCCAATTTCAATTGTCAAGAAAGATGAATAATACTGACACATCTGGACACTAAAGTCAGCTATATGCTAAGAAAGTGAGAGTGGGTATAATTTTGTAGACACTGGTTTCAGAAAGAAGGCTGTCTGCTTTCCCTCCTATCTCCGCAGACTACCCTATCTGTCCCTGTAGCTGGTGAGCAGAGAGCGCTGTAGCCAGCAGCTCACGATGCTACCGTGGGTCTGGATGCTTTGTGATGTTCACTCCTTGCGTTATTCTGCTGTAAATGTTGACATGTATCCAGAAGCGTCTTGGCCTGTATATGACAGTTCTTTGTGATGTTCCCTCCTTGCGTTGTTCTGCTGTAAATGTTGACATGTATCCAGAAGCGTCTTGGCCTGTATACGACAGTTCTTTGGCGTGCTGCAGTCAGCAGAAGCACTCTCTCCTGGGCTTAACTGCCTCCTCAGAAGAATGCACAGTATTTGGAACAAAACCACTTTTAACCCCTTCCCAGCCATCCTGAATACAAATCTCTCCCTTCTTAATAAGTTCATATATGTCTCTTGTCAAGATTGTGAAGGACTCCTCAACATTTGTAGCATCTTTTGCTGAGGTTTCTATATATTTCATTCCACAGTCTGTCGATAGTTTCTCGGCTTCTTCCCTTGACACCTGACGTTGTGATGCTAAATCACATTTGTGTCCCACCAGGAGAAATATAATATGAAAAGGCTGTACGTGCATTTTCGCTTCTTCCAGCCAATCTTTCACATGTTCAAAAGACCGTCGGTTAGTAATGTCAAATACTAAAAATCCACCAACTGAGTTGCGATAATAGGATCGAGTTATTGATCTGAAAAATAAAAAAAGGTTGTGTAAGGTCAATGCTCTTTGCTCCTCCTTTGAATAATGAAACACCAAAATCAAATGCGAAATAACATTATTTAAATAGAGCTTATAAATCCAATATGAGGTATCTTCGGTGAACAAAAATATTCTGAGATTAACACATATGCCCATTTCATATATGGACAGAATTTTGAAGTCGCACTTCTTAGACACAGAAGAACCTTTGCAGCATGTCATCTTGCAGTGTCTTATGAGGTTTTATTTTTAAGTATTTGATAGAAGAGTTATTACAAAACTGGGTTAAAAACAGATAGATAATAGAGGACTAGGGGTGTAACTCTGTAGTAGAGTGCCTATATGCAGGGAGCCCCGAGTTCAGTCCCCACATATGACATGTATGGTGGCAACACCCCTAGAATCCCTCCACACGGGAGGTGAAGGTAAGAGGAGAGGAGCTCAAGGTGGGCTGAAAGCTGACCCAGCAGGATGAGCACTGCCATGCACACACCAAGACCTACGTTTGGGCCCTAGAACTCATGGAAAAAACTCCTGGTGTGGCGGCTCAAAATTACAATCCTAGCACTGGGGAGGTAGAGATAGGCAGAAGACCCCTGGGACTTGCTGGCCAGACACCTGAATATCATCTATCCTTTCTCTCTCTGTCACACTCCATTTATCCTTCAATAGTTCAAGAAAGGTATTATCTGAGGAGCCTTCCCAATCAAAGACTCCTTTCTCAAATAATCCCATCTAATGGGTAGCAGACTGCTATTACATTTGCATCGATTTTTATAATGTGCTGCCTGGATATGTAGACGTCTCTGGCTCGATCCATGGTTTCCCAAAGGTCAAACATGTTTTATACATGTGTCTTACATCATATTGGCTGGCAAATCCTAGGAATCACAGAATGTTTGCGATACAGGGCTGACTAGCCAAAAGGGCAAAGGAAAGTGCTAAATGTCAAGGACCTCCCGAGTGTCAAAGTTCAAGCTGTCTGTGCTCCACACTAAACTCATCTACTTGACCAAGATACAGAGACCACTATGAAGGGACAGTGGGATGCCCCAGATGCTTGTGCTCACTACACTCTCCTCACTCCTAAAGCCACAGTAGTTCAGCGACCCAACACTGTGCCCGCCTTTGCTGCTAGGGCAGATGTTTCCAGTCCCTGAGTACTTCTCGAGCACTCAGGAGGCCCCAGGTCCAATACTTAGTACTGCCAAAGAAACCCACCAGCCTTGCTTTCTGAGTGTGAAGAACTTATGTGTCCCCTCCCCTTATTCACTCACCTCCCTGTTTCTCCTCAAAATTCATAAAATAGCCCCAAGTGTCTCCCCTCCCTTCTCCTGTGTTTTCATCCATCATTCTATTTTTGAGACAAGGTTTTCCAAGTCCAGCTCAGCCTAGAACTGCTCTGTGGCCCAGCTGTCTTCCCAGCTCAGACTCCAGAGTTCTAGGACTGTAAGCGTGCACCATCAAGCTAGGCTTCAAGCGACAATTTCTGGGGGCTACAGTACTATACAAGCATTGACGACAAGAAAAATTGTCCACCATATTTAGCGGGATTTAAATAATCTAGTTAATTAAGGTGTTGCTATCGTCTTTATTCTGTGGGATAATTAATTTGTTACCGTTCTGCCACTGTTCTGTCTGTATGTGTATGAATTTAGGCAGATGTGCCAGGTCATAAGAAAAATCCAATTAAGCCTATGTTGTTAGGCTGAAACTTTATCAGCACCAAATCTGCCTTGCTCTCTACAACTTACTACCGGTGTAATTTCATTACACTTATTTATTCACTTTATGTGTATATGTCATATATGTATTTGGGTACATGCATACCACGGCACATGTGGAGAGCAGAGGGCAACTTTCAAGGCTTGGCTTTTGTTCCTTTCACCATGTGGGTTTTGAGATCTGTGGTGGTTTGAAAATAAAAAAATGCCCCCCAAAGGGAGTGGTATGGTATGTTTGTAGATACGTTCTCGTTGGAGGAAGTGTGTCCCTGTGGAGGCCGGCTTTGAGGGTTCATATATGCACAAGCCATATCCCGTGAGACAGCCTTGTGCTGTTGCCTTCTATTCAAGATGTAGCCAGCACCACATCTGCCTGCATGCCGCCATGCTCCCTACCACAAATGATAATGGACTGAAAGTCTGAACTGTAAGCCACCCCCTCAAATAAATGTTTTCCTTTATAAAAGCTGTCGTGGTTAGTGTCTTTTCACTGCACTAAAAACCTTAGCTAAGAAAAGATGGAGCTCAGGTTCTCAGGCTTTGTAGCAAGGTCCTTGACCTGCTGAGCCAGGAACTCACTCCCAGAGATCCACCTGCCTCTGCCACCCGAGTGCTGGGATTAAAGGCGTGCGCCAACACCACCTGTCCTTCACCAGTGTCATTTTTTTAAAAATATTTATTTATTTATTTATTAAGTATACAGTATTCTTTCTGCGTGTATGCCTGCAGGCCAGAAGAGGGCGCCAGATGTCAGTACAGATGGTTGTGAGCCACCATGTGGTTGCTGGGAGTTGAACTCAGGACCTTTGGAAGAGCAGGCAATGCTCTTAACCTCTGAGCCATTTCTCCAGCCCCACCAGTGTCATTTTTAAAAACAACCTTTTTGTGGTTGAAAATGCAATGTTGAGAAGATTACTTAGTGCAAGTTTTTCAAGATTTTACTGGGATATGGAAACGTGGGAGACAGCTCAGTGGTTACAAGTATGTGCTGTTCTCTGAGGACGGTTAGGTTTCCAGCACCCTGTTGGCTCACAACTGCCTGTAACTCCAGTTCCAGGGGGATCAGATGTCTCTGCCCTTCTAGGGCAACTGCATTCAAATTTACGTACTTACATGCAGACACAAGTATACATAATTAAAAGTAATAGAGCCTGAACAAGGATGACACCAATACATACTAACATTAAAGGGGGAAGTTAAATTTTATCCCTAGACAAAGAATTACAGGTAGCTAGCTGGATGGTGGTGCATGCCTTTAATCGCAGCAATCAGGAGGTAGAGGCAGGCGGATCTGTGAGTTCGAGGCCAGCCTGGGCTACAAGAGCGAGTTCCAGGACAGGCTCCAAAACCTGGAGAAACCCTGTCTTGAAAAGCCAGGAAAAAAAAATTACAGGCAACTAAGGAATGCTGAGAGTGGGAGAAATGGCCTTCCCTAGGGAAAACCATTTCAAGTGGTCAGCTCTGGAAACAAACATACAAGCAGCATTACACAGACTGAGCAGGTTGAATTTATATATTTAGGGAACATGTATGTGTGCACGCATACACACACACACATACACACACACTCCAGCAACAATTAAAAAAAAGACCCTGGGTTTGAAAAAGAGTAAGGTCGGGGGTACATAGGAGGGCTTGGAGAGAAGAAAGGGAAGGGGAAATGATATTAATCTAAAAAAATGTTTAAAAAAGAACAGGGATGGATATTTCAAAAATTACTGGGATATAATACAAACAAAGTAATCTTATGACCTCATTAAATTGCCAAATTAGAGTTATATTATTTCAGTGAGTATTTACATTTACAAATTAAAAAACCGAGTTACCATCTAAAATAGAAAATTCAACATTGAAATGTTTGCGTGCATGTATATATATGTGTACACATGCATACACACACACACAGAAGCATGCCTTACATTGTAGGAAACAACATGTTTTCTAGTAACTTGCATTTTTTTTTTTAAAAAAAAAACCTTAATTCTATATGTTAGAGAAGGAATTATTAGTTGTGAGACTATCCTCTGGCCAGAATGCAAGGGGGGCAGGTACAGAACCCAAAGGGAAGGTCCAGGTTTTGTTTTTCTTTATATCTTTTAGGATTGAGGATTAAACCCAAATCCTAATCCATAAATGTGCCCCTGAGTTACGTCCTCAACCCCACTGCTAATGCGCGGGAAAGAAGCCTGCTGAGCTTTTGCTGCTGGAAGGTGACCTATCTCACCCTCTTTCAAAGGCATCTCCTCTGGCTTGGCCTCAGGACCCCTCCCCCATTACTCCCTCCAATCCCTCTGTAAACAGATCCTCTGCTCCTCTGAGACTGAAGCCCCCTGCTGGCACCTGCCAGCTCCGGGCTTTTCTCCACAGACTAGAGATTTTAGCACTTGACTTTCTTTATCAAGTCCTGTCGTTTTGCTGATAGCAGCATCCACTCCGGTAGGTTGTTCCCCAGCATCTGTTTTCCAGATTTGGGGCCCAGCGAGATGGCTCGATGCACAGAAGTGCTGGCTACAATGCCTGCTGGCCTGAGTTCTGTCTCAGGACCCACAGAGTGGAAGGGAAGAACTTACTCCTACAGGCTGTCCTTTGGCATGCACCTATCCTACGCCTCCTAATAAATGAATGTAAAATAATTCTAACTGCAAATCTGGGCTGAGGAGATGGTTCAGGGTACATCAGTTGAAGTTGCTATGAATTAATTATAACCAATCCCAAGTGGGTACTCAACAGTGCCAAGGAACCACTGGTACTTTTGCATGGTACCCTCTTCCTACCCCTCCCCACTTTCTGTATCCATGCTACTGGCTTGCTAACTTTAAGGGGCATGAAGGGCCGTGTCTGCTTTATTCACCGCTGAATACCCAGTGCCCTTTCAAGTGTGCAGTACAGAATGATCAGGTCAGGGAGCAACACAGCTGGTGAGGACATAAGAGATACGACAGAATAGTGGAAGCCAGGGCATGCTGTCTAACATCTCATCTCTCTGTAGTCTGACCTCACAGTGTGACACAGGAGCATTGCCATCAGTGTTGGAGGGGCTGATTAACACACAGTTGCCAGCGCTCTCAGGGAAGTTCCTTGAGGGGTGGCTTTTACGCTGGAGCCATGTTGATGAAACCAGAGAAAGTGAATCTTAGCAGCCTTAAAATCAATTAACTGGGCATGGTGGTTTGCATCTTCCATGACAGCACTCAAGCACAGGCAGGCAGATATCTGTGAGTCCAGGGCCAGCCAGGTAAACATAGCGAGATCCTATCTCAAAAAATTACCAAAAATTACCATCATTATTATTGTATATGTATGATGTATGTGTGTGGGCTTGTGACAGCATGCTGTGAGGCCAGAGCACAGACTCTGGATTCAGTTCTCTCCTTCTACCTTTATGTGGATTCCAGGATTTAACTCAGGCTACCAGACTGTACGCCACCTTGTAGTTATATATTTTATGACCCTGTTAAGAAGAAAGATTTTTTTTTCTAACTTTAGAGGGAACTTGCATAGTATAATCTCGGACCCATTAGTGTGAGATCCAAAAGGTTCCAGTTTTAACAGGATTAAAGGAGAAGTACCTTCGATTGGTCTATACCAATAACTCTGAGACCCCTTTGGGGGGGGTGTCAAATGACCTTTTCACAGGGGTCACCTGAGTCCATCTGAAAACACAGATATTTACGTTACAATTCAGAACAGTAGCAAAATTACAGCTATAAAGTGGCAACGAGAATAATCTTACGGTTGGGAGTCACCAGGACATGAGGAACTGTGTTGCAGCATTAGGGAGGCTGTAAATCACTGCTCTGTGCTGTAACACATGCAACTTGGCCACTTAGCCCATCAGATCTAATGGTACCAGCCTCAAGTATACACAGCAGACTGAGATGTTCAATTAAGCCTAGACAAGGCTCCGATGGACAATTATAGCCGTGACATTTTGGAGCAGAGGCATGCTCTTCATCAAAGGCTGTTACACTTTTGAAAAATAGTTCTTGCTCATAGTCTGGCTTTGAAAAAAACTAAATGCCGATCTTTAGAACCCAAAATGCCTGTGCGACTTGAATGCTCACTATGAGGGTATTCTTTGATGCACCAGACTTGGGCTTTGTCGTCACCACCACCACCATACACACACACACACACACACACACACACACACACACACACACACACGGGGGCGGGGCAGGGAGAGAGAGATCAAACTAGCACCAGTCAGCTCCACTCTTTGGGGAACTTAAAGCTAAGTAGAAAAGGGAAGTCTCCCATTTGGAAAGCTAGTGGACCGACTCACTGTCCACTGTTCCAGAGGATTCCTGTGGCTCAAGATCCACAATTCATTAGCACAGGCTAAGGGTTTGTCATGTTGAGAAACGAAAACCACCATCTACTTATAAAGAGGTTTGAGGGCCATGTTGATGAGTATGTAATAAACAATAATGAACTATTGTAGCTTATATGAAAGCCTATCAAAAGGCTCCTCCATACAGGAATTCTTTTTTGTTGTTGTTGTTGTTCTTGTTTTGTTTTGAGACAGGGTTTTTTCCTATAGCTTTGGAGCCTGTCCTGGCACTAGCTCTTGTAGACCAGGCTGGCCTCGAACTCACAGAGATCCATCTGCCTCTGCCTCCCAAGTGCTGGGATAAAAGGCTTGAGCCCCTACTGCTCGACTAGGAATTCTTGATAATCTATAAAACAAAATGCCCTGTCCTGTCATTATGAGTAAAGATGTCCACTCCAGTTTGAATGCGAAGTGGACATGGGAGTTGTGCCAAGGCTCAAGGGTCTTCCTCTTACCCAGGTTGACTTGGACAGTCACCTTTTGCTACCCACCTCTCCAGTAACTGCTGATGTGAGAAGCTGGATGCTCTCACTGTAAAGGATTCGCTCTGGAATGCGGACATCTTAGTGACCATCCACGAAATCACAGAATGCCTCATTCCTTGCCGTGGTATTATGTGTAGGGCACGGATTAAAGTATTCAGTTAATCATGGTGAAGATGGGGCATGGGCTGATGTTAGCCACGGGATTCCAAGAGCTTGCCACTATGATCGAGAGGCAGCTGGTCCTATACAACTGTGGATGGCTCATGAGGATTTAGACATGTGAAGTCCAGGAGAGGTCACCTTGCAAGGCTTTGACACGATCCTTCAGGATGCATGCATCCTAAACTAGTGCGGGAGGAGGGGGAGTTTTCTATGAGTCACAGTTGTTCCATGGGAAGCGAGGGGTGAAGGTTGGGTGATGAAACCTTTCTCAATTGCATTTAATGAGTCACTAAATCTTATTTTATTTTCAAATGTCTTTTCCATTTTCTGCTAGTGACTCATCCTGTAGCCCACTATAGGCCTCAAACTCTAGGTAATTCTTCTGCCATGCCCTCAAGAACTGGGGTTATGAGTCACCATGTTTGGCTCCTGAGTCACTAAATATTTTGGATGCCTTTAATCCCTTTCTATTGTGCTGATGAAGAAGTTTTTGCAGGCAGGGGAGGGATGTTTCCACTAGAGAACACTGTAATGCTTCTAGTGAATTTGTCCAGGCTGCCAACTGGCTCCTTGGAGCTTCTATGACAGTAGGTGAGCATGTGGAAAAAGAGCAGCCCTGTCATGTGAGGACTACAGGCTTCCTGTGCTTCTGGCTGCTCAGAGCTCATGGGATCTACTGCTTCTTCTTTTTTTTTTTTAATTTTTTAAAATTTTTTAAAATTTTTTTAAAATTTATTTATTTATTAAGGATTTCTGCCTCCTCCCCGCAACCGCCTCCCATTTCCCTCCCCCTCCCCCGATCAAGTCACCCTCCCTCATCTGCTCGAAGAGCAATCAGGGTTCCCTGACCTGTGGGAAGCCCAAGGACCGCCCACCTCTATCCAGGTCTCCTAAGGTGAGCATCCAAACTGCCTAGGCTCCCCCAAAGCCAGTACGTGCAGTAGGATCAAAAACCCACTGCGATTGTTCTTGAGTTCTCAGTATTCCTCATTGTCCTCTATGTTCAGTGCTTGAAATTCTAGCAATAGCAATAAGACAACATAAGGAGATCAATGGGATTTGTATTGGAAAGGAAGAAGTTAAGCTTTCGTTATTTGCAGATGATATGATAGTTTACATAAGTGACCCCAAAAATTCTACCAAAGAACTCCTACAGCTGATAAACACCTTTAGTAATGTGGCAGGATACAAGACCTACTGCTTCTTCTAAACGTGGTTCTCCAGTATGGGGATTATCTTAGCCTATCAAGACAGCCTCAAGAGAGAGCTGAGCAATTTTCCCTTTTTATGAAGAGCCTCAAGATGATTTTATCTGGGGCACCCAGGACATAGCTGATCGAGGAAATTTGCACAGATGTTGTCTAGGAAAAATGATAGAAATCAGGAACACAAATCCTTCATAACTTCCAACATGGCTTTACATGGTAAAGGTTCAGTTGGTTTTTTTAAAAAAAATATAGCTACTGATAATGATGTATTATATATTTTTTTAAAAGCCTAAGGAAAAGAGTTTATATGTTTTCACATAAAATGTTATCTGAGGGGCTGGAGAGATGGCTCAGAGGTTAAGAGCATTGCCTGCTCTTCCAAAGGTCCTGAGTTCAATTCCCAGCAACCACATGGTGGCTCACAACCATCTGTAATGGGGTCTGGTGCCCTCTTCTGGCCTGCAGGCATACACACAGACAGAATATTGTATACATAATAAATACATAGATATTTAAAAAAAATGTTATCGGCCGGGCAGTGGTGGCGCACGCCTTTAATCCCAGCACTAGGGAGGCAGAGGCAGGCGGATCTCTGTGAGTTCGAGACCAGCCTGGTCTACAGAGCTAGTTCCAGGACAGGCTCCAAAGCCACAGAGAAACCCTGTCTTGAAAAAAAAAAAAAAAACAAAAAAAAAATGTTATCTGAGAGACCAGGTGGTGGCAGTGCACACCTTTAATACCAGCACTTGGGAGGCAGAGGCAGGTGATTCTCTGTGAGTTTGAAGCCAGCCTGGTCTACAAGAGCGAGTTCCAGGACAGCTAGGGCTGTTACATAGAGAAACCCTGTCTTGAAAACAAAACAAACAAACAAAAAAATGTTGTCTGAGGTAAATTAATATAATCATATTTAAACATTAGACAATAAATATGTATATAAAAATGCCATGGCACCCCTATAAACATGTACAATTTTTTGTATTACAAATAATCAAATCTAATAAATTACAGAGAAATAAAAACCAATGGGAGATCCTCCTGCATGTGAGTCAGTCAGACTATATGTCACTATGATAAATACCTGAGAAAAGCAATTCAAGGGGAAAAAGATTTATTTTTGCTTGTGGTCTCAGAGGTGTCATGGCAGTCAGGGTGTGTGAGCAGAAGTATACTCTCACCTCAGGGTGGTAGGGCTGAAGCAGGCGAGGAGAGGTAGAGGAGAGGGAGGGAGAGGGCTGCAAGGATGGGAGGGAGAGCAAAGCCATAGGCAGAGGGACGTGGAGGGCGAGGAAGAACACTTGCACTCCAGGGACAAGGCGTATTTTTCAGTGACATTTCTCCCGACCACGCTTCAGCTCTTCACATTGCCATCATACTGTGACACCATTGGGGACTAATCCATCATCAGCTAAGTCAGGATTCAGTTACTTCTCCCAAACCCATCGGCTCGCAACCAAGTCCCTTTCATACAAGCTTTGGGTCACATCAAGACTCAGGTCATCACGCCTCTATAATTATTAGGTGTATAGTACAGTACTGTTAATTTTTTAAGGACAACGTTGCTCAGACCTCTAGGTATCCAAATCTAGATCCCTCCTGACCACCATTCTATTTCCTGCTTCTTTAGGTTTGACAAGTTAAATGCTTTAATAGCGGAATCATGTGTTATCTGTCCTCCAACATGCCCAGCGTGGCTACATAAAAGGTTTTAGCTGTTGCGTTTTCTCCCCCCTCCTCGCCCAGAGATAACATATACATGAGTGGTTGCTGGCAGCCTCGGAGCTCACCGACATTTATGAAGTCTTGCTTAATGTATGATTAATGTAACGAACTGGGAGCAACTGCTGTGGGGAAATTGGAGTCTTTTGGCATAAAAACAATGATCGAGGTTCTAAAAAAATATAAATGATATCTCAGGCAACTATTTAGTTTTCTGGCAGACACTGAAAGCAAGATGCTATTACTAAATGGAGGACAACACTCCATAAGCCCTGGTGTGCTCAAGATTTATTGCGGTGACATATCTAAATATTTAAATGTAAGTGTTAAGATTATGGACTGCTTGCTTGTCATCATGGACTTTGCTGGGCAGGCATCAGACTCTTAAAAACACTGGGCACTTGCTGGCTGAGGTTAAACGAATTAGCTGCTCCACCTGGAAATACCTTCCTATGGCATTGCCAACTGTAAAATAGGTATTTAGAAGACAGAAGTGCTTTGACGCTGAAGACAGCTAGTAACCCACAAATGCATTAGCCTCCCCTGCAGCCAGGGCTGGACGTTCTGACGGCCCTTGTGGGAGCAGACATTGTGTTGACGCTTCACTCACTGGCTTCTTCTGCCTCTGATGCTAGCCCTTAGGATGACTTCAGGAACATACAGCAAAAGTCTCCCTTATCATTATTAGGACTCAGTCCCTCCCTTACCAAAGATTCTCACACTGTGAACTTAGGATAGTCTTTCTTCACCCAAACATTAATAATTCCAACATCTTCCTATTTAAAAAAAATCAGGCTGTGGTTACAGAGACTCCAAGGAATACTGACAAGGAACTAATGGAGCCCATTTTCCCTTTGAACATGTAACTCCCCTGTGGGCATCTTTTATCTCCCTTTCATGACACATCTTCAATGCTGACAGGGCTTCTTGCTATCCCCAATGCTCTATTTGCCATTGTTGTTCTTATTCTCCATAGCAATTAATACAGTCTGACATTCTATATCATTTTCAACTTATTTGAGTAGATCCCGCTCCCTGCCCCTATTATAAAATAAGGTCCACAGAGCTAGTCATGGTGGTGTATGGCTATAATCCTGAGACTGAGAGGCTGAGGCAGGAGGATCATGAGTTCAAAGCCACCCTTGGCGATGTTCTAAGGCCCTGCACAAACAAATACATGCCGTTTTACATGAGTGCTGGGATCTGAACTCAGGTCCTCAAGCTTGAACAGCAAGCTCTTTCCTCACTGAGCCATCTACTAGGCCTTATTCCAGTGCTTTCTGGTATCTTCTGCAGAGAGTACTGTACAGCTTCTCAATATCACTTTACTTTTCACAGAATAAAAGGGACCAATCAGAGATAATTAAATACTACCCAGTATAAGCAAAGAATAAACATTTTTGGTTTAGAGTTCTCCTATCATTTCTGCAGCTATAGTCTACTCCCATGTGTTTCTCTGTTGTGGAATATTACTTTAACTATGCAAAGGTGTGTTGCATTTGTTTATGTTGTGGAATATTACTTTAACTATGTAAAGATGTGTTACATTTGTTTATGTTCTAGAATATTACTTTAACTATGCAAAGGTGTGTCGTATTTGTTTATGATGCTTTTGCTTAACTATGTAAAGATGTGCTGCATTTATTTAATGATATGAAAATGTGTTGCTCTTCTACCTTGCCTACGTAAGGCACCTGATTAGTCTAATAAAAAGCTGAATGGCCGCTGGGCAGTGGTGGTGCACGCCTTTAATCCCAGCGCTCTGGGAGGCAGAGGCAGGTGGATCTCTGTTTGAGGCCAGCCTGATCTACAAGAGCTAGTTCCAGGACCGATACCAAAAGCTACAGAGAAACCTTGGCAGTAGAAGGATAGGCTGGGCTGGTGTGCAGAGGGAATAAAAAGGAGAGGGAGAAGAAAAAAGAGAGGGAGACACCTGGGGCCCGCTAGTCAAATATGCAAGAAGTGGGAAAAGTAAGACATGCAGAATGAAAAAAAAAAAGGTAAAAAGCCCTGAGGCAAAACGTAGATGAAGAGAAACAGGTTAAATGAAGGTATAAGAGCCAGTGGGACAAGCATAGATGAGGCTGAGCATCCATAACTAATAATAATAAGTCTCTGTCATGATTTGGGAGCTGGTGGTCTGAGAAAGGCTGCTACATTTTTCTGCACTCTTTGTTTCATATGATTTCATGTCCTGAAACTTACTCCACTCACTATTTATCCTTCCATTATTTCAGCCTGCTTCTAAAATTACTGTTTTCATTTAGAAATCAATGGAACTAATGAGGATTTTCACAAGTAAGTCATCATGCCTTCTCGGGGTTGGGGCAGAGGAAGACAGCATATAAGGACTGAAAAGTATTTCACAGTACTTATAAAATTGTAAGGACCATACCCAGATGTGTTCTCCAAGACCTCTCCTTATCTAAACAAACAGAACATTTCGGAGTCAGGGTGGCCAGTAGGTAAGAAGGCTCAGCAGGCAAGGAACTTGCCATCAAACCCTGAAGACTTGAGCTCAGTCCTTTAAGACCCACACGGTGGAAGGAGAGGACTGACGCCCACTTAGGTGTAAGGGCTCACTGTTATTAGTACGCGTAGCAGTGCGGTCAGTAAGGGCTGCACAGAGAGGAAGGCTGTCATTCACTGGTGCCACAGATGTGTGTTGTCATTTTGGTATTGCAACCACTATGTAAAGCAATTTCCCCCTTTGTTTCCTGCACAGAGCAGTAAGTAAAATAATGGTTTGGACGGATATGAGTTTGGGTCCACTGGGATGGGTGTGGTGTCGTTTGGAAACAAAGACTTTCCAAGATAGAAATCGTGCATGCCACATTGCAGTTTACTTCAACCATACCAAGAAGTCTGGCATAGAAAGAGCACTAAACACAATGTTGAGAGACCTGGGATGCTGGGGAGTGGCTCAGAGGGAAAGAACACTGGCTGCTCTTCCAGTGACCAATTCCAAGCACCCACATGGTGGCTCATTTCCACCTCTAACTCCCGTCCCAGGGCATCTGATGCCCTCTTCTGACCTCCACGGGTACACACATATGGTACACTGGTATATATACACATGGAATAAAAATAAATAAAATCAGGGCTGGAGAGATAGATGACTCAGTGGTTTAGAGCACTGGCTGCTCTTCCAGAGGTCCTGAGTTCAATTCCCAGCAACCACATGGTACCTCACAACCATTTATAATGAGATCTGGTGCCCTCTTCTGGTCTGCAGACACACATGCAGGCAGAACACTGTATATATCATAAATAAATAAATTGAGAGAAAGAGAACTGAGGGTTTTTGTTTTGTTTTTGTTTTTTTTGAGACAGGTTTCTCTGTGTAGCTCTGGCTGGCTTGCAACTCACTCTGTAGACCACGCTGGATTCAAACTCACAGAGATTCACCTGCCTCTGCCTCTCAAGTGCTGGGATTAAAGGTGTGTGCCACTATTGCCCAGCAAGAACTGAGTTATTGAGAAAACCAGTTATAAATTATAAGATCTTGGACAAATAAAAAAATTCTCTAATACATTAATTATATGACTTAGAAAATGGCTTTTGAAGTTGGGCAGTGATAGTACAACCCTTTAATCCCAGCACTCAGGAGACAGGCAATCTGTGAGTTCGAGGCCAGCCTGGTCTACAGAGTAAGTTCCAGGACAGCCAGGACTGTTTCACAGAGAAAGCCTGTCTTGAAAAACAAAAACAAACAAATAAAATTGGCATTTGAGAAGTTAAGACAGGAGGATCACGAGTTTAGTTTTTTTTCTTTAAATATTTATTTATTATGTATACAGTGCTCTGTCTGCATGACAAAAGAAGACACCAGATCTTATACAGATGGTTGTGAGCCACCATGTTGCTGGGAATTGAACTTAGGACCTCTGGAAGAGCAGCCAGTGTTCTTAACCTCTGAGCCATCTCTACACCCCAAGGAGTTCAGTTTTAAGGGAATAACTACAAAGTGAGTTTGAGCCAGCCTGGATTTCATGAGACCATTTCTCAATAAAAATATAAAAATTTAGTTTAATAAAAAAGAAAAGACTTTCACATTGAATACTATTTCAAGGAAAAGTGGTGGGCTATACCTATAATTTGAGAATCTATAATCTTTCTTCATAATGCCTTTTTTATTTTTTAACAACTAGGGAGGTTCTTAGGAGCCACCCAACTCCCCTTTGCAGCCTTCTCTCTTGATCTCAGTTGGTTTCAGTTTGGGTCTCTTACTATACTCCGTATGTCTGAGGCAAGCACCTACATGACTCCATATCACACCAAATCCTGTAGAAAGGGACGCACTGGGAGGGGCTAAAGAATCAGAAAGAGTGTAGGGAAATTGCTCCATGGGTAAAGTGCTCGCTTTGCAAGAATGAGGAGCTGAATTTGGGTCTCCAGCACCCATGTAAAAAAGTCAGATGTGGCAATGTGCACCTGTAACCTCAGCACTGAGAGAGACAGGAGCCCTGGCGTTAACTAACCATCGTCCTTACAGCTGACAGCCTTCTGCTAAGTTAATTAGTCAGCTAACTCATTTATATGGGTCTGTTATTACTTCAAATCTGAGAAAGATGAAAGCAACTTATCAAAGGAGCCTTTCCCAAAGCGTCCTCCTTACACATCAGTTATACCTAATTGGGTATTTTGGAAATAGCCCAAGTAAATCTGTTAATTTAATCAAAGTTAAACACATTTCTTTGCTGCACTATTTCTTAGCAGCTTTCTTCCTCCAGTGCTGTGACTGTCTTGGGAAAGGTAAACAAGGACTCTGCCACTCAACTACAATGTTAGTCCTTGGTATTGTGAGACAAAGTCTTAGTATGTAGCCTACACTGGCTTCAAATTTACAATCTTGCCTCTGCTTCCAGGTGTTTAGATCATAGGCATCCATCATGCCTGGCTTCTTAAAGGCTTTGAAAAGGAGCTTTAGGGGGATGTTACATGGATAGAGATTTCTAAACACATGTGGCTATACAAAGTATCCTTTGAAAATATAAGGGATGAATGTTCTACAGAGCTCACCTTGAGAGCACTGGGGGAAGAAGGCACTGTTCTCTCAGCATTATAATTAATGGCTATAGCCGGGCGGTGGTGACACACATTTTATCCCAGCACTGGAGAGGCAGAGGCACGCGGATCTCTGTGAGTTCAAGGCCAGCCTAGTCTACAAGAGCTAGTTCCAAGACAGGCTCCAAAGCTACAGAGAAACCCTGTCTCGAAAAACAAAACAAAACAAAATAATTAATGGCTATAATTGTAGTACTCCAAAGGTCAGACAATATGAAAAAAAAATGGTCAAATTTGGTTTGAAATCTGGAATTTTCATGGTATGTGTGTGTTCAATATTGCTGCTATGCTTTCCCACTGTCTACACCAGACCACATTCTGCTACTATAACAAAATATCTGAGGCTGGATACAGAATAAAGGAAAGAGTTCATCCAGCTCAGTTTTGGAAGCTGACAGTTCAAACAGCAGGACACTAGGTTTGGTGGGCTCCCCTTAACTGGTAGGTGACCTCCTCGTGGCAGCATGCTTGAGAGGAAGACAGAAGACATCCAACTAACTGCCAGACAAGATCCCAGAAGGTGGGAGGGGTCGGGCTCATTCTTTTGTAAGAACTTATTTTCATGAGAAATTACTTTTTAAAATTCTCTATGTTAAAATTTTTTTTTAAATTTTATTTTGTGAATTTACTTATGGGTAGGGGCACACCAACAGCACACACATATAGGTCAGAGCCATTGTGGACCCCAGGAATCAAACTCAGTTCCTCTTTACCCACAGAGCCATCTTGCAGACCCTCCATGAGAAATTACTTGTATCCCTCCCAAGGAGGATGTATCCAATGACCCAATAACTTTATGCTTTAGACCCTTCCTTTTAGAAATCCCAACACCTCTTACCAATTACACTGGTGGAGCTGGATGAAACTGGTTCTTTAACTTAACACCTTTCATATTTTTAACTCTTCCTATAAACTTACTAACACTGTACGGCCGGCCCCTGGTTGGTGGTGCAGGCCTTCAGTCCCAGCCCTTGGGAAACAGAGGCAACTGGCCCTCTGAGTTCAAGGCCAGCCTGGTCTATGGAGTGGGTTCCCAGAGAGGTAGAGAGAGAGATAGAGATAGTGAGATAGAGAAGAGAGAGAGAGAGAGAGAGATTATTTTAGACACTGCACTAAGCATTCTTTTTATTTCTTTTACTGCTAAACTTCACCACTATAACTCCCCTTCTCCACTTCCTAGACACATGGTGGCCCTTTCTTATTGAACTAAGGTTCTTCATGGAATCCTAAGTTTTGTATAAGCCAAATCAATATTCCCTGATTTCAGTTCTTTTATTTTTTATATTTTGACAATGTCTCACTATGTAGCACTTGGTTGGCCCACAACTCTCTATGTAGATGAGACTGGTCTAGAACCCAGAGACTAGTTTACCTTTACTTCCCAAATGCTGGCATTAAAGGCCTGTACCACCATGCCCTGTGCTGTTCCCTTTAAGACGTGTCTGGCTGTGGAGCCTGGTATGACAACACAAGATCCTCCCGGTTCAATCTTTGAATGACAGGCAAGTGTCACCAGGCCCAGCACATCTTGTCCCTTTTTGTTATGCAAGTAGTTAAAACCCACTAGAATGTTAACTTAAATACTGAAAGGAGAACTAGTCATGATAATTCCCGGCTGGTCATTTCATTGTTCTGTAATATGTTTGTTTATGCTTTCAAACTACATCACCAGCTCTGTAAGTTAAGTTCCTTTTTTGCTTTATGTCTAATCACCAATAAACGTCCTAATACTATATTTCCCACAAATCCTCAGGGCATGATTGTAATGACAGGCATATCTCCACGCACCCTTGAATGTAATAAAACGTGCCAGGAGACCCATGATTCAAAACAAATATTTCTATTTTCTAGAAGATGCGGGACGATTTAACAGCAATTGTTTTGAATGCAGTTGTATGGTGAAGCATTCCGCTACATGCTAGAAAGGCGAGCATTGTAGGTAGCTACTGAAATATGTATGTATTTATGAATATATCATTGGTAAAGGGCCAAGCAAAACAGAAAAGTATGACTCATTGTAAACATTCTCTAACTGTCCTTGCATTATTATGGGGCAGTTACTGGGTTGTTTAAATAATGTATATATAAAATGAATTGCTATTTACATTCTTCTCAAAGGCATTGCAAAACCGTCAACTAGCAAAGGTCTTTACATTCTAACAGATTAATTATCCTTTATTTTCCTGTCAATAGGTCGAGGAATTACTTTTAAGTAAATAGACACAGGAAGATTTTACTACCTTTAAAGGGCAGAGCAAGCACTAAGTAAATGCTTTTTTTTTTCTGACCCTGAAATAACTCAGAGTTCAACCTAAGACCACAAATGGAAGAATCGGTAACTGATCTCAAGAGTGGTTGAACCGGAAGGAATCTTAGAAATCATGACGATATCTTCATTTTACAGATGAGGCACAAGGTTTAAAAACTGTCTCAATCAAAAGAGGCTGATTGAAAAGGGAACAAAAATGTCTTCATGGAATTCTAAACAAAGCTGATGCCCTTTAACACCTCTGAAAGCAGGCCTTACCGTTTCTCTACTTCACACACAAAAGAAACTAATGTACAAGCAAGCAAGGCAGTTCCCTTATTATCTCCATGAATTAGTGTCAGACCCAGAAATGAAAGCCAAGATTTTAGTGTTGGACATTCTTCAAATGTAGGCTGAACTCATTCGGCATGGATGCTGGTTAGGAGTGAGGGGGAGTCATGTTTGGAAGTTCCTAAAAGGAGTTCCTTAGTTCACAAGGAGAGCACTTGCTGAGAGGTGTGACAATGTTTGCCTAGGAGAGTTCCGATTGATCATGTGATTTTAAAGGAACAAAACAGTACATTACCAGCTTCCTTACCAAAGTACTGTTCGATCCAAAATAACTGGAAATAGGCTTTAGATATGATTTTATCTCAAATAGCCAAGGAATTCAGTTTTGGTTCCTCTTATTTCTGTAACGTCAGCCGTCTTTGTACAATCTCTCAGGTTCCTCAGTGAACATTTAGAATGAGACTATTTACTTGAGAGCCTTTTTCTCCATTTAGAAAAGTATTTTCTCAGCCGGGCGGTGGTGGCGCACGCCTTTAATCCCAGCACTTGGGAGGCAGAGGCAGGCGGATCTCTGTGAGTTCGAGACCAGCCTGGTCTACAAGAGCTAGTTCCAGGACAGGCTCCAAAACCACAGAGAAACCCTGTCTCGAAAAACAAACAAACAAACTTGTACATTAAAGTATTTTCTCTTGTTATCACTCCGGAACGTTAAGTACGAATCAATGAAATAAAGGGAAAGTTGCAGATAAACCTCAACATTACGTTTTTCACCAAAGAGGACAAACTTTCAAAGGCAACTCCACCCTTTAAACACAAACACACACACACCCTCAGTTGGGTCGGTGACTCTGATGTTACATTTAGTTGTTTTCCAGGACCTAATCCCTAGGGTCATGGCCCAGTATTTTCTGATGACCACATTTGGTGCTTTTCAAATCAATTAACCGCATGCATCTCGCTGTGAACCGTTCCAATGGAGCCCAGGCCATAACCCCGGCTGGAGTTCTGCTTGCCGAGAACTAAAGATTTTTCACACACACCCCACTAGGCATTTCTACCGCCCCTTAAGAGGCTTGGTCTAAGCTGAAAAGGGGACACCAGGCGGAAGGTTGTTGAGTCAGGGCATACGTGCGAAGTTGAGTTTGGGGAGAAGCCAGCGGTGGAGCCAAAGGGACCCAAATGCCTAGAGGAGCAGACAGAGCTGGGGGAGACCAGGCGATCCAGGTTAGGACAGGAAAGGAGACAGAAAGGGGGCGCAGGAATCCGTGCTAAAGAAAGAAGAAACTGCGGAGGAGGAAGTAGCCCCTGGAAGGGGAGGGGCGAAGGGGAAGCGAGCAGCGAGCGCTAGCACTTTCGAGAGCTAGTAGCGGGTGACTCCCTACCTGAAGCGCTCTTGCCCCGCCGTGTCCCAGAGCTGCAGCTTGATCCTCTTGCCGGGCTCAATTTCCAGTAGGCGCGAGAAGAAGTCGACGCCAACCGTGGGGTCGCAGGCGGGGGAGCGCAGCCCTGGGAAGCGGCCCTGGGTGAAGCGGTGCAGGAGGCACGACTTGCCCACCGTGGAGTCCCCGATCACGATGAGGCGGAACTGGTAGATCCAGATAGTCTCCATCGCTTGGTGCTCCACGCGCTCAGGGGCAAGTTCTGCCGCGGGAACTGTCCCTTCAGCACCTCCGCGGTGCGCGCCCGCCCGCTTCCAGCATCTTCCTGCGGCTGCGGCCGCCGCCTGGTCGCCGCCCTCTGGGGAGGGAAGGGCGGGACCGCGGGCAGGGGGCGTGGACCTGTACTGTCTGGGGGCGGGGCTTGAAGATGAGGGCGGGGCTACAAGTCAGGGCAGGATCGCAGGTAAGGAGTGTGATCACGGGCTCGGGGCGGGGATCTAATTTCCAGAGGCGGTGTCTTGGGCTGAGGGCGGGGCCCCAACCATAAGGGGGAGGGAACTGACGGTCTGGGGGCGGGCCCTCGAGCACACGGGGGAGGGGGTCTGGACTGGGGGCTTGGCGAGAGCCTCCGCCTATGGTACGGGGATCTGGGAGACCCCCAGACTCAGTACAACCCTTTAGTCCTGCAGTTGCTGGAAGCAGACCAGGAAGTGGACAGACGTGACAGCTAAAACAACCAATGAAAATGTGTTAGAGGGTTAAACTCCAGAGAGTTCAGCCAATGGGAAGTGAGAATCATTTTCTCTCACGCATCTTGGTGGGTTTCTCATATTAGGACTCTGATTTCTCGGAAGTCCGCCAGGCGCTAATGTGTTTCTGTGTGTGGATTCGTGGTATCCGTGTTTTTCGGAATAGTCCAGTTGGCGGCTTTCTGCTGAAGGAAACATATTAACAGAACTAGTTCTGATTGTTTCTGTTAAGGACTGCCTGTTGCTTTTTGCCACAGCGTTTTCAAGATTAGACAAGTAAGAGAAACGGCCCAGTTCTAGCCCTGAGGGGCCCTCCAGCCTGGGAAAAACTTGAAACGTTGAGAAGCGCGTTCAAATCATCACTATTCGCGGTTGACACCTGCTCTCCACTTGCATATGGCCAGTGATCTACTAAACGAAGTAGAACTTAAATTTAGGTGATATCCTATCATGCTCGCATCCCTTCCCTCATATTTAATGATAGCTAATTTAAAAGTTCTCTTCTTGCCTGGGGATGTAGCTCGGTTGGTAGAGTTGTTTAGCCACATGACACCCTGGATACTGTCCCCCAGCTCCATAAAAACCAGACGTGGTGGCCTGCAGTTATAATTTAGGCACGAAGCCAGGCGATGATGGTGCACACCATTAATCCCGCACTCGGGAGGCAGAGGCAGGCAGATGGAGATCACAGACTTGAGTTCGAGGCCAATCTGCTCTACAAGAGCTAGTTCCAAGACAGGCTCCTAAGATACAGAGAAACTTTGTCTCGGAAAAAAAAAAATTCCAACACGAGCCGGGTGGTGGTGGCGCGCGCCTTTAATCCCAGCACTCGGGAGGCAGAGGCAGGTGGATCTCTGTGAGTTCGAGGCCAGCCTAGTCTACAAGAGCTAATCCAGGACAGGCTCCAAAGCTACAGAGAAACACCATCTCGAAAAACCAACAGAGAGAGGGGGAGAGAGGGGGAGACAGGGAAAACTCCTATTTAGAAGAGCAATTATGATTTTCATAAATACTGCAAAGAACATGAATACATATATCCCATCTGACTTTAATTTTATGAAATTATTTTTGTCCCTCTATTTAGTAAACTCTACCAAGCTCTCTGTCAAACACTGGGTAGTTGAACAAGACCCAGAGTCAAGCAGCTCAAATCAGAGCTTTGGTTCAAGTTTAATCAATCTCTGTGAGGAACAAGAGATTCCAGGACTTCACGCAGCTCCCTCAACAGTCTAGCTCCAGATCCTTGGTGGGAGCCACTGCAGAAAGTTCCAGTTTTGGCAGAAAATCTGTGACCAAGTTAATCCACCTACTTTAATATATTAAAAAAACTCTAGAAAATATATCAAAGTGGCATAAGAACAGACAGGAGGACCAATGGAACTGAATAGAAGACCCGGATATCAATCCACACATCTTCGAACACCTGATCTTTGATAAAGAAGCAAAAAATATCAAATGGAAAAAAGCAAGCATATTTAACAAGTGGTGCTCGTATAACTGGATATCAACAGGTAGAAAAATGAAAATAGACCCATATCTATCACCATGCACAAAACTCAAATCCAAATGGATCAAAGACCTCAAACATAAAGCCAGCCACACTGAACCTTATAGAAGAGAAAATGGGAAGCACACTTGAATGGCACAGGGAACCACTTCCTAAATATAACCCCAACAGCACAGGCACTGAGAGCAACAATTAATAAATAGGACTTCCTGAAACTGAAAAGCTTCTGTAAAGCAAAGGACACAGTCAACAAGACAAAACGACAGCCTACAGAATGGGAAAAGATCTTTACTAACACCACCTCAGACAGAGGTCTGAACTCCAAAATATACAAAGAACTCAAGAAATTGGACACCAAAAGATCACATAATCCAATAAAAAATGGAGTACAGATCTAAACAGAGAACTCTCAACAGAGGAATCTAAAATGGCTAAAAGACACTTAAGGAAATGTTCAAAATTCTTAGTCATCAGAGAAATGCAAATCAAAACAACTCTTAGATTTTATCTTACACCTGTAAGAACGGCCAAGATCAAAAACACTGATGGCAACTTATGCTGGAGAGGTTGGGGGAAAGGGAACACTCCTGCATTGCTGGTGGGAATGCAAGCTGGTACAACCCCTTTGGATGTCAGTGTGGCGATTTCTCAGAAAATTAGGAAACAACCTTCCTCAAGACCCAGTAACACCACTTTGGGGTATATATCCAAAGGATGCTCAATCATGCCACAAGGACATGTGCTCAACTATGTTCATAGCAGCTTTGTTTGTCATAGCCAGAACCTGGAAACAACCTAAATGCCCCCGGACTGAAGAATGGATAAGGAAAATGTGGTACATTTACACAGTGGAGTACTACACAGCAGAAAAATATAATGACAGCTTGAACTTTGCAGGAAAACAGATGGAGCTAGAAAACATTATTTTAAATGAGGTAACCCAGACACAGAAAGACAGTAATCACATGTACTCACTCATAGGTTGTTTTTAAACATAAAGCAAAGAAAACCAGCCTACAAACCACAATCCTAGAGAACTTAGACAACAATGTGGACACTAAGAGAGACTTACATAGATCTAATCTACATGGGAAGTAGAAAGTAGAAAAAGACAAAAATCTCCTGAGTAAATTGGGAGCATGGGGACCTTGGGGGAGGGTTGAAGGGGGGAGGGGAGAGGCAGGGAGGGCAGCAGAGAAAAATTTAGAGCTCAATAAATATCAATAAACAATTGTTGCTGGGCGACGGTGGCACACGCCTTTAATTCCAGCACTCGGGAGGCAGAGACAGGTGGATCTCTGTGAGTTCGAGACCAGCCTGGTCTACAGAGCTAGTTCCAGGACAGGCTCCAAAGCCACAGAGAAACCCTGTCTTGAAAAACCAAAAAAAAAAAAAAAAACCAAAAAAAAACCCAACCCAGTTGTTTATTAAGCCTAGCAGTAGTGATGCATGCCTTTAATCCAGAGGCAGATTGATCTCCGAGTTTGAGGCCCTCCAGGTCCCTAGAGAGAGTTCCAGGACAAAGAAACCCAGTCTCAAACAGGCTTTCTGGTTGGCCTGGGGCATTGAAGATTAGGCTGGCCTTGAACTAAGGCTGCCTCTGCTGCCGGCTTCCTAGGATTAAAGGCAGAGGTCCTGAGTTCAATTCCCAGCAACCACATGGTGGCTCACAACCATCTATAATGAGATCTGGTGCCCTCTTCTGGCATGCAAGCATACATGGAATGTTGTATACATAATAAATAAATAAATAAATAAATAAATAAATAACCTGTAGCCCATATCTGGGATCCTAACACTCGGAAGGCTGAGGCAAGAGGACTAACTCATGTGCCGGGCTAGCCTAAGCTACGAAGAAAACCATGGTCCCTAAATGAAAGACAAAGAATGAAGATCCTTCAGTCATTGCATTGCGAAGGCCTTTGAGCTTCTCAGCTGGGCTAATGTTCAGCTTCCCTCCCTCCCTCCAATCTTGTTGTTGTTGTTGTTGTTGTTTGTCTTTTCAAGACAGGGTTTCTTTGGGTAACCCTGGTTGTTGTGGAACTTGCTCAATAGACCAGATTGGCCTCAAACTCAGGAATCTACCTGAGTTTAAAGATTAAAGATGCCGGGAGGTGGTGGCTCACGCCTTTAATCTCAGCACTTGGGAGATGGAGGCAGGCGAATCTCTGTGAGTTCGAGACCAGCCTGGTCTACAAGAGCTAGTGCCAGGACAGGCTCCAAAGCTACAGAGAAACCCTGTCTCGAAAAACTAAATAAAAAAAAAAGATTAAAGATATGTGCCACCATGCCCGGTCCCATTGCTGGTCTATGTGATCCTATAACCATCCAGGCATTTGGATAATCTGAACAAATAACGGGGGAATCATGAACTGGTGATTTAAATCTATAACAATATTGAAAAAAATACCTTAAGTATATCGTCAGTCAAGTGGACCCTGCGGATGACTACCACACTGAACAGAAGTTGTTAGTTTTCTGGCGTGTGCATTGGCCTAACCTTGGCGTACACACCCTCAGCTGTAGCCACTAAGAGCTCCTAACGTGCACATTCACTACTTTCCCTTTTAAAAGGGCCCTGCCCACCTCCCATCTAACTCTTTCTCTGTCTGTCTGCCTCTACCTTCTCGCCTTTTAAGTTCCCTTTCCCTTAATTAAGAACCCCTACATGAACTCTGTCTTCATGGCGTCTTTCTCTCGAGTGCCGTTTTTTCTAAATTACGACAGAAGTTACAGCTCATTTCCACCCGCGTCAGTAACCTGAAAGTCGCTTGCCTACTTCAAGAGAAAACTGATACAATGATAACTAACGTGTAAGAGTGACTTCAATGGTGTACATTGCCAACAAATGCGCCACATTTGTCCAGACAGGACACGCGAGTGAGTCGCGGTGCTTTGGTGGGAGCTGTATCTTAATTAATTAATTAATTAATTAATTTTTATGTGTTTAAGAGTCTTGTTTTGCCTGCATTTAAGTCTGCATGCAGTATATACAGCAGCCGTCATGGAGTTTTGGTGACTCTCAGCAGTTATGTTGGTGCCGGGAACTGAACCCAGGTCCTCTGATCCTCTATGAGACCAGCCAGTGTTTAACCGCTGAACCATCTTCCAGTCCCAGATACTGCCTTGTGGCTGTACCTGCTCTTGTTATTTTGTAGCCTGTTATCCATTTGTCCAAAGCCAGTATCATGCCACGAAGGTACGGTTTTTAAAAAGGAGGCAAAATTAGGTCTGTCTGCTCCACCAGGAGTGTTACATGACGTTATTATACCTGTGAGAGGGCTGTGCCCATATGAAGTTAAGTGCTGAAGAAGTGCCCAGCTGCACTGGTGATCACAGAGATTAAATGTAAATCAACGGCACGCGGTTTTTCCCTATTGCCCTGACAGTTCTGCTGAGGGCGGCGAACTCGGGGATTGATCGCTCTCATTTTCCTTACCTCACTTTTCCCGTCACTGGAAATTAAATAACTCAAAGCTTAAGGTATAAATCATTGCTGTGAATTTCGTGATCATTAAAGGAAGCTGTTTTGTTGGAACTTCTAAACTGTGAAAGTAGAGGCAAATTTTGCTCTAGTTCCAAACCTAAGGAACTAGAAATCAGTGTTGCTGGGCAGTGGTGGTGCAAACCTTTAATCCTAGCACTCAGGAAGCAGAGGTAGGTATATCTCTGTGAGTTCAAGGCTGCCTGGTCTACAGAGTTACTTCCAGGACAGCCAGGGCTCCACAAAGAAACCTTGTCTCAGAAAAAAACAAAAACAAGGCGGAGCAGTGGTGGTGCTTGCCTTTAATCCCAGCACTTGGGAGGCTGAGGTAGGTGGATCTCTGAGTTTGAGGCCAGCCTGGTCTACAAGAGCTAGTTCCAGGACAGACTTCAAAGCTACAGAGAAACCCTGTCTCGATACACCAAACAAAAACAAAACAAAAAAAAGAAGAAGGAAAGGAAGGGAGGAAGGGAGGAAGGAAGGAAGGGAGGAAGGGAGGAAGGGAGGAAGGGAGGAAGGGAGGAAGGAAGGAAGGAAGGAAGGAAGGAAGGAAGGAAGGAAGGAGGGAAAGGAGGAATCAGTGTTATTGAGGGATGAGGGAGAATTGGCTTTCTCCCAATACCGAGCCTTCTCTGGTGCCACGTATTTCAGATTGGAAGTCCAAGGAGCATGGACTGGGTTTTTGGCTGTGTTTCTCTGTTCCTTAGGAACACACTTTCTAGATGAGCAGTGGTGGCGCACGCCTCTAATCCTAGCACCACAGGAAGCAGAGGCAGGTGAACCTCTGTGTGAGTTCAAGGCCAGCCTGGTCTACAGAGTGAGTTCCAGGACAGGTTCCAAAGTTACAGAGAAACCCTGTCTCAAAAAAACAAAATAAAACAAAAAGGTAGGTGTGTGTGTGTGTGTGTGTGTGTGTGTGTGTGTGTGTGTGTGTGTGTGAGAGAGAGAGAGAGAGAGAGAGAGAGAGAGAGAGAGAGAGAGAATCTAGAGAATCTTTATGAATGTATGTACACACGTGTGTGCACAGGCGCATGTGCCTGTGCATGCAAAGAGGTCAGAAGAGGGCACTAGGCATCCTTTTTAACCACTCTGCCTAACTTTTAGAGGCAGGATCTCTTCTGGAGTTCACATCTCAGTTAGGTTGTAAATGGTCAATCCCAAGCAACACTTGCATCTTTGGCTCCCTCAGAACTGGGGGTCCAGTGCTTATTTATAGGGATTCCTGACTTTTACGTCAGTGCTGGGAGATGATCTCTGATCCTAGCGGCTATAGAAAAAGCACTCTTAACCACTGCGTTGTCTTCAGGTCCTAGCTCTTACTCTAACTTGTCTGTGTCTTCTTACCACAAAAAGCTAAAAATTAAGTCATTTCAGATTTCTGAGTCTTTCTTTTAAGTCTTGTTTTATGTGTATGGATGTTTTGCCTGCATATATCTTTATGTTCCACATGTACGCCCGATGCCTGTGGAGGCCAGAGAGGGCATTGGATCCTCTCAAACTGGACTTACAGATGGTTGTAAGCTGCCAGTGGTACTGGAAATCCCAACCTAGATCCTCTGGAAGAACAACCAGTGCTCTTAACCACAGAGCCCTCTCCTGCCCTGAATAAATATTTCATATGTCATATAGAAAAATCACTGATAGCTCAGAAATATCAGGCTATAAAATAACTTACAAAAAGTTTCCTAAATGGTCACTTAAACTGAGAATCTGTTGGGTTACTTTTGGCTTCCAGGTGTGTGAATGTGGATAACACTAGCCTAAAAGAATGAAGGTGATTTAGCTTTTGCTTTGCTATTGCAGCTTAGCTACACTTGGAGGCAGTACAGCGTAATGGATGGAATCCAAGGCTGACATTTAGAGGCAGGATCTGTTTGTATGATGATGACCACTGGCATAAGTTAATAAACTTATGTCTTTGTGTCTCCACATATAAACGGATGTTTTGTAAATTAATAAGACCCTGATTTACTGTTAATAGATCCTAAGACTTCACTTCTGAGTGGCACATGTTTTTAACACCTTGCTCTGCATTTCCGTCAGCGCCACTCAGAGGCATCCCAGACACAAAGACACCAAGTCTAGGTTTGAAATGATCACTTATTAACGACGGGACACATTGGACAGTTTATAGGAGCTCCCTAACACAGTGTCTTCTTGTATAAAATGAGGATAGTATTTGATAGTAAGTGGTGATCATGATTCAATGCTCTTTAATTAATTGACGTACGTATTTGTTTGGGGGGTCTTAAGGCAGGATCTTTTTATGTGGCATACACTGGCCTTGAACTTGAACTCACAGCAATCCTTCCTCAGCCTTGTGGTGTGTGGGGAACATGGCTCTTGCACTCTGTTTTCTTTGGTGACTTCTATGTCTGCCTTTTTTTGCTGTCCATAGGAATCCAAGATCAGAATTTTATTAACCTTTATAAACAGTATTTTTTTAATTTTATTTTTTATTTTATTTTTTTATAAACAGTATTAATTAACCAGTCATATATGTGCATATATCCATTCATGGCATCTTTTCAGCATTCTTTGGGTCTAAGTTTGCCTAACCTCCAAGTCTATTGCCGTTCTACCATCCAGCTCCAGGTCTTAATATCAACTTTTCAAATTTTTCTAGTAATTTGGTGGCACCATAAAAATTCACCAACATGGTGACTGCATAGTGATGCCCAGTGGTAGGCAAGAGTCTACCCACAATAGGCTTATACAGGACAATAATTCCAAACATAATTATTGCTTGAATTAATATAGAGATGGGGCCAATTAGAATTCAGAGACTCTGAATGTGCTAAGTGAATAATTAGAAGTCATCTGTATAATTTTTCTTTCTTGGCTTGAGGCAGTGTCCCATTGTGAAGTTCAAACTGACTTTAACCTTGGCAATTCTCCTGCTTCACCCTCCCAAATGCTGGGATTACAGATGTTGGCCTCCAGGCTGGGCCATGTACTCTACTTGTTAGCTTGGCTCTGGCTGATCTCACAGTTATAAAGCAACCAAATACAGAAATTTAATTAGCAAATTAATCAAAAACAATTTTGATTTTATTTTGGTTTTGGTTTTTCAAGACTGGGCTTCTTTATGTAGTCCTGGAACTCACTTTGTAGACTAGGTTGGTCTCAAACTTAGAGATCTGCCTGCCTTTGCCTCCCAAGTGCTGGGGTTAAAGTCATGTGTTATCACCGCCCAGCTCAAAATTTATTATATTTTTCATTATGTGTATATGTGTGTGGTTGTGTATATATATATATATATGTGTGTGTGTGTGTGTGTGTGTGTGTGTGATTATACGCATTTGTGAGTGCTGATGCTCTCAGAGACCAGAAGAGGTCGCTAATTCCCTGGAGCTGGAGTTTCAGGCAGTTGTGAGCCATCCATCATGAGTGCTGGGAACAGAATTCAGCTCCTCCAAAAAAGCAATATCAACTCTGAACCACTGAGCCATCTCTTCTGTTCTAATTAAATTAATTTCTTAAGGATCCAGTTATGTAATTGGTTCAGTACTAAATCACTAGTACTAAATCACTAGTACAGGTGATTTAGCTATTACAGACAATTTCATATTATCCTTTCTAGATATTCTGTGTTCATTATTAATTGAAATATTAGTGAATGTGTATTTTATTAGCATTCATCTCTCTTAGATGAGCTAAGTGTGTTTAATTAAAAAAACATCTGGACATTTATCTCTCTGTGTCTCCTAATGTATTATGTTTCTGTTGGCAGAGTTCCTTTACAAAGGCAGTCAGGTTGGTACACACTTGTGTAAACTCGGCACTTAGAGGCTGGGGTGGGACGGGCTTGAGGTTGAGACCTTGTCTCAGTTAATCAAAGCAGAAAACGTTTCTGATATCACTCTCTTTCTCTTATTTTGTTTTTGTTTTTTGAGACAGGGTTTCTCTGTAGCTTTGGAGTCTGTCTTTGAACTCCCTCTGTAGACCAGGCTGGCCTCAAACTCACAAAGATCTGCTTGTCTCACCACCCGGTTCATTCAGTAATAAGAAAACAACCCCAAATCTTGAGGTTATCTTCAATCTCTTCCTTTCCCTTGCCAAGCCTTGACCCAGGTCCATAGACCACATAGACACTTCCTTCGTTTTGGTTTCTTCTCTGCACAAGTGGGCCCTGCTCACCACTGAAATTTCTTTTCTGCTTGTTTTTCTACAGGGTGATATTCTTAGTTCTCTACTGCTCAAAACCAAACTGCAGACTTCTGAACTACTACCCACAGTCTGCAGAATGAAACACAAATTCTGGCAAAGTCTCTGTTCAAGTACTAATCATGATTTAGTTCTCAGGAAAAGTGGCTGAAGTCCTTTGAGTGAGATGTCCCACACATTCTCAGGCATCCGAATACTTGGGAACCCAATTGGTGACACTGGGGAGGTTTAGGAGGTGTGAAGTTTCATTGAGTGTAGGAGGAGGAGCTGCTTGTTTGTACTGGCCACCCAGAACCAAAATAATCACACAGAAGCAGTATTAATTAAAACACTGCTTGGCCTATTGGCTCTAACAACAACAACTTCTTCTTCTTCTTCTTCTTCTTCTTCTTCTTCTTCTTCTTCTTCTTCTTCTTCTTCCTCCTCCTCCTCCTCCTCCTCCTCCTCCTCCTCCTCCTCCTCCTCCTCCTCCTCCTCCTCCTCCTCCTCTTCTTCTTCTTCTTCTTCTTCTTCTTCTTCTTCTTCTTCTTCTTCTTCTTCCTCTTCTTCTTCCTCTTCCTCCTCCTCCTCCTCTTCTTCTTCTTCTTCTTCTTTTTGGTTTTTCAAGACATGGTTTCTCTGTAGCTTTGGAGCCTGTCCTGGAACTAGCTATTGTAGCCCAGTCTGGCCTCAAACTCACATAAATCCACCTGCCTCCATCTCCCAAGTGCTGGGATTAAAGGCGTGAGCCACCACTCACTGCCCAGCTTAGCTCTAACTTCTTATTGGCTAACTCTTACATCTTAATTTAACCCATTTCTAGTAATCTGTGCATCACCACGAGGTCGTAGTCTACCAGCAAAGTTTCAGCAACTCTGTCTCTAGTGGCGGCTCCTTGTTGTCTCTCTGACTCCGCCCTTCTTCCTCTCAGCATTCAGCCTAGCTTTCCCTACCTACCTAAATTCTGCCTTTGCTATAGGTCCAAAGCAGTTTCTTTATTCATTAACCAATAAAAGCAACACATAGACAGAAGGATTTCCCACACCAATTGAGGGTGGCTTTGGTCATAGTGTTTTGTCACAGCAATTAAAAAGTAACAAAGACAGGGCCATTTCCACCTTCATCCCAACCCAGGGTTCTGCTCAAACCCACAGCTGTCTTAATCATAGTTATAAATCCATGTGTCATTACAGCGGTCAGTATTTTCATACTTTGTTAGGGAGCTTATAATACATATGCTTTAATAAATTTCTAATTTATTTTGTGTGTGTTTGTGTGTAAAAGGTTTATATATATATACATACATACATACATACATACACACACATACAGGTTCACATGCAGTACATGTATGTGTGAAGACCAGACATACACTGATGGTAGCTATCCCCCTCTATTATCCCCCACTTTTTTTCTTTTTGAGACAAGGTTTCTCTGTAGCCCGGGCTATTCTAGAACTCACTCTGTAGACCAGACTGGCCTCAAATTCAGAGAACTACTTGCCTCTGTCTTCCAAATGCTGAGATTAAGGGTGTGGGCTACCACCACCCGGTATCTGACTTTACTTTTTGAGATAGGGTCTTTCACCAAACCTGGAGCTCACTGATTGACTAGACTGGCTAGCCACTGAGCCACTGGAATTCTCCTATCTCTACCACCCAGAGCTAGAATTATAGACATGTATGTGATGCTTTTTGCATGTTTCTTGTAGATCGGAACATGGACCCTCATGCTTTCTGGACATACTATATAGACTGAGTCATCTATCCATCCTGTAAATTGCCATTATAATTTCTTTTGCTAAAAAGAGTTATTTTTAGTTATTTTTAATTGTGTGCGCGTGCACGCGTGCGCAACATTTTTTCCACATGAATGCAGAGGACAGAGGTGTCGGATTCCCCTGGAGCTGAAGCTACAAATGGTTTTGAGCCTCCTGATGTGGGTGCTGGGAACTCAGCTCCTCTGCAAGGGCAGCGTGTAATCTTAGCCACAAGCCATTTCTCCAGCCCAGTAATTTCTTGATACTCAGAACACATGCACTTATCTATTAATACACTTAACAGCCGAGGTATAACTCAGCATATACCTTAGTGGTATAAGTGCTTAGTGCATACAAAGCTCTGGATTCAATTCATAATACCTATTTAGAAAAATGAATATATGTAAAGAAAATAGTGTATATATATATAAATATACTATTTATACATTGAGATCATGAATAATATATTAAACTAAAATTTGGAAATTTAGAAATAAGTTCTATGAAAATACTATTTGATGGGTGCTTTCAAGTTGTGGAAAATCCAGGTTTCATAAACAGCTTTAAAAATGATTTATTTTTCACCACAAGTGGTTAAAAAAAACAAAAAAATAAATAAAAATTATTTATTTGGGGGCTGGAGAGATGGCTCAGTGGTTAAGAGCATTGCCTGTTCTTCCAAAGGTCCTGAGTTTAATTCCCGGCAACCACATGGTGGCTCACAACCATCTATAATGAGGTCTGGTGCCCTCTTCTGGCCTGCAGATATACACACAGACAGAATATTGTATGCATAATAAATAAATAAATAAATATTTTAAAAAATGATTTATTTGCCAGGCAGTGGTGGCACATGCCTTTAATCCTAGCACTCAGGAGGCAGAGGCAGGCAGATCTCTGTGAGTTCGAGGCCAACCTGGTCTACAAGAGCAAGTTCCAGGACAGGCTCAAAAGCTACAGAGAAACTATGTCTTGAAAACAAACAAAAAAGATTTATTTTCACATTATATGAGTGTTTTCCCTACATGTATGCACATGCAGAATGTTACAGATTGTTTGCCGCCACCACATGGGTGCTGGGAATTGAACCCAGATCCCCTGGAAGAGCAATGGTTCTCTTAACCACTGAGCCATCTCTCCAGCCCCTCTTAAATGGCTTTTAAGTTCTTACTTATTGATTTAAAATTGCTTTCCAATCTCTCTCTCTCTCCCTCCCTCCCTCTCTCCTCTCCTCCCTCCCCCCTTCCCCCTCTCTCCTCTCCCCTCTCCCCCTCCCCCTTCCCCCTCTCCCCCCCCCTCTCCCCCCTCTCCCCCCTCCCCTCTCCCCCCTCTCCTCTCTCTCTCCTGAAGTCACAACCTACATGTCGAAACCTGAGAACAACTTGTGGGGGAGTCAGCTCTTTCCCTCCACCACGTGGGTCCCGCAGATTGAACTCGGGTCCCCAGGCTTGGCACGAGGTGCCTTCATCTCCTGAGTCATCTCACTGCTCACAGTGTGTCTTCACGGACGGGGTAGTAAAGATGACGATGTCTACTACATATGAACTCAAAGTTTAACTTTTTTTCTGATCTAAGAAGAAAACTAGTAGATCAAAGTTTGAAAATAAAATACATTAAACCTCAGAATACTTTTATCTGATTTATTTCGACAAGTGTTTAAATTATTTAACGATACTGAATTTATTTGGTTTTAATTATTTATAACAACACAGAGCAGTGCATTAGTAAATGTCTTGAAGAGTGTTTGGTAAAGGCGGGCGCTAAGATCACGATAGCCCTGCCATTTAATTTTTGCTGACAAGTGGTCTGAGCTGATGAGGATAATTGTAAGGAACATTAAAGGATGCTTCGCACGTGATTGATACAGGATGAGGCTGTGCTAGGCTGATGCTGTGCGAGGCTGACGTCGCTGCGTGAGACTGACGCTGCGCGGGAGGATGACGCTGCACTTGCCTTCTGAGTTCTTTGTGCCGCTATAGTTCCTCCAATACTTTTCAAAACTATCAGTAGTTCAATACGTTCAAGTCTGTAACTTAAAAGACCATCTTTATGTGCACTTGGCGCTGCATGCCCAAATTCTTCAAGTGCTATCTGCTAACAGCCGCACTTTGCAATGATGCTCCATTACATCCCAAACCTTCAAAGATCTTTTTTTTTCTGCTTGTGCATGGAAAGTTTTCAAAGCTCTTTTGTATTTGCATAGTGATGTGATAAAGTCCACTGCAGCTTTCAAATATGCAACAATACCAGGCAATGGAGACCAGCTTCCTTATTGCATTTCCCATTTTGCCTTTTCCCTCTTCGACATTTTGAATAGGTGCTATCGAACATATTCCTAAGTGAGGAGGGGTTTAGCAAAGAAAGCTACACTAAGGCATTCCCAGAATTTGTTGGCCCTGAGAGGAAAACTAAAAATACATTCATTATCTCAGAGTGGACAGCATCCAGCAGGAACGGCCACTCTAGGATGATGCATTGCTAATGAACACTGGCACCAAGACACAATTCTGAGGCTGGTAAAATAAATAGCCCATAAAGTTAAATCTTTAACACATAGCAGGCTGAGGCAGGAGGATTGCTGTGTTGCTGAGAGCAGCGTGGGTTGCAGAGTGAGACCTTTTCTAAGAAAATGAACAAAAAGCCCACAGGAGAGAGAGAGAGAGAGAGAGAGAGAGAGAGAGAGAGAGAGAGAGAGAGAGAGAGAGAGAGAGAGACACCATATTTCATGGCTATTGCGATCCCGGTTATTGGGAATACAGATTCTTCTGTGGATGGGACTGCTGTGTTCCACTTGTGAGCTAATATCCTGCTTAGCGCCCACTTTCCCTCTCAGTTCTCCTAGTGAGCATTCCCTCTTTCCAAAGGCCAGAGTGCTCAATGTTAGATTTCCCCTACTGTTTTGTACGACTCCCTCTTTTCCTCCTGCTCCTCTTCCTCTTCTCCCACTATGGGTACTTTATAAACCATAAAAGTACGAAGATTCATATATGGAGCAAGAGCTCTAACATTGAGACGAGCCCTAAAAGTGACTGTCTCTTGTATCTCTCCCGAGTTACATTCTATGCACTACATTTTTATTTTCCTTTCAAATTTTAGAATTGGAGGTAGCCTGGAGCAAGTGGACAGGACAGTCACTTCTAGTACCTCAGACATTTCTTCCATGCCTTCTTGAGTTTATAATATAGTCATTTTTCAGGTCTGCTATAGCAGTGTTTCACAAAAAAAGTGACTTACAACATATGTTTTTTTTTTATTTTTTCATGAATCTGGAAACTGAACTTTAAAACCACTGGAGGGACATTTACCTTGTCCCTTCTCCTAGTTTCTGTGCTCTCTGTCTCTCTTTCTCTCTCCGTCAAACACACACACACAAACACAACACACACACACACTAGTTGGTTTTTTGTTTGTTTGTTTTGTTTTTTTGTTTTTCAAGACAGGGATTCTCTATGTAACAGTCCTAGCTGTCCTGGAACTAGCTCTTGTAGACCAGACTGGCCTCAAACTCACAGATTCACCTGCCTCTGCCTCCTGAGTGCTGGGATTAAAGGCCTGCATCACCGCCACCACCTGGCTAGTTGCTTATTTTTTATGCTGAGCTTTTTGTTCATTGGGGGCTCACCACCCAGTTCCCACATAAATGCATACACAGAGGCTTATTCTTTCTTATGAATGCTTGACCTTAGCTAGGCTTGTTTCCAGCCAGTTTTTCTTAATTTATTCCATCTATTTTTTTGCCTCTGGGCTTTTGTCTTTCTATATTCTGTATACACTTCTTTCCTTCTTCCTCCATTGCTGGGTGTGTAGCTGGGTAGCTGGCCTCTGATGTCCTCCTCTCCTTCTCTTTTTCTCATTCCTCTCTCTCCTCCTATTTATTCTCTCTGCCCCCCTCATCCTTTCTCCTGTCTAGCTATTGGCCATTCCACTCTTCATTAGACCAATCAGGTGTTTTAGACAGGCAAAGTAACACAGCATAAAAGAATGCAACACATCTTTGCATCATTAAACATATATTCCACAGCATAAATGAATGTAATCCATCTTAAAATAATATTCCACAACAACACACTTTCCTGGAGGCTATTCAGAGAAGCTACAGGCCAGAGGAAGCCTATCCTACAGCACAAACTTGAGATTTCTCTCCCCCTGCTTCTTAATGATGGATGCGCTATGGCCGGCCAGTCTCCTGTCCCTGCTGTCACACCTTCCCCACCATAATGGAATGCCCCGCTCAGACTCTCTTCAAAGTTCTGCTTTTTAAATCTCAGCGCTGAACATCCTTCCCTCTTAGTCATATAAACTAGCTCTGCTGTTTACTTCAGTCCCAGCCCAAAGGCTGGCCCAGTGGACTGCCATCCTTGCACGGAGCCCTCAGAAGAGATGATGGCAACTTTTCCTGTTGTACCTATTGTGTTGGCATTAAATTCACATTGGGGATAAAGAACAAGAAAAAAAAAACAGACAAAACAAGAGAATGCAGAACATGGTTCATTCACACTTGGCTAGTGTGTGGTCCAAGAAATCTTTCTCTGTCGTCTGTCTGTCTTTGCACTGAGTGAACTGGAGGTTTTCAAATGGCTGAAATCCTTGGGGGACTTTTGGTAAGGCCTGTAAAGTCATCACCCACAATAGCACTTCCTGTGGGGCTCTCCGGGGTCAGTGCCAGTGCTTGTGGAGCCTGTATCCCGTCAGAAGATGCACTCAGAGCCTTGCGGTCTGTCAGCATGGGGTGTAAGATGGCAGAACATTTATGGCATCTCTAGGCAAAGCAAAACACAGTAGTTATTTCTTGAAGACTATGGTGTCCAAAGTCTGACCACACTTCTTAACAATCAGAGGATGACTTTGGCTTTTATATCACTCAAAAGTCTAATCAGACACGACCGAGGTGGAACTGTCTCATCCATGACCAACCTTCCCTCTGTAACACGTCTCTTCAGAATTCCTCTTCACACACAACTGCCAAAGGTGCAGGCTCTCACAGCCCTGTATCTGCTGTACCTACAAATGCAACTCTTTCAACATTATCTCGATGCTTAATTCCAGTTGTCAAGGACATGTTCGAGAATCATCTGAGAGGAGACTCAATGAGGGAAGGGCCAACTCTCAATAAGGCATTGTCCTGACTGCTTTATTGGTTTGGGAAGACCTGGACCTAAAAGTGGATGCTGCTAGTCCCTGGGTTTCTGGCTCCTGGACATGAATTCACTGCATTTTATCACAGCAAGTGAACAAAATGAAGACATGAACCTTTCCCGTCTTGCTGTAGAGGTTTCCTCAACCTCAGCATCGCTCAGTTCAATGAGCTTCCAGTTCAGTCTTCCAGACCAGGCAGCTCACTGGCCTTGGAGGGGTTTTCTGTGCAACGCCACCAGGCACTAGAAACCACATAGCAGATGCCACCTCCAACAGTAATTTATTGAGCCAGAATCTCCTGTTACAGTACCACACCGGTCCAGAAGAATCCCTTTAGCAGGGGAAGAAGAGGTAAAGGATTGGACCATCCACGCCTCTGTCAATCTCTTTCTATTCACTACAGGGGCCTATCAGGCCCCGCTCTTCTGTGGCCAGCAACACAATCCAGCAGAGAGGATTAGACTCGGGGGTCCTTGCATGGGCAACTGGGCTTTTTTTCATGGTTCCTTTTGTCTGAGCTGATAGCCAGAAAGTCCTAGCAATCCTTCTGCCACTGCCCTCCCCCGACCTTGCTGGAGTTATACTCTGGCCTGGGCCCACACATGGCTTACTTTGAGGGTGCCGGGATCTGAACTCTGGTCCTTGTGTTTGTCTAGCAAGAGTTCAACCCTCTGAGTCATCCTTCTAGCCCCATGACTGGTTCTTAACTGACAATAAACAGGTAATGGTAATTCTTTGTTCTTTGAATTTGTGAAAAACAAATGGCAGTGGCCTAATCTATTTCTGAAGTCTTTGAAAAGTTAAAATAATGTCTGTTGCATCTTTGACTACTTGGGAGGAAAGAACGCATCTAAAAAAGTTGGTGGTATTGGTCAATGCCTAGAAGACACCGTCAGCAGTTGTTCTTAGTGGTTTAGATTTATATTAAATATTATGCACTACCTGTATACAAACTGTTTGCTCTCATTTGCACTTTAAAAAAATAATTTTATTTTCTAAAAAAGACTTCACATGTGAGCACAGCATTTACTTTCTGTACTTTCTTTAATTACACATAGGTGCTAAAAGGAACCATCATGGCCTAGATGCGTATCATCCCTTTTCTGTGCACTCTTAGTAGGCCAGGGCTATCAGGCACTGTTCTATTGCTGTGATAACACACACCATGGCCAAGGCAACTCACAAAAGAGAGCATTTAGGCCTGATGGGCTCATGGTTTCAGAGGGCTTGGACTTCATAATGGCAGAACAAAGGCATGGTGGAAAGAACAGCTGGGAACTCACATCCTGATCCGTAAGCAGAAGGCAGAGCGGGGACACTGGGAATGGTATGAGTCTTTTGAAACCTCAAAGCCCATCCCCAGTGGCACACCTCCTCTGACAAGGTCACACTTCTTAATCCTTGCCAAACAGTTCCAACAACTGGGGACCAAGTATTCAAACATATGTGGGGCCAGACTCATTCAAACTGCCACACAAGGCAATGCCTTAAAACCAGAATTATAGCTTGTACATATCAGAAGCTCAAAAGGGTCAACACTGTATGTAAATACTTAAGTAGGAGCCATATTAAATTGTGTTTTTGTTTGTTTGTTTTTGAGTCAGGGTTTCTCTGTGAAACAGTCCCGGCTTGTCCTGGAACTCACTTTGTAGAGCAGGCTGGCCTTGAACTCACAGAAATCCACCTGCCTCTGCTTCCCAAGTGCTGCAATTAAAGGTGCGTGCCACCACTGCTTGGCTGCCATAGTAAATTTTTAAATTAATTTTTATGTGTATGAGCATTTCTCCTGTGTGTGTATAAGTGCACTGCATGTTTGCGTGGTGCCCTTGGAGGCCAGAAGAGGGTATAGGATCTCAGGAAACCGGAGTTATGGATGGTTTTAAGATATCACGTGAGTGCTGGGAACCTATCTCTGCTCCCCTGCAAGAGCAGCAATTGCTCACAACCACTGAGCCATCTCTCCAGCCCCTAGAGCAATGTTTGAAATGAGAAAACAGTGGTTCAGAGGACATCTGTTTGGTCGCTGCATTATTTAATGATTAGTATATGGTTAAAAAAAACTAAGTATCTGGTGAAATATTTTTTTAATATTTCTAATTATGTCTATGTATGCCCACAAGAGGGCATCCTGTCCTATGAAATTTGAGTTTTGTGCTGACTTAACATGGGTGCTGGGACCCAAACTTGGAGCTTCTGCAAGAGCAGTATGTGTTCTTAATCACTAGAGCCATTTCCAGCCCCCAAGGATCTGGCCAGAATAAAACATATGGTAGACGAGAGATCTTAGGTATCCTGCAAAATTATCCATGAGGGGCTGGTGAGATGGCTCAGTGGATCAGAGCTCTTCCACAAGAACTAGGAGTCAATTCCTGGCATCACATTGGCTAACAATTATATGTAACTCCATTTCAGGAGTATCTGATGCCATCTTCTGGCCTCTTCAGGCATTGCTGGGCTCTTAGGTCAGAATGGTGCCTTGGCACTTCCAACAGGGCGTCAGTTTTGTGGGGGCTGTTACAGAGTATTTTTAAATTACCCAGTAAGTTGCCATGGATAACATCAATTAATCAAGAATAATGGACTATTTCATAAGAACAAAATGTAAAGCAATGTTTTGCTTTTGTTGTTTTGATTTGTTTGTTTGCTTGCTTTTCACCTGCAGAGGATCTACTTACAGAGACCACACGGTGCTGTGCCTCCCATTACAATGGCCCTATATTCTTTTTGTAGTGAACAGAGAAGCCACACCCCAAAGCAATGTTTTGGATAAAACAAATCTCTTGATATTGTTTTAAAACTGGTAATAGAATAAACTGGAAAAAACTGGAATTGCCAGTCCACAGCTGACATTTAAGACCATTAGGTTAGACAATAAGGAGAATCAGCGGCTGAACATAAAATTAAAAACCTCTTCAGGTGATTTTCTGTCTTAAAAAATGTTTTATTAGATTTTTAGGTTATACATGCAAGGTGTTACGCTTCCTCATGGCATTTTCTTTTCTTTTCTAGTTTTTTGAAACAGGGTTTCTCTATGTAGCCTTGGCTATCTTGGAACTCGCTCTTATAGACCAGGCTGGCCTCAGACTCACAGAGATCCTCCTGCCTCTGCCTCCTGAGTGCTGGGATGAAAGGCCTGCGCCACCACCGCCCAGCTCATCATAACATTTTCTTATGTGTGCATCATTAAACTCTTATTTTTTGATGACTATTCTGTCTTGTCAGTTTTCTTCTTCTTTTCCACCTTCTTCTCCTCCTCTCCCTCTTCTTCTTCTTTTGGTTTTTTGAGACAGGTCTCTCTGTGTAACAGTCCTGGATGTCCCGGAACTCGCGTTGTAGACCAGGCTGGCCTCAGTCTCCCTGAGATCTGCCTGCCTCTGCCTCCCAAGACCTGGGATTAAAGGTGTGTGCCACCAACGCCTGGAAAGTTTTCTTTTTCTCACTTCTTCACTGTTTATTTCATGAGTTTTCTGGCCTTAGGAAGAGGTGTTCAGACGACACCTGGGAAAGAGGTGAAGAGATGTCTTTTAGGACTGTGGATGGGCAAGAAAGGGCAAAGTGGGGCTGGATGGAAGTCATGAATGATGAGGGGAAAATCCATCTTCTAGTGTCTTTCCTCTTCAAATGGTAAGATCATTTGGTCTTGCATACAAGTCTCCGTATGTATTAAACTGTAAATAGTTTGAGAGTAAATCAAAATGCTTTGCTGTTTTGTCCCTTTAGCCACATGGTGTGGGTCCCTTGACATAGCAGATGATCTAAAAATGTTTGTGGAGGGAAGAATGTTGGGTAAAAGTGCCTTGAATTCATCGCTAGAACATCACAGATCACACTGTAGTCTGCTCTCGGTTTGCCCTAATCCGATATTGGGCTGACTGATTTTCGATTATTTTATGGAAAGCTAATTGTAAGGATGTGAGCTGTCCGGAGTGGCCAACCAAGCACAGAGCGCTATTGATCCACTCTGCGGAATGATAGATAATTCTGACTTTTCCAGGGGTTTGCTGCCCTTCAAATCGAAGACAGCTTAACATTGGTATGGCACTGATAGAGATTTTTAGATCCCAGAAGAGAAGATGAGGAAGCCTAGCTAGGCTGAAAGGGCTGTCTGTTTCTGGAAGATTCAGTGGTACTTGCAATGAATACATTTTATAGGATGTTACAAATAAAACTCTTCAAAATCAGGCTTTGATAATGAGGCCTTTAATATAGATTTAGATACAGATTATATTTAGAAAGTTCTCACTAAATTTATGAAAAATAACATTATATAACACCTTGGTCCAAGATTATAAGTCTAACTGGTTTTTGCTTTTAATATGTTATCATTTATTAACTGATACAAAACATAATTTTCAGACACATTAATGGGATCCCATGTTATGTTTTGATGTACACCGTGAGGGTTTGTCTTCTCTGCCAACTTGATTGGATTTGGAGTCACCCAGGAGACACACTTCTGAATGGATTCCCAGAAAGGGGTAACTGAGGGAAGACCTAACTTGGCTGGAGCCTTAAACTTAATAAAAAATGTGGGGAAAGAAGGAAATGACTGAATTCCAGCATTTACCTCCCTCTGCTTCCTGACTGTGGACACGTGGCCAGCCGCCACATGCTCCCACAGCCATGCTCTTTTTACCAGGATGGATTGCATCTCATCCTAAACCATGAGCCAGCGCAATTCCCTCCTGTAGACTGCCTCTGTCATGCCTGTGCCACAGAAACGAGACGTGACTAACATATACTGCATGGTGTTTAGATCAGGTGAAACATTTATTTCCTCGAACAATTATCATTTGTTTATGGTGAAACTTTCAAAGTACCCCTCTTCTAGCTCTGTTTACTCATGTTTATCGTGACTGGTTTTGTAGCGGCCGAGGTCAGACGCAGTGGCTCCCCATTCCAGGCAGCACCCTTCCCTTGTGCTAAGTTCCTAGCACTCTTGTGGCTTTTAGACTGACGTGAAGTTGTTCTTGTCTTAGCCACTCTTTGCGTAAAACCGCATTAGGATTCCTTGGTCTTGCCAAATGATAATTTTATGCGTATTTAGCACCTTTCCCCACTACTCTCTCATCACGACTTTACCCCGTCTTTGGAAACCTATACCCTTCTCAACTCTGGAGATCAACTCTTGATTTCAGAGCTAAGTGAGGCTATGTGGAACCCATCATTCTGTGCCCGACTTATTTCATGTAACATAATTGCCTCCAGGTCCATACCTGTCTCTGCAAATAGCAGGACTTCATATCCTCCTAGTGCTAGAATCTGATTGGGTCTATGCACCCCGTTTCCTCTCTCTATCCATCCGTCAGTTGATGGGCATATAGATTGCTTCCATTTCCTGGCTGTTATGAATTGTGTTATAGTAACATGGAAGTATGAATGTCTCTTTGAAATTCTGATTGTTTTTCTTCTGAACATGTCCTCTAGTAGGCTCACTGGATCATCTAATCATCCTCCTTAACTTTGGGGAATCTCTCTGGTATTTTCCATAATGGTTGTGCTTTTTTATTCCCATGTGGGGTATGAGGGAAGCCCCTTGTCTTCACCCCCCACTGTCAGTGGTTGTCTCTAGACTTTTCAATAGTAGCCATGCTTACCAGGGTGAGAGGAAATCTCACTGGGGTTTTTATTTGCCTTTCCCTGATGATTAGCAATACTGGCCATTTCTCATACACTTGTTCCTGCTTGGACGTACCCTCTTGCAGATGCCTGTTTAGATCTACTGCCAACTTTTAAATGGGATTACTCAGTTTCTTGGCTCCTGGGCTTTGGGAATGCATTATGTCATCTGGATTGTCGTAGGTACACTTTGCAGACATTCTCTTCCATCTTGTGGGCTGTCACTGGATCCTGGCGACTCCCTCTTGTGTTTTTGGCAGGAAATTTTTAGTTTGCTGTATTCCTATTTGTCTATTTTTTTGTTTCCTTTGCTTTAGGGGTCTTGTAAAAAAAATCCTTCCTATTCCATTATTTTGAAGTATTTTTCCTATTATGCTTTTCCCCAGAATTTTCTTATTTTCAGATTTTATGCTTAAATCTTTAAGGTATTTTTGAGTTTATTTTTGTACCCAGTGAGAAATAGGTGTCTAAATTTCATGCTCCACCCAGTGAATAACGGACCTTTCTGAACTATTTCTCGAAAGACTGCCCTTTCTGCAATGCATGTTCTTTTGTTGTTGTGTACTTGCGTATTCCCTACAATGTAGTCTACAGATCGTGCTGTTATGGAACTCACTATGTAAACTAGGTTGACTTCACACTTGCTGAGATCCTTCTGCCTCTGCACCCTGAGCACTGCGATTGCAGGCATGAGCAACCATGACTGACTTCCATATATATATCCTTAGCACCTTTGCTCAAATTCAGTTGACTGAACGTAGGTAGCTTTCAGTTCTGTTCTAGGCTAAGGCAAGAACATCACAATTTCAAGGCTGTCCTGTGACAAACTTCTTGGGGATGGGCAACACACATTCAGTCTATAAAGGGAACACACAACAGACCAAAGTACACCAAAGTCTAGCTTTGTGAGCTAATGAGTTTTTATTGGGATTTCTAACAGGAATATGGGCTGTGACTGCTGATGAGAAAAGCAGCTTCCACCTCAAAAGAATGGAAGAGATGGTTTATTCTGGATCCAACTCTGAGTGACCAGTGGCCTGGGAACACAGACTTAGGTCTCCCCAACCACAGCGTTCTAAAAGGATAGCAATTTCATGAACAAAGAAAGCCATAGGGATGGGCAAGGAAGAAATGGCTACTTAGGAGCTAAAGCTAGCCCAAGATTAATCATAATCTTAGGTTGTGGAGCTGCAACATTCTACCGTCTCCACATCGCTGATGTTGTGCTAATCAGTCCGTGGGTCTCTGCAGACGAGGCTCATTCCCAGGAATTCTTGCTCACAGCTCCCCCTGCTGGCCAAGTATCGCTGTTTGTGTGTGAGGCTGGCCTCTTGAGTGCCATTGCCACTGGTGATACCTTTTGCACAATTTGGATAAAAAGAGACACCCCCAATCTCTGAGAATTCCATATAAGAGTCAATATGTAGAGGTTATTTCCTGGGTGTGCATGAGGCTTCCCAGGGCCTTCCAGGCCCGATAGTAGTATTTACATTGTCTGGCATTTGGTTGAGTTCACCACGTTGCTCCATGAGTTGGAGATTGATATATTTCGTGGTTCATCCAGCTGCCCATCCAGGGTAAATGCTCAGTATGGCAGGCTATGCTGCAGCAGGGACCATAGGCAGCTGCAATAGATTGACCACTGTACCTGGGAATCTGTTGTACATTAACATCGTCAGTATCAGCAGCAACACAGTAATCTGATTGGCTGGACCCAGATAAAATTCTTCCCTCTTTCTTAGTGGGAAAACTTTTTATCTCCTTGGAGATAGGGGTTGTGGCCCTAAAATAGAGACCCCACCACAAAAGAAATTCCCTTAGGCAGATTTAAATTAGAACTCCGTGAGTTCAAAACCTGGAACCTTTCTTTATCCAGATTATACTGAATCCTCTCTTGGAGGCAGTGAAGAATTGTATCTTTCCAAGCATGGAGATTTGGTTCCCGAAAGATGGGAGGGTTAGAAGCAAACAGGCGTGATGAAGACAATGGAGGTGGGAAAAAGGGAGCCATCAGTCACTGTTGCTGAGATTGCAAACTGGTGCAATCAGTATGGAGAATCCTCAGAAAGCTAAAAATCAATCTACCGTACCGTATGACCCGGCTGTACACTCCTGAGCATAGGCGCAAAGGACTCCACATTCCTACTCCACAAACGCTTGCTCGGCCATGTTCGCTGCTGCTCTACTCACAATGGCTAGGAAATGGCAACAACCTAAATGTCCCACAACCAATGGTGGGTAATGAGAATGTGGTACATATACACTGTGGAACACTATTTAGTAGTAAAGAAAAGCAAAATCATCACCTTTCAGGTGACTGGACGGAACTAGAAAAGATCATATTGAGTGAGGTAACCCAGACCATAAATCAAACGTGGCATGTTCTCTCTTATCGGAGGCTCCTGGCTCCGAATCTTCAGATGTGAGCCCGCAGCCTGTAGTTACTACAGAAACCAGGAAAGTCAAACGAGACCATGGCCAGGATAGGGGTGTGGGAGTAACAGAGAGGGGGGGGATAACTGGTTACAAGGACCTGGGTAGGGAAATGGGAAGAGGTGGGGCTCCTTGGGGAAGGAGAGGGAGGTAAATACAGAGGAAGGTGTGAAGAGAGTAAAGGGGAATGGTCAGGTACAACTTATCTGATGGGGAAGGGGGCTCCTTAGAGGAGGGGAGGAGAAGAGGGAGGAAGGTTAAAAACAGGAGGGAGGTAAAATAACAATATGGATGTCTGAGAAAACACACTGAATCATATTTCTTTACTCCAGGGCTGTTGTGTGGCGGCTGGGTGGCTGACCCCTGGCGTTCTCCTCTGCTTCCCCTTTTCTTGATTCTAGCTCTTCTCTTTCTTCTCTTAGATTTTTCTTCCTATTTATTCTCTCTACCTGGAAGCCCCACCCATCCCTCTCTTCTGCCTAGCTATTGTTTGTTCAACTCTTTATTAGATCAATCAGGTGTTTTAGACAGGCAAAATAATATGACTTTACAGAGTTAAACAAATGCAGCATAAAAGAAGACAACACATATTTGTATCATTAAACAGATATTCCACAACATAAATGAATGTGTTTAAACTCTTATTCCACAACAGATTTAATCCCAGACAAATGAGCAACCCTCTATTATATAAGTGGAGGTAACTGTCTGAAAATGTTCTTGTTCATCTTGTGAATAAAAACCACCATAAATAAAACCAATTCTGCACTCTGGGTAGCTATTTCCAATATGTCTTTTCTAAGGGCAAGAAGTCTACAGGTGGAGTACAGTCATGTTCAGCCTCTTCTAGTTCACATGGCAAAGTGTGACTTGAGGTTTCTCTCCCACCCACCAGTTCTCTGAGGCTTAATATTAATTCCAAACTGTTTGGCCTATTAGCTCAGATTATTATTAACTAGTTCTTACAAGTTAAATTAATCTATTTCTATTAGTCTGTATTTTACCACAAGGCTCATGGCTTGTTACCTTACATCTTGTTTCTCCGAGGCTACTGGCATCTCTCAGACTCCGCCTTCCTTTTCCCTTTGTCTTTGCTTGGATTTCCTGCCTGGCTCCATTCTGCCTGACCATTGGCCAAATCAGTTTCTTTATTAGCCAGTGGTAATAAGATATATTTGCAACATACAGAAGGGCATCCCACGTCAGTAAAGAGAGTAAGACAGCAGGGAACCTGGGAGATGAAAGAAGCCATGTCTCACAGGTCAGGCTGCTCACTGAGTAATGCTGGTGTGATGAGGAATTAGCACAAGTTCTACAGAAGGAGGCTCATAAATGGCGAGAGGAGAGCCTAAGGTGACTTCTGCTGCCTTTAATCCAGCAGCAGAGGCAGAGGCCGGTGGCACTCGGCACTCAGGCAGGATGGTGTCCTCTGGCTACTGGGTCTAATTGCTGACTGAAATACTGCAAGGGGCCAGTGTCTTTCCTCATGGTTCTGAGTCAGCATGCCCAATTCATCCATTTCTTTATCATGAATGGACAGGAAGAGGAAGGACTGTAGTTTGGTTGTCCTCAGGCAGGGGCCTGGTTTAAAGTTACTTGCTGCCTATTCCTTCAGGCCTAGTTATCTGGTTTCTGGCTGGGCCTGTTTAAGTTCTTATTATAGTGACTTGAAATTTGAAGAGTAGTTTAGAATACAGTTTCAGTAAAAGTTAGTTAGTCCTAAAACTCTCCTTAATTGTTTTGTTTGCTTGTCTGTTTGTTTTGGAGGTAGGAAAACTCCTTATAGTAGAAATATGGTCAGGATTTTGAGCAATCTTGGCACATCGCTGTATGACAAGACATTTAATTTCCCGTTTGCAAAGCTGCATTTTGTCTTTTGATACTTTATGGCCCCTTTTAATTGGTTGTAATAAGAGGATTATAGGAGAGAGAACACAATAGTAGGTCATCCATATATTGAATTAAAGCAGATTTATGAAAGGAATAATATATCTTGTAAATCAAATTTAGGAATTTGAGAACAATATCTGGGACTTTCAATGTGTCCCTGTGGCATCAAGGTCCCAGCACACTGCCATTCCTCCTGAGGGAATGGAACAAAACCTGGCTGATTGATGGGTCAGGGATGCTAAAGGAGTGCGGTGGTCACTGCAGTGCTGAAAACACCCAGAGAGGGGTGGAGATTGGGCCCCGCTGGTTGTTGAGGGATGGCTAGCTTATTCATGGTCTGGAGGACCTGCACAGATCTGCATCTGCATCTTCTTTCCTTTGACTTCTTTGTGGGCACCATGGAGGAGTTGCAAGGACAGGGGCAGGGTTATAAGCCACTTTCTGTGTATTCTTCGATGGGTTTGATTTCCAGTAGGGCTTCTTGCCTCAGAGGGTGTTGTTTTATAAGGCGAGGGTCCACTCTTGCCTGTGGTCATCTCAGTTGGAGCAGGTGATCTCCTCTGTCCTGTGCCTGTTGAGGACCTTGCCTGTCATTTCCCTGGCTGTCCGTTTCCTCTGGTGAGGTCTTCTAACTCTCACAAGTGTCCTGGAGACAGTGTTGGTGGGGGCTGGAGATTCTCAAAGTCACCTAAGTTTAAGGTCACTGCTCCCTGTTAGGAGATGAAGGCATGAGCATTTTGTTTCTAAAAAATCATCCTAACAAAATTCACCAGCTGAGAATAGGATAAAGGCTGGAGAGGTGGGTCGAGGTGAAGAGCAATGAGTTGCTCTTCCAGAGGACCCATATTCAATTAATTCCCAGCATCCACATGGAGGTTCACACTCTCTGTAGTTCCAGGGCATCCAGCGCCCTCTCGTGTCCTATTCAGGCAGTGCATGAAAGCAAAACATCCATATGCGTAAAATAAAACAGAAAGAAGAAGAGGAAGGAAGGAAGGAGAAAAGGAAGGAAGGAAGAAAGAAAAAAGTGGAGCCCTATGGTTTGTCCCAAAAGGAATCTTACAGAATTTGACTTAAAGGCTATTATGTGTAGTTAGAGATTCCCACCATTTGAATTTTATTTTACTTTGAGGAAGTACTTAAGCATGGCAAGGTTTTTTTGTTTGTCTGTTTTTGTTTTTGTTTTTCAAGTCAGGGTTTCTCTGCATAGCCCCCGACTGTCCTGGAACTTGCTTTATAGACTAGGCTAGCCTAGAAATCAGAGACCCACTTGCCTCTCCCTTCTGCGCTCTGGTACTAAAGATGTGTGCCACCGTTGCCTGACTTCCTTTTTCCCCTTTGGTTTCTCTTCCCTCCCCCTTAAAGTTTAGTAAGGAGAAACCTCTGGATTCTAGCCTGGTCTTTCTCTCAAGAGCTCTCTTGGAGGCCAGCCGTCCCTTCTGGGAAGGCACCCACTTCAGTTTCATAAAAACCCTTTTGAAGTGGCCCAGCTTTCCCAATAGCTGTAGAGTCGCTGTTTTCAAGAAGGAAGGAATTAGCATCTCTCTGTCTGTTAGCGTAACTGCTTTACCTGTAAGCACGTGATTTGGTTATGGATGTCTTTTTCCATATCTATCTATCTATCTATCTATCTATCTATCTATCTATCTATCTACCTATCATCTATTTATCCATCTAGCTATTATCTATCTATCTGTCTATCTATCTATCTATCTATCCTCTCTCTCTCTCTCTCTCTCTCTCTCTCTCTCTGAAAGTTGGTTTACTCAGGCTAAAAAGGACCTTTGTGGGAAATGAGGAACATGCTGGACTACTACTCCATTTGACTGAAGTGGCCACATCTTCCTGCCCTTACAGAAATGTAGACTTTAACAAGGTATCACTTGTGGACCTCCAAGTTCTCAGGGGAGTTCCTCAGACCTTTTTAAATGTTTGTTTGTTTTTATTTTGTTTTTGTTTTAAATCTGACCCAAAAGTCAGGTACAGGTGCCCCTGGCCTTATCTTGCATTGCTGTGGTTTGGCCCAGTCAAGAATTTGTGGAGATCATTTTGATATCACACAGCAGAGGCGCCTCCCTAATTCCTGGAAGGCATCTTTATCATCAGCATCTATTTTATTAAAGTCCTGAAGGCAATTTCTCCATTCTGCCAAGTGAAACCACTCCTCGCCTTGCTTCCCAAAGCCAATAATTGAATCAGTTGGTCAGAAAACTCAGGTTCATATGTCCACAGGGTGATCTGAAATTCTTTAGCAGAACCTAGAGGGTCTTAATATGCGTCAGGGACCCCCATAACCAAAGACTTTAACTCACATTTTGTTCAGGGAGTTTAAACAGTATATGGGTCCTCCCTCCCCCTGAGTTATATCTAAAAGGAGCCATATTTTTTCTTTCAACCAATATTTGATTTATTACACACTGAAACTTAGAAATCTGAATAATATAATCAAAGTATGTAATGTATGTGAAATTATGAAAGAATAAAATATTTTTGTCTGCAAAATTTTTTTTTAGTAAAGGATTTTATTCCCCTTGGGAACAGGGAAAAAAGTCGTAAAGGGGAAGGAAGCTGGATTTCTTCAGAGAGAGGAGTCAGGAGAAGAAGGGGATGGGTGGGAACAGAAGGTTGGGGGAGAGTTAAGTTCTTCAACACCTGTCTTTAGTTTGAAAACAATTTATTAAAGCACAATTAATAAAAATCAGAGACAGAAATTGGGGTTCACCCTGAAGGTCAGAAAAGCAAAACACCCAGCCACTGTCTCTTACCTCCAACTGTCTCTTAGTCCCAAATGGCGATCCTGCCTCCAGGAATCTCAGAAGGAGCCTAAGAGCTGTCTCCTCTTATTTTATAATCCTCTCTAGTTCTGGGATTAAGGGTGTGCACTACCACCTGGTTTCTATAGCAAGCTAGTGTGCCTGGTTTGTAAGGCTGGCCAGTGTGGCTGTTTTACTTTTCTGATCCTCAGGCAAGTTTTATTTATTAAAATGAAGATGAAATGCCACTACAACTTATAACGTTTTTATTAACCTCCTGTCCTTCAGAATCTGTCTTTGATGCTGAGAGTTTCTAAAAGTCCCTTATTCATTGTCCCTACGTTGTCTACTTGGCATTGGCTCAAAACACCCAAGACCAAGTTCTCAGCACAAAGATGATTTATTTGCTCCAGAGAGACAGAGGGCAGGGAGTAAGAGACAAAAACAGGAGATAGAGGATGAGGGAGAAGGGGAAGGGAACAAGGGAGAGGGGAAGCAGTTTTTTGTTCTTGGGGAGGAGGGTCACGGCTGCCTCTAGATTGAGAGGAGACAGTCTCTACCCATAAGCAAACGACAATTTATAAAAGGAAACAGGAAACCTATGTGTTTGATTTTAACTGGGCATGCTCATTAGGGCAGCCTAAAGGGGGCTTTTGATTGTTGAACTGAAATACTTTGATAGCTGTACCTTGGTAGTCAGCCTCATGAGGCAGAAGCAGCCAAATAAGGGGACAGTGGCTAGCTTTAGGAATGTAATCCCAGGTTTTTAGCAAGGCAGAGAGAATTGAGGGAGAAGGGCAAGGCCTGCCAGAGCCGGGTTTGCCATGTTCAGGTTGGCTAGGATCCCTTCGTTCATTTTCTGTAAATTATCAATCTTATAATTTCTTCTCTTAAAATGCTTCTAAATTCCAATTAAAGTATGTTGCCCATTCATGACTTTTGCCTTATTGCCAGTTTTTTTTCAAGACAGGGTTTCTCTGTGGTTTTGGAGCCTGTCCTGGAACTAGCTCTTGTAGACCAGGCTGGTCTCGAACTCACAGAGATATGTCTGCCTCTGCCTCCCGAGTGCTGGGATTAAAGGCGTGCGCCACCACTGCCCGGCTTTATTGCCAGTTTTGTACATAAAAAATATCTATCAGTTTTGGAACAGCAAATGCTCCATGACGAAGAAACTGTAAAGCTAAGTTATCGTTGGTTAGATCTCCCCATTTTCCCAAATATTTGCAAGTTGAATGTCCATAATTATTATATCTGAAGCTGCCTGGAGCACTGATGGTCATTTATCTCCTAACAGTTCCTCCCTTTTGGAGGCCTTGTTACTCTTTTTCTTGCTCCTGAAAAGTTGTAAGCCTCCCTAGGGGACTTGTGTCTTGGAGTAGGTTTATATGCTGCTTTTGGGATGGACTTTCTTAGCTTTTACCCCTGCCCCCGACTGGGTCTCAGGTTTATCCTGAGAGTTTATGGAAATGTGTGGGTTCTCAAGACAATGGGTGATCAAACCTTTATGTCTGTCTTCTCCAGGCACGCTAATGTTCCTTCTGACCCAGGAACAGGGCATATTTGTTTGGTTTCCCTATGACGTCATTACATGTGGGGGGAGTTCTTCCGCATACCTCCTCCCTTCGTGTTGGAGGGAACAATGCCTCTTAGCTTAAGTTTTTTTTCTTTCTTTTTTTTTTTTTTTTGGTTTTTTTCGAGACAGGGTTTCTCTGTGGCTTTGGAGCCTGTCCTGGAACTAGCTCTGTAGACCAGGCTGGTCTCGAACTCACAGAGATCCGCCTGCCTCTGCCTCCCGAGTGCTGGGATTAAAGGCGTGTGCCACCACTGCCTGGCCTTAGCTTAAGTTTTTTAATGATCAAGCACTCAAAAAATTATTTTTAAGGATTTATTTATTTTTATTTTACACGTATGAATGCTTTGCTTGCATGTCTGTGTACCACATGTGTGCTTTGTGTCTGCAGAGTCTGGAAGATTTACAGATGATGGCTGGGAACCTCCATGTAGGGGCTGAGAACTGCAGCTGGGTCATCTCTCCAGCCCCACTCAGAAAATGCTTAAAAGCAGCAAGGCTGCAATATGCAGGAGGAGCCCCAGGAAAGTGTTGAACTGGGTACTGAGCGAGTATCAAGAGGCAAAGGCCAACTAGGTAATAAACCAAAGGTTCTCAAGGCAAACAACATCAGGACAAACCAGACCAGAACCCAAAATACCTTCAGAGATCTTAAGAAAACCAATCTGAAAACAAACCAATCAGAAACCAAAATACTTCTGAAGCAAATACCTTGAAAACAAAACAAAACAAAAAATACTCAAAGTATCCAAAAAAAAAAAAAAAACAAAACCGCAGGTAAGAATATAGCAAGAAGGTCTGAGCCCCAAGGAAAAGCTCACTGGTTTCCTTTTCCTTTTTGAGATGGTCTCTCCTACATAGCCCTGGCTGTCCTCTCTGTGTAGATCAGGCTGGCCTTGAAGTCACAGCAGTCTGCCTGCCTCTGCCCCCCATGTGCTGGTGAATCGGTGCTGGATGGTAGGCCACAAAGGATCCCTGTCCTGATACCTGGTGCCAAGCCAGTTGATTCCTTCAGTGAAAAGTGGATTGTTCCTGGGCTTGTTGATGAAAGAAACTGATCTCACCCCAAAGGAATGAAAAAGATGGTTTATTCTGGATCCAAATATGAGTGACCAGTGGCCTGGGAACACAGACTTAGGTCTTCCCAAACAGTGTTCCAATAGGGCAGTGACGTCACGAGCTATTCATAGTAAGAGAACAAAGAAAGCCATGCATCAAGTCATTTTCCTAACGCATTGGTGGGCACATCTGGTAGGTGGGTTACAGCAAAGCAGAGAAAACTGCTGGAGGCTTTAGATGCAGTCGGACAGCACACTTAGCTCTTTGATTGGTGGACAGTATGGGGTCTGTCCATGCATTCCAGAGGATTTCTATCTGTTCCTCACGGGATGCTAAATCTGACACAGGGATGAGCAAGGAAGGAATGGCTACGTAGGGGGCTAAAGCTAGCCCAAGATAAATCGTAATTAGGCCACAAAGCTGCAACATTCTATCCTCTCAATCAGCTCATGAGCCTTTGCAAATGCAGCTCACTCCAGGGGTGACATCACAGAACCCTCTGCACAACCTCTGGGCAGCTCACTCCAGGGGTGACATCACAGAACCATCACAGAACCCTCTGCACAACCTCTGGGCAGCTCACTCCCAGGGTGACATCACAGAACCCTCACAGAACCCTCTGCACAACCTCTGGGCAGCTCACTCCCAGGGTGACATCACAGAACCATCAGAGAACCCTCTGCACAAACCTCTGGGCAGCTCACTCCCAGGGTGACATCACAGAACCATCAGAGAACCCTCTGCACAAACCTCTGGGCAGCTCACTCCCAGGGTGACATCACAGAACCATCAGAGAACCCTCTGCACAAACCTCTGGGCAGCTCACTCCCAGGGTGACATCACAGAACCATCAGAGAACCCTCTGCACAAACCTCTGGGCAGCTCACTCCCAGGGTGACATCACAGAACCCTCTGCACAACCTCTGGGCAGCTCACTCCCGGGGGTGACATCACAGAACCCTCTGCACAAACCTCTGGGCAGCTCAAAATGTTCAGGAGATCCCGGGCAAGCTCAGTTGGTGAGCCCCCTTCCCCAGCAGGTTTTACACATTTTACAAAGCCTGGGAAGAACCTTCAGGAAAGAATCTTCTCAAATCCCCCATTCTCAGAGAGGTGACATTTTGTTTATGTCCCGAGTTCCTTTTCCCTCCTGGAGAGAACTCTTCAACTGGGTGGAAACTGCTCTGTGACCATGGTACAGTGAGATCCCGTCTTAAAGGATCTCACCATACTTTAATGCTGCCCGAGGTCCTGGCTCATTGCCCAGCACAATAAACATTATGATTTAGAGAAAGGACTTTCTGGTGGTCTTTTGTTAGGGGGCGCTGGCTATGTACCTTGCCTTCACTGATACTCGCCTGGGGCTGAGGGGAATGGCTGCCAAGCAAGCTGACCAAAGGCCTTGAAGGACAAGCAGACCAGGATGTGAGGAGATCCAGATCAATCCACAGAGGTGACATGCAGAGCCCCTAAACAAGACAGATGGCAGAGTTGCAGGGTACGTACTAGATGTTCTGTCCTTACCTCCTATTCCTCCTGCCTCCAGCTACATTCTCTCTGCGAAGGCCGGAGACAGTTCCAGCCCATACCATCCCCAAACGCCTGACCCACAGAAACCACAAGACATAAAAAATGATTGTTTGAGACCACAGGGATTTAGGCTGATTTAATACATATAGCAGATAATATTAGGTGCATGGAAGGTGTTTAGTAAGTGGTAGTGGCTTTTTTGGTTGTTATTTGAACTTCTAAAAAGTGAGGTTATTATATGAAAAAAATCCCCAACTACTATTTTTTCCCTCAGTAAATTTCCTTTGACAAAAACTTGTGGATTGGTGCCCACAGATCAGTTCAATATGTTTTCATCCTGATACCAAAATAACGCAGGCTGATCAATACCCCTCAGTCAGGGATGGGTGCGTTGTGGAGCGAGGCTTGGAAGGGCTGCTTTCTGGGGAGGACTCTGTGTATGGAGAATGTATACAGTGTAACTTTACAGCCACATGTCCAGGTCGCCTGTATTTCCTGGTGACAGCTGACCAACTGAAAATGCTTCAATGGAATGTTTTCAAATTTCAAAATTAGTCATATGCCCAGAAGAACACAAGACGAAGACAGATAGGAATCTCTCTTCTTTCATCAACTCTGCACACTCCTGGTTGCGCCCCTGACTTAACCACTCTCAGTAACCTGGCCAGGCCCTTCCACCTTAGCCCTCTCCTTCCTTTACCGCAGGGTCTAGCTCTGCAGCTCTTGCTGGCCTGGAACTCACTAGCAGGCCAGGTTATACTTAGACTCTACCTCATCTTCCAAGTGCTGGGATTACAGGCTCGCTGTACACAGAGTGGCTTCAGTTTTTGGTTTTCGTTTTTTTGCTGTTTTGTTTCCCTTTTTGAGCTGGAGGCTCACTATAGTGCACAGGCTGGACTCCAACTCCTGGTGAGAGGCAACCTCCTGCACAGTAGTCCAAGTGTTGGTTACAAAGATTCTCAAGCATCCCCAGCTGCCTTCCTCTCCTGGTCATGAAAACAGTGTAAATATGTGTATAGTGCGCATGTAGACACACAGACGTGTAGTGACTTTGCTGGTGACTGTCCTTAATGGGACCATGCTGCACAGGTGCCCGGCAGGCGTTGGTTTCACTTGACAGCAGATTTTGATCTTTATAAAGTAGCCTATGCCTTCCCTGGCTGCTGTCACAAGCTGTCATCAATTTGTGGCTTCAAGTAGGGCAAATTTATTTATTTCTTCGGTTTTCTGGAGGCCAGAGGTTCCAGATCAGTTTTCCCTTATCACAATCAAGCCTGAAGTTGTCAAGGCTGTTTCTTCAGGAGGCTCCAAGCTTGTGACAGCTACCTGTGTGTGTGACTTGTGTGTATACTTCCCTCCTTCTTTAAAGTATGTCACCCTTGGTCCCCTTATGTAATTTCTCCTGATGAGAATCTCCCTGTTTCCCTCTGTGAGGGACACATCCCCCCCCCCCCCCCCCCAGTTCCCTCTGTGAGGACACTTCCTTTATGGCCCACTAGATAATCCAGGATCGCTTCCCCATTTCAGGGCATAGACTGTAATCAGAACTATAAAGTCCCTTTTGCTGCTTCAGACCATTGTCAGTTCTACAGATCCAGTCCATCTTTGGAGGTGGGGGCATCATCCAGTCTGATGCATTAGAACTTCTTTTTAAAAGATCTTTTTTATTTATGTATGTATATGTTCTTTTTTTTTTTTTGGCATGCGTGTCTGTGTGCTCTCTGCCTTGGATCTCCTGGGACTGTAGTTACAGATGGTTGTGAACTGACTTGTGGGTGCTGGAAATCAAACTCAGGTCCTTTGAATTCAACCACTGAATTCATCTCCCCAGCCTAAAATATTTTTTTTGTTTGTTTGTTTTGTTTGTTTTTCGAGACAGGGTTTCTCTGTGTAGCCCTGGCTCTCCTGGAACTTGTTTTGTAGACCAGGCTGGCCTTGAGTTTGTAGATCCACCTGCCTCTGCCTCCTCAGTGCTGGGATTAAAGGCGTGCGCCACCACCGCCCAGCTTCTGCCTTGGTCTCTTAAATCCTGGGGTTATAGGCCTGAACCACCAAGCCTGTCTTACATTTGCTTGTTTCTAACACATTTTCCGTAGTTCAGGCTGACCTCAAACTTCCTATGTGGTAAGGATGACCTTAAACTTTCTACACGGTTTGGATGACCTTGAACTTTTGCTCCTCTGTTCTCGTCACCAAATTCTGGGGTTACAGATGTAAACTGCCATGTCCAGCTTAATTAATTCATATTCTCTCTCTCTCTGTACATTATTTGATTTTGGGGTATTTTTCTTTCTTTAAATTAAAAAAAATTTCTCCTCTGCTCACTACTCCCTCCCCTACACTGTTTTTAGGTGTTTTTTAGGGGTCAGGGGTTGGTGCTGCAGATAGACTCTAGAAATCCTAGGCACGGTCAGCTCATTTAAGTATCTGCCTCATTTTAAAGTTCTGTGTACTGATACTGCCCACACCTTTCTCTGCGGTCACACATAAAACAAAGAAGTCTAATATCTGGACAGACTTCGGGGAGGGGAGAATCTTTACAAGATCTACTTGGTGGGGAGGCAGTTCCAGGCCTCGAGGGAGCTGGCTGAGAAGGGCAGCTTGATTAACAGTGGACAGAGAAGGTTTTACCTTGAAGTGGCCTGTTCTTAGCAGGGGCTCTTTCGGGAAGGCTGACAAGCTGGCTCAAGGTGGTGAAAGTTCAGAGGCCTGGGGCTAGGAGACAAACTTGAGTTAAAGCTAGGTGTGGTGATAACTGTGTAATTACAGCACGTGGGAGGCTGAGGCAGGAGGATCAAGATTCCTAGGCCAGCCTCTGTGACATAGATACTCTATTTCTAAATAGAGTCAGCAGTCAGGCAGTAAATCCAGCACTCAGGAGGCAGAGAAAGGTTGAGATCTGAGTTCGAGGCCAGCCTGGTAGAGAGAGTTCCAGGACAGTCAGGGATACACAGAGAAACCTTGTCTCGAAAACAAAAACAACAAAAAACAAACACACACACACACACAAACAAACAAAAAAATCAAACCAGTCAGCCAACTAAACAAAAACCGTCTCATCAATTAATTAATTAAAATTTTGTTAACAAGTACCTTGCTCTGGTTACTCTTGGGCATCGGTGGTTCAGTCTGTCATTTATGAAGGAAGGATGGGAATCTGAAAGGTCATTGGATCTTATACAATCACACGGGGAAGCTACTTCTTTGTACTGCCATTTACAAAAACGTAGATGAGTACAGGGTTCAGGTGACATTCCATGTTGTAGTCGTTTTTTCTTCTTTTCTTTCAGTTTCTCTGTGTAGCTCTCTGGCTGTCTTAGAGCTTGCTGTGATAACCAGGCTAATAGCAGCTCAGAGAGATTCACCTGCCTCTGCCTCCCAGGTTCTAGGTTAAAGGCCTAGGCATTCCACATTGTCAGTGTGCAGAGTCCAGTGGGACGCTGTTCTTTAGTCCTTCCCCCACCCCACCCCACCCGAGACAGGCTCTCCTGTGTCCTGTTGAACATGACCTTCAAGTTCTTATTCTGCCTCTACTTCCCCAGTGCTGGGATTACAGGCAAGTGTCGCCACTCCTGGTTTACTTCAATACAGGAGATTGAACCCAGGCCCTCTCTGCCAACTGAGCCACATCCCAAGCCCCCACATGTGCTTCTGATGTTCTCAGAAGGCTCATCAAACTGTTTTTTTTTCAAGTGCTTATAAAGAAATTTTGATTAAGTACTTTTGACGTTGGGAAAAATAGCCACGTATGGTGGCCCACGCCTTTAGTCCCAGCGCTTGGGAGGCAGAAGCAGGTGAATTGCTGTGGGTTCGAGGGTGAGTTCCAGGACAGCTGGGATGGTTTAGAGAGACCCCGTATCAAAATAAAACAAATACACAAAACAACAAAATGAATAAAGAAAATTAGAAGCCTGGCAGTGGTGGCGCACGCCTTTAATCCCAGCACTTGGGAGGCAGAGGCAGGAGGATCTCTGTGAGTTCGAGGCCAGCCTGGTCTACAAAGGGAGTTCCAGGACAGGCTCCAAAGCTACAGAGAAACCCTGTCTCGAAAAACCAAAAAAAAAAAAAAAAAAAGAAAATTAAAAAAATATTTCAGCAATCATTTTAGCTAGGCATGATGGTACATGCCCCAGCCCTTGGGAGCACTGCCTTAAATTGGAGGCCAGCCTGGGCTACATAGTTGAGTTTCAAATCAGCTTGGTCTATGGAGTGAGATTTTGTCTTAAAAATACAAAAACAAACAAAATAATCATATTTAAACTTTGCCGCATTTGTAGTTGGTAAAGCAGAGGCTCTTTTAGCTACAGTTTTCAAAATCTATTACCTTTTGTACATCAACAATTTTTTTGCATTGATTTGTGTGTTTTTGTGTACTGCTGCCTGGATGTGGGGTTCAACTTGCCCGAGTCCATTCTCTCCACTCACCATGTCGGTTTTAGGAATGAAACACAGACTGAAGCCTGCTTTACCAGCCGAGCCACACCCCCACACTCGGCTCACCCCTCGGTGTTTATTTATTTGAGGCAAGATCTCCCTTTAGTTTAGGCTGATCCAGAACCACACTGTTCTAGGCTAGCGTCCAGCTCAAGGGATGCTCCTACTTCAACTGCCTAGGTCCTAGGAACTGCGACTGAAGACATGAGTTACCAGATGGTTTAAAACCCGGTTCTTCTTAGTGTCTCTTACAGAACTGCCTGCTCTTTTGCATCCATAGTCTTCTAGAATTTACTGTTGACTGTGTTCCTTTATTCAGGAAAGGTGGAGGCTGGGGAGGAACTGAAGAGGTGGGGATGGGTCTCAACACCTTTTCTCCCTGTCTCGAAAAAGAAAAAAAAAACAAAACACCTTTTCTTTCATCTTCTTGGTCTCTTTCAGGAAAAAAGTGCTTGATCAGCACTACAGACTTCTTTCTGTTAGCGAGAACCAGGAAATTCCCCACCCCACCTTTTATTTTATTCCCTCTTGTCCCTTCTGGGACCATTCAAGCATCAGAAGGTGAGCCCGGACCAAGGCCAGGACGGTGCTGAGTATGACAAGGCAACCCAACACACCCGCCAGACAGATAGGCTTCGCCCACGCCACAAAGACACACTTCCCAGATCTTTGTTTTGCGAGGAAAAGAACTGTAGCTTTTCTTCAGTTCTTTCAAGGAGTGGGAGGGAGAGCAGGACACAGGCGCGGGGTCAGTCGGTCCTTTCAGTTAGCAAAGTTCAGGCTGGCACCTACTCGCTGCGTGAGACACGCTAGGAGCCAGCCAAAATAACCTCTTAAGGCATCACCTAGTTTGCTGATTTCAAACAAGGAACTATAAAATCCTTAAATGTGCCGGGTGTGGTAGTGCTGGCCTGTGAATCCCAGCCCTCTGGAAGCAGGAAGAGTGTTGCGAGATCGAGATTAGCCTCAGCTACGTGAGGAGTTCCAGAATAGTCAGGGCTACAGAGTGAGGTCAAACAAACTAGCCAAATCAACTCCACCCACCCGGATTGGAGGGGGGGGGGGAGAAGCCCAACCCCCAATCTCTTAAATTTACACTGTGTCCTACCCAGCACCGACACTAGCTGAGAAAACAAACCTGCCTTTTCTCTCCCCAACTCCCCCCGCCCCCCAGCTTCCCAGCTTCCCTGAGGTGCCAGGTGATGATCTATAAAAGCATCCTCTGGCCCTAAGGGCTTGACAGTTAATGATTTGTCGCACGAGCCGGGGACGCGAGCGCGCGAGCGAGCGCAGCAGGAGAGCAAGGCAAGGCGCGAGCAGAGACCGCGCTGTCCTCACAGGCGCCGCCTCCTGTCTTCCGGGCCGGGGCACTTCTCGGGATTCCTGGCACGAGAGGCTCGTAGGGACCCCATGGAGGCCGAATCGCCAGCGAGCGCAGGGGTCACGGAGCCCCAGGCGTTGGGCTCCGTGGCCACGATCGGCAGCCACCTGAGCAGGATCCGAAGCAAACTCTTCACCTGGTGAGTGCAGCGCGGGGCGGGCCCGGGTGGCGGGACCCGCGCACACGTGTCTGTGGGGGCGGCGGCGCCCCGACTTGGGTTCGGAGCGCTCCTCACTCGCACCCGGAAGGTCTCGAGACGTTTCAACTGGGTGCTCCCATACCGTGGCACACCCTTAGAAACCGCGGCGATGGTTTTCAGAGGATGTGCAAGGGGATTCATCCAGCTGGCACTGTGAGATCGGTCCCCGCGCCCCCGCGGCAGGGTGGGTGTCCCCGTGGACGCAGTGGAGAGGGCTGCCCACCCTGTCGCGTGGCAGGTGAAGTGCTGCCCTTCCTGGCGCGGCGCCCGCATTCTTTCAGCCTCCAACCGGAGTTCACTCAAGTGAGCAAGCTGGGTTAAGTTTTGTGCTGTGGTAAACCGGACGGAGGCTGCGTCTACCCTGTTTTGGGGCCTGAGCGAGGTGACGTGACCACCTCCGGAGCGACGGTCCAGGGAAGCAGGTGGCTGATGTCACTGTGCTCCGTGGGGCCCTAGGTAGGGAGGGATGTTCTTAAAGACTTGGCAGCGACTCTGGGGAAAGCTTTCTGTGGTCGCTGGACGACTTGCGTTCTGAAGACACATAGAGGCTAACATCCAAATAATGAAATCCATTTACCGAGCATTCACTCCGTGCCAGGCACTGCGCTTAGCCATTTATGTGGACAATAGCACCGCATCTCCTTCACTTTAGGATATGGCGCTATTGTTAGACCCACTTTCTAGGTAGGGAAACACAAGGCTAAGCCGTTCGTTCACCTGGGGATTATGAGAGAGCCAGGGTTACAGGCATATGTCACTATCCACCCTGAGCAATGAATTTCGGGAAAGATTTTGAAAGCTACACCCTTGAAAAGGCATCTCACTTTCAGAGCTGGTCAATAAATGTGTATACATGCATTTTTTTTGTCACAAATAAGCATAGTTTTAAAATAGATGCGCATGTTCAAAGGAGTAGATTGGCCCCCAATCGACCATTCTCTTCCAGCTGTGTAATGTCCTGGTATTTTAGCAGTGATTTCTTAGCGGGGAGATGTTACCGTGACATAACTAAGGGAACAGACTTTGAATTCAAATCTTAGTGAGCGGGCCTTGCTTGGACAAGTCACCCAGTTCTTGTGTGCTATTTGAAGAGCGTGGCGGTATAGCAGCGCAGTGTGAGAGAGAGTTCATGCTTAGCTGGGTTCAGTTCTCAACAAGAGAAAAAAAAATGGGGGTGGGTTGGAAAGGCTCCTGCCACCAAGCCTGATTACCTGAGTTCAATACCCAGAACATACACGATGGAAGGAGCTTCAAGTTCCCCTAACTATCCTCTGATCTCTCTACACGTGTGCTGTGGCATGTAGACCACACATATAAACATACATAGGCTGTAAATAAATAAATAATGCAATAATGCAAGAAAAGATTACTAGCAGTCTTCGCCATCACTTCCCCCCGCCTGCTTAGCCTGCAGGGCTATGAGAGGATTCGCTGGTTGACCACACAGCAGTGGGAAGAGAGAGCCCTTTTCAGTGTCCTGCATGGGCTAGTTGTCACCATCAGCGCTCTCCATTCCTCGGTAATGGGAACAGGTGGTTACTGGGAAGATGCCAGTGACCCTAAGGCTGGGGTAGATAATCTAGCAGATCTCAGCTCAGCAAGAAGTACCAAGAACTAGCAAGCGTGATTTTTCTCTTCGTAGCATAGTGTTTTCAGATAGTATGTTTTATGATCAGAAGAGTCTAGGAGCCCCATGGGATTTTTTTCCTTCTCTGAGGTTTATTTTGCACCCCCCTGAGGCCTTTTACTCTCTTGTGTGATGGTGGTTTGTGGGTGTTTTACACTTCTGGTGGATGGGCCTGCATTACAGCAGGCCTTGCTCTTCTCCCTTGTGCATTTTGCACAGTCCTTAGCTCAAGGATGAATGAATGAATGAATGAATGAATGAATGAATGAATGAATAGCTGAGAGATGACAAAGTTCTTTTATTCCTACTTTTCTTTGGTCATAAACCATTTCTTCTTCTTATCCAGAATTGCATGCTAGGAAAGGAAGTTTAGCTCAGCAGTATGGTGCTGGAGTCATGGCAGAGCCCACGAACAACATTTGCTCATCTTCTGCTTTTAGCCACCCACACTCTTTTTTTCACTCGGTGTCTCTCTGTTGTCTTCAAGCTGGTCACTTACTCTTGTGTTTAAATGATCCTCTTGCCCGAACCCCTGAGTACCTGGAACTACAAGGTGTATGTATCTGGTTTCCATGACAAAGTTCATTAGGCCTCCTATTAATTAACTACACTCCAAATGCCTCCCTGTGTTGATGTTTATTCTGAGGGTCATGGCCTGCAATTTTCCTTCTTTGTTATTGCTGTTTTTTGGTGTGTCAAGTAGGCCACGCTGATTTTCAAGTTGCTGCATCATCTGTAGCTGGTCTTGAACTCCTAAAATTCTTGTCCAGGGAACTGTGGGGTGTGGAGAAAAGACAGGACACAGGGAGATAGCTTATAGTTTCATAGAGTTTTTTTTCAAGACCATAGAGTTTTTTAAATTTTGTTTTGTTTTTCCTTTTCTGTTCTTTTCACCAAGAATACCACTTTTGACATGTGGGTACTAAATACAGGAAAAAGTTAATGGCCTGAAGCGGATTGCTTTCTTTATCTGAAGCGTATATTCTAGGTGACCCCAACTCTTGACATCTCTCTCTCCCTTAGGGTACAGACATTTTTCTTTGGGGTTGATGACTAGCTGATTATGGTGGTACCTAACTGTAGTCCCCAGCACTCAGAAAGTGGGAGGGAATGTTTAAAGGCATGCTGGGAGTTCAAGGCCAACCATAGTGACCCCTTGTCTCAAAGACAGAGGAGAGGGAAACGTCTCGAATCCTTGGAGTACTCATCCCACAAGTTCAATGGCACTAATTGTCTGAAGCATTCAGGGTAACAGCCCCAGAATATCCCCCAACAGGTTCTGTCGCAGAACCTGACTTTGTTTTTCCTAAACGCGGTTTCTTTACATAGCCCTAGCTGTCCTTGAACTTGCTTTTGCCCTATGAAACAGACTGGCCTTGAGCTCAGAGGTCTACCTGCCTCTGCCTCCCAAGTGCTGGAATTAAAGGCATGCACCGCCACCACCCTCACCTTGAACCTGACTTTTGTTGTTTATGGCTCTCGAGTCAAATGAAATATTCTAACAAAAAGCTTGGATTTCCAGAAGTGCCAGAGACACTTAGTATTTTTACACTCTCAGGCAGTTTACCGTCTGACAAGGCCTTAATTTATTCATATATTTCAAAATGCATATTCTGTATGATTGTCAACTTTCTATCTCTAGCAGAAAACTTAATTATTTCATGTGCTTATCTTTTTCCTTAACCAATGAAGGGTAAAGTTTTGAGACAGAACTTTCTATTGTATTCTTTTTGTATTTTTGTAATGCCATGCCGGTCAGGTTTCTTTTTTTCATTCAATACACCTTAGCTATCTATATCCAGGTCCAGGCCCTGTTTAATTCCTGTTTCCAAGAAGGTTCATAATCAAATTATAGTAAAGGAATCATGGTAAGTGCCAGAGGAGTAAGTCCAAAGTTCAGTGGTGGTGCTGGGCTACGGTAGTGAAGAGAGCTGCCTTCCAAAGTTCAGGGTTGGCACAGAGGAGAGCAGAGAACAGGCCTGCCAGGGTGAGGGGCAGCTGAGAAGCTTGAGGTTTTCTTCCTACCAGGTGAGAGAGGTAGCAAGATTGGAAGGGCTAGAGAGGGTTTTACTTAAAGGACTGGAAGGAGCTTAGTGTGTGGAGGGCACGGACTGGAGGAGGCTGAGCCGTAGTCGCCCATCAGCCTACAAGCGAGCTCTTTATTTCTGTCCGTGTATAGGACAGTCCACAGGAGGGGAGCACGCCTTGTCCCCACCTATCAGTCCACAGGAGGGGAGCACTCCTTGTCCCCACCCATCAGTCCACAGGAGGGGAGCACTCCTTGTCCCCACCCATCAGTCCACAGGAGGGGAGCACTCCTTGTCCCCACCCATCAGTCCACAGGAGGGGAGCACTCCTTGTCCCCACCCATCAGTCCACAGGAGGGGAGCACTCCTTGTCCCCACCCATCAGTCCACAGGAGGGGAGCACTCCTTGTCCCCACCCATCAGTCCACAGGAGGGGAGCACTCCTTGTCACCATCCATCAGTCCACAGGAGGGGAGCACTCCTTGTCCCCACCCATCAGTCCACAGGAGGGGAGCACTCCTTGTCCCCACCCATCAGTCACAGGAAGGGAGCACTCCTTGTCTCCACCCATCAGTCCACAGGAGGGGAGCACTCCTTGTCCCCACCCATCAGTCACAGGAAGGGAGCACTCCTTGTCTCCACCCATCAGTCCACAGGAGGGGAGCACTCCTTGTCCCCACCCATCAGTCACAGGAAGGGAGCACTCCTTGTCTCCACCCATCAGTCCACAGGAGGGGAGCACTCCTTGTCCCCACCCATCAGTCACAGGAAGGGAGCACTCCTTGTCTCCACCCATCAGTCCACAGGAGGGGAGCACTCCTTGTCACCATCCATCAGTCCACAGGAGGGGAGCACTCCTTGTCCCCACCCATCAGTCCACAGGAGGGGAGCACTCCTTGTCCCCACCCATCAGTCACAGGAAGGGAGCACTCCTTGTCTCCACCCATCAGTCCACAGGAGGGGAGCACTCCTTGTCCCCACCCATCAGTCACAGGAAGGGAGCACTCCTTGTCTCCACCCATCAGTCCACAGGAGGGGAGCACTCCTTGTCCCCACCCATCAGTCACAGGAAGGGAGCACTCCTTGTCTCCACCCATCAGTCCACAGGAGGGGAGCACTCCTTGTCCCCACCCATCAGTCACAGGAAGGGAGCACTCCTTGTCTCCACCCATCAGTCCACAGGAGGGGAGCACTCCTTGTCACCATCAGTCCACAGGAGGGGAGCACTCCTTGTCCCCACCCACCAGTCCACAGGAAGGGAGCACTCCTTGTCACCATCAGTCCACACGAAGGGAGCACTCCTTGTCTCCACCCATCAGTCCACAGGAGGGGAGCACTCCTTGTCACCATCCATCAGTCCACAGGAGGTATCACTCCTTGATACTGTTCACCATCTATAGGAACATCAGGTGAAGGGTGTTTTGTCTAGATGTATGTCTGTGCACCACATGCCTGCTTGGTGCCTAAGGAGGTCAGATGACATTAGATCACCTTGGACTGGAGTTACAGTTGTGACCCCATGTGGGTGCTAGGGACCGAACCCCTGTCTTCTGGAAGAGCAGTCTTTTAATTGCTGATTCATCTCTCTAGCCCTACGAAGGGTGTTGTTATATAGCATTGTTTAAGGAAGTTATATGAAATGGGAGCTTTTCGTATGCTTTGTGCTGTGAGGACCTGGGAAGTCCTTTATTCTAGCAGTCTCCGTAAATTCTCCCAGCCACCTTCTATTACACAATTAATTACTGTCTGCTTCTAGACTCAGGAGGCAGGAGAAAAGCCAAGTTTTGTTCACTGTTATATACTTTATTCTAGCACACTTTGAACTGGATGATTCCTCATTGCGGGCAGCTGTGCATCCTGGCCTCTGTCCAACAGATGCCGGCACAACACACATCCAATATGACAACCAAAAATGTCTCCGGACATGGTTGCATGTTTGTTTTTAACTGCCTCAGATATGTGGGCTTCATGGCTTCCCGTTTCCACACTCAGAGCACAGCTCTGTACTGAGCGTTCATTCTCCTGCCAACCCTGGGCCACAGCACACAGTTGAGGGCTTTGCTGGGTGCTGCTCCCATCTGACCTGTGTCGTCACTTCCTGGGCACTGCACAGAGTCAGAGGACATGCAGGGATTGCCTCTGTGTGGCACAGGGGAGAGGAGAGGGTAGAACTTAAAGGTTCTCTTCCAGCAGGCCCTCCACTGGCCTCTGTCCACGCTACCCAGGATGTAGTGCCTTCCCCAGAATAGTTCTCGACAACCTCTGGGTTTGTCCTGCTTCTCTTTGCTCCTTTCCCAGACTAATTTGAAAGTAGAGAGGATGGATGGGTGGCTGCCAGAGCTTGTTCTTCATCTTCACATTGTTTCTAGACTATTCCTAGAGCCCATCTCCCCTTCAGTCCTTCAGTCCTGACTTCAGCGTCCACCTTTACCACCTCTCATCTGGACTCTTGTGGCTTCCATCCAGGGTGTCACACAGTCAGAGAGGTGTCAGATCAAACAGAAGGGCAGCAACAGCTGTCATCAAACGAGAATTCCCTGCTTGCATTTCACCAGTCCTGTGATACACCTCCACAGTTTGGTTTCTCATTTGACGGATCGGATGAGTAACTCGCTTGGGTCACATAGCTGGCGAGCCGCAGAGAGAGAGAGAGTTGTGGCTGATTCCAAAGTGAACCTGCTTTACTAGTTCGGAAGCCTCACCACGTCGTATCTTCAGCCCAGGCTGTAGGATGCCGCCCTTCACCTGCACCGACCGTGTACGAACTGAGACGTATCTTGGGGGTCCCTGGAGGTTCCCCAGAGGTTACCCTGGGGAGCGAGTGAAGAATGGGACCTGGTGAGTTTCTCAGATGGTCTCTGGCATCCATAGACACATTGCTATTGCTGTTTTGTATAACTGGGATTTTATGCAAGACGTCCAGATTATTAATAGCAGCCGTCCAGGCTGGGCGGCTTGGAGAAGGCAGGAAGTCATTTCTTGTCGCTGGAGAGTGGGGTGTCTGAGGCTGAGGCTCCTGCAGACTTGGTGTCTGGTGTAGGCATATCTACTGCCTCACAGACAGCCTTCTCACAGCGCCCTTATGTGGCAGAGGGTTAGAGAGCACTCTCTTCTGTGTGCCAATCCCGGGCATAGAGAAAAACCTTGTTCCAGTTACCTTCTCTATTGTGAAAAACACTGGGCTCCTAAGCAACCTGGGGAGGAACGGGTTTGCTTTTATCTGTTATGCAGGGAAACCAAGGAAGGAACTCAAGTCAGGGACTGAAGCAGAGATCAGGGAGGAGCATTGCTTACTGGCTTACTCCCTGTGGCTCCATTCAGCTGGTTTTCTTGTATAACTCAGGACCTCCCCAGGGATGCCACCGGCAGGGGTGGTTTGGCTTTCTCATGTCAATCATTAATCAAGAAAATGCCCCCCCCCCCAGACTTGCCTATAGGTTAGTTTGATGGAGGCAGTTCCTCAGTTGACGTTCCATGTTTCCTTCTTCTCTGGTTACTTGTTTATATCAAATTGACAAAAATAACCAGCACACATTCTCACGAGCTAAGCATCTCCCAAAGCTGTGCCTCCAAATACAGTCAGCTTGGGGATGAGATCCCAATACAAGAACTTGGGGAGGGTAACAATGTTTAGTCTATCGTCTGTGTTTGTAGAAAGCTACAGCTAACACAAGCCTGAGAGCCACTGCTCGCCCAATAGAGGTCACATGACTACATGTCTCTCTCCTGACAGCCTCCCTCCTCCCTTCTTCATTTCTCTCTTCTTCCTTTTTACCTGTTCATGATAGTTGATTTCGGTTTTAAAAATGATGCTGAAATGCCCATAGTTTGACCTTTTCCTTTTTAGCTACTTCTGTGTGTGCTTTTTGCAGACAACAGAGGCAGGTGTCATTAGACAGTGTAGCCTTCACCACTGTCCTCTTGCAGAATGCGTTCCTAATTCCAAACAAACCACAAAAACAAACAAACCAGACTATTCCCTGCCTTCTCGGCCCTGGCAGCACCCGCCCCTGTCTTCGATCTTCATACCTTCTTTTCTTTTTCCTTTCCTCCTTTCCCGCTTCCCTTCCTTGCCTTTAAAAATATCTGTGTATTCATTATATCCATCTGTGTATATGTGGGTATGCTCATGCTGCAGGAGTATAGGAGTCATTCTCTTCTTCCGCCATGCGGGCTCTGGGGATTGAACTCAGGTCATCAGGCTTGGCAGTAAGGACCTTTACCTGCTCTGCCATATGGCCAATCTCTGTCTACTTCGTCTGTGAATCTGACTTCTCTAGAAGCTGTCTGGTGATGGCCTGGACTCATACTGTATTTGTCTCTGTGGGAGTACAAAGTCTCTGTCATCTGCACACTTCCCACTCCTGGTTCACCTACCGCTTCAGCGATAGAGACATCTGTGCTTCCCTTGTGACCCCTAGCCTTTTTTTCTGGGGCTTCCTCCTTACTGCTTGCTGCCTTCTTCTTGTGGAGGCTTAAAGAATGGATGTGTGTGCCAGGCGGTGGTGGCACACGCCTTTATCCCAGCCCTCGGGAGGCAGAGGCAGGTGGATCTCCGTGAGTTCGAGGCCAGCCTGGTCTACAAGAGCTAGTGCCAGGACAGGCTCCAAAGCTACAGAAAAACCAAAAAACAAAAAAAAGAGTGGATGTGCGGCTCTTTCCAACCTGCCCCCCCCATCTCTGTTGGAGGCCCCTCTTTAACTGTATGATATGTCCCCAACCCGCACTGCGCTTACTGTTGAACTTGACAATAATTACCACTAGCCCTGGAACATGCCTTAGGGCAGAGGCTGTAGTTCATCTTGGAAGCTCCTGTAGTACTTTGGCCTTGGCACAAATCCAAAATGGTAGCAGTTCTTCCCATTCTGGAGATGGGACAGTTCTGTGGAAACACTTAAAAAAAACCCCAACAACAACCAATTTTTAAAAAATGGAATATCTTATTATCTTATACATGTAAATAATGCTGGCTGATTATATGCACCACCAACTCCCCCGAGAAAGTCCCTGCACCTCCCGTCCCCCTTGTATCCTCTCTGGTTTTGTTGTTAATGACTCTGCGCCTGATGACTGCTTGCTGAGCTTATAGATGTATTGAGTTTATGGGTGCAACAGCCATATCATGACTCAAAGAGAGAATTTCACATACTCTTCTCCATCCTCCAGTCCCTACGTTTTCCCACCTCTTTCCTGAGCCTGAAGGATGAGGAGGGGTTGCTAGAGATGTCCCATTTAGGGACAATAGACACTTATTCTTAGCACTTGGCTAGTGACGAGTCTCCATGTTAACTGCTGACCACTGCAGAGAGAAGTTTTTGTGGCCAAAGTTGAGGAAAATGCTCATCTATAAGTGTAAGCATGAATATTTAGAAAGCAGTGCTGTTTAGCAAAATGACAGGAATAGGTTCCTCTTGGGCCTTGTGACCTCCCCAGAGCTATGGGCTTTTGACCAAGCTTATATATAGTACCAGACATGAATTCCTTCCCGTGAAGCCGGTCTCAAATTCAATCTAAAAGCCATTGCTTGCCCCCATGCCATTCATGCCATTATTACATCACCGGACACGTCTTACCTTTCAGGGTGGTATTGTAGCATAGAGGGTTGGCTGTATGGGTCCCATTGGTGTTTTCAGGTCACTTACAGCTTGGTTCCTCTGTCTTGCACTTAAAGTGTATTGTCTCAGTGCTAGAGTCTTCCCACCTGGTTCTAGCAGCTAACCAAGAGCAATGGCAGTAGCCTGGGTTGTTTTGGGGGCCTGTGGGACCTCCCTGACCTCAAAGGGAGCTATCCCATACCTGGTACTGGAATTTTCATTTAATAACCCATATTCTGGGAGAATCATGGTGGTCCATGTGTGGTCCCCTCCTTTCCTTTTTCTATTTATTTATTTATTTTGGTTTTTTGAGACAGGGTTTCTCTGTAGCTTTGGAGCCTGTCCTGGCAATTGCTCTGTAGTCCAGGCTGGCCTCGAACTCCCAGAGATCCTCCTGCCTCTGCCTCCCGAGTGCTGGGATTAAAGGCGTGCACCACCACCGCCCTGCTCCCCTCTTTTTATTTGATGTGGTAAATAAGATGTCAGAGCGAGAACTGGAGTAAGAGTAGGTGCTTTCTGAAGGGCAGCTTTCAGAGATGTTTAGAAGGTGGCTACGTGGGCAGACGATGTGAGTCGCCAAGCCTGGAAACTGTTTTCATGAGTGTTTTGGTAAGCTCATTTAAAAGTTAGCTATTGAGGCCGTAGCTCAGTGTGTAAAGCCCAGCACACCAAAGGACCTGGGTTCATTTCCACAGCACTTCCTAAACTGGGATGGTGGCGCACAGCTCTTTCATCTGAGGAGAAGGATCAGGAGTTCAAGTTCAATCCAGCCTTGACCATCTCCTGGCCCATCAGGGCTACAGGCCACCCTGTCTCAAAACAACCACAACTGAACAGTTAGATCTTTATAACAAACACCCTTTATCCCCGCCCCTCACACAAAAAAGCTAGAGCGATTTCCTTCTGTTACTTACTTATTTCAAACAGACTGGTTTTGCAGAAAGCTTTAAGCCCTCTCTTCTAAACACGAACTTTCCTTAAAAATCGAACCAAATGTCACTTCTTGTGTAATGATCTCTCACTTCGGCTAATTTATCTATGCAGAATTTTTGGCAGCTATTCTCCAATAGAGTTGGCTGGTCCTGGACAACTCTCTAGGGTAGGTCAATCCATTTAATTACTTAGGAGGCCCATTTGCTGCTAATCCTAGAGATTTTGGCAAGAAGAAAAAAACTTTATTTTGAAATTCTTAATTGGGCATCATGGTACACTTTTGAAGTTCCACTAATGAGAGACTGAGGCAGGAGGATTGCTGTGAGTTCAAGGCCAGCTTGGGCTACAAATGATTTCAGGACAGTTGGAGATAGTTAGCAAGACCCTGTCTCATATCAAACCAAAAAAAAAACTTTAAAAAAAGTCCATTTACTGATTTAGTGTGTATTCGTCTATCTGTGCTTGTGTGTGCTTTCATGTACACAGAGGTCAGGAGTGTTGCGTGTCCTCCTCTGTCACTCTCTGCCCATTCCTTTGAGACAGAATCTCTCCCAAGCCCAGGACTCAAGGTTTTCTTGGATTGGTTGGAACCTAGCAAGCCCTAAAAATCCCTGTCTCCATTCCCTTTGGAGCTGGGGTTACAGGAACACTCAGGATCCCTAGCTTGCCGCATGGGTGCTAGGATTTGAACTCTGGTCCTTCCGGTTGTACAGCAAGTTCTCGTAACCACCGAGCCGTCCTTCTAGCCCCAAGAGGTACAGTTAAACTCTTCACTGCACGTTTGCAACCTGAGAACACGTTCCCTTCCATAACCCAGTGCCTTGGCCCTGGCACCGCTTCCATCCGTGTGGGCTCAGCTTATTCTGCTGAGCAACAGGAATGTGCTCTGGGGCATCTAAGTGAATTATTTGTCTTCTTTCTTCTAACTTTCACTCCCACGTGGTCACATGTGGCTTTTTTTTCTGAGTTATCAAGCAGATCTCTGGAAACCTGTGTTCCTTTAAAATTATCATGTCTACCTATTAAACCCCGCAGGAACCAAATGACTTAGTGCCTCAGAACTACTCGCAGGCAAAGTAGGAACAGGCCTGCATGAAGACTGCAGTGGTTTTGATTTTTAATAAGTTATAACAGATTATCTCTTGTAGTCCAGGCTGGCCTTGAACTCACTGTGTAGCCAAGAATGACCTTGAACTTCTGATCCTCTTGCCTCTACCTGAATGCTGAGGCTGCAAGAAAGCACAAGCCACCCTGCCTGGTGGACTTCATTCACAGGTTTGGGGATGTTTCTTTTGGTTGATTATATGAGTCTACAGTAATTAAAACAATTGGACAAGTTAGCTATTATGCAAATGCTGTGAACCAGCTTCCACGGAAGATCACAGTGAAGTCTAAAACTCCTTTTTAGTTCGTTTGTTCTCTCTCTTCATTTTTGGTTTTTGGGTTTCTCTTTCTTTTCCTGGCTGTTCTGGAGCTTACTCTGTAGGCTAGGCCGGCCTTGAACTTGAAGATTCTCCTGTCTCTACTCCCTAAGTGCTGGGATTAAAGCTGTGTGCCACCATCACTTGGCTAGTTTTTTGTTTTTGTTTTTTGAGACAAAAAAAAAGGGTTTCATTTTTTAGCTCTGGCTGTCCTGGAACTCGTTTTGTAGATCAGTCTGGCCTCGAACACAGAGATCCTCCTGCTTCTACCTCCTGCGTGCTGGGATTAAAGACGTGAATCATCACCTCCTGACTAGTTATTTCTTTAAAACCAGAATATTTAAGAGAGAATTTGACTCAGTTTCCCCAGTCAGTGCCACCACTGAGAACTTGAGGTTGGGTTCGTGCAGGGTGCAATTGATCTGCCTAGAGCACTCTGGAGACATTCCTGCTTTAGAAGAATTTATTTTTTTTATTTTTTTAAATATTTATTTATTTATGATGTATACAATATTCTGCCTGTGTGTATGTCTGCGGGCCAGAAGAGGGCGCCAGACTTCATTACAGGTGGTTGTGAGCCACCATGTGGTTGCCGGGAATTGAACTCAGGACCTTTGGAAGAGCAGGCAATGCTTTTAACCACTGAGCTATCTCTCCAGCACTTAACCACTGAGCTATCTCTCCAGCCCAAGAAGAATTTAGAATAAATTTGGAAAGAGTAATTTTTAAGTTTCTGTGGCAGGGTGGGGTGCATTGAGATGAGATGATGACCAGGCTAGCCTTGAACTTTTGGCTGTGCTGCTGCTTCTGTCTTCTGGTGGCTAGGATTAGAGGTGTGCAACATTGTTTCCAGCACTCCTGGTTTTCACATAGATTGTTGGGTGAGAGATAAACCGAAAGAGCCGAGCTTTGCTGAGCGTGGCTCCCTGTGTACTCCAGAGCGACCACAGTATTCCAGGGCTTCAGGGTTCATTAGTTAGTTCATATCATCCTTCTGCTAACTTCTTTTCCTCCGTGATGTGGGATGGCCTGGAACTCATTCGAATCAGTTGGTCTTAACCTCCCCAAACGTTGGGATTAAAGGTGTGAGCCACTACACCCACCTTAAAGAATGTCTTGTTTGTTTTTGTTTCGATATTTAGAAACAGTGTCTCACGCACTCACTTCAACTCCTCAACCTTCTGCTTCCACCTCCTGAGTTGTACCCGGAACCAACCGAGCTCCCTTCTAGTCAGGCAGTGTGGCCCAGCCTTCTGTGCTGCTAGCCTTGGGTATTTTCTTGCATCTTGTGAGATGGATGATAAAAGCAAGCAAGCAAACAACCCACTCACCCCAAACAGACCTTTGGCAACCTCCTGCTGAGCCATTTGTATCTCCAGGCACGCCTGACGGTACATAAACTTCAAGATAGATATCTTCTGGAAACATCATTTAACTTATTTCTGTAGACTCCAGTTGTACAAAGCAGATTAATCTTAATTCCTGGCTCATGATATACTCTCAGTGTGGGCACATGAATGGCTTAATTAATTTTTTAATGTAATACATTCCCATCAAACCGCTGCTATTCCTAAACTAGAATTTCTACGCACCCAGGAGTCATTCCCTTGTCTGACTACAGATAATTATAGATAGGCACCACCTGAATCTTCCCGTCACCATTCGCTTGCTTTCATATATATAAAACATATAATATATATGTGTGTGTGTGTATTTTAAATATAATTTTTATCTTTATGACTTTCTCTTCCCTCCACCCCCCCCCGCCTTTGTAAAAAAGGTTCTCACTATGTAACCTTGGCTGGCTTGTAGACCAGGCTGGCCTCCAACTCACAGAGGTCTTCCCGTCTCTGCCTCCAGAATGCTGGGATTAAAGATATGCACAGCTAGACCTGTCCTAAAAGGTATTCCTAAAAGATTATCGTCGCGAGTAATTCGGCATGGACGTGTGTGTTTTTGCGGGTCCGCGATATGAAGACTCAGACACACGAGAATGACTTAGCCTCTGCGGTGCAGGGGGCTCAGCCTTCCCTTCGCATCCCAGCATCTTTATTTTTTCCTATGTTTACACTTCAGCTAGTAGATTTACATGTTTAAATAAGCTTTCGCCTAGGAAAGGAATTGCTGGTTTGCGGGCTGTGAGATTTGAGCTTTGTAAGACAGTATCAAACTGGTTCCCAAAGTGGTACTGATTTACACCCTGCCAGGTACACTCTTACACACCGGAGAAACCTTGTGGAGCCAGGTCCTTTCTCACACTCGCTGTTGTCAGACAGCCACACCAATGTAAGCCTCTTAATTCCCAGATTTGGTTACTAGTGTGTGTGTGTCTCTGTTGTGTATTCATACGTACAAGAGTGCACCTGGAGACCAGAGGATCACCTTGGGTATCGTTCCTCTCCCAGGCCTGGAACTTAGTCAGTAGGCTAGGCTGCCTGGGCCTGTTTCCCACCTTTCCACACAAGGATTAGAAGCCTGAGCCACCACATTTGGCTTTTGGTGTTTTTTTGTTTATTTTTTGGGGGGAGGGGGGTGGTGTGGATTTTGAGGATTGAACTCATGTCCTTGTGTTTGCAAGGTAAAAACTAAATCATGCTACCAGAACCATTTCCTCAGACTAATTATTTTTATCTGAGAATAAAATAAAAAGGGTCTCATTTTTTAGCCCAGGCTACCCTAGGATTTGATATGAGGACCAAGCTAGCCTGAAGTTCTGCTCCATCTTCACAAAGATTGGGATTCCAGAAGCGAGGGACCGTGCCTGGCCCATGAAGTGGACCCTGGGTGTGGTTATTTGCTGCCTGTCTTTCTACTTCTGTAGAATGCAGTGGCTTTTTTTTTGCACAATATTATTCTTATTTAGCTTCTGATAACATCATTCTTACACTAAATGGAGCATATGCACTTAAAATTTTATTTTATTTATGCATGCTATCTGTGCGTGTATGTGCACATGTCTGTGTGGTGTGTGCCTGTTCACACGCAGAGAACCAAAGAAGGGGTAGATGCCTTGGAGCAGCAGTTACAGACACTTGCAAGATGACCAGCTTGTTATGTTGTGTGTACTGGAGTCCCAACTCTGATCTTCACGGTTGTACAGTAAACATTCTTCATGCTAAGCCATCTTTATAGCCATGACATAATACATTCTATGTGTTGTAGAGGTTTCCATGACTGAAAAGCTTGTGTGTGTGTGTGTGTGTGTGTGCGGGTGCGCGAGCTCACACCAGCTTTCCATTGATGCTGTTTCCCTCTGGTCTGGTGGTAGAAGTTCTCTTAAAAAGTTTGAGAGTAGCCGGGCAGTGGCACACGCCTTTAATCCCAGTTCTTGGGAGACAGAGGCAGGCGGATCTCTGTGAGTTTGAGCCTGGTCTACAGAGCTAGTTCCAGGACAGGCTCCAAAGCCACAGAGAAACCCTGTCTCGAAAAACAAAAAACAACAACAACAAAAGTTTGAGAGTACTGAGGGCGAGTAGACCAGCTGAAATCAACGCCAGCCCACTTAAGGGAGCCTGACTCAAGCAGGAGTGTGACAGTCTTTCTGGTTTGAAGCTGGTGGGTGTGGGAAGTCGGCAAAGGACCCAGTGACTCACAGGAAGTCTCCCCAAACACCTCCCCTCCCCAGTCTCTCACTGAGCCCTGTCTCAGGAGCTCTGAGATACGTTTCTCACTTCTGTCCTCAGACGACTGGCTGGCACTTGATGCCTGTGGTAGATGGGCTCTTAGGGAAACCCAGCTCATCACTGGTATGGGAAAGGATGTGTTGCTTTACAGAGTCGAGGAGTGCGGAACTGCCAAACCACAGCCTGGAGGCAGCTGGAGCCGGGATCCCAAACCACACCAGGGCTGCGGCTCTGCGCCCCGCCTTCACTGTGGGCTCCTTGATTCTCACTGTGGGCATTCTACAGTGTAAGCTACACCACGACCAGAGGGAAAATGACTTTTGTTTTGCTAATCTACAAACAGGTAAACCCAGATGTTTAAAAAAAAAAGTCTTTGAGAACTTTCTATGAAGTCTCTCCCGGCAGGCAGCATGAAGTGCTGTGTGTTTTATGGGCTGTTGCTTCCTGGTTTCCTGTTAAGCACAGGGTTAGTCCGCCCTCAGTTCTTCTGCCAGGTGCTGGGCAGAGCCTGCCTTTGGATTGTCTCAGGGGTGGAAACTCTTGCAGGTCAGGCTTGAAACAGCCATGTCGAGGTCACCCCAGGTCAATCCTGCGCCTCTTCATCCTCCCCTCAGCCCCTTTCAGGATAGATTTTATCCCTTCTCCCATATTTTCACCAAAACACCATGCATTAAAGTGTTTGTGAAACATGTCCTCAGTGGGCTGCTCATCAGTGCCCGTTGTTAGAGGTGTGGGTAATTCATGTCAGCTGGTCTCTGTGTGGCATCGTAATCCTCAATAATATCGTATTTTATTTATGATACTGTGCAAAGCAGGAAAAAGACAGACTTAATAATTCCCTGACATAGGCAACTTATTCCTCTGAGTGGCTGAAGCGCAGTCTCTTGCCTATGGTTCCCATAGTCCCTGTCTTGCAAGAGTTTTGCTCAGATTTTAGTGACGCAAAAGGCTGTTTAATGTGCTATCTGGCCCGCAGGTATTTTCATTACACCGCCTCACGTCTGTTAGGATATATGAAGGTTGTTATTAATCTTTTTTTTTTTAGGTCCTCAGAGACAGGGGTAGTTCTTTTTCAGCACAATTTCACATCTCTGCATCTTTGTCTATCGATAGGAAAATAGGAGCAATAATAGCGCCTCCCTCATAGGCTGCTGGGTTAAAAATGAAGTAGGCATGTGAAATCCTTAGACCAGGGCTCTGTGGTGTGCTCTCGGGCACAGTCCTTACCATTACTGTTACCACTAGATGGTTTCTGTGACTGTAGACATGGGGAAGCAGGCAGAATATCCATGATAGTGTCTGCGTTTACAGACCAGTAAAACAAATGCAATGTAGAGTGTCAATGTAGAAAATGGGATTAGGAAGATTAGAATCAAAAGGAAATGGGAATTTATAGGTTGACATTCTGGTACTGGGCCATTTTCCTGTGTGTGTGTGTGTGCATGTATGTGTGTGTGCATGTGTGTGCATGTATGTGTGTGCGTGTGTGAGTATGTATGTGTGTGCGTGTGTGTATGTATGTGTGTGTGCACGCGTGTGTGCATGTATGTGTGTGTGCGTGTGTGTGCACGCGCGTGTGTGCATGTATGTGTGTGTGCGTGTGTGTGTGCATGTATGTGTGTGTGTGCGCGTGTGTGTGCGCGTGCGCACGCATGCCATGGTGCATGTGTGAAAGCAAGGTGACAAGCCATTGCAGTCAGTTCTCCCCTCCTTCCATGCAGGTCCCAGGCATGGCACTCAGATAGTTAGGCTTAGCAGCAAACGCCTTTACCCACAGAGCCAGCTTGCCAGCCCCCATCTCTTTTCTTACTTTCTCTCTTCTCTCTTATTTCGTCTTCCAAGTCTGACAGAATGGAGAGAACACCGGCAGCCCCTAACATTGTCTTTGGACTTTAGTGTTCCTAGATTGATTTACCATTTGAACTTGGTTAGGCGACATAAACTTTGAGGAGGTAATATCTACTCTTACTGTTGTGTGGCAATCCAGCAAGATAATAGATGTGGGAACTCAGTATGGTGGCCTATGTGTCCCTAGTTCCTTTTACTGTACAGGGGAGAGAGAATATTAACACGCCCTCTATATTCTTGACTCTCCAAGGCTCACACAGAGTTTAAGATGCAAGAAGAAACCACCAGATTTACAAGTTTAATGTTTTTTCATTTGTGTAAAACTATTTTATCAGTTTCTGGCTTGAAGGTCTGGTTTTTATCCCCCGTACAAGTGGTGAGTGTTTTAATCCAAAGTGGCTCCTGATTGACTTTGCCCGCTGCTATTTAATAGACTCTCTAGTTGATGTGATTATCGTTCTCCTAAGCAAATTTACTAAGAATGTAAGTAGTTCCAACAGTGTGACTTGTACTGTTTTTAAGTAGCTCATGCATAGTTAGTTTTGTCTGTTAGTTATCTGCAGCTACCATAACAAACTACTTGCCTCTGCCTCTCAAGGGCTGGAACCAAAAGCATGCCCCACAATGCCTAGCCTATCGCCTTGGTTTTAAAATTATGGCTTATAAAGTGATCATGTCTCTGTTATTTCGTCTGCATTAAGTTTAATGGCCAAAGCAACATGACTTTGTTTTCTTTCGTGGCTCTGAAGGCCAACCATCAGAAGGCTCATTGGGCCAAAATTAGTATTGGTAGAGCTATAGCCTTTTATAGAAGCTCTAGTTGGAAATCCGGTCCTTTCTTTTCCTGCTTCTAGAATCATGTCTCGTCCCCTGGCCCTTTCTCGTCTCCCAAGCCGGCATCTCTAATCCGTCTGTAGTTGTATCTTTCTCTGATAAGCTGGGAAAAGTTCTTCCTTACTGGGCCTTCCTGGGGAATCAGTGACAGTGTCCCTAGCTCAAGGGTCTTTCCCCGTGTCCTCTTTACAAGTTTGGGGGAAGAGTGTGGCTGTTTGTGGAATGACCTTCGCTTCCCACCCACATTTACTCACAGGATCTAAAACGGTTACAACAAAACACATAGCTTTAAGGGTGGATGTGCACACCTATAATCATTTGGGGAGCTGAAGCAATGTAGGGCCAGTAGGGAGCTCTGGGACAGCGTGTGCAGTCCGCATTTGGTAACAATGTAGCAGTAACTTATGTCAGGGAATCTTCCGCAGTTCTTTTCACTTAGGTAGCTCTCCGCACCTACTCATTCTTTGCAATGTCCAGTCAATGCTGCTAAGACTGGTTTCTAGTGGTACCACAGGCCTGAGAGAGGTTTTGTAGATGCTAACTGACACCCTTGGATGAGTTACTCCTCCACATTGGTTCTGGAGCACGCTCTTGTGTCTGATGGGATAATGGTTCCCATGGACTCTTTCCATACCCATCCCTTGTATGTGTGCTTGTGTACACATATGTTCGTGTATGAGTGTTTTTGCATGTGCGTGTGTGGTGTGGAGACCAAAGAACAAGCTTGAATATTGTTCCTCAGGATGGCTGTTCTGGTGGTGAGCCACTCTAGGTGCTGGGAACCAAACCCACGTCCTCTGTAAGAACAAGTACTCATTTACTTACTTGTTTATTTGGAGACAGGTTCTTCTGTGTAACGCTGGCCTAGAACTCAATCCATTCCCTCTGCAAGAACAAATACTATTTATTTATTTATTAGTTTTTTGTTATAGGGTTTCTCTGTGTAACCCTGGCTGTCCCAGAGCTCACTCTGCAGACCAGGCTGACCTCAGACTCTGAGATCTGCCTGCCTCTGCCTCAAGTACTGGGATTAAAGGTGCGAACCACCACCACTCTGTGCAACAAGTACTCTTAAACACTGAGCCATCTCTCGCCTCTGTCCATCTTTTTCAAAAGACTGTCTCTCACTCTGGCCTGGAGCTGACTGATTTGGCTAGGCCAGCCCCAGGGATCTTCCTGCTTTTGCCTTTCTACTGCTGGGGTTAGAAGTGCGTGTCACCGTGCTCAACTTTCTACATCTTCTGGGGCTTCAGTCGTCTTGCACACAGTCTGAGATACCCCCCATCCCCCACAGCTCTTCTCTTGACATGAATAACCTCTGCTTATTCTTCAAGTCTATGAAATGCCACGACCAAAGTCTCCCATGAAACCCCATCCTAGCTGCCCATCCTTTGAGTGCGCCCACCACCCTTTCCATAATTTCTTTTCTGCTCTTCCCTGCTGTGTTGTGAATTCCCTGAGGCCAGGGGCTGTGTCTCTACTTCTCTTTGTTTTCAGAGTGACAGATTGTTAAGATCCCTTAGGTCCTAAAACTATTGCTAACTGATATCACTGAAGAGGGGGCTCAGCAGTTAAATCGCTTGCTGTGCAAGCAGGAGGACGAGAGTTCAGAAGCCCTGCAGATGCTGGATGAGCATGGTAGCTAGCCTGCAACACCATTGCGAGGAAGAAAAGAGCCGGAGTTTCTTGGTGAATCCAGTTATGGAGCTCTACTTCAGGGACCTTTTCCTTCTTCTCTTGCAGTTCAGAGGCCTTGGGGCAAAACACCACCCAGCTGAAGCAGCCCCTGAAGGTTTCTTATCTTTTAAGGACTTGGGCTCTTATGGTGGAACAGAATTTTAGGATGAGCCAGTAAGACGCTGAGTAAGAGTTTAGGGAAAGGTGATTTTTTTTTTTTTGGCTTTTCGAGACAGTGTTTGCTGTAGTTTTGGAGCCTGTCCTGGAACTAGCTCTTGTAGACCAGGCTGACCTCTAACTCACAGAGATCCTCCTGCTTCTGCCTCCTGAGCGCTGGGATTAAAGGCGTGCGCCACCACTGCCCCAGCTGGGAAAAGCGCAAGAGTTGAGAGAAAGACAGGTGCATGGGAAGGAAGGAAGGAAGGAAGGAAGGAAGAAAGGAAGGAAGGAGGGAGGAGACACATCGGTGTGGGGGCATATCAAAGGGGCACTGATGAAGTCTTTACTTCTTGGGTAGCTTCTTGAAGTTGCATCTCAGGAATTTAAATGATGTCCTAGGGTCCTAGGGTGGTTCCTATGCTTTGGGCAGGACTGCAGTCAATAAGGTAAAAGTCTTGTTCACAAGAGTTGTAGGGAGAATATTAAGAATATTTTTGTTTTTGACTATAAACAAAGCTTTAGTCTTGTTTTTGAGATTCCCAGTAAGAAGGAGTAAGACTGTACTTGAAGGTCATGTAGGCTTGGGACCTAAGCAAGCCTCCTTGTTATTTTAACATTTGATGTAATGTTTCTGTGTTGGCAACCTTCAAGACAAATGTCATTAACTGTAGTGGAGTTTTTGGTTCTCAGCCTGAGAGGCTCTGACCCAGACTCCATGGTGAGGGATTCTCTTTTCTTTTGGTACCCCCATACTTTTCTCCATCCTTCTATCCTGTCCCCTTGGGCTCTGTCTTCCATTCAGGTAGAGAAGTCTTGCTAATGGACCAAGAGACTCCCCAGTTGCCAAGTTTCCTTTTCCTGGAATTCATGCTGCCCAGCAGAACCGATTACTGCGCTCTGTTCATTTCACTGTGCATTGTAACTTATTTTGTATTTTTATTTTTGCCATGCCTGGGATCAGTCCTAGGGCCTTGTGTCCACCATTGAATTACACCGCAGCCCCACATTATTACTGTTTATAATAATAATAACAATTATTATTATTATCATCAGATTTACTTATTTGTTTAATTTTATGTGTACATATATGTATCTGTCAAGAAGGCCAGAAGGGAGCATTGGATCCCCTGGAGCTGGAGTTGGTGACTGAGCTGACAAGGGTGCTGGGAATTGAACTTGATCCTCTGCAAGAGCTTTCAAGAAATGTCTATGCTCTTAGCTACCAAGCCACTGTCTCTTTTGGTCCTGGGTTTTGAGACAGAGTCCAGCCCAGACTGACCTTGTACCACGCTGTTCTCGCAGATGGCCTTGAACTCCTTAGCCTCCTGCCTCTCCTCCCAAGTTCTGGATTATAAACACTTGCTTCCGTGCCTGACACCACCATATTTAAATACATGCTTGCTGGCATTTATCTGTGGTTCTACACTATTAGGAACCTTTCCCCTCCCCCCACATCAGAGATATTTAGCCTCGTAAGGGCTCTTATTTCTAGAACCTTCTCATTTGTACAGATTAACCAACTGCCTTCAGATTGTGAAGTTGAGCTCCCACCAATGAGATAAAATGCAGTCACCGCCTACAACAGGGATTAAAGAAAGAAGCCCTCTTGGCCAAGTGTGCTTGCTCGTCCAGTTTGGGTTCCGGCACACACACTTGCTTTGCTAAGTTACTTACATTTTTGCTGTGTGTTCCTTTGTGCAAGACTAAGATCACTCTGTTCCTAACATGTTTCTGAGTTGCACTCTAGAGTGGTTTTGTCTCAAGATGTGCTGTGGATGGGCCGCTGCAGTCCTCGGAAAGCCTGGCTTTCCCTGCGGTGTTACCCTTGCTGTGGTTCAGTCAGTTCTTACTGACACATACCCAGCCAGAGATGAGGGTGAAGCTGCCTTTTAGGGCCTGAGCCTTGCACAGGGATCCGGACAGAAACAGATACTCTGTTTAACTTTAGGTCTTCCTCCATGGAAATTCTTTTTGACTTTCCTTCTTATTTTGGTTAGAAATGTAGGCATTCTGTGTTCTGAAAGATTACTACACGTTGTTCCTGTCCTTGCATTTGTGAATAGCGAAATTATTTTTGCTATCTTTTAACTAATCACATGCTAGAACTCCTGATTAGCAAGAGCAAATGAGTGTGACCACACTCAGTATAATTATAACTGAGAGCACACATATGTGATGTTTCAGTGTGTGTGAAAAAATCTTGTCACTGGGCATGGTGATGCATGACTCTGATGCCGGCACTCTGGAGGTGGAAGCGGGAGGATTATTCATAATGAATTTGAGGTCAGTTTGGGGTATATGAGACCCTATTTCCAAAAAATTATATGTATACATATATATGTATATACATACATATATACAGAGTTGTGTGTGTGTGTATGTGTGTATTTGAGGTCAGCCTGGGGTATATGAGACCATACACACACACACACACACACACATACAGAGTTGCGTGTGTGTGTGTGTGTGTGTGTGTGTGTATTTGAAGATAGAGTCCCCCCATGTAGTCTCTGCTGGCCTGGAGCTCTCTCTGTAGACCAGAGTACATTCAGACTCATAGAGATCCACCTTGCTTTGCTTCTCAAGTCTTGGGGTTAAAGGTGTGTCCCACAATGCCTAACTTATAGCTGTTTTTTTTTAAAATTATGGCTTATAAAGTGATCACGTCTCTCTTATTTCATCATCATTAATTTTCCAGAGTTCTGCAAACTCTCCTCCTTCACCTCATGGTACATAATTTGGACAGACAAGGCAGAGGAGGGGCTGGAGAGATGGCTCAGCAGTTTAAGAACATTGGTTGTTCTTCCAGAGGACCTGGGTTCAGTTCCCAGCACACACATGGCTGCTCACAACTGTCTGTAACTCAAGTTCCATGGGATCCGATACCCTCACACAGACATGCAGACAAAACACCAATACACATAAGATAAATGAATAAACCGCCTTTAATCCCAGCACTCGGGAGGCAGAGGCAGGCGAATCTCTGTGAGTTCGAGGCCAGCCTAGAAAAAAAAAAAGAATAAACCTTAAAAAAAAAACAAGAAAAAGCAGGGTAATGTTTATGCTTCCTCTCATTTATTCGTTCTTTTTTTTTTTTTTTTTTGGTTTTTCGAGACAGGGTTTCTCTGTAGCTTTGGTGCCCGTCCCAGAACTAACTCTTGTAGACCAGGCTGGCCTCGAACTCCCAGAGATCCGCCTGCCTCTGCCTCCCGAGTGCTGGGATTAAAGGCGAGCGCCACCAACGCCCGGCACTCATTTATTCGTTCTTAAGTAATGAGTCTTTCTAAGGCCAGGGAGTGTCCCTTCTCAAGTTGGTGCTGCTGTTAAGTCCCAGGAACAAACATTTTATGTTTCTGTCCACTACACCATCCTTACCGTACCTGTATGCATTTTAGTCCACTGCACCATCATTACTGTATTTGTATGCATTTTGGCCCACTGCAGCATCCTTACTGTACCTGCATGCATTTCAGCCCACTGCACCATCCTTATGGTACTTGCATGCATCTCAGCCAACTTCAGCATTCTTACCGTACCTGCATGCACCTCAGTCCACTGCAGCATCTTTACTATACCTGCATGCATTTTGGCCCACTGCACCATCCTTACTGTTCCAAGAACGCCTGTTCTATCTGCTGCCACTCACTGTGTGCATTAGTCACCAGGCTGTGACAAATGCCTGGCAAAAGCCCCTGAAGGAAGTTCATCTGGCTCCCAGGTTGAGGATGTCGTGTCAGGGAAGGCATGGTGGCAAGAGCAGGAGGCTGCTCACATGGCATCTAGGGTCAGGGAGCAGAGCCATGAATAGCGGCTTCATGCCCACTTTCTCCCTTTTATTTGGTCCTTGAGATGGTGCTGTGTGCATTCAAAGTGGGTCTTCCTTCTTCCATTAAACCTTTTTGGAAAAACCTTCATGAACATACCTGTCTTAGTTATGGTTTTTATTGCTGTGAAGAGACACCATGACCTTGCAACTTTTATAAAGAAAAACCTTGAATGGGGCTGGCTCACAGTTCAGAGGTTTAGTCCATTGTCATCATGGTGGGAAGCATAGTGGCACACAGGCATGCATGGTGCCGGAGAGGTAGCTGAGAGTTCTACATCCAGATCTGAGGGCAGCAGGAAGAGACTGTGTGAGCCACTGGCCTGGTTTGAGCATCTGAGACCTCAAAGCCCACCCCCACAGTGACACACTTCCTCTAGCGAAGCCACACCTACTCCAATAAGGCCACACCTTCTAATAGCATCACTCCCTATGGGCTAATGGGGGTCATTTTCTTCGAAACCACCACAACACCCAAAGGTATGCTTTCACAATGAATCTAAATTCATTCTTGTTGGCAGTGAAGATCAACCATCACGCTGCGTAGAGAAAGCCTACCTGAATTAATTGAGTTTGTATGCATGTAACTAAAATGCTCTAGAAACAGAGCTGGGTAGCTTATGTGTTAAGTGTGAGGACTTAGCCTCAATGAGTATTTCTCTTCAGGTTTTTTTTTAATAAATGTGTGGAAAATTATTATTCTCCATGAGGTGGTAGACAAGATGGAGTTTTGAATCTGCCCAAAGTAGATACACCTCATAGATGTCTTTCAGATTTAATCCTAAAATTGTCTTCAACTGACAACGTGGAACCTGGCTGCACAGATTTATTGAGACATTCAGTAGAGGGGAGCTAGGGATCAGTCAAGTGACCTGCTTTATCAGTCGTTTGGACCTCTTCAAAAAAACCAAATGAAAAGGAGAGAATAATTGAGTAGTTACCTTTCTAATCATGTCTTACACTTCTTAGGAGATGCTTAAGTAAACCCGCTGATGTTTAGACTCTACTTCTCAAGAATCTGATCAAGTTGGTCTAAGCAGAGGTTTTGGTTATTACTCTTATTTGTTTTTTAGCCTCTGATGATTTTGAAATATATATTTAAGTAAAGGACATCTGGCCCAACTTGAAGCTGCATTAAAGAAGTGCTAGAGACAGAACTGATGGCCGTTGTGAAAAAGATTTGGGGACAGGGATCAAAGATGGTCATTTTGAATACATGTGCCAGGAATAGGGGTGATGGTCATTGTGAGAAGTGCCGGAGACAGGGCTAAGGGTCATTGCGTCTGTCTCTTATGTATACTGTGTAAAGTTTGCGTTTGAATTAGGCACAAAACCAAATGGTAACCTTCCTTCAATTTCCCTTGAAGTTTTTCAGGGAGTATCCCATTCTCTCTTCCTTTGGGAACCTCCTGCAGGAAGTCCTGGCCCTTGGCTGCCAGCACAGCTCTTGTTCTCGCCTTCCCATTGTATCCTCTCTGCATGGTTTGGGTCTAGATCCTCATGGAGACATCACAAGTAAACATGCCTTAGGCCCTTTCCATGTAGACATTGTGTTGATCACAAAGGCTGCAGTGCCCTGCTCTTGGAACCTAGGGTTTTGGAGTGTGAGCCATAGGAGTCTGTGGGGCTTGTGGAAAGAGTCTGGACTGGGAAATAGGTACAATGAAAAAAATTCTAGATTCCTTGGGTTTGGTGCATACTGACATCCAGAGTTCACTGACAAATTTACTGAGTGAGGCAGAAAGAATGTTAAAAACTGGAGGAGGGGGATAAGTGTTGTGGAATGCTGTCTTTCAGGTGTGATGTGGCCCTTGTACTCTTGATTGACTGCACAAGCCCCGAACATGATTGGGCCTATCAACATTCCATCACGGAAGTGGGAAGGGACTCCCAAGGCCCCCTGCTCCTCTCTGGGATCTGTAGGCAGTTAATGGTTGCTTGGGAAGGGAGAAATATTTTCATCAGTGGTGTAGCCACTGGCAAGTTGCCCATACTCCTGTAATTAACCCTAATTAAGCTATTTCATACAGACCCACACATACACCCAGCCCACATGAGCGTGAAAGAAGGAGGTGACCAGTCAAGAGGAGGAAGGGCTAAAGAGAGGGAAGTGGGGATAGATATGATCAAAATACGTTATGAAACCCAGTGTCATGTGTGATTGGTACATATTAATAAAACACTTTAAAAGAATTTACCACATTAATAAAAAAAGTATAACTTTACTTAAAAGCAGTGCACAGCTGTGTTTTGGTGTTTTGAAGTGACAGAGATATTAAGCTATGTACTTTAGACTTTCCTGGAAGAAAGAAGAGGGGTAATAAAATGCCCTTCTTTCATTTTTATAGGTTCTCAAATTCATAGGCTTTGTGCAAACAGAAAATGTAGCAGAGAGTACTCAGCCCGTTTTCTGCCTTTGCACTCTGGGTGGGGCAGTGCCTGGGTTCCTGGAGACCCTGCTCCCACAGCGAGCAGGCAGAAACTGGGAAGTGCGTCTCGCAGGCAGAGCACATCCGGCCCTTTGAGGTTCACTTCAGTGGAGGTTCTATTTGGCAAGACTGTGCCAGGATATGGTCCACAGTGGGCTGCGTGTTGTTTCCTGAAGCCTCCTTTAGCCAGCGAGTGCTTTCTACGGTGTGGAGTCTGCTCAGAATCCATCCTCACTATCCCCCTTCTGGTAACATGCAGGCGTGCATGTGGGGCCTGAGGTTGTTCTGAGGTCTTCTGTGATTTCCCTTCTTTCTTAAACCTTTACCCACTCCAACTTCTCTCTGTCTCTCCCTCCCTCCCTCCCTGCTCCCCGCTCCCATTATAGATGAGGTCATCAGGATTTGGAGCCAGGAGAAGTACATTTCTGTCACTTTAAATCTCCACATTCAGTTTGGAACACACACGCATCCCCTCCCCGCGTTGAGGAGGCAGTTATACTTAACTCTTGGACGACAGTGGGCTTAGTTGGGTTCTTGCAGGCTACAAAAATGAGCCGGCCGGAGGGCTCAGTGCCTCCACATTTCGTATTCTCACTCATTTCACACTTATTGTTGCTTTCAAGTCCATGATGGGCCGTGAGCCACAGTCTGGGTTTGATCGGTTTCTCAGGGATTGCTTTCTCCTGTGAATACCCAACTTGCTGGTTTTGCTTGAGGAAGGGGTGTGATGGGAGAGGCCGGGGTGGGGTTTCTTTTTAATGGCAGGGTGAGGGTGGGGCTTTGAAGAAGAGGTCTTCCAGTAGAAGCTATGTTGTAGAACCCTGGTGGACAGAAGGATCGTGCACAGTGGTAGGGAGGGGCCAGCAAGAGTGAGGAGAAGATGCAAATCTGGGATGGCCTCACTTGTTGGGGTTACCATAGGAGAGACAGTAAGACCCGAGGGGATTTGAGTTTCACCTGTTGCTGCCATAGTTGCTGTTGTCTGGGTAGGGCCTCCTCAGCCGCACCCAGTGCAAACCATGCCCCTTCAGTGAGGCGAGCTCCAGGTGGGGAGGTAGCCTCCCTCAGGTCTTGCTCAGGCCTTGGTCCATAGAAGTGAAATGTCTGGAAAACAATCATACCTGTTGGGTGCCAGTTTTGAGTCTGTGTTCTTCTTGGTGAAAATACCTTTCAAGGGTCTGCTGGGGATTGGCTAGTCTGTGAGGTCATTCTTCTCAATGGGTGCAGATCCTTTCCGTGCCTTCTTTGGGGTTGTAACAGACTGAGCCACAGGGAAGAATAGTTTTTTGAAGAGGGATCAAGCAAACCAGTGAAGTGGGGTGTTCTTCCATCCTAACACCAGTCTCTCCTTCACTGTAACTGCTTTAAACTATGACACAAGCGGTAAGTCACCCTGGGACACTGGAGCTGCAGCAAAAGCTGGCCTCTTTCAAGAAGCCTCCGGTGGCTCTCACCAGATACCCCAGAGCGCCAGGAGGGCTCTCTTCACATGTTTGTGGCCCATTTGTACAAAAACAGATAGGTGATTAGGGAACCTATGCAAGAATGTTTGTAGGGGCATTGTTTATAAAAACAACAAAAAGCTGCAATCTAACCGAAATATCAATCAGCAAAGGAATAAAGTGTGATAGAGTCGCACAGCACAATACTGTCCAGAGGCGAGAGGGAAACAGCTTCTCAGAGGTGAAGGGTTAGGAGGGAGGATTTTCCCAAACAGTGTGCATTGCAGAAAGGTAGAAAATGAACATTTACAACTAGTAATCCTTGCATGAATGTTGGTTGAAATGTATGCAAATAATAAATAGCAAGTTTTCAAAAAGTATTCAGCCCTAAGGAAAGTCCAAAAATAACTGGGGAGAACCAAGAGTGTTGGTGTTGCTGGTATTTTTCTCCAGGCCCCCGGTAGGCAGTCCATATCAGTTAGACAGTAGAAACTTGGTTCTCCGTAGCTGTACGTTTTACCCTATGGAGCCAACCAATTTCGTTTAAAAGTATTGAGAAACAACATGGCACTTGCACTGAACATGTGCAGATCTGGCATCAGACCCTGAGAAGCACATACCAGCGGCTACTCACACGGTGCCGACATTGTACAAGGCATTATAGACCCGGATGTGATGTAGCACATGAGAGGGTGTGCACACGTATCAAAACATGACACTATTTTACGGAGGGTGCTCAGCCTTCATTGAACTTGACTTCTGCGGCAGGTCCTGGAACTGAGGCCCTGGGGACAACTTTGTTATACACTAGATGTCCTGTAAGAAATTTTAGTAGTTGCGTCTGGGAGGTGCATGTGGCTCAGTTGCTAGAGGGCTTGCTTAGCATTCACGAAGCCCTGAGTTCTATCCACAGGACTGCTTAAAATGCTGCTTGCACATAATCCCCATGCTGGAAGAGTAGAGGCAGGAGGATCGGAAGCTCAAGGGCATCCTGTAGTATAGTAAGTTTGAGGTCAGCCTGGGCTGCATCAGCCCTTTCTCAGAGCAAAAAAAAAAAAAAAAATTAAAGAGATGGAAAACAAAGAAGAAAATTTGATAATTAAATAAGCCACAAGGAAGAACATTTCCAGATTTAACTGGAGCCAGGCACAGAGGTCAGACACTGGGCGACCTTATCAGCCATTTTAAAGTTGTGCGCTCAAGTGAGGGCAGAGAGGAGCCACTTACGGCTTTAGACAGGAACGATCCATTAGCTCAGACTTTAGAACGGGACTCCAGCTTTGTGGAGACTGGGTTTGGGGAGAGAGGGTGCCTCAGAGGAGCAGTTAGGAAAGGCTACCGCTTCCCAAACCACAGAGCCTCTGCAGGAACACCACACAACTGGGCCGTGTCCTCAGAACCCCACAGTCAGTAGTAGAAGAGAACAGAGGATGCTGGTGAGGGCTCAGTGGTGAAGCTGCCGCTAAAGCAGGCAAATTGAATTCCGTCTCTAGAACCCACAGGGTAGGAGAATGGTTCTCTGGCCGCCACAGGCGTTTAAGTGAGCATGCCCAACACAATAAAGAAATGTAATAAAATATTTAAAAATTCTTCCGTATTTTTATAGAATGTCTGTGGCTGCATTTTTTTTTTTACATTTGAGTCTTTAATCTTAGTGTGATATTGATTGTTTATTTCTGAGGTACTATGGGTTACACCCAGGATTTGTTGTTAGGTAAGCATTCTATCATTGGGCTACTCACCCCCCCCCACAATGTGTGTGTGTGTGTGCGCGCGCGCGCGTGTGTGCACGCATGTGTGTAGATCACAGGATGTAGTAATATGGGCGGCGGGGCTGCGTCCCCAACACCCCAGCTGCCTGGCTAGCTTATGCCCGAAATAACAACACACAAACTGTATTCATTTAAACACTGCTTGGCCCTTTAGCTTTTGCCCTTACTGGCTAATTCTGATATACCGATCAACCCATCTCTAATAATCTGTGAACACCGGTCTTACCGGGAAGATTCTAGGTCGGAGCTTCATCGCATGTGTCTGCCCAGGAGCGGGGCATGGCATCTCTCTGAGTCGTCTGCTCCGGAGAGGAGAGCTGTGGAGTCTGAGCTCACTTCCTCTTCCTCCTGGCATTCTGTTCTGTTTACTCCACCTACCTATGTCCTAACCAATAAAATGGGCCAAGGCAGTTCCTTTATTAGCCAATGACCTTCCTCCATCAACAGGACAGCTTGCAGGGGTTGTTCTCTCCTCCCAGCACATGGGTCCTGGGACTTGAACTCAGGTCATCACTTGGTAGCAAGTACATTTACATGTTGAGTCACTTTCCTGTCGCCTCCTCTCTTTTACTTCTTATTTATTTAGTGTGTGTGTATAGGAGCACATGCATGATACACCCCACCCAGCACCAGTGGGACGTGAAGAGCTAAATGAACAAAATGACCTTTAAATGGATGGCCAGTGAGTGGAAGAGTAGCTCTCCGTGGAAATGGGGGGTGGAGTATGAGAAAAATAAAAGAGAATAAAAAATACAATCTTTCAAACTCTATTAATTGAGCTTTTGTGCCCATGAAGTAATCAATGAGATGAGTTTGAGAGGCTTGGGATATGTTTCGGTTGGTAGAATGCTTACCCACCATGGACGCAGCTCTGGGTTCCATTTCTAGTATGTCGTAAACTGGGTATGGTAGGACATGACTGTAACCCTAGGAAGGTGGCGGCGAGAAGGTCATGAGTCCAAAGTCATTCTCCACTCCATTGCAAGTGCGAGCCCAGCCTCGGCCACCGGAGACTGTGTCTCTAAATTAAGTGAGTAAATGGGCTTTGTGGGCCAAGTGCTGGCTATGCAAATGTAAAGACTTGAACCCTGTAAAGTTGGGCTCAGTAGTAGACCTGTGTAACCCCAGTGATTCTGCAGGGAGATGGGAGCTGGAGACAGGAGGATCTTTGAAGCTTGGAGGCCAGTTCACTGGGACACACAGTGGTGAAGCGAAAAGACAACCCCGTCTCACAAAGTTGAAACAGGAAGGTGCATACCCAAGGCTGTCCTCTGACTGCTACACACGAGACTGCAGATACATAAATACATACAGACACACACACATACACACTGTACACATATGGACAAATAGATAAATACTAATTACACATTATACACACATATGCATATAGACACATCATAATACACATAGTGTACACATAGCACAAAGAAATAAAGAATAATTACACATTGTACACATATATACATACATATATGTTACACATACACATTGTGCACATATGGACAAATAAAGACTAATTACTCATTATACACACATATACATATAGATACATCACACATACACATTGTGCACATATGCACAAAGAAAGAATGATTACGCATTGTACACATGTGCACAAAGATATAAAGAATAACTATTTAGAACAGTTATGAGAATAAAATTTAGAATAATTCATATTGTGTTTATAGCAAAAAGTGTGCGTATGTGTGAACTCCCGGTTCTTGCAAGTCGACCTGAGTTATCCCTCTATTTTCCAGGGATATTCTGAAGACCATAGCTCTGGGCCAGATGCTGTCCTTATGTATATGTGGCACAGCCATCACCAGCCAGTATTTGGCGGAAAAGTACCGGGTGAACACGCCCATGCTTCAGAGCTTCATCAACTACTGCCTGCTGTTCCTGGTCTACACGGTGGTGCTGGCATTTCGATCTGGTACGTCAAATGTGGGGGCCATCTGCTCCACAAATGTTCGTGATTTTCCTTAAGCCTTTGTTGCATGTGTATGTGTGGTGCGTGTGTGTATACATATTTGCGTGTGATGTGTTTAAGTGTGTGCATGACCTAAACTGACCTGGAGGGTGTGGGACTTCTATTTCCTTTATTTAAAGCCACTACTATCTTGTTACTCCCTAAGGGAATCAGTGTTGTTTCTGTGCTGCCGATTAATAACTTTGTTTTGTGGTACTAGGGGGTTGAACCTATGGTATTGTCCCCAATCCTCTCTTTGCATATTTTACATTTTATTTATTTATTTATTACACGTGCGTATGTGTCCATGTGAGTCTATGTGTGTTGGGGTATGCATAGAGGCAGGGTCTCCCGAAACTTAGAGCTATGTTTTCTTCAGCTGGGTTGGAAGTCAGCAAGCCCCAGAGATCCCCACTCACTTTGCTGGGGTTAGAGGTGTGTGCCGGATGCCAGTTTCTTCCTCGGATTCTGAGATCTGAACTCTGCTCCTCATGATTGTGCAGCAAGTGCTTTAACCACTAGGCCATCTCTCTAGCCCTTTGTAAATCTTAATCTCGAGGCAGGATCTTGCCAGGTTGTTCTTTTGAGCCCCCGAGGAGCTGGGATTATGGCCACCAGACCTGCCTATGAACCTCATTACTGCTAATTATCATCACTACTGCAGGAGGTAGAAGCCAGTTGTGAGATTAGAGGAACTTGTTAAGGTATCACAGTGGGCAAGATCTCTAGGGACTAGCAAGCGAGTGGTAACTCTGGGCTCTGCTTTCTGGGAGGCCCTTGCCTTCAGGAAGTCAGTGTCATTCACAAATGCATCAGTGTGGTCCCTCGGAGCCCTGGCTGTCACTTTTTTCTGTCACGTGTTGAGAATACCAGCTCCGAGTTTTCAGAACGTTCTTGGTAACTGGGTTTCGGTGGTAGTTATGTTGTGGGAATCTTTCTGGAATAAACACTCAGGAGGAGAGGAGATGCTCCCAGCGGACCGAAGCCAGGACGGTTCCTGGAAGGCTTCAGTGCTGGGTCCGGTTTGTATTCTCATTTTATAATGGTGTCTCTAAAACACCAAGGTGGGCCAGGGAAGCAAGCATACAGAAACGTATGTGGCCCGTCAGCAGGTTGTTAAGGGCAACGACCTTTGTTTAGCGATTTGTCCTGATTATTCTGTTCCAGGTACCAAGTGAAACCATGCTTGACAACAGGCAATATAAAGCACTTTAAGTGAATCACCAAATAAATAAAAACACCAATATCTAATAATTGGCCTTTTTAAAAACCTTATTATTCTTAAATTAATTATTATACTTGATCTTAGCCAAGATGCCAAGAAGCCATAGCTATTCGGCTATGGTATGGATTTCATGTCTGTGACTACATGTCTGCCAAATGCAGCCTAAGGGAGAAAGGGTTTATTCTGGCTCACAGTTCAAGGGGACAGCCTATCACGGTGGGTAGGCGTGGAGCCTGGAGGTCTGTCTCTTAGGTGATTCTAGTTCTTGTCAGGCTGACAGTATTAACTACCATAATTGTGATTCTCAGTGCTTTCCTCCCTCCCTCCCTCCCTCCCTCCCTCCCTCCCTCCCTCCCTCCCTCCCTCCCTTTCTTTCCTTTCTTTCCTCCCTTCTTTCTCTCTCTCCCTTCCTTCCCTCCTTTCCTTCCTCCTTCCCTCCCTCTCCTCTTTCTTTCTTTTTTCTTTCTTTCTTTCTTTCTTTCTTTCTTTCTTTCTTTCTTTCCTCCCCTCCTTTCCTTCCCTTCTTCCCTACCTCCCTCTCTTTCTTTCCTCCCTCTCTCCCTCTTTCTTTCCTCCCTCCTTCGCTCCCTTCTTTCTTCCCTCCCTCCCTCCCTCCCTCCCGCTCTCCCTCCCTCCCTCTCTCTCCTCTCTTTCTGTTGCTGGTTTTTTGTTTTTGGTTTTTTTTTGAGATAGGGTCTCAACTATACAGCCTTGGCTGATTTGGAGCTCCCTCACATGGACCAAGTTGGCTTTAAACTCACCCTCCTCTACCTACCAAGTGCTGGGATTAAAGGCTTTTACCACCACACCCAGTATTTCTTTATAGATGATCTTACCACAAAGCCTCCCCAACATATGTGTGAATTCTTTGCCTCCTGTTTATCCAGAGAAGAGTAAATTCTAGTTCATTTAAAGTGGTAGAATTGTGCTGTGTGGGAGTGGTTAGAAAGCATTTGTCAATGGTGCCCCTAAAAATGTTCCCTAAGCTTATCACCAGCTTCTGCTGCACTTGAAAGGTACATCTCTTTCCAAAGAATGACCTTGCTGTGTTTCCTTCAAAGAAACCCATGCTAGGGGGTTCAGTAACCAATTAGTTTGTCAAAACATGACACTTTTCCAGAACACTCTGTGGCTTGTCAGAATGGCCTCAGGCATGCTCATAAATAGATGTTATTTGTTATTATTGTCTGAGGCAGGGCCTTATGTCTCCCATGTTGGCCTTAAATTCCCTGTGTAGCCAAGAATGACCTAGATCTGCTGGTCCTCTCTTTTCCACCTCCTGATTACATATGTGTACCATGCTGGGTTCACGTGGTGCTGGGGATGTATACATGCTAGGCAAGCGCTCTACCAGCTGAGCTACACCCCCAGCCCTGAATATCATACGCACGTTTCTGTTTGTCTCCAGCTCTCTTCCTACTGTTCTCCTCACATAGCTGCATAGTTTCCAGCTTCATACGAGACAAACCTGATGGTGACGGTTCCAATGTCTGGCTCTGGGTGGTTAGGACAAGCCACACTTGAAAAACACCGCAGCCCCTTGCTTTGATTTTCTGCTCTGCAGACTGAAATGTGTCGCGTCGTGTGTACCGTGTCCTCACCCAGCTTTCTTTCAACCAGGCAATGATAACCTTTTAGAGATTCTGAGAAGAAAATGGTGGAAATACATTCTCCTGGGGCTCGCCGACGTGGAAGCCAACTATCTGATTGTCAGAGCGTACCAGTACACGACACTGACCAGCGTCCAGGTAAGAGGGAGTTTGGACGTCTCGGGTTTTATGCTTCCTAGAGGAGAACGTGTGCTCCTATATGTTCATCTGGTTTTCTTGGAAGCCTGCGCATATCAAACACAGGTGGATGATAGGTGTTTTCCAGCACAGCGTATGCGCTGCTGAGCCACGTTTCCTGAAACTGCTGACAGTGTACACACGCTAATCACTTCCCAGGCTGCTCACACTATAGCAGATTAGAACAGTGCCGAGCAAAGATGAGGGTAAATATTTAGCTGGCACTTGTTGTCGTGATGCTGACAGTTCTGTTGTGTGTTTGGCTCAAACACAGAAGTAAGTGTGGTTCCATACTGCAAAGCTGGAGGTTTGGAAGCCAATCAGGACGTAGGAGCCGCTGAAGGAGCCTCTACTGGTCACACCAGGGAGAGGCGGCAACAACGGTGAAGCGCTTGTCCCTATTTCTCCATAGATTTAATTTAAAAATTAGACGTTATTATTAGTGTGTGTGGAGGTCAGTTGACCACTCTGTGGACTCAGTCCTTCCCATCCACCTTTCCATGGGTTCTGGGGATTGAACTTGGGCCTCCAAGCTTGCTCAGCAAACACCTCCACCCACTGGGCCATCTCGCCAGCCCATTGTTGGGTTTAGTCTTGCTGGGTCGAAAGGAAATGGTCCTTTGTAGCGGTACTTCTCAACTTTGTAGGGTTGAGAAAACCGAGTCCAGCTGTCTTAGTGTTAGCAAGGGATGGGACATGGCACTGTCCTGCCTTGACAGCCAAATGTCCTATAAATGAAGGTGAAAGTGAGATATATCACTGCCAGAGTTAGACTTCAGAGTTCAGCGATTCTGCATCTCTTTTGTTTGTCCGTGTAGCCCTGGGTACTCACCATATACCAAGTGCACACTCCCGTGTCAGCCACTTGCCACCAAGTGCTAGGATTACAGGGGGGAGTTACTGTTTCTATAGCTTCAAAAAAATCTTTTTAAGACAGGGTCTTGTGTATTGCAGGTTGGTCTCTGTTGTAGCTAAGGATGATCCAGAACTTCTGGTCTTCTTGCCTCCACCTCCCAAGTGCTGTGATTACAGGTATACACTGCCACATTCCTTTTCTGCAGCACTAGCTAGGGACTGAAGCCAAGGCTGTGTGCATGCTAGGCAAGGGTCTGTAGATACATGGCCCAAGGTGACAGGTGTCAGACAAGACGCAGTGGCATTTCAGAATGAGTGGAACCTGAGATCATAGGATCTGCTCCCGGGATTTTGTATTTTGGCTCAGGGTCTGGCTGGCTGGAGATCACTCAGTGACAGGGTTGAGGCTGAAGCCTCTGTGGTTCTTCCCATGACATAAGCAAACCCCTCATAGTCATGTCCCACCAAGGATTCTCAGAGATAGATTAAATTTAGGTGTGATATGAAGATACACTTTGTGGGTAGGAAGTCTCCCGTGATAGTTTTTAGAGTGGGCTTTCTCTCTCTCTCTCTCTCTCTCTCTCTCTCTCTCTCTCTCTCTGTAAGAAATATAACTTAGATCATGTTAAGCCATCCTGGCTGGATTCCACTGGTGTCTTCCAGCACATTGCTTGGTGGTTTGTTCAGTCAGGCCCACAAAAGCATGGCCAGGGCCCATCATGGAGGTATGCCGGCGTCCAGTGCCTCCAATTGCTGTGAAAACAGGCAATAAACTGCTTTAGTCAGGAACCCACGGACTTCTTGAGGTTTAAGGCGCTGACTGACCTGTCCATGACTTGACGAGTGAGAAGAGAACCGGGGACAAACTTCAAACCCCGCGGAGTGAGCAATGAAGTAGCAGTTTCAGGACTATAATTAGTGTATGGCAAACATTTACGCTTTATTCCTGAAAATACTTTAAGACATCAAGAATTATCCTTCAGGAGTTGGAGAGATGGCTCAGTGGCTAGGAGCGCTCACTGCCCCTGCAACTAACTGTCATTGTTTCCATTGTGCACATTAGGTGTCTCACAATCACCTGCAACTCAGCTCCAGGAGACTCAACATCCTCTTTTTTTTTTTTAACCTACCCACTCTCCCAAATTAAAAAAAAATTTCAGTATATTTTATCTTTGAATTCATTATCTTTTAATGTCAAATTAAGAACTAAGTAAAGTCTCTATTCTTTCTTATCTTACCATTGATTTTGGATTTGCTATAGTTAAATACCCTTAGTCCCCATTTGATCAAATGGGCAGTATGAGGGGCATAGCAAGTATCTTATGGACCCAGATGATGGAGGAACATGTGCTAAAGATGCTGGGAGCAAGCATTCATCTCACACGGGAGAACTGAACTCTATTAGGGAGATGTGTCTGTTTGTTTCCTCATAGTAGCCTGCACTTGGTAGCACTTTGCTCAGTTACAATTAAATATTGGACTTTGTGATTTTTAATTTTATGTCTGTCCAGTTTATTTTGCGCTCCTCACAATGGGACTTAACATCTGTCTTATTCAATGCCGTATTCCCAGCTCCTTTTATGATGTAGACACACATACACAGACATAGACACACACATTCTCTCTCTCTCTCTCTCTCTCTCTCTCTCTCTCTCACACACACACACACACACACACACACACACACACACAGAGCCCCGTGCCTGCCACCAAGTGCTCTATCACTGAGCGGAATACACAAACCCTCAGAGAGTCTAGGACACTGAACATGCTTAGTAAATGCCTGTTGACTGTGTAAATGGAGGTACTGGAAGGAGACCCTGTCTCCTGAATTTAGGAATCAACACAGACGGTAATGTAGAGGCTCCTAGACAAAATGAATAGACAGCCCTTGAGTCTCTCTTTGTTTTGAGACAGGTATCACATATCCCAGGCGGGTCTAGAATTCACTACCTAGCCAACAATAACCTTGAACTCCTAATCCCCCTGCCTCTACCTCCAAAGTACCGGTTCTAGGTGATACTAGAGATCAAAAGCACCCTCCCAACTGAGCTACATCCCCAGCCTGACTTTTAACTGTATGATTTGGGACAAGTAATCTCTCTTTAGCCTTTGGAGTTTTGTGTGTGTATCTAACATGGGTTTCCAATTCCAATCTGAGAGTTACTCTGAGGATCACGAGTTAGCTCAGGTAAAGCACTTGTATGTAGGGCCGGCCATAATCCGTGTTCCATAAGTACGTCCTCCTGAAACTACTCAGTTATGCCTCTTTGTTTCAAGCTGCCGAGGTGTTTGAAGCTGCTTGCTTTCCTTCCCTGCAGCTCTTGGATTGCTTTGGGATTCCTGTGTTGATGGCTCTCTCCTGGTTTATTCTCCGTGCAAGATACAAAGTGATCCACTTCGTGGCCGTGTTTGTCTGTCTGCTGGGTGTAGGGACCATGGTTGGCGCAGATATATTAGCAGGGAGAGAAGATAATTCAGGTGAGACTGTGTTCACGGAGTGCATCCGTTCATGTTTTCAGTCTGGCAAAGTTACACTGACAGAAAGTGGGTGGTGGGGGAACTCTCCTGAAGGCGAGCAAGGGTCCAAGCTGTGGGCAAGCGTGCTCCCACGTGCCGGGCTGGCTTCTTGTCAGTGGGGTTTGCTGACATGCTTCCTCAGAGCACGCTGCTCTCCCTGGAGCGCGCTGCTCACTTGCTGCAGAATATTTTGTTTGGTGATTATTTTTTCCCATTTAATTGCGTTTTCCCATTTAAGCATTAACTAAAATGTCATTTTAAATATATTGTAGAAATCATCTTTTGCTTCAGACATTTTGGATTAGTTACTCCAAAACCCTGTATTCTTGAGCCAGCTCTTTTCCTCTCCTTTTTATGTCATTCTTTCTGTTTTTCTTCCTTTTTTCTTTGTTTCTTCTCTCTTTATCTTTTCCTTCCCTTCCCCTTCTTTCTTTTCCATCCTTTCCTTCCTCCCATGCCCTCTTTCTCATCCTTCCTCCTTTCCTTGGACACAGATTCTTCTTCAACCCCCCAATCGCTGTGGGACAACACACCTGCACCACCACACTCAGTGGCGCTTCGTTTTTATAAAAAAGAGACTTGGCTGCAAACTTTTTAAAATGACTCTGCTGTTCTAAATGCTTTGGTATATTTCAATAGAAAACACTGACGCTAAACCAGGTCTGAAGTTATCCAGTCTCCGAGGCAACTTCAGTGTGTGTCTACTTAAATCAAGATAAAGTCACTCCCCTTACCAACCATTCTTTCCTAGAGTTAAAAAAAAATCCTTTCAATACAGTCTATGAATTTATCATGTTTTTGAATGGCTTTCTTTCATGATGGTATACTGCACCATCTTCCAGTCTGTTGGTTTCCCAGGTAGTCAGAATGTGAAAATCATAGCAGTTTTCTGCCAGACAGGAAGGACAAGAGCCTTTAAACTTATAGAAAGTAGGATTAAATAAAGTTTTATTTAAATGGAGAGAGTTTGGCAACTCCTGGCTTACCCGTTGACAACACCTTTCTTTTTGTGTCTCACGGCCCTGTAGGGAATGATGTTCTGATCGGTGACATCTTGGTCCTGCTTGGGGCTTCCTTGTACGCTGTGTCTAACGCCTGTGAAGAGTACATTGTGAAGAAGCTGAGCAGACAGGAGTTTTTAGGAATGGTGGGCCTGTTTGGAACAGTTATCAGTGGCATACAGCTGTGAGAATCTGAAGTTTTTCATTAAAACAAAATGGACGAGTATTGGGGTAGGGGCCGGACAGTTGGGGGTATGAAAATCAGCAAAGTATAATAATATATGTGAAATATGTCAAAATAAAGAGCCAGCAAAATGTCTTGGTAAATAAGGTTGCTTGTTGCCAAGTCTGATGACCTGAGTTCAATCCCTGGGACACACACGGTAGAGAGAAAAAACTCCTGCAAGTTGTCCTCGCACCTCCACTGCACACTGTAACATGTGTGTGCGCGCGCACACACATACACACACACACACACACACACAAAAGAAATAAAATATAATAAAAATTAGAAAAATGGAGCCCATTACTTAATGTGCAAACTTGGATTTTTTTTAAAATTAGAAAATAGGGCCTAGAGAAATGGCTCAGCAGTTAAGAGCTCTTGCTGTTTTGCCAGAGGCCCCCAGAGGATCAGTTCCCAGCACCCACGTCATGGCTCACAACTCCAGTCCCAGGGGACATGACTCCCTCTTCTGGCACTAGCAAACACATGGTGTACAGACATACATGTAGTCAAAGCACTCATACACATATAATGAATCTAAAAATGAGTTTTTTATAAAAATGATTTTTAATGAGAAAATATTTGATAGATGATTACTTTCTCTAACTACTAATATTTGTTTAACCCAAGAGCACATTTGAAATCAGTCACTTGAGAAAAGTCTAATAGAGGATTCTGTTATTTATTTTTATTACTACATTTGTTTGGTTATTGAGACAAGATCTTACAGTGTAGCTCAGGCTAGTCACTATGTTGCCCAGCTTCATGGCAATCCTTCTGCCCCAGCCTCCTGAGTTCTGGGATTACAAGTATGAGCCACATGCCTGTCTAGATAATTTTATATTCTGAGGAAAAAGTAAAACAACATAACTCTTTACCTTAGCTGAATTACAACAGCCAACTTCCTATAAAATAAGAAAAATTAACATGTGGATCTTTACATAGCCTTTTGTTTTGATCTTAGGTTGATTGTGGAATATAAGGACATTGCCAGGATTCCCTGGGACTGGAAAATCGGTATGTATGATGACTTTTAAAGTCCAATCAGTATTCTGTCCTTTAGCTGACAAAAATGCACACCAACACACGAACACTTCATTTTAATCATATTTTCGTAACTCTGGGGACGGACACCAGTGATGGTGGCTTGCTCCGAGAGTTGGTAGCTAAGCCTCTAGAATTCGTGCTTAATCGGTGTAAGAAACAGCTCTTCTTTCCTAGGAATTCTGAAGAGAACCAAGGCTGACCTTTGTCACACTAGCTATCAAGGAGATACGTCTACATCCTAGGCCCTTGAACTTGTCAAGTTTGTCATGGGCTTCACGCAATGTGTGGAGCGTAAACCTCAAGCGATGGATGGATGTAATCATGGGCTACCTCCTGCTGCTCCACTCTTCTGATATCTTTGGACATTTGTGAGAATAAAGCAGGAAGGGTTAGGAGAGCAAGATAAGAACCGTAATGATGTAAGGAAGTAGTTAAATAGTCCACAAACATTGCTGAAGATTGTATGCCACGCTTAGACAATGCAGGGAAATTAAATATCCTAGATGTCCCAAAAGTGCATGTGTGTGTGTGTGTGTGTGTGTGTGTGTGTGTGTGTGTGTGACTGTGTGTGTTTGTGAGTGGATGTATGTGTATGCATCTGTGTTGAGTACAGGATGTGGTTAAAGTTTCTTACAAGACATACGGCTCCTGCAGTCATCTGCATGGCCAGCACTGTCCTAAAGTGGAGAATAATATTGTTCTGTCTTGGAACATGTAATTCAATGGGTTGAATAAAATATAGTGGATCTAATGTCTATCTTTGATGTCCTAAAAATACTATATTGTGAATTCAGTCATACATATCACATCCAACCAACCAACCGACCAAGTAAAAGCAAACAAGGCCAGAGAGGGATTTCTTTTTTTGATATGTGATACTGACCTGACTTTTGTTGAGCTTTTATGTCACAGCCAACTTTTTGTCTTGGGAGGGTGGGTGCTGCAGGGTGATACAGGCTATTGACTCTGTCACACCAGAAGGAAGATTTGATGGCCTTGATCATCTGACTCCCTGTTGGATCCTCACAGCTTGTTGTTTTATGACTATTATTTTTAAGGAAAGCTTTGCAGTCTTTTTAGAATGCTGGCTGTTAACGGGAAGCGTTGTGGAGAGCTTGGCAAAGGCTCAGGGAGTTTTGGGCCGCGTTCAGACTCTAAGCACATTGCCTTCTGCTGTCTCTTCCTAACCTGAGTTATTCCATTTCTTCCCAGCCCTGCTGTTTGTGGCGTTTGCCCTCTGCATGTTTTGCCTGTACAGCTTCATGCCGCTGGTGATTAAGGTGACCAGCGCCACTTCGGTCAACCTGGGCATCCTGACAGCTGACCTCTACAGCCTTTTCTTTGGCCTTTTTCTGTTTGGGTATAAGGTAAGAAAATAGAGTATGTTCAGATAAGAAAACATTTTGGACTTAAAACAAGTTTACTTATTTATTTGAGATAGAGTCTCAGGTATCTTAGGTTGGCCCGAGGTTCACTATGTAGCTGAGGATGGACGACCTTCAGCTTCTGTTCCATCACACACGCTGGGGATGAGACGTAGGGCTTCATGGGTACTGAGCAAGCACTCTCTCAACTGAGATGCATCCCCAGCTGTAAAACAAGTTTCTTGAAGATTCTGGATTTCAAAGTAGAACTTTCTTTTTCTCTTAACAATAATCTCATTGGATAGACTTCACTCATTTGGTTACTGTGCACATTTTAGGACTTGGTCGGAAGAAGAATTGCCCTTCTGAGGCTTATCAAAGTGGTGAAGTAATACAGCAGGGTCCATCTTTGACATGTGGTTGAGAACCCCAGCTGTAAGAAATGCTAATGCACATCCCAGGGGCTGCTGTTGACCTTGAAAAACAATCCAATTTAGGCTGCAGGCTCAGAGTTTCTGTTCACTCTTTTCACCAACAAAAGGTCTGGAGTAACTGGTGGAAGGGCAGGAGAGATGGGCATATTGCCATGCATGTGTGCTTGGAATGGTTCCATCTTTGGCGGTGATGTTTTTCTTTGTTTTCTGAGATAAGGTTCCACATAGCCTAGGCTAGCTTCAAGCTCACTGTGTAGAAGAGGGTGACCTTGAATTCAGGATCCCCTTGTTTCCACATTCTGTGTGGTAGAATTACAGACCTGTGTTACCCCACCTGCTTTCCTTCCAGATATCCAAACAGGAATCCTTGGAGCTGATTTATTCTGTCCCCAGGAGCTAGCAGCCAGGAGCTCATAATGCTTGTCTGAATTATTGATACATAAAGCTCACTGGGTTCTCAGAAACATCAAGTATAAACCTTTAACCCTGCATCGTGACCTGGGACAGAAGCCAGCTGTTGTCTCTGAACACTTGCTGGTGAAGGAATTTTTCAGTTAACACTGGTGAAGTGTTTATAGATTATTGATAGCATCACACAAAATTGTTAAAGTGAATAAGTGAATCAGAGAAGTGGGTTTTTTTGTTTGTTTTTCGAGTCACGGTTTCTCTGTAGCTTTGGAGCCTGACCTGGAATTCACTCTAATAGACCAGGTTGGCCTCAGATTCACAAAGATCCTCCTGCCTCTGCCTCCCAAGTGCTGGGCTTAAAGACATGCGCCACCACTGTCTGCCCAGAGAAGCGGCTTTTACAATAGGCCCAGTTTGGGATTATATTTTTTGAGATTATAATTTCCTCCCCTCAAGCCCTCCCATATACCTCTTCCCACTCTCCCTCAAATCCATGGCCTCTTCTTTCATGAATTGTTTTTGTATGCATGTATGTATGTCTATGTCTATGGGAATTGTTAAAGGCAGCCACCTTTCTCCTAAGGGAGGGCGTTGCTCTCTGGAGCTGAGGCTGCACATGGCCCTCTCGGAACAAGGATGCTCTGCAAGGGGACTCCAGCCTAGGGGAGTGGCTGTCTGTGACCTTCCTCACCTGTTCATTTTTTCTCTATATTTAAAAAACATTATTACAGCTGGGCGGTGGTGGCGCACGCCTTTAATCCCGGCACTTGGGAGGCAGAAGCAGGCGGATCTCTGTGAGTTTGAGGACAGCCTGGGCTACAGAGCAAGTGCCAGGACAGGCTCCAAAGCTACAGAGAAACCCTGTCTCAAAAAACAAAACAAAGCAAAAAGAAACAAAACAAACAAACAAAAAACATTATTGCAAAAACACCATTATTACATTTCATTTATTTATTGTGTGTACGCACTCTTGTGACGTGCATACCTGAAGATGTCAGGAAACAGCTTTTGGGAGTCAGTTCTCTCTCTCCATCATGTGGGTCTCAGCAGTTGGACTCAGCTTTCTAGGACCTGGGGTTGCAGGTACCTTTATCTGCTGAACCTTTTTCCTGGCCCCACTTTTTCTATTTTTGTTTTTTGTTTTGTTTTTTTGTTTTTCGAGACAGGGTTTCTCTGTGGCTTTGGAGCCTGTCCTGGAACTAGCTCTGTAGACCAGGCTGGTCTCGAACTCACAGAGATCCGCCTGCCTCTGCCTCCCGAGTGCTAGGATTAAAGGCGTGCGCCACCATCGCCCGGCTCTATTTTTTTTTTTAACCAACCGTATTATCATTAGTAATTTAGCCTTTTATTTTATGTTCAGGAGGAGATAAAGGTAGAACAATAAAACCTTCCAGTTCAAGGTACACTTGTCACAACCTATTATATTTTGAATCATAACAAATACTTTGTTTCATAAAACGTGAATATTTCAGCCTAAGATCTTAAATGCTTTCTTGTTAATTGCTCCTGACATTAAAACGAAGATGTGTTTTTATGTGTCCTGTTGTTGGGCATATGACAGCAAACGTGAAGAGTGCCGCTGGGTGACCGCCCTGTCCCTTCTTGTCTAGCAGCTCACGTTGATATCAGGCTTTATTGGTTTTGGTCAAAGGCCGTTTGAAGACTCAGAGAGCAAAGGGCAGCTCTTCCATGATCTTCAGAGCTCTAGGTGCAGTGTGTGCGCGCACGTGTGTGCATGCACATGTGTATGCAGAGGCCAGAGGAGGACACACGCTATGTGCCTTATTTTCTTGAGACACGGTCTCTCACAGAACATGGGGCCCCTGGGATCTTCACCGTTCCCACAGTGCAGGGATGACAGACTTCTGGGTCACACCTAGATTTTTATTTTTTATTTTTTTTTGGTTTTTTGAGACAGGGTTTCTCTGTGTAGTAGTTCGGGCTGTCCTGGAACTTGCTCTGTAGACCAGGCTGGCTGCGAACTCACAGAGATCTGCCTGCCTCTGCCTCCCAACTGCCAGGATTAAAGATGTGAGCCACCACTGCCTGTTCACACCTAGTTTTTTGTTTTTTTTTTTCATGTACTGGGAATCTGAATTTAAGCCCCATGTTTAAACAGCCAGCCCTCTCACCCCTGAGCCATCCTCCCTGTCCCCTAAGTGTAGTTTCTTGTAAGATGTAACACCCGATTTGGTGTTACACCCTCGGTACAGTTCGCGCGCCACTGTACCGAACGCGAGTCGGGCAAGGGCCTGGAGATTGAAAAGAAGACACAGAGAGACCAGGGTCATTCGGAAGGAGATCAGCCGAATGCCACTTTATTCAGCGTTGGGGGAGTTTTTATCTACCTGACTGCAGCACAAGGATCTCCACCCAGGCAGGTGGGAAATTACCATATTATCAATGGAATGAATGCCCTGCAGCTAACCACCAGGCGGGGCAGGCATAGCACAGATACACACAGGAAGCTTAGTAAGTTGATTATAAACTGTCCTCATGAATGCACCACAGGAATAAGGGAGACCAGGGCCCTACAGGTCCCCCTTTTGTATAAATTATGACTAGGCCTGTCTTGGGTGGCATTGGACGTCAGGCAATACCCCTTACCCGTCATGGGAAAGCATCCAGGTCAAAACACATTTCCTGTCTTAGGTTGAGGCAGCCCCCCAAAAGCCTTTCCCGTCTTTGGCTCACTAGTCATCCATCACGAAGTTCAGCCAGATTTGTGCTGAAAGATTCTCTGGGGCAATAGCTAAGAGGACTTGCCACATGGCAACATTGACCTGAGCTTGCCTTTGGCTCTGGCATCATAACCATGAAGATGATGCTCCAGCATATGTAAGCATCCCTTAAGGAGACTGTGCTTGCTCAATCCTTAATAATTCTGCCCAAATTGGAGTCCTTTAAGTAAGGTCTCAGCGCTGGTGAAAATAACCCTGGTATAGCTAACTAGAATAATTTTAAGAGCCAATTTGTAAATTATACACCTCAGGGTCCGTAAACAACAGCAATAAGCTTATTACTGTAACATCTAGCAGTGGTCTTTAACCACAACCAAGAGCAAAATTAACTGCAATATTCATTTGTAAATTTAGCTCAATTTGAATGGCTACGGCATTTGCAACCTGCCCTGAGAAGGTATCCTTTGTGCTAGCAGGAAGCAACTGACTGACTAATGAAAAATCCAGCAGCTTTAGCTGCTGTGGCAGCAACAGCTGTGGCTGCCGATATTATGGGATGGGTAGATAGGTAGACGGGCGAGGAACAATCCTTGGCACTCGGACCACCGCAGCCAGCTCCTCAGGAAACCCGCAACTCTTCAGTTGACAAGCCAGAATCTCTTTGATCTCTCGGCTCTGTCCTGTCTTCAGGCTTCTGGACAGGAAAATCCACAGCACGCACCAGCCGCTCAGGTACCCATATTGGATTGTCAGCATCCTGCGGGAAAACACAAACAGCCCCTCTTCCCCACACCAGTACAGGATCTGGACCATGCCAGGTGCCATCTGATAGATTCTTCCATTTGACATGAGGCATCCCGGAAGAATCTGGCCGCCAATGCCTGTCAGCGGCAGTATGAGATTGAGCATCAACAGTCAAAAAATTTAAAATGTATAAAATAAAAGATAAATGATCTCTGGGGGTGGAACCATATTCCCCCTTTTTTGTTTTATGCAAATAGGCTTTGAGAGTACGATGCGCTCGCTCCACTATAGCTTGTCCTTGGGGATTATAAGGTATACCCGTTTTGTGAGAAATTGAAAACTCAGAACAAAATTTGGCAAAGCCAGTGCTAGTATAGGCTGGTCCATTATCAGTTTTAACAGTTTTAGGAACTCCCATGTAGGCAAAAGCCTGGAGACAATGACTTTTTACATCTCGTAATCTTTCTCCTGTGTGAGCTGAGGCAAAAATGAGATGAGAATATGTATCCACGGTTACGTGAACATATTGCATGCGCCCAAAAGAAGGAACATGGGTAATATCCATTTGCCATAAATGATTAGGGGCAAGCCCATGAGGATAAACTCCCAAATGGGGAACAGTTAAAAGTTCTGTACACAGAGAGCACTTTTTAACAATATTAGTGGCTTGCTCTCGAGATATCTTAAAATGAAATCTTAAAGATCCAGCATTGAGATGAAAACGATTATGAGCTTTTTCTGCAGCTTCATAAGATTCCTGACTAACTACATAAATCTGACGAGTAAGCTGATCAGCCAAAGCGTTTCCCTCACTCAAAGGACCAGGGAGGTCAGTATGAGCTCGCAAATGCCCTACGTAAATGGGTACAGATCGGGCCCAAAGCAAAGTTTGAATAGCCAATAACTGCATCTGGACTCGAGATACAGAGGCAATATAAGCTGCAGTTTCCAACGGTGCAAGAATTTTGCTTATATACTGACTGTCAGTAAAAAGGTTAAATGGAATATCAGCATATTTCTCTAGGGCCATCTGGACAGCAACCAATTCCGCCACCTGAGCAGAGTTGGTATTAACAGACTGAATATCAAAATCAGGAGGGGAGGCTACTACAGCTCTCCCGGTGGAAGATCCATCAGTAAACACATTTCGTGCCCCTGCCAGAGGCTGCAAAGAAATAATTTTAGGGAAACATACCGGATGATTTTTAAAGAAGGTGACTAGCTTATCAGAAGGATAATGGTTGTCTAACTTGCAGGGATTAGTGCACAAAAATAAAGTCCAATCTTCAGCAAAATTTTGTAACCAAGTTATTTCTGCCTGGGTATAAGGTGTAATAACCTTATCAGGTAACATTCCAAAAGTTTGCAAACTAAGCTTATATCCTTTCTGAATAACACGTAGCACAGCTGATGGATAAGAGATAACAATTTTTACAGGCGACACATGTTCATGTACCCACAGGATGGGTCCTTGCTGCCAAAAAACTCCAGTAGGACTATGCTTGGAGGGGAAAATTATCAACAGCAGTGGCTGACTATAGTCAATATAATTAATATGAGCAGAGGCAAGCTTTTCTTCAATTAGAGTAATACATTGCCTTGCTTGAGGTGTTAACTCACGAAAGGAGGTTGGGTCTGGATTCCCCTGCAGAATGTCAAAAAGTGGTTTTAAGTCTCCAGTAGGAATTCCCAGACTGGGCCGGACCCAATTTAGGTCTCCAAGCAACTTTTGAAAATCATTCAAAGTTCGTAGTCTATCTAGGCGAAGAGTAACCTTCTGCGGTTTTACTCCTGTCTGCAACAGCTGATGCCCCAAGTATTGATATGGAAACTGTTGTTGTACTTTTTCAGAAGCAATAACTAACCCAGCACGTGCTAGGCATTCTCGCAAGTCAGCAAAAGCCTCAAGGACTACTTTTGGGTCCTGTCCAGCTAATAGGATGTCATCCAAATAATGACTTATATACAGTTGAGAATATTTATACCTAATAGGGGCAATAACCCGTGCCACAAACATTTGGCAAATTACAGAACTATTGGCCATACCCTGGGGCAATGTTACCCATTGGTAGCGCTTGTAAGGTTCTTTGAAATTTATAGAAGGTACACTGAAAGCAAATTTATCAGAGTCTTTTGGATGCAAGGGAATGGTGAAAAAACAATCCTTCAGGTCAATAACTAAAAGATAATATCCTGCAGGAATACCCACAGGCTGAGGCAACCCAGGTTGAGTTGCCCCCATAATTTCCATGCAATCATTTACTGCTCTAAGATCTTGCAATAACCTCCATTTACCAGACTTTTTCTTAATAACAAAGATAGGGGTATTCCAGGGAGAAGTGGATGGCACTATGTGTCCTGCTTCTAGCTGTTCCTGGACTAGAGTACGAGCAGCCTGTAATTTTTCTTTACTCAGGGGCCATTGCGCTATCCAAACAGGTTTTTCAGTTTTCCATTTTATAGGAATGCTTTCTGGCTGCTCTGCAATGGCCCCTAGGAAAAATTTCCTAACCCTGCACGCTGTCCAGGTGACTGTTGTATTATTTTCTTGTCTGCTAAAATCTGCACATCCCCCTGCAGATTTTTGCCCAAACCCTGACCAGGGACAAAGCCCTGCTTCAATAGCATACGCTGCACAGGTTCAGTGGTCAGAACTGCTCCCATAGCTTGCAAAACATCTCTTCCCCACAAATTAAGAGGAAGGTGTTCCAGGACGAATGGTTTAAAAATGCCCTTATGGCCTTCTTCGTCCTCCCAATCTAAATATTGAGTACTGCACTCTGGAGAACTGGCCGTTCCTACTCCCTGCAAGGTAGTAGAGGCTGGCTGTAGAGGCCAGGATGCAGGCCAGTGCCTTTTAGCAATCACTGAAGAATCAGCCCCTGTATCAGGAAGGCCTTGGAACCTTTTCCCATTGACTATTAAAGTAAGAGTGGGGCGATTTTCTAAACTAGAAACCCAATAAGCTCCAGGGGATCCTGTGGAGCCAAATCCCTTGTCCCCTCGTTCTTGTTTAAAGAAAGGATTAGTAGAGCGAAACATGGGCAAAAGCACTAATTGAGCTATTCTCGCTCCTTGAGGGATGACAAGGACTCCCATACCAGCTTCAATCATAATTTTAATTTCTCCAGTAAAATCACAGTCTATAATTCCTGGTAAAATTTTGATTCCTTTGAGCGCAGAACTACTTCTACCCAAAACTATACCTACTGAACCCTCTGGGATAGGTCCAAATACTCCAGTCCCCAAGGCTTGCACACCCATTTGTGGGGTCAACACTACTCGGGCGGAGGTACAGAGATCTAGTCCTGCACTTCCTGAGGTGCCTCGTACAAGGTCGCTGACAGTGAGGCATTTCTCTGAGGAATGAATCTGATGGGAGCCGCTGCTCCGCTCATGGCCCCGTACACTTGTGTATTGGGGGCCCGGGGCAGGCCCCTCCCCCCGTTTTTTGACCTGGGGATAAGATTTCCTTGACTGTCCGTCTTAGAGTGACAGGTGTTGGCCCAGTGAACTCCTTTTTGGCATTTTGGGCAAACACCTGGATTCCTTCTAGGCTGATTAATTGCTCCTTTACCGGCAGGGCAGTTCCTTTTGAGATGTCCTGACCTTCCGCATTGAAAACAATTCCTAGGCCTAGCTCCACCCTGGCCTTCCTTGAGGGCAGAAACAATGACCTGGCCCATCACGTGGGTGCCATCAATGTCTCTGCATAATCGGATAAAGTCATTCAAATCTCCATCTCTATGGGGGCGTAAGACTTGCTGACAGAACTTGTTAGCATTTTCGAAAGCCAAATGTTTAACGACTGGCATAGCTGAATCCACATCCCCAAAAATGCGGCTTCCCACCTGTAGAAGGCGGTCAATGAATTCAGAATAAGGTTCTGAAGATCCTTGAAGGATCTTTGAAAGCTGTTCTCGTGATCCTTTGTTAGGTAAAGTTTTCCAAGCTTTAACGGCCGCTGCAGCTATCTGAGCATAAATTGCAGGATCATAAGCAATCTGTGCTTCTAAGCTAGCATATTGTCCTTCACCAGTTAACATGTCAAGGTTATTCTGGGGGAAACCTGCTTCAGCGTTTTTGCCTGCAGTCTTTTTGCAATTTTCCTGCATTTCACCTCTCCATAACAAATAATCTCCCCCTGAAAGACAAGCCCTGCAAAGCTGCATCCAGTCATTTGGTATAAGGTTGAGGTCTGCAAAGGATTCCAATAAAGCTACAGTGAAAGGAGCATGAGCTCCATAGTCTACAACTGCTTCTTTTAACTGCTTAATATCCTTAAAAGCCAGAGGGTTATGTTGCCTGGTCCTCTGTCCCTGTTGATCAATCTTTTCCACAACAGGATAAATCTGCTTCTCTCCACTTAGATAATTTAACCTGTCCCGGATCTCTCGGATTTCTGCCTCTAAGTCCATAGGGGCAGAAGCAGTAGTGCAAGGATTATGCGGAGGAGGTCTCATGGAGACATCTCCGTTTGCTTCCTTCCTTTCCTCTTTTTCTAACTTCTTTTTTATCAGTGCGATCTCCTTTTCTAAAATTTCTTCTTCTTCTTCTATATCCTTTCTAATACTTCCTGTTCCTGTAACTTCCTGTTCCTCAAAACTCTTAATAGAACTCACAGACTCTACTTCCTGAATCTCCTCAAGGGTTTTGTTTAAATTCTCTAATTGCTCTTTCACTTTAACATCATCACTGAGAAGAGCATCTCTGACCAAGCGCCATAGTGAAAATATCGCCACGGGGAATTCTTGTGGCCCTCGCTCTTTCAGTGCATTTTGAAGATCAGCCTTTACCTGCTCCCAATCAGTAATATTAAAACCCCCTGCATGTAGGAACCAGGGACTAAACTCTAAAACTGTCTTAATGATCTCTTGTGCTGTCTCAACTTTAATACCGGTGCCTTTATTTTCCAAAAGACCTAACAACTGGCCTGTTAACCGGCCCTTTAACACAGGAACAGAATAACTTGCACCCATAACCAATACACCCTCGCCGCACAATTTCTTACCTGCTGGCCAGCCTTCCCGAGGGCGACCTCTCAGGGATCCCTACTTCCCGATCTCGCAGATGGGTCTAGTTGCCGATGATCATCCCAGCGGTGCCTCCAATTGTAACACCCGATTTGGTGTTACACCCTCGGTACAGTTCGCGCGCCACTGTACCGAACGCGAGTCGGGCAAGGGCCTGGAGATTGAAAAGAAGACACAGAGAGACCAGGGTCATTCGGAAGGAGATCAGCCGAATGCCACTTTATTCAGCGTTGGGGGAGTTTTTATCTACCTGACTGCAGCACAAGGATCTCCACCCAGGCAGGTGGGAAATTACCATATTATCAATGGAATGAATGCCCTGCAGCTAACCACCAGGCGGGGCAGGCATAGCACAGATACACACAGGAAGCTTAGTAAGTTGATTATAAACTGTCCTCATGAATGCACCACAGGAATAAGGGAGACCAGGGCCCTACAGTAAGACACTGGTTTAAAAAAATTATAATCCCGAAAATAACTTTGACTCATATTTTTCTCCAAGCAAATATTTAAAAGAGGCTTAAATTCTCCTTAAAACTTAACCTGTTTCAGCTCTTACACACTTGGCATCTCTAGTCTTGGTCCTGATGGAGTGCCTGTTGAATAGAATTGTCTCTAGAAACTTCTCATGCAGATCCCGATGGAAAGGATCAAATTAAAAGTGGGGAAAGACTTCAGGAGACCAACCTCCTTCACTCAGTCTGTTTCAAAGAAGTGACAGCCTCTCAGGACACTGGAAAAATCGCTAAAGCAAGCAGGACATACTCTGAGCAAGCTCTATAGGTTTTCCCACTGGTTACATGCACACTTCCTAGAAAGCAGGAATAATTTTCATAACTCGGATTTTAAAAGTTTACTAAGCTGGGTGCAATAGCACCATGGCCTAAGCGTGCAGTCTCAGCTACTTGGGAGACTGAGGCAGGAGGATTCCCTGAGTCCAAGAAGTTCAGACCAACTTGAGTAACATAATGAGATTCAGTCTCAAAGGGAGAAAAAGTTGAGGGTACATTAAATAACTTTAACTTCCTCTAATGGTCTCTGAGTCATCCCTCTCCACAAACAGTAAACACCACTGATGTGTTGGGCAGCATGCTAAATACTAGATGTAAAAATGAAGGGAAAAGAGAGAACAGGTTAGGGACCCAAAATTCTCTCCATCCTGTGGTGCCCATCAGCATGGGTTCCTTTTGTTCTGGTCTTTGTGGAGACAGGAAGCAGATGCTACTCGGGGGAACCATTCCCTGAGCTGTCCTTGCCCTGGTCACTCCACTGAACTTCAGACTTGCCTAAGAAATAATGTCCTGCTGGGTGGTGGTGGCACACACCTTTAATCCCAGCACTCGGGAGGCAGAGGCAGGTGGATCTCTGTGAGTTCGAAGCCAGCTTGGTCTACAAGAGCTAGTTCCAGGACAGGTTTCAAAACTACATAGAAACCCTAACTTGGAAAACCAAAAAGGAAGGAAGGAAGGAAGGAAGGAAGGAAGGATGGAAGGAAGGAAGGAAGGAAGGAAGGAAGGAAGACTTGATTCTCTTTAGTTCTGGATGTCTGAATTTGCTCAGATGGAGTTCACTGGACTGGTGTAGCCTAAGGACATGGTCCTGTACTGGCTAACAGTACCATAAGCTGGATTTTCTTGTGGTGTGCATGCTGGTCAAGAATTATCCCATTTTGAGGGTGCTTTTCAGATGGGATCCAATCCATCGATCACCATGGAGAAAGGGAAAGAGGCTCCTCCCAAAGCCCAGGGATCTGGTTAGGGATGTTGCTCACTTGGTAGTGTATTGACCTAGCCTGTATGAAGCTTTAGATCAAATTCCCAGCACTGTATAAACCATATGGGAGGATCAGACATTCATGGTCAGCCCTGGCCACCCTGTGAGTTTGAGATCTGCCTGGGCTACACGAGACCTGTCACAAACCAACGGAAAAGACCCAAGGATCCAGCTAACTGTCGAGCCAGGTGCTGTTGTCCCAGCCCAGTATCCACCAGCATACGGGGGAGGAGTGGGGGTGGTGGCATCTCCTTTGACAACATTCAGAAAGAGACCGTGGAGGTGGATCTCATAGAACAGTGGGCAACAGGCCACAGTACCGGGCTGTGTGAGGGAATGTAACCGGCTGTCTTCTCCCAGTTTTCAGGGCTCTACATCCTGTCCTTCACAGTCATCATGGTGGGCTTCGTCTTGTACTGTTCCACCCCAACACGCACGGCAGAGCCAGCAGAAAGCAGTGTGCCTCCTGTCACTAGCATCGGGATCGACAACTTGGGACTGAAGCTCGAGGAGAACGGTCTCTCAGAGACCCACTCGGCAGTCTTGTAGCCCGAAAAGCCACAGACTCCCGGGTGTCACCAGGAGAGAGCAGAGCCTGCCACTGGCAAGGATATATCTGAGGAGACATCAGCCCCAGAGTGAACCCCCTCTGCCCCGGATTGCATCGGGGTTAGATTTTAGAAAGGAGCATTGACCAGTGGTTCCAAAACTAGAAATACCAAAATAGAGCAGAGCCCAAGGGTAGTGTTTCTGTGTAGTGAGTACCAGTACTTGTCAGAGTCAGAGAGACATGTGCAGGCCCCTTGCTGGGGTCTCAGGGACACATGTAGGAAGGGAAAGAAGGATGGGGGACCTAGCCTAGGGCTGTTCAGGTAGTTAGGCGTTGAGACAGTCTGGGACGGTTGCGCAATAAGATTCCTCTGGTGGAAGCGTCAGGTTTTTTTTGTTCTTTGGGAGCTGTCCCAGTCCATAGGAATTTAGACACCCGCAATGCCTGGTTCCTTACGGCACATGGTAGGGAGGATGGGAGGGGCAGCATTTGAGAACTCCCAAGATAACATGGTCTACTTTGAGAGCTGCTAATGAGTGCAAGAATCCAGGAGTCCTCTACCAACTGGTTTTTATCTTTTATAACAAATCCCTCTCCTCCATCATCTCTTGCTCCTCTCGCCAGCCACAGTTGCTGCTGTGTTCCAAGTTCCAGAGCAAACTGCCCCCAAAGCCTTTTACACTTGGCATCCCTCATTTCAGCCCCACACCATGCTCTGAGAGTTCACCAAGTAAATCCACCCATGTCTAAAGCCCAGATATGTTAGAAATGTCTCAGATGCCCAGAAATATCCCCATTGACCTCACCTCATTGAGCCGCAGTTTAGAAAATTAACCTGTGTTGCAAGTTCACACGGCAAGATGAGAACTTGGTGACTGTCCCTGATTGAAAAATGTAAAATCATCACAACAAAAATACCATGCTAATCATCCTCCAGGAGGAGCACGTGCTGGAGTCCTGGAACCCCGACTGTCAGGAGACGAGTGCCCTCCTCCTTCCCACAGGGTCACAACGCGCCCAGGTTTCTGACAATTCCTCAGCATCATGTCAGCCCCCGGAATGCCACCTTCTGAAAACTATGTAAATCTTTTTGTATAAGTATAATAAAGAAATTTGGGGCAAGTGTTCATATTATTAAAAGACTTTAAACTCATGGAAACAGACTCACACTGTGTATTTTTGTTTGCCATTAACCTATTTCAGAACTTTTTTTTTGTATTTGCTATTTATTTATTTAAGATTTCTGTCTCTTCCCCGCCACCGCCTCCCATTTCCCTCCCCAATCCTATTTCAGAACTTTGATCTGTGTGTATGTATCTTATTTTTAGCTTTGTGTGCATCTGTGTGTGTGAGTATGATATGTGTATGTATGCACTCACATATGTGTGGGTGTGAGCATGCACGTGCCACAGCTCTCAGATGGAGGTCAGAGGTCAGTCTCAGGTGTCAGTTCTTGCCGTCTCCCTTGTCTGAGGCATCTCTTGGCTGTTCCCTGTGACACACAAGCTGTTGGAGGGTCTTTAGTCTCCTTCCTCCCACTTCACCATAGGAACATCGGGAATACAGCATCTCATCGCAATGCCTGACTTTCCATGGGTTCTGGGGATTCGAACTCAGCTCCTCATACCCATGTAGCAAGTGCTGTACCAATTGAGCTATCTTCTCAGGTCTTGTTCTTGTGAGACTGTCTTACTGTGTGGTCCAGGCTAGCTTTGAACTCCCAGTCCTCCTGCCTCAGCCTCCTGAGATCCTCGCAGGATCACACTGACTGTCCCTTGTAGATATTAAATAGCTTGGTACAGATAGAATTTTCAGAACCAGATGCTCTGTGAGGCAAGGCAGACATACTTGCTTGCGGGCTGCACTGGGACTGAGTGGCCACAAGTTCTTTGTAGCATCAATAGTTTGTAGGTTTTTTTTTTTTTGAGACAAGGTTTCTCTGTGTAGTCTGGCCATCCTGGACAAGACTGGTCTCAAACTCTGCCTGACTTCTTTATCTTATTTATTTATTTATTTGCCACCACTGCCTGACTTCAGTTTTTTTTTCTTGATTTTATTTGAGCACTACATTTTTCTCTGCTCCCCTCCCTAACTTTCCCCTCCCCTCCAACCCTCTCCCAAGGTCCCCATGCTCCCAGTTTACTCAGGAGATCTTCTGACCTCGGTTTTATACTTTTGAATGATCACAGTAAGTGTTAATTGTTCTGAATGAAAGTCTCTCATTCTCCACAGTCTCTTTAAAATGTGTTTTCAATGGCTGTTCTTCTTTTTATCCCCATCAATGCCAGCTATGTAGACTCTAGAATCTGGAGCTTTCCAAAAGATCACCACCAGCTATGGGCTCATTCCAACCCCAACACCCAATGGACAGTATGGAGTTGCTCGCTGGCTCCCCCGTGTGGATGAGATACGCAGCTAGATTGTGGTGCCACTATAGAGAAGGGACTTTGCTGATGCCATTGTATTTAGGTGGGCAGGTACCATTTCTCCCCTGATAACTAGGATGTCTGACATCCAATTAATATCTATTTAATCGGGGGGTTCCAGCCAGTGGCACTTTAACAATTGTAGTAGCCCCAGGACTACTTGTAACAGCAATCTCATTTTATATTGCTTCAGTGTTGTTTGTTAAAGGATTTTTAAAATAAAGTATTTGGGGAGGGAGGGAGGAGGGAGGCAGGAGGAGGGAGAGAGGGGAGTGGAGAAAGAGAGAATATGAAGGTGTGCATGCATCTGTGTGCAGAGCTGTTTGCCTGTGTGTGCCCCCTTGTGTGCCATCTATTGCTGTCCACCTTGTCTTTGGAAACGGGGTCTCTCTGAACCTGGAACTCACCATCTCAGCTGCATTCTCCGGCCACTCAAGCCCCGGGATCTGCCTTTCTCTGCCTCCCAGACTGGAGATTGCAGACGATTGTGACCACACCGAGCTTTTTTGAACACGGGTCCTCATGCTTATACTTTATCCGCCGAGCCATCTCACTAGCCTGGTGGGTTTTGTTTTTGTTTTAGACAGGGTCTCACTGTGTAGTCACGACTGACTTTTTACTCCCAGAGATCCAGTAGCTTCTGCATCCCCATGTGCTGGGATTAAAGATGTACACCGCCTTGACTGTGGTGTATTGTCAGGACTGCCCTCAGCAGGGAATGCCCCCAGTGTACAGTTGTGAACACACATTTTACTCACCATTGATGAAGTGAGTGAACTCACCATTGATGGCTAAGGAGCAGATGGAATCCAGTTTTGTAACCTGTGGTCAGCATCAAGGCCCCAGGCCGTGAGCATTGAGGGAGAAGATCTTGTCCTGAGGAGATGCTGAGCCAGCCATACGAGAGCTGCTGGGAAGGCCTCTGTGGAAAAGCTCGTTTTGGGAGTGACATTTGCTCTGCACCCTGGCGCCTGCCATTTAAGAAAGCTTTTAATGTAAACATTTGTCTCCGCGAGTCCTTCTGTATGCCTGGGCACGACTCTCTTTTCCATCATGATTATGATGATGTGCCATCTCATCCACGTCGAATTACTTAGCTTCTGGGCATAGCATCAGCCCTCACAATATATCAATAAATGAGAGAAATTCAGCAGAGAGCCACTTAGCTGATTAAAAACCAAGAGGTTTGAGGAAATTAGGTAATGCTGAGCACACAGCCCTCCAGAAGTCACATGGAGGGAGCATTCCCAAGTCTGCCAGCACACATAAACGGTGCTTTAGAGGATGAAGCTCATCAGAGCGGCCGACCATCACCTGCCCTCCGGCGTCTTGACCTGTGTGCTTTAATAGCATAAGGTTTTATCTCCCAACGTGAAAATCTTCACCGGGCAATTTATTCCTTGTTTTAAACAGTGCTGTCTTCTAACAATCAATTGAAAGCACAGATAATTACGGGGATGGAAATTTAGATGAAAAGGGTAGTGAGAACGGAGCTAATATAAAAGGCTGTTTGACCGTTTATTGCCTCCAAGTGACCGTCAACACACGTGTGGATGTTTCAAGCGCTCATCAGTTTGTCACCTGACGCTGCTCAGGATTTGCCAGGTGAAAAGGTCAGAGTTCATACAGGACAGGACTTCTAGATGTGAAGAGCTGGTGTGGCGAGTTTCCTTGTGGAGTCCCACCTTCTCTGATCTTGGGTGTTAATTTTGCTTGCTGGGTGTGTTTTTCCATAGCTACTCCGCATACATGTATATTGTAATATACACACATTTAAACTGTTTTCAGCAATGAGGGTTGAACCTGGAGCAATTAAATAGAAGCACTATTTTAGTATGGCTCCCCAGTGCTTTCAAAAGCGTGATACATTTATTTTTTTTAAAGATTTATTTATTTATTATGTATACAACATTCTGCTTCCATGTATGCCCACATGCCAGAAGAAGGCGCCAGATCTCATTATAGATGGTTGTGAGCCACCATGTGGTAGCTGGGAATTGAACTCACGACCTCTGGAAGAGCAGCCAGTGCTCTTAACCACTGAGCCATCTCTCCAGCCCCACAGATGCGTTTATTATAGATGAGGAAAATGGACACGCGAGTGAAAAAACGAACTGGAGGTCTACCTTCTGCCTTGCATTGTCAATTCCCCTAATTAGCAATTCAGGTGAATTTGTTAGCCTCTTAATTACAAGACCTTGCAGGCAGAGATGGAATGTTTGAAAGCCAATCCCCGATGTGATGGTGTTTGGAGGTGTTTACAAGTCTTGGGAGGCCTGTAGGTCTCCATGGCAGAGTCCTGAGTGGGATTGGTACCTTTATAAAAGAGATTTCAGGGAGTTACCTTCCTCCTTATGCCTGTTGGGAAACAGTGAGAAACTGGCCATTTAAACACCAGGAAGCTGACTCTCATTAGATACCCAATCTAAAGACGCCCAGTCTCTGCAACTGTGAACAATCAACTTCTGTTGTTTTTAAACCATCTGCTCCTGGATATTTCTGTTAGGACAGCCAGGATGGGCTGAGACATGCCTTGGGCTACACCCAGTGTGGTGAGGACACTTAGAACAAACTCTTTTAATACTCAACCTAACAGCAAACTAATAAACAGACAACAATGAACACTGTATCTATTGGTTCGGTGTCTTTCCTCTGTTCTGGCGGGTCCTCTACTGGTGAGAGACCAGTTTTCATTTGGCTACATAGTAATGGTGCTATGGCTTAGAAAACCAAAGGGTGATTCATTATTCAGGACAATGTCTGATGATTAAGCACACATTAATCTCTCCCAAGAAGGCTCAGCCTCAGTTAATAGGGCAGAATAAAGTATTCTGGTAGCTACTCAGGAAACACTTGCTACTGTTGGGAAAAAGCAAAGCCCGGATTAGTAGGTCTATTTCTTATGATTGGAATGAACATATGCTTTTGAGAGATGATAAATCAAATAGAAGGGAAATTATGGCCCCTGGTGTTGACATACATTGGTGAAAATGACTGTATTTGGATGTGAGAACCTGTAGATCTAATTGGAGGAAAACCATTTTCCCAGCTGCTTGAGGGGTGGGAAGTTTGTTCTTTCATTACAGACCCAAGGGAAGCTGGGGATGGTGGTGCATGCATGTGCTAGGCAGGCTGAGATACAAGGAATGTGAGTTTGGGGACAGCCTGGGCAGGATGGATAGTAAAATCTTGTCTTCTTTTTATTGCTGTGAAAATACTCTGACGAAAGCGACTTCCAGGAGAAAGGGCCTGTTCTCACTCCTGGCTCCTGGGTACAGCCCATCATGGCGGAGCAGTCAAGGTGGCCAGAGCGTGAAACAGCTGTCCCGTCACATCTGGTCAAGAAGCAGAGGGGGATGGATGCCTGCTGCCCCTCAGCCCTGTTTCCAGCTCTACAGTCCAAGGTCCCACCACAGTGGGTGGACTTTCCCATCTCAATTAATGCAGTTAAGCTAATCCCCACAGACATGCCCAGAGGCTCCCAGACAATCCTAGATTCTGTTGAGTTGATATCACAGATCTTATCTTAAAAAAAAAAGTCAAAGCCAGGCAGTGGTGGCACACGCCTTTAATCCCAGCACTCGGGAGGCAGAGGCAGGTGGATCCCTGTGAGTTCGAGGCCAGCCTGGTCTACAAGAGCTAGTTCCAGGACAGGAACCAAAAGCTACAGAGAAACCCTGTCTCGAAAATCAAAAAAAAAAAAAAAAAGTCGGGCTGGAGAGATGGCTCAGTGGTCAAGAGCACTGCCTGTTCTTCCAGAGGTCCTGAGTTCAATTCCCAGCAACCGCATGGTGGCTCACAACCATCTGTAATGAGATCTGGTGCCCTCTTCTGGCCTGCAGGCATATATGCAGACAGAATACCAAGAATACTGTATACATAATAAATACATAAATCTTGGAAAAAAATAAAAAAAGTTGGATGAGCTGAGAAATGTTTTTTTTCAAATTAAAAAATGTAATAAGGTGTCGTGCATCTCAGGCTGACCATGGACTTGCTGCATTCCTGAAAATCACCTTGATTCTTCTCTCTCCACTTCCCAGGGGCTAGGATTATCACTATGAGTGCTGTGGGCCACCATACCTGATTTTATGGAGTACTGGGAATTTTACCCTGGCACTCTACTGACCAGCGCCCCAACCCTCTTGCAATTTTCATTATTGTAGAAGACAGATGTGCTGGTAGTGGTGGACTGTGTCTTTTCAAGCATGTCTTATTTAAGCTTTACAACATCTTAAGAATATTAAATTGCATTCCCACTAACACATGAGGAGGTGAGGCTGTATCAGTCATCAGGATTAGGTTCTGGCGCCATAACAAACAATACTAAATACCTTATTGTTTTGAATACTACAGATTTAATTTTAGGCCGTGCTGTCATCCCATGGTGAGCCTGCTTCAAGTTGTCCCTCTGGAACACGGACCAATGCAGTTGCAAAGGGATAAGAAAAGGGACCATGAAAACCCATCCTGGTTCTTTCTTACCACCCGGGACCGACAAGCTTTACTTTATCTTTCACTGGCCAAAGCAAATCAAATGTGCAGTCCAAATTTAATAGGGCATAGGATGTAAGTTCTCCTATGTGCTTAGATGGGGAGACGTAAGAGGTGTTTCAATGTGTCTTTCAGTCATAAGACTTACAGAAGTAAAACAACCCTATCAAGTTTAGGCCCTCTTCTCCTTAGTCCTGGACCTGTATTTTTTTTTTAATTTATCATGATGTATTGACATGGAAAAATTATAACACTGTGTTTTCTACCATTGTTGAAATAGTAAAACCAGCAATGTGGGCAGAAAGTAAAAATGATCAGACTATGATGCTTTCTTTTTTTCCCTTCCTTCCTTCCTTCCTTCCTTCCTTCCTTCCTTCCTTCCTTCCTTCCTTCCTTCCTTCCTTCCTTCGGTTTTGTTTTATAACATAAAAACCAAACCAAACCAAACCAAAACAAAATCATTATCCGTCCTTGATGCCGCACACTTATAATCTATGGTGATTTGAATAGGTACGGCTCCGTAGACTCACGTGTTTGAATATTTGGTCTCTAGGGAGTGGTATTACAGGAGGTGTGGCCTTGTGGGAGTAGGTGTGACCTTGAAGGAGGAAGTGTGGAGGTGGGCTCTGAGGTGATAAAGATGTAGGACTCGCAGATCCTCCTCCAGTCTTGTCTGCTTGCATGCTGCTATAGCCATGGTGGGAACCAGGATGACAATGGACTAAACCTCTGAAACTGGAAGCCAGCCCCAGTTAAATGTTTTCCTTTATAAGAGTTGCTGTGCTCATAGTGTCTCTTCACAGCGATAGAAACCCTAACTAAGACATAATCCCAGCACTTGGGAGTCTGAGGCAAGAGGATCTGAGCTCAAGGCCAGACCAGGACACAGTATGTTTCTCTAAATAAGCAAGCAAAACATCCTGAAGTCTTGGGGCTGGAGGCATAGCTTAGTGGAAGAACACTTACCTAGCATGTGTAAGACCCTGGGTTCGATACTCAGTGCTGCCAGAAAAATGTCCTTATTTAGATACTCAGAGGGTTTTTAGAAAGGAATTTGAACTTGAATACTAAGTCTCCTTGTATCTTGGTTAAGTAGTGTCCACATACAACCATTTGAGAGCGCTAGACTTGGTAGTGCCCAGCCTACTAGAGAGTAAGCTTAATCCCCAGGAACCTGGAAGAGAAGCTGAGTTGGAGACTTGGGAGATGGCTCGGAGCGGGAAAAGTGCTAGCCACGAGGTGTAAGTTTGGATCCTCAGAACCCAAGTGAAACCTGGGTGAGAATGGTGGCCCACTTGTAACTCAGGGAAGCAGAGAAGTGGAGACAGGGAATCCCCAAGACAAGCTGGTTAGCTAGACCAGTAATGTGTGAGATCCAGACTCAGTGAGAGACCCTGCCTAAGTAAATAGAGTGGACAGCAATGGAGGAAGACACCAGGCATCTCCCTCTGGCTTCTGCATACATGTGCATGGGCATTTGCTCCACACTTGCACATATGAATACATACATACACACATATGAATACATACATACACATATGAATACATACATACACGCACATATGAATACATACACACACACATGAATACATACATACACATATGAATACATACATACACACACATATAAATACATAGATACATACACACATATGAATACATACATGCACACCGCACATACAAAGAGCTCTGAGCTTTGGATTTGGGCTATTTCTCCTAAACCTTGGCAGTTTTGAAGGTTCCAGTCATAAGCACTATGTACCTACTGTATTAAATCCTGTGACCTTTTTCACTGAAAGGTTTAAAGGAAGAGGGATGGAGTTCACTGTGAGCGCCGAGCCCAGGCTAGACACCATGAGCACCCTGTGAGCACACAGCCCAGGCTAGACACCATAAGCACCCTGTGAGCACACAGCCCAGGCTAGACACCATAAGCACCCTGTGAGCACACAGCCCAGGCTAGACACCATGAGCACCGGCATGTAGAGTCCTGGCTCTGCCTCCTGCTGGTGAGTCTGGGTAAGAGAGAAATTGTCCTAGTCCATTTCCTGGCCTGAAAGAAAATGGGGACTAAGTAAATGTCCATCAGGAGCTGAGTGTTCCCGGCCAGGGCTCCTTTGGGGCTATCTGGGGCTATTGTGCCCTGCGTGCGGCAGCTCAGCCCCTGATCTGGCAGCACGTCGCTTCCTAACACCTCGGTTATTTCAAGTTTCACAGGCTTGTCACCTCCCTTGTCATCTTGAGATAACCAGTTGTTTCGGTGTCAAGAGCCCAGGAAAATATCCAAAAATAAAGGGAGCTCAGAGGGATGTGGTATTAAAAATAAGCCATGACATAAAACAGGGGCATGTTTTTACTATGCTTATTTTCCTAACGTTACTATCGAATTAGTTCAGAACTCATGGTCTTTATGAGCCCTCAGAAAACCCAAGAGGCTTGTTTGTTTTGTCTAACTTCTGCTCTGTGTGATTGGCATGGCATGTCACTCTTCAGGATGTCTTTTTACTGTGGAAAAGTCTTCTAGCATCTCCCAGAAGACACCGTTGCTTTCCGGGCTGAGACCCGTGCAATGGCACATTTGCTCAGATTTCCACTGGTCCTTTGTTAGAGAATGAATGATCTAACCCTGCTGACTTTCCTGGGCACTTTGTGACCCCATTGTTTAGTGCACGCACCCCCGGGTCCCAGATAGGGTCTTGTGATGTAGCCCAGGCTGACCTTGATCTTGTGACCTTCCTATTTCATCCTCTGGAATTCTGGGATTATAGTTCTGCACTGCCGTTTCCAGCTTAACCTTTTAATGTGCACATAATTTCGACCTTATCTCTTAAGGTGTCAGCCAGGGTCTGACAGCAAGGAATGACTTGAGGGTCCAGCCAAGCAATATAAAATACTCAGTTCTCAAACAGAATAACCCACAGCTCCATCCATGCCCAGCTCTCTAGTCTGCCCCAGGGATACAACCTTATACTTTGAGTGTTGTAGAGATAACCCACATTTTCAGAAGCGATATTTCCAAGGGGTGTAAGTGTGTCCACAGCAAGATCTGGAGTGGAGATTATTTTTAATGACTTTGAGTTAACCTGTTCCAAAGGGGATATGTTCTCAGCTTATCTAGGGCAGCTGTCTGGTGCCTTCCATACTAAAAAGGAGAAAAAAAGAAAACCTTAGAAGCTTGTTAGCTATAAGGTTATTCTACCACATCACCAGACTGACTTACACTTAAGAGCAAACTATCAAATTTGAAAAATATGATCACTTCTCTTTAAAAGCACGATGCCAAGTATCTTTTCTCTGGTGTAGATTAATAATCATTTGTGCTTTATTGCCATAGCAATAACATTTCCTGCCAAGAGTGTAATTTCAATTTTTGGCCCAATGAAAATATTAGCCTCCTTTTTTTTTGCGGTGAAAAAAATCTATCTTTCTAATACCAGCGACATTCTGTTTTATTGCCTTCCTGTTTCATGTCAGTTTTATGTTTTCTCTCTCAGCATGACCAATTTCTGCCTCCTAGCCATTGTCCAGCCCGCAGCAAGGACTTTGAAACTGATGGAAAGGTTTCCCACCCACCCATTTTTTTCTATTGCTTGAAGAGTCTACTGGGGATGGAGCCCAGGGGTAGCGAACTCACGTAGCACACACAAAGCCCTGGGTGAGGAAGCAGATTGTGTCTTGCCTAGGGAGTTGGTTATATGTTTGCTCGGTTGTTGTTTTTTTCCTTCATTCTGAGGGACTCTTCCATTGGACGGTACCCCAGGCCTCTGGGGTTTTCCTGACTGCTATAGCCTCCTTCTAAGTGAACCTGTACTCCCTTCGTCTTCTCTGTCCCACACAGCCCTTCACCTTCCATCTTCTGCTGCCCAGCATGACTTCCTTTGAGACTTCCCACAATGGGAAGCTACTGTAAACTGGAAGAGGAGCTGAACAGAATGGGATTCAACCTGGCCCTCAGAGGACAATGAGGAAATTGGAATCTCCTCCGTGTGCGAGGAGAACCGGGTACTCTAACTAGCAAGCCCCCATCTAAATACTCTTAGTTGACTTATAGAATCAACCTAATGTCAGCAGGCATGGTTCTCTGAAATGATCATTTTGAACAGGCACAACCCCAGTGGGAAAGGCTCAGCCTCCTCTTGCTGACTCAGAAGATGGAGAGGCCACAGAAGTCCAGTGAGAACGGTTTCCGACTTGTGATTGCCCAAACTATGGGTTAATCCAGTTGGGGTGTGCTTTAGGACACCAGGTTTAGGGTAGTGTTTTTTTTTTTAAATTAGGAAATGAATACACTAACCATCTGTGACCAATATATGCTCTTGAAAGCCAGCGGGTGAAGCAAGGAAATAACAAACTATCCCTAAATCCCATCAACCAGAGATAGCAATCACCAATTTGGAGAATCTACCAGTCAGTCAGTCTGTCTGTCTGTCTGTCTGTCTGTCTGTCTGTCTGTCTTCTTCAGTATATGGTCCTGGGAACTGAGATTCCAGAGCTCATGCCATGCCTGGCAAGTGCCTTATTCCTGAACCATATTTCCAGCCCTATGTCATTTTTTAACATGCACACTATGAAAAAGTTCGCACACATACATGCACATGATCCGTGTGTATGGATGAGAGCGTACATACCTCTTTGTATCTTTTTCTCCCCACTCAAAAATACATTATAGCTATTTTCCCAAGGCAGAGAAGTTTGACCTCTGCCACTCAAGGGTTAAATAGCTGCTCTTTCAACTTTAAAGCTGAATTTTGAGAAGGGAGGGCACTGAACACTAGGTGGCAGCATTGAGATAAAAATTTTGGAAAATACCCGGAAGCCTCCCGGGACTTTGTTCAACGGAATCGTATCCTTACCACCAACCATTCTGAAAATTAACATAACCGGTGAAAGAGCATGTGGATTATAAGGGCTGTATTTCTCTTAGAGCTGTAAATCTCTAAGATTTCCCAAATTGGGCACTACCACCAACTAAGGACGGAAGGATTTGTTACGATCACAATCAACGTTCGCTTCCATATCCGGTCGTGAAACTGCGAATTTGTGATTTTAGGAAGAAGGAAGACGCTTGCCTTCTGCCTCTCTCCCGATACTGACATTAGACACAGAAGATGGTCAGACATTTTTGCTGCCTCTTCACCCAGACAATGGGGTCTGATTCTTGCCTCCTGCCTATTCCTGCTCTGCAGAATGTCGGGGAGACCCGGCTCCCTTTGGTGCAGGCACTTTGTGAGTGATGCATCCACTGAGACCTCAAATCTCAGAGCCCTCAGGCGAGACTCCTGGGGTATACTCTGCTCAGCAACACTGAGTTCTGAGAGGCAGGCTTGGCTGCAAGAACCTCACACCCCATATGCACAACTTGATGTTTGTGCAGTGTCGTCTGCTGGGGAGAAAGCAAGAGGCAAATCTGGCAGCCCTTCCTCTCAGTCGCTAACTGACCTTGTCATCTTGGTCACACCCCACAGACTGGGTATTTCTCCCTCTCTGTTCATGTGAGACCCAAACAGGGACATTATACCTCGCAGGTTAAGTTCCTGTTTGTCCTGGGTTAAGTCTTTGAAAGTTAACATTTCTACTTGGAAATAAGAATAGGTTCCTGTCTCTTAGACCGGATGTAAACTGGAAAGCACGTTTTTTAACCTACACTACACCTGCGACCCCATTCACGTGATATATGTCATTACCCTTGCTTCCTTTCGTCGTATTTTTCTAACAATGTATGACAGCCATCTTCTCGCCACTGTGAACACCTTATCTCTCTTGTAAAAGGGACCTCAAGAGACTGGCAAGGGCTGCTCTCTCAAGTCCCAACTTAGCGTGAGACAGCTGGCTGGCCACTTCCAGGTGCACCCCAAAATACAGCTTGTTTTAATTTGGACAATTGTAGAATCTTAACAGTCAAATGGAACAAACCACAGCACCTGGTCCCACTCTGGGTTAGCACGTGTGTACTGAGATCCCTCCCACCTCTTATTACATTTAAAAAAGGGAATTTAGTAATTGATATTTTAAAAAACAGCTATGGCGGTTTGGGATCTTCTGAGCTGTTAACTATTCATTCTCTAGGCATAGTAGTACATCCTTTAATCTCAGCACTGGGGAGGCAGAAGCAGGTACATGTCTGAGTTTGAGGCCAGATTGGTTACAAGCCAGTCAGGGAGCCAGGGCTAAACAGAGGGTCCCTAGCTCACAAAGCAAGCAAAAAGAAATAATTATTTTATGATTTAGCCTATTTTAAAATTCAACACTCTGTCCCAGGAGTAATTCTACAGCAAGATAAAATAGAGGTTTTCATCATTTCCTTGTACAGCTGTGTATCACACCATTGTGTGGCTCTGTCATAGTCTATTCAAGAAGTCCCTCACGGGGCTTATGAGATGGTTCAGCGGCTAAAAATACCTGCTACCAAGATTAACAACTTGAATTCAATACCGAGGATCCATGTTTTAGAAGGAGAAAAACTGATGCCTGTAAGTTGTCCTCTGATCTCCACACATGCTATGGCACGTACACATGTGTATATGTATGCATGCACACACACACTACACATTTTTCAGAATGTAACAGGTGGTTCCTTCAGGGATAAATGTCAGGATTCCTAACAGTCTTCAGGGCTGTAAATACCCTTGTTGAGTATTACATCCAGCATGATGCAGGTCTTGGCCAGTGCTAATAAAACAGGCTTAATGACATAAAATGTAGATATAAAGACATGACATAGCACCCAGTCTTCTCAGCGTGCTTACCCTATTAGAACAAATTAAAAATGTTTGATTGTTGTGAGATATCTATATACAGTGTGTGAAGAGATATTGCTGTGATTGTTTTAATAAAGAGCTGAACAGCCAATAGCTAGGCAGGAGGTATAGGTGGGGCTTCCAGGCACAGAGAGGAAGTAAGAGGAGATAACAGGGAGGCAGAGAGGTGCCAACAAGATATGGAGGGAGTCAGACAGACAAAATGAATGAAAGGCAAAAGTCACATGGTATAACTAGATTTATAGAAATGGGTTAATTAAACTATAAGAGCTATAGGCTGAGCTTTCATAATGAATCAATCTCCATACCATTATTTGTGAGCTGGTGCCCCCCCCCCCATCCGTCTGCATTTGGCAAGATGTCTAGACTCAAGGTCAGCTTCCAAGAACACACACTGCTCCTCCCTCAGTTAGTAATGGAAAAATTATTTTCCATCAGCAACAGCAATAAGAATTGCATAAGAGAATGGTAATTAACACATGAATTGTTGGAGGAGGCTTGTTAGTTTGTTCCTGGCTGCTCAGCCCTGACATAATCACACAGAAACTGTATTATTTGCAACAATGTTTGGTCAATATCTTAAGCATATTGCTAGCTAGCTCTTATATCCTAAACTAACCCATTTCTATTAATCTGTGGATCGCCATGTGGCTGTGTCTTATCGTAAAGTTCAGGTGCTTCTGTCTCGGATGGAGGCTACATGGCTTCTCCTTGACTCTGCCTTCTTTCTCCCAGCATTCAGTTTAGTTTTCCAGCCTAGCTCTACTCTGCCCTAGCACAGGCCAAAGGAGTTTCTTTATTCATTAACCAATAAAAGCAACACATGTGCAGAAGGGACCTCCCACATCACATGGCCGATGAAGAGTGCAATGGAAGCTTGACGGAGGTGATCATGCTAGGACAGACACAAGTTGTGAGTGGTGTTGAAACAACAAACGTAAGGAATGGATCAAAATTACACTAAAGTGGTAAACACAACGCTGAATATCTGAAGATATATGTAATGCTAGAAAATATGTCACATATGGTGACTTTGGAGGAATAAGGGGAAAATGAGGAGATAGAAATGAAAGAGAGGTTCATGGAGCACTCATGATGTGCTAAGAATTAAGATTATGCTTAATGTAACTCCTCATCTAAATTAGAATGAAGCCGAACAAAGCCTCATAAAACATCCTGCAAATCCAGGGCCCAGGCTTCTTTTACAGTCACAGGCAGAGGTTATATAAACGGATCATTGAAAGTTGCATGGCATGCTGAGAAGCCCTGTGACAACTCTCCCAAGCTTGTAAGCACTTCGTTGAAATGAGCTCAAGAATTTGTAAACTCCAGGTCCCCAGTCCTTAGCTGAAATGGCAGATGTGGTGTTTGGAATATCTCGCCTTCTTCTGAGACCTGGTCCTAAGAAAACTCACAGTTTTCTTACATGGGACCTGGTTAGCAAAATAATAGTTTTCCATTATCAGGAGGTGAGTGTCCCTCACAGGATTTGATGTGGGAAGCAACAGAGGGACCTTAAGCCACCAAGGTTCACAGTTAGAATACTTCTGCCTGCTACAGTATTCTCCTCAAACACCCCCTCCTCATGGTGAAATCATAAGGGGGTTCCCCTTGGGATGGTGTTTCAGACTGCACAGCTCTAAATAGGGCTGCGTTCCAATGGGCTTACTCCATTTCCCTCAAACACTGAGCTCTGACACTGTGCTCAAAACAAAGGTGTCCAGGGAAACAGTGTCCTTTTGACTCAGCAAATGCTATTTTAAGGAGGAGTGTATTAAACAATCATTCCGTCCAGCCCTCTATCTGACTCTTAGCAAGATTCCATTAGTCATTTGAATATGATTGAATAGATTGAATAACTTTTATCTGAGAACTATTATCCCAGCCAGAGGGGCTACCTTCTTCATTCCTTGATGTATTTGCCAGTTCAATGTTTGTTTAATTAATTAATTAATTTATGTTTGTTTGTTTGTTTAGTATTATTTACTTCAGAAACAAGAAATAAAATATTTAAGAGCATTTAATTTACATTTTTTTGGGGAAAATTAAGAAAAAAAGAGCCTTACAATTTTGAAGTTCTTTATGTTTCTATTTCTTACTTTGTAGTAGCCATTGTCATGATTTTATATTTAGCCCATTTTTTTTAACGTTTGCTTCATAGGAGTATTAACATCAATTAGTTATTTGATTTTTTTTTAAATAGAGTATTGCTATGTAGCCCTGGCTGACTTTTAACTCATTGTAATACTCTTGCCTCTTCCTCTCAAGTGCCAGGGTTATAGGCATGTGCCACCAGGCTGGGCTGTAAGTATTTTTAACTTACAGGAATGGTAGCATGGGGTAATAATATTTCCAAACATGAGCTCTTGTGCTTTTTGTTTTGATGACAAACAATACTTCAGTGGCTCTCTCAGAGTACACCCCGTTCTACACATATGTTTCTTTATGTACATATTATGTACATGGAAGTGGAATCCTTGCCAGAGCATAGAGCATTTTTAGATTACTACGTATTGTCCTATTCCCTCCCAAAATCAAGGTCTTTGTTGGCCTGTCAGTACTTGAACTGTTAAGACTTTTAAATGTCTATTAATCTGGCTATATGAAAGGTTATCTCATTACTCTGTTGTGTGTATCAATTAACAATGATCATTTCCATGTGTCTTTTGGCCATTACAGTTTGTCTTGTGATTTGTGTGATTATATATGTTGCTTGCTTTTTGACAGAGTTTTTAATCTTCTTGTTAACCTCCTATTCCTTGAACACTGAATCTTTTTCCTTAATGTTTTTATATCAAGTTAGTATTTTTCCCAGTCTGAGGTTTATCTTTTTTTCCTTAGTAGTGTTTGAATTTAAGGACCTTATGCATCCTAGGCAGGCTCTACTATTGAGCTACGTCTCCACCCTTTTAAATTGCCTTCACTAAATTGCCCAGGTTGGCCATGACTTCACTCAAAGCTGAGGTACATCTTCAACTTGAAATCCACCTGCCTGAAGTCATCTAAGTCACTAGAAGTGCAATCCTGTGTCATCAAGCCCAGTTTATTGCTTTCATCTCTGTTTGTAGAGTTCTAGTTTAACGCTGAAAATTTTATAAACAGTTGATATTTTTATACAGTTAAAATTAACATTTTTTTTCTAAAACTTTATAACAAGGCTGACCTACAACCCAATATCAAATGAAGGGGAAGCAAGCTTCCATCACTGCAGTTCCCCAGGCTACTGGCAAATGAGTCACTCGAATTGGGCTGTGTGTCGCTAGCGGTCAGTCCTATCAGGTGTCAGAGTGTTCTTGCTTTCTGGAAGGAGTTTTGGGAGGGGAGTTATCTCCTGCTGGCTCTGTTCCTGCTAATGTGACTTTGGTTGCTAGCTAGGGTGTGGCAGGATGGGCACTGGGAGTCACCAGAGGGCCTGGCTCCTGCTCTATCAGCTGCTAATTCCATCAGAACCTCAGTGTCATGATCTGTTAAAATGAATCTGCTCTACAGGGCTCCACTTGGACAGGGGTGAGGATGTTTTGCAAGATGACAGATAAAAGAGAAGCACTGATTCCTAACTTTCGTGTAGTTTGGTGTTCCTATTTGTACGACAAGAGGACTAGAACTTAGTGTTACATGCTCCTTTCTGCTCAGTGGCAGTCTGATGTGGGATTCCCCTCTGTATGTATGCTGTGAATACCATTGGTTAATGAAGAAGCTGTCTTGAGCCTGTGATAGGGTAGAATAGAACTGGAGGGAGAAAGGAAGCAGAGTCAGAGAGAAACCATGTATCCCCACTGGAGCCAGAGGCTGGAACTTTATTCAGTAAGCTGCAGCCTTGTGGCGATACACAAATTAATAGAAATGGGTTAAATTAAGATGTAAGAGCTAGCCAATAAGAAGCTAGAGCTAATAGACCAAACAGTGATTTAATTAATATGGCTTCTCTATGATTATTTCAGTAGTCTGGGTGGCCAGGAAATGAACAAGTGGCCTCTTAAAACAAATTGGTGCCAATGTGGCCAACTAAAATCCACTTAAAACCTGAGAGAGTTTGGGAACGAATTCTAGGCACAAAACAAACAAATAAAAAACAGAGTTAAGCATGGCTTAATGCCATGGCTCCTTTAAGAGAGGTTTTCCTGATTCAGCATGCGGTTTTTGAACCAGTGGCATTCTGGTCCTTGCTGCCAGCACGAACTCTGGCTCTTTCAGGAGACTGAGCATTTAAATGGGGTTTGTGACAGAGTGCTACAACTTGCTTAATGGCAACACAGACCTGCTATGTGCCTAAAAATGGAACAATGTGCTTGGCTTTCAGAAGTAATGAACATGCCTTGGGCATGTTGGACTGGGCAGAGCAAGTCCCTAGCCATGCCCACTTAGCATTAAAAAAAAGAAGTACGTCTGGTCAGAAAATAATTACAGATACACAATAAAGGCAGATTCAGATAAAAAGACCTCTAAATGGGCCACAGTGTTGAATAAATGTACACTGGCTTGGGAGAAAAAAGAAAAAGAGTATAGATAGTTATAAAAAGAAGTAAATGGTTTTTAAAAAGGTTTAAAGTCTTTAAAGAGATAGAATACAGACAGCAATAAAGGAGTAGAGATAATAAAAATACATATTAAAAAGTAACAGAGTTAAAACAAATAAGTCACGTAAAGATGGAATGTACACAGAGAGTCTGGATTATGTATATTATTGTGTTTTCTTTGAATTTTTGACTTTGAAGGAGCTAAGTAACCAACATATATACTTTAAAGGTACCTTGTCCTCAAAATTTGAGTCTAAGGATATGTAGATTTGGAAAAAAATTTCTGCTTTTCTTCCCACAGAAGATGAGAATCTGTCTTCGAAATTTCTTGCTTCATGGAAAAGTCTGCTGGATACTATGGGCCTGTAGGCTGAAGATTGTTTACCCCAATGATACAGAAGAACTTTGGGTGATTGTCAAGGCAGTGAGATGTCTCTGTCAATTCTAGAGTTTTGAAAGTTGCTTACAATGTACTTCTTGTTTACTTAGGTAATATTACATCCTTCTGGAGTCTTTTTGTTTGTTTTTGTTTTTTGAGACAGGGTTTCTCTGTGTTTCTTTGGAGCCTGTTCTGGAACTAGTTCTTGTAGACCAGGCTGGCCTCAGACTCACAGAGATCCACCTGTGAGAGAGAAAGGGGGAGAGAGAGAGAGAGAGAGAGAGAGAGAGAGAGAGGGAGGGAGGGAGGGAGGGAGGGAGGGAGGGAGGGAGGGAGAGAGAGAATGAGAGAATGAACATTGAAGGATGAATGCGTGTCAGAGAAGTTGTATATTTGTTCAATCATTGGCTCAATAGAATTTTTTGGGGTCCTACTTCACCTGTATGGCTACAGACACTGTGTGTGTGTACTGTGTACTTTCCTCCACAAGTTGCTGCCTCCTCCTCCCACACTGACCTCTGCCACCCCACACCTCAGCAGCTCTTCTGAGAGCGTGTGCACTTGCTACATAGGAAGTCCTGTGGGGTAGCTGACATGCATGCCTCCTCTTGTTCCAGGGTTCTGGATGTCTCTGTCCTGAGAAAGACGTGAGGGCTTGTGTTTCTCTGTGTTGTGATCAAAGGAACACAGCTGTCGCGGGGACCTCTGCGTGAATGTAATCCACGAGTCCGGGGTGCGGTCTGGACCTCACCATCTGTCGCAGGCCTCCGTTTGAGTGAGGACTGTCTTTGGCTGGGTGGGTCAGACCGTAATGCTGGCACCTGCCAAGGGAAACAGCAAGGTTAGAGAAAATAAAAACGGAACACAAGCCAGAGGATGCCTTATAGAACAACACGCCCCATTTCTCAGAGTGTCTATGGGGAAGACAGAAAGGAACACAAGGTTACAGGCAGGTGGGAGAGAAGTTCTTAAACGGGCCGTTTTGCGGTGACACAAAACCTGCAGCGAATTTGTAGGCGTTCTAGGGAAGAACAGATTGTGTGTGTGTGTGTGTGTGTGTGTGTGTGTGTGTGTGTGTGATTGGATCCTGCTTGTTTTTCCGACGTGGAGACATTGATGACGTTTAAATAGTTGATGCAGGATTGATATGTGGTTTATAATCCAAGCAAGAGTCCAGAGAGGGGGGAGGGGGGAGGGGGGGAAGGGGGAGGAGATGAAGGTATGCACTCACATTCTCTTACTTTAAAATATTTATTTATTTTACATCCCAACCGCAGTCTTCCTCCCTTTTTTCCTCCACTCCCTCTCCCCTCAATTCATTCAATCCACTTCTCTGTAATCACTCAGAAAGGGACAGGCAGGCCTCCCATGGGCTCCAACAAAGCACGTCATATCAAGCTGCCATAAGACTAGCTCCCCCCCCCCACAGGTTGGGCAAGGCAGTCCAGCATGAGATACAGGTTAGAGTCATACATGCTACTGATTTATTTGGTCTGAGCTTGGCATATGCAGTATTTTCTCTTGACTTTTTCCCAAATAGACAAATTCAAACCAATTCCCCCGTTCATAAACAGCCCATTCCTTTCCTTTTATATACCCACCACAAACTTTATTATGTATTGCTTATTTTATTGTACTTCCCCCATCAAAATGGGTCAACGAGAATACATACTTGTATACGTACACATACACACATCCTACTGATCTTGTAAGTAATAAAATCTCAGAACCCTGAAAAGAAACAGTTACAAAGAATAGCAGACAGGGATGGAGATCTAGTAACCCTCTTCAAAGGCCGAAAAAAAAATCTCAATTCTGCTAATTATTGAAAAATGTGAGAAGAAAAAAAACTTGTTTTCAAAGACACTTGTGCCTCAGCTCATTACGGAAAAGAGTCCCTTCCTGACAAAAGCCAGCGCTCCCTTTTATGAATAATTCACGTGCTTATGAGCGACTAAACCATGGCCTTGCTGTCATTTTTTTTTAACTAGCAGAATAAATTTCCATAGGCAATTTATTGCAATTATAGCAGAAGTTATTGCCACACAACTTTTTAACCAAATGGGTTTCTGTCTTCTGGGAGTGAGGGTGAGACAACGGAGCTTCCGGTACGACTGGTCACAACTAGCATGTAATCAGCATGAACATGTCCCCTTCTAAAGGCCCTCCAGATCGTCTCCCCTCCCCCATCCAACTAGCAACCAGCATGTAAACAGCATGAACATGTCCCCTTCTAAAGGCCTTCCAGATCGTCTCCCCTTCCCCATCCAACTAGCATGTAATCAGCATGAACATGTCCCCTTCTAAAGGCCCTCCAGATCGGCTCCCCTTCCCCATCCAACTAGCATGTAATCAGCATGAACATGTCCCCTTCTAAAGGCCCTCCAGATCGGCTCCCCTTCCCCATCCAACTAGCATGTAATCAGCATGAACATGTCCCCTTCTAAAGGCCCTCCAGATCGTCTCCCCTTCCCCATCCAACTTTAAGTTCTTTCTCAAAAAATAAATAAAACCCAATACAATCTTCCAAACAACAATAAGCCCCCCAAACCACGAACTACCCCCCCAAGTCCTAACTGTAACTGAATTCACACCCTTTCTCTCTCCCTTGTGGATCCTATTGTCTGTTGGTCAACTACTCCCGAGCATGAGGCTTGTCCTGGAGTGGTTGATACACCTGCAGGGAGAGGAAAAGCCAGCTTTCTTCACTAGAGTGACTTTACCCTAGTGGCCAGGCATTCTCTCATTCACTTATCTTGTAAAAATGTAACAAAATAAAATACAATAGGATAAAATAAAACCTAGCACTTTGGAGTTGGACAAGACAAACAGAAGGAAAAGCCACAAAAAAGGCACAAGAACCAGAGACCCCCCTTGTTCACGCTCAGGAATCCCATAAAATCACTGCGCTGGAAGCCATAAGATGTATGCAGAGGTACACCGGGCTTTTCCTTTTGGGCCACCAGCCAGTTCCCAAATTATGACGCAGAGACTTAATAGTTTTGAATGCTTGGCCTAGTTTAGGCACGTTTCTGGCTAGCTCTTTTAACTTAAATTAACCTATTTCTCTTTATCTACCTTTTACCTTGGGTCTTTTTGCTTTTCTTCTGTAGATCTTACTTTCCTTGCTTCCCTGTGTCTGGCTGGCCTCTGCCTGGCTTCTTGCCCCAGGCATGCCCCTTGTTCTCTCCTCCTCCTTCTGCTGTTCTTCCTTCTCTCTCAAGCCTAGATTTCTCCTCCTATTTATTCTCTCTCCTGCCTAGCTATTGACCATTCAGCTCTTTATTAGACCAAACTGGTGCCTTAGGCAGGCAAGGTGAAAGAGATGCCATATATCTTTACATAATTAAACACACATCTTTATGTCATTAAACCAATACAGCATAAACATTAGTAACACACCTTCACACAGTTAAAGTGATATTCTGCAGCATAAACAAATGTAACACATTTTTGCCTAGTTAAAATATTATTCTGCAACATAGAGGACCTAGAGCAAGCCAGTATAGATCCTGTGTATAGCATGAACTTTTTTTTAGAAAGAATTAGTACAATAAAAAGAAATAGAAGCGTAACAGTCAAAATTGAAATATGGAACATGATCATGACTTTTATTTTCCTTTAATGTTTCCAGAAGATTGGTAGATCCCTGAGAAGCAAACCAAGTTATTACTTGGGTTTATTGTTTTCATCCGTGCTTAACTTTGTCAATATTATTTGATATATAAAATGTAGGAACACAGCCCAGGCATGGAGTCCTGCGAGGAGAATTCTGAGTGCTTGTGAGAAAACTGCAGGAAAACAAGGCAGAGTTGTGTGACCCCCGTTTCTTCGAAACACGGGAATTGCTGTTGGAATGTGTTTCCAGGCTCCTCCCAGCTGTTGTATACAGGCCTGTGTTTATGACACGCTACTCATTATTGGTTGCTGTTGTTATTCAAGTAAATGTTTAAACTATCTATGGAAAAAAGATTTTTTTTTTGGTGTGCAGCTTGTACTTGTGACTGTACAGTTTGAAATCATGAGGACTTTAGTCATGCGATCTTTTCTTAATCCTCAGAGTATAAATTGCCTGAAGCTCTGAATAAGTTCAGCTTTTGTATCGAAAACAATCACTTATTTAGTTTTTTACTTATTTATTTATGTATACGGGAACTGGAGAGATGGCTCACCAGTGAAGGGCTCACACTCCTCTTACAGAGGACCAGAGTTGAGCCTCCAGCATTCATACTGGATGGCTCACAATCGCTTCTAACTTCAGCTTCAGTGGGATCAGATACTCCTGCTCCCCTGCATGTTAACTGCATACATGTGCACGCACACATAAACATACAAAATTAAACATTTAAAAATACATAAATCTTAAACAAAAACTGTGGACAGTTTGAGTGGGGAGGGAGGATGGTTCACTTACTCGTGATAATTAAGGGCTGGAGAGATGGCTCAGTGGTTAAGAGCACTGACTGCTCTTCCAGAGGTCCCGAGTTCAATTGCCAGCAACCACATGGTGGCTCACAACCATCTGTAATGAGATCTGGTGCCCTCTTCTGGCACACAAGCATACATGGACGGAATGTTGTATACATAATAAATAAATAAATCTTTAAAAAAAAAGTTAAATTTAGCACAAAACTACATCACTTAGGCTAAAAGGAAAAGAAATCTATTCTCTTTAACTTTAATTTTACAGAATTCATCCTATTCTAAGTTTGTGTGGATCCATAGCTCTGTAAGTGACGTGAGAGATTGTCTTGTCCAACCTCCACTTTATAGAGAAAGCAAAAAAGCCAAACGGCTAGACAGCAAGGCCACAGTTTGACCCCTTTGCCCTTTATGCTACATGTCTTATTTAAACCCATTACCCGTTGTAATTAATATATGCTAATGAAACATTAAAATGCACTGGACAGGACAAGCTAACAATATATGGGAAATACTGGAGAGAAAGTAACAAGTTGAATGAAATCATGGGGAGACAGAACACGTTGTTCAGAATGTGGGCACCAAAGACGTTAAAAGCTAAGTGTGTGTGGGTGCCTGTCCAGGGCTCACAATGCTGTCGCCTCACTCCCTAGCATCACAAAAGGAAACAAAACAGAACCCCAGTCTGAGTATTTAAAAAGTATTGAACTTATTTATATTTGTTTAGTGAGTGCGTGTACCATAGAGCATGTGTAGAGGCCAGAGGATAACTAACTGAACTGGGTTCTCTCTTTCTACCACGTCAGTCCTGGGAACTGAACTCGGGTTGTCGGGCTGGGCAGCAAGTACCTTTACTTACTGAGCCATCCCACTGGCCCTTGATAAAACATTTAATTAACCTTGTTATGAATTGTTGTTAGTTATGCTGCCTAGTTAATTTTCCCTAAGGACTTCTAATCATTTCAATATCCTCAAGTTATTTTTTTGTTATTAGTGTCATATTTGTGCGTGTTTGAATAGGGTCTCTTCACATAGTTCTGCATGTCCCAGTATCGGAGTAAAATGAATGCAGACAGATTGTAAAAATATATACAGCTTTAATAAGGAAATAGACTTACAGAACCAGAGGTTCCCGCGGTGAACAGGAAAGCAGAAGGGCGGCTGGGAGCAGGCCCACAATCTTTATAAGTAAAAAATATCCTCAGGGGATCCCGCCCCCAAGAAAAGTGATTGGCTGGGTCTCTCCTACATCCCAAAACTGTAGATGAGGCTGGCCTTGGACTCACAGGATCATCCATCTGCTTCTGCCTCTGGAGTGCTGGGATTAAGGGTGTGTTCCACCACGCCTGGTTTCTGATTTACTTTTTGGCATTTACTTTTCTGTAGGAAGTTGGGACCTTTCCCCATGGCCTACTGCTGTGGCATCTCTCCAGGGTTCTGTGATTCCTCAAGACCCTCCGACAGACTTCAGATGAACATATCTGTGGGTTCAGGGCTTCCCAACAGCTGTGATACCTGTAAGCTTAGGTGCTGAAATTTCACCAAAACAGCTAACTGTCATAGGGATCATGTGTCAGGGTTAATGCAGACAGTGGGTGTGCAAATAAAAATTGGGTAGAGACAAAATACTCTTGGAATCCCTTGAATTGGCTACACAGAGCATGATATTGGTGTACAATTCTGCGAGCTAACACATAGTCTATGTAGTGATGCATATTATAAGATAGTTTCTATGGAAAATACATTACACACAGTAGGTGGACATACAGAGCCATGATGCACATAAGGGCAACAGACTCAGAGGTCCATGCAGGGAAACTGCCAAGCATGGAATGAATGAATGAATGAGGGCACATTTGCCCACCTTTACTATACCTGACCTTGAGTTCATACCGTTGCAATCCCATGAATAAAATCCTCCTTAGTGGGAAAAATAATTCGATGAAAGAAAGTCATTTATGGAAGAACTTTAATGAATAGAGATGTGTTTTATCTATAGGTGGAATTAGAATATTACATGTTTGTGACACCTACTAAATTCTAAATGAGGACAGCAGTTGCTAAAGTCTTCTAAACCACCAGGACTTCCTGATAAGTTTTAGAAACTCTGTATCTTAGAAAACCATTATCAGCTGTCCTGCAACTTTAAGATCAGTAGGATATTCATCTGTGTTCCCTTTGAATGAATGATCCATTTTGGATTCCACCATAATCAAGTTGTATCAAGCCTCGCCTAGTTATTCGAGAAGTTCAGAAAGAGTTTCATTATGTCCCATTGTTGATGAAATTTTAACAGATAGAAGATGTTTTTTGATGCCAAGAGGTTATTGCCAAGGTCTGTGATTCAAGTCCATTTCAATCTAATGATGGAACACATCAGATCTTCTACTATTTATTAGGTATTTATAGAACCTACAGAATTTAATATAACACTCGAAACTATTAAATTACAGGGCTAGGCGATTGCTCCGTGATTAAGAGCAGTCACTATTCTTGTAGAGGACCTGTTTCTGTTCCCAGCACTCACATGGCAGCTAACAACCACCGGTAATTCCAGGGTATCTAACCCCTCTTCTAACCTCTGTGGGCATGGGCATACACACACACACACACACACACACACACACACACACACACGAGCGCTCATGCACAGGGGTGAGGAGAGAGAGGGAGAGAGAGACAGACACTAAATAACACACACAGAGATAGATAGATGATAGATATAGACAGATAAACAGACACTAAATAAATAAATCTTTAAAATCTCTTCTGGGGCTGGATAAATGGCTCAGTGGTTAAGAGTACACAACCATCTGTAACTCAACTCCCAGGCGATCCAACACCGTCTTCTGAACTCCACAGGCGCCAGGTACACACATGGAACACACACATACATGCAGGCTAAACATTCATATATATATAATAACACAAAAGTCCCTTATAGTCTAATGGTTCACTTGTACAAAACAAAAGAACCACCATAATACACAGATACTGTTTATTTTACAAAGTTCTTTTGAGAAGAAAGAGGGAAACCTATTTAGCAGGCTGCTCTAGCCTGGATGACAGGTTTGAAAGGGTTAATTGTTGGAACTTGGATTATGCACCAAGTTCATACAGAGAGAGGTAGGAGGGAGACTAGAACTGCATTTGGATGCTCCATGGGACTCCAGCTCTATCCAGAATATTTTAACATTTATTTAACAAAAGACAAAGCAATACAATGAACATTAAATTGCTAAATTGTGTGTGCTTGGAATGTTTTAATTATGTTTTTTTAAATGTTCATAATTTAACTTCTTAGGTCTTTCTCTCTCTCTTTCTTCCTTCCTTCCTTCCTTCCTTCCTTCCTTCCTTCCTTCCTTCCTTCCTTCCTTCCTTTCTTTCTTTCTTTTTTTCAACCAGGCTGGTCTCAAACTCAGAGATCCTCCAGCTTCTGCCTCCCAAGTGCTGGGATTAAGTGTGTGCGCCACCACTATTGTTCTCAAACAAAGAAAAATCTACACATTTTGCTGCTCAGCTTCAGCAGCAGAGAAAGCCGTCCATCTACGTGCTAAGCTGACGAACAGCTGTCAGGCTGGTGAGCGATGGGGTGCCTAGGACATGCTATTCTTAGATCAGGAGATCCTGACTTGTCCAGGTTGCTATATAGCTCTTGTAAATATAACCAACATTTCTGAACTTAAAGTGATGAAATGTTGGGGCATTTTTTTTCTTTTAACCCCTACCCTTTACTTTTATTTATTTATTTATTTATTTATTTATTTATTTATTTGTGGTAGTGTCTCATGTATTCCAAGCTGCCCTTGAACTCACTATGGAGCTAAGGCTGGTTTTGAAAACTTTCTGAGTCCTAGAATTTTAGGCATGAACCACCATAGGCAGCTTGTAATATTGTATGCAAAAATCAAACTCTCCAGAGTTGGACTGTTGTTAGTTAATACATTTTTTCATATATCTATTTTTTAAAAAATGAGTTATTGCCAGGTGGTGGTGGCGCACTCCTTTAATCCCAGCACTTGGGAGGCAGAGGCAGGTGGATCTTTGTGAGTTCGAGACCAGCCTGGTCTACAAGAGCTAGTTCCAGGACAGGCTCCAAAACCACAGAGAAACCCTGTCTCGAAAAACTAATAAATAAATAAATATACAAATAAATGAATGAATGAATAAAAAATAAAAAATGAGTTATTTTTACTTTATTTTATTCATTTTTATTTTATGTTCGTTGGTATTTTGCCTGCATGTATATCAGTGTGAGAGTGTTGGATTCCCCTGTAACTGGAGCTATAGACAGGTTTGAGCTGCCATGTGGGTGCTGGGAATTGAACCCAGGTCCTCCGGAAGAATAGCCCGTGCTCTCAACTACTGAGCCCTGTCTTCAGCCACCTCAAATGTACTTATATAACAGCCTTAGAGGTGGTTTACTCTACACTGGGTTATCATATGACTAATTTGCAGGGGTGAGAGACATAGTCCTGATTTAAGATGGGGAGATGTCAGGAAGATTGATGCTAATTCTGCGGTGACCTCAGAGGTGTTCAGAGCTGCACAGGCCACAGAGGGCTGTCCATCCTGGCCGCAGTGGTCAGGGAATGTGACACCTGAAATCAGCTCTACTTATTAAACGTCAGACCGCCACGGGCGCTGTTGAGCACATAGGATGATCTTCTCACCAGGGAGAGCGGCACCGAATACGAAAAAGTCTGAGAAAGAACAAGTTGCACTAAAGACAGGAGGGCGATGAGGCTAGACGTAGGTCACTGTGGCTCTTGCTTTGCAAGACTGTGAACCTAATCTGGGAGCTCTGAGAAACCAGAGAAATAAGAAACAGGGCACGTTTCATCTGGAACACAGAGAGCCTGTTTCTACCTGGATCTCGGTTGAAAGTTCACCGGCAGGATACACGGCATGCTTCCCGGTTTGTCCAAGGACGCTGATGTGGTGGGGTCTCAGCTTGACTCTGGTGCGCAGTCTGAGGTGCTAACAGAACAGAATCAGTTTTGGGAGGAAAGGCTCACCCTGAGCGAAGGCTAGAGGTGTCCATTACCTCTGTGTATTCTCTGCTGCACTCCCTTATGAACACATATCTGAGCCGACCCTGGAGTGGAGGCAAGGTAGTATTCCCTAGAACTCAGAATGGCTATGCATCAGGCTAGGGGGCTGCTGTGTTGTGGGGTATTTGTACACTGTATGAAGACATATTGCTGTGATTGGTTTAATAAAGAGCTGAACAGACAATAACTAGGCAGGAGGTATAGGCAGGACTTCTAGGGAGAGAGGGAGGGAGGGAAAAGAGAGATAGAGATAGATAGATAGATAGATAGATAGATAGATAGATAGATAGATAGATAGATAGATAGATAGAAGAAAGAGGAAGAGGAGGAGGAAGAAGAGGAGGAAGAGGAGGAGGAGGAGGAGCAGGAGGAGGAGGAGCAGGAGGAGGAGGAGGAGCAGGAGGAGCAGGAGGAGGAGAGAGAGGAGGAGGAGGAGGAATCTAGTTGCTCAGGAGACACCAGGAGAGGTGGCAGAAGCAGTATGGGCAGTATGAAGAGATGAGGCTCTGAGCCATGTGACATGAGTAAGATTGCTCTCGGGCTGGAGAGATGGCTCAGAAGTTAAGAGCACTGACTGCTCTTCCAGAGGTCCTGAGTTCAATTCCCAGCTGCCTCATAGTGGCTCACAACCATCTATAATGAGATCTGATACTCTCTTCTGGCATGCAAGCAAACATACAGACAAAACACTGTATATATATATAATAAATAAAATAAACCTTAAAAAAATGATTGCCCTCACCAGCTTACATGGTCTTTGTCAGCCCATAGGGGTTCTGAGTAGAATAAGAGGGCGGGTGAGGGGTGCCTGTCCTCTCCTGTCTCTGAACTTTCTAATCCTTGGGCCCTTTGGTTCTGGGACTTAGGCTTCTTTGGTTCTCAGGCCTTCCAACTCAGTCAGAATCACACGTCCAGCTTACCTTGTTCTCTAGCCCATAGATGGCAAATTGTGAGATATCTTGGTCTCTAGAGTCATTGGAACCAACTCCCATAATAAATCCCTTCAAACACCCATTAAAGGTTATCTACAGAACCTGACTAACGCAATCCTGCTCCATAGGGTGCGGCCATGGAGAGAGCAGTGTTTTCGCACTCCCACCCCGCAGTGTGTCCAGAAGTAACGGTAACTTTCATAGCTCCTCTTTTCCAAAGCTGCAGGGCTCATCAAAGGTGGTGCTTGAGGAAGGGCACTTTGTAGGCTTAGGTTATACCCAAAGCAAATGAAGGAGGGTGTTTGACAGACTGATCTATCTGTCCACAGAGGGTACAGTGCGGTGGTCTGGAGTGCACATTGGTCTTTAGTGGGAAGGGTAGAAGACCGATTTCACGTGCCTGAAAAATGCCATAACATCTAGCAAATGAGAAACAGACTAGCAAGAGAGGAAGATAATATTAGCTGATTTGATGTTTGTTAACACAGTGAGCACATGACAGCACAGATGTGATTAGTGGTGTGTGTGTGTGTGTTTATTGGTAGATTCTGCTGGACAATGGCTAAAGGAGACAAGAATCAGTGCAATGCAAGCTAGAGTATGTCTGACCCAACTCTCTGGGATAAACTCCCTGAATTATTATTAGTTAATACTTATTCAATATTAGTAGCTGGCAGCAATTCCATGTTTGCTCTTACTGTAAAGGTGTAGAAAGTTAGGTTACTCTCTGGCTTGTTGGGCATGTGTCCTGTTGCTCTCTGAGATGACCTACCCCTGAGCCAAAAGGAAATGTGGCCTGTAGCTTGTATCCCGAGACCTTTCTTCTGCAGCTTTGCAACTGGGTGATTTGGTTTCTTCTTACCTTCAGGGGACAGAGATTTTTCACGACCCACAGTGAGTGTTATCTCATCCTTACCAGCTAAAGGCTGAAGCCAAATGAACTCTTTCACAGTAACAAATGGGTTCATCTGATCCCCACTATTCTTGCTGAACCTGCAACTGTGTTATCAGGACTGGCAGATTCTCAGAATCTGTATAATTTTGTGGATTAAATTCAATAAAGAACAGGATATTTCCCGTAGGCGTATCTGGCTAGAACCTCCCAGAACTGTCCAATAACAGCACATCAAAGTCCTGTTGAATTCTCACTTTTCATGAGAAAAAGAACAAAGCCAATCTGAAATCCAGGAAAGTTTGGCGGGCAGATGGTATTAACTTAGTAGTAAACACGTTTTGGCTGCTTTTTACTCCCAAGAAGCTGTTCAGTGTGCTAAGAGAAAGTCATCTGTTTACATAATCATATTATAGAGCAAAAATATACTTGTTCTAGGGAAAAGAAGTTTAATTGGTTCTAACAGGTGATGCTAACTGGTGTCACCTCACTGACTCAGGTTGTCACAAAGAAGATCCACACATCATTTTCTGCCTCTTGCTTCCACCCCTTATGCAAGATCGCATCCCTAGAATGTTCCCCATAGTTCCAGAACTCACATGTGCTCAGGAGCTAGCGCTGCTGTTCCCCTTCTTAGCTTTGGCCTCTCTCAGTGGCTGTCTGCTCTTGGATTTGTATGAACTTCAGATGAGTGTTGGTAAGTATTGCTGCTTCTGCCAGGTGCCAAGACACATCAATGAAAGGATATTACATTGCTGGGTCCGTGGATACCCTGAGGTCTGCAAGAAGACACGCACATATAGGGACTGTCTCTCTGAGTCAATGTTGCACACTGTTGAGGCTAAATGTTGAAGGGTAGAGCATTCTAGAGCCATTGCCTATAGCTTTTTCTCCATCCAGCACTGCCCCCTGCTCCTTTCCTCCTACCTCTCCCTCTCTCCCATCTCTTAGTCTCTTTTATCTTTCGAGATTTTGAGACAGGACTGTATGTACTTCAGGTTGGCTTCACAACCGCTATGTGTCAGAGGTTAACCTTGAACTCCAGCTCCTCCTTCCTCCACCCCACTAATGCTGGGATTACAGACACATGCCACCATCCCTGACTTTGAACTTTTCTCTCTTCAATTTTTAAAAGTTTTATTGTAAACCGACAATGTCTAATTGCATATTTTTATAGGGTGCAAAATGATATCAAGATCCAGGGTAGAATAATTAAACCAAGCTGATGAACATATCCATCACTGAAAAAATATTTTGTTATTTTTTTTTCAAGACAAGGTTTCTCTGTGTAGCCCTAGAACTTGACTCTGTAGACCAGGCTGGTCTTCTCAGAGATCTGTCTGTCTTTGCCTCCCAAGCGCTGGGACTAAAGGTATATATCATTATACCTGGCTCTGAAAAGTGCTTTTTGTAGGGAGAGCACTTGAAACTTCCTCTCTGTGGTGGTTGGTCCTGGTTGCTGCCTTGTCTAGGCTGAGAAATGTCTAGGATTGGTGGATGACACCTACGGGTGTTTCTGTGGAGGGCATGTCAGAGAGGAGTGATGGGCGGATAGTGACAAAAGAGACGGTCTGTTCTAAAGGTGAGTGGTACAGACAAGGAAGCCAGTGCACACACATGTGCAGCTTCTGCTCTTCCTGAGTACGTGTGGGCATCGCTGCTGTTCTCACGGCAGCTTCTTCAGCTTCTTCACCCTTCTGATGTGAACCCATCATCATCCAGTTCTTGAGGGGCTTCTAGGCAGCTGGCACAAGCAGGTGCATCTCTTTGTATAACATCTGTATTAATATACGTGAACTTATGTATATAGTTGTTCTGTTTCTCTCGAAAACCCTAACACACTCATAGGGGTTTGCGTATCCTGTTCTCACCCTGTCCATCACGCTCCAGAGTAGATCTCAAACACTCACGGTACAGCACATATTCCCCCGGTCCCCTCTAGCCACCATCTCCCACTCCCCGGAGCCTCTAAGCTCACTACTCCACTCTGCTTTATGAATTCATTTGTGCGGGACTGGCTTGGTTTCAATTATAGCCAGCACACATTCTTGTTTCTCTCTGCTCAGCTTACTTCCTTAGCACAATGTTCTCTAGTTTTTCCATGTTGTCACAGCAGACAGGGATCCCTAGGTCTTTTTGAAGGCTGAGTAGTCTTCCATGGTGCAAGGTAGCCAATCTTCTGTAACTATTTGTCTGTTGATAAACACTTATGATTCCATAATTTATTGGGTTATTGCAAGTAACCCTTTCTTAACTTTCTTCTCTCTGGGGCATTGGCCCTATTCTGTGTTGTGATTTATGTTTAGACCAATGTCTTGTATGCAGTACTGTTCACTCGGTACCAGCTGAACATTCTCAGCAGTGATAGCAGGATACTGATGTTGGCCCTTAGCAGGGTACTTTCCCTGTTTTGCCCTAGCGGAAACTGTCTGAGGAGCTATCTATAGGGAGTGGGAGGCAGCTGGTCACGTTGATTCCCTGGTCAGGAAGCAGAGAGACCAATGTTCATGTGGCTTCTTCCTTTCTATTAACTCTGGAACCCCAGTCCATGGGATGGTACCACCTCCACTCTGGGTGGGTCTATTCCTTCCCAGTCAGATCTCTTTCCGAACGTGCTTACAGATACCCCAGTCAGGCAGCTCCTAGTGATTTCAAACACAAGCCAGTTGGCAATAGAGATTAGTCCTCACAGATACTACACGACAGCCTGTTCTCTGTTGGCCGTGAGTAAAAGGAGAAGTTTTGCACCAGAGCTAGAGAAAGGGGTTCTTTGTCACTGCTTGATTGTTTTCAATTACGGATACCCCCTTAACTTAAAGACAGGTAGGTGTGTCTCCGTGCTCCTTTTACACACTGTGGAATAGCATTAATTCTTGCTCATGCGGGGAAGAAAGCCGGTGATTTTACACAACTTGTCAAGTGGATTCTGCATGCATACACATCTTAAACTAGAATTATAAATATTTTTATTACATTTATTTATGCAAGTATGATGCTGTGCATGTGGAGGTCAGAGGACAACGTGTGTGAGATGGTTCTTTCTTACAGCCTTGTGGGTCCTAGGGATTGTCACCAAGCGCCCTTATGCACGGAGCCATCTTGTTGACCCTGAGGGTTATTTTCCTAATGTTACTTAGTAGAAAATTCAGAATATGGGTACAGGGTTTGTGACTCCACTTTCTACTGCCCTGTACTATCCCTTACAACAGGGTTTCCCCGAGGAGGCTTAGACTTCCTGTTAGAGTTGATAGTTCTGTGCAGACCCTGAACGTGTGTGCATTCAAGCATCTTCACGATCTGGGCGCCCCTGTGCCTAAAGAGTAGGTCTTACAGGATGATCACGGCAGCAGACACTCGGAGGAGCTGTGAGAAGCACGTTTCTGTCTTCGCTGGGCTTGTCTTCATGCGTTAGAGACAGAGTGTCCCGGAAGGCTGCTGCTCTCTTCCTCTGCGGCTTCAGGAACAGCCAGAGAGGACAAGGCGATGGTGAGCGGGTCGGCACACGATGGCGGTGCTCACCCCCTCACCCCTGAGATGTGCAAGGAGCTCATTGCCATTGAGGAAGGGCTTGGCGCATCTCCCCGCAATGAATGGTCTTGCAGCGTTGCAGGGCTGATGCCTTTCTTCATTTTCCAAAAATCTGGATGGAAGTGGGAAGTAAACAAAACCAACTAACTTAACAGCTAACAGAGCACAAGAGCTCAGGGCTGAACCCCAAAGTACATGGTATTTTATCCATGAACACATGAGCGGTAATGGTGCGGCAGATAAACACTAACAGCTTCAGGGCCACCGAGCGTCCATGACATTGCTGGCCCTTGACTAAACTGTAGATTAGGAGGCATAGACACAGTGTCAAAGACTGTTTAGTTCTGTCCCGCTGCTGACAGGAGGAACGGCATTTGTCTAGGAAGTTGATAAGTGAGGACTGCCAATGAGCCGCAGAGTCAGTGTCATGAAGGAAGGTTCATAGCAGGAGTGCATTGGTTTGTACCCATAGTGACATTAATGCTATTTTTTCTTAAAATTATTTTACATTTATGTTTTAATTATATTATTATTATTTTCAAGACAGGGTTTCTCTGTGTAGTCCTAGCTGTTCTGGAGCTCACTAGGTGTACCAGGCTGGCTTCTGCCTGCCTCTGCCTCCCAAGAGCTGGGATTAGAAGCATTTATTATTTTTAAAATAAATATATGTGTGAGTCGGGCGGTGGTGGCGCATGCCTTTAATCCCAGCACTCGGGAGGCAGAGGCAGGCGGATCTCTGTGAGTTCGAGACCAGCCTGGTCTACAAGAGCTAGTTCCAGGACAGGCTCCAAAACCACAGAGAAACCCTGTCTCGAAAAACCACAAAAAAAAAAAATATATGTGTGACTTTGTGTGTGAGCACATGGGAGCTGGTCTCTCCTTCAACCATGTGGACCCTGGGGACTGAACTCAGGCCCCCAGGCTTGGCAGGAAGTGCCTTTACCCACTGCCAGGCCCACATTAGTGGGAATTTAAATGTCTTATACATTTATATGTTCTTACAAAGGCTACATTGAAAGTGTTATTTTTTTTAAGTGGACAAATAATAATTTTTGAGTGGATAGAAAAAGGACAGCTGCGGCTTGGTGACCAAGACAACACTCCCTAGCGTTTGAGACAATCTGGCAGGAGCTGGGAGGGAGGTAAAAGGCAGAAATCCGACTGCAGTTGCAGGGCTTGCCAGATGGCAAGAGATAACAGCCAACGTTCGATTGTGCTATAATTAATATTCGCTATCTGTCACTTCAGCAAGCTATCGTTTTACAAGACAAGTGGCGACAGAATGTTGTAATTAGATTACCCTGCGATGGGGCTTATGTTGAAACGAAAAAATGGAATGGAAAATCCTTCTTCTGTTGGAGCCTCTCGGGAGGTGGGGGTGCTGAGAAAGGCTGAACCATGAACACAGGTATGCAGGGAACCGAGTGTGCTGCTGCCTTCGGGCACCGCCTTCTTTTTATTGCCCTAACTGGGAACTATTAGGGGAGATTGATGCTATGATCTTTAAGGACAGCATTTGCTGAGCAGCACAATTACTGGGATCATGTGTAAATTCCTTAATTAATGATTTCTAAGCCCATTTAAACACATTAGAGGCTCCACTTGTCTCCCAACATCTGATTTGTTACACACTCACCCTTGTCTGGTTTGGGTCAGTGTCTGTGGTTGAAAACTGTGTCGTTCTTTTCCCTTAAGATCTACTCTCTGGGCTGCTGAGATGGCTCACTGGTTAAGACCACTGGATGTTCTACCACTGGTCTCGGGTTCAAGTCCCAGTACTCTCGTGGTGGCTCACACTGGACCTCTTCCCGCCTCCCAGGGCACTGCAGACATGTGGTGCATACACTTACATGCAGGCAAAATTGTCACAGCACAAAGGAAGCAAAAAGGATATATTCTAGGTATTTCTGTCTAGTCTAGAACTCCCATTCTCACGAGTTTTGAGCAAGTCTACTTCCCACCCCCAGTTAGTCCAACCACTGGGTTTTGCTGTCTGTTTCACTGCTGTGCTAGTTGAGCTGACACAGATACAAGCTGTGGCTTCCATGGCTGTTGAGGGAGGAATCGGCTGAACGTGCGAGCTCGCTGCGCATGGTTTCGCAAGTTCAGTGTAGCCAGTGACGGGGTGGGGGCAGGGGCTAGCTTCCATCGCTAGAACAAAAGTCAGTTTTGGAATTCTGGAGGGCGGTGTGGGGAGTGTGGGTGCAAGGCAGAGAGCGCCTCATGCTTCAAGCAGCCAAAGATAATGGGAGATGAAATGAAATCACGTTTCGTAGCATCACGCGTTGAGTAGTGAAGTCAGCTCCGCGCAGCAATTTGTTCGAAACGCTCTATGGCTCTTGCATCTCTTCAGATGTAGTGAAGGCCTTTATAAAGTGGTAAAAGGTGGATCTAAATCCCACAGCATTGCACCAACAGTGAGCTGGGAACAAGAGTTCTCACAAACCTGCATAGTTAATTCAAATCGGCAGCCAAGGGAGCAAAGCCTTAGTCACCATATTGCCATGTCCCGCTGAACACCAACAGGCTGGAACCTCCAGAGCTTGTCTCTTTGAGATGTTTCACCAGTGACATCACGGTGATTGCCACCTCCCTCAGACTACTTTAGGCCCTGCCCAGAGTCCAGGAGCTCAGACAGCAGCGAAGACAGCTGGAGTTGGGGAGAGAGAGAAGTCTACAGCAGCCTGGGTGTGTCCTGGTCCCTCTTGAGGTAACAGAAGGATTTTATACTTAGCAATCTCTCTCTCTCTCTCTCTCTCTCTCTCTCTCTCTCTCTCTCTCTCTCTCTCTCTCTCTCTCTTTCTCTGTAGTTTTCAAGTAAAAATGTTAATTGATGAGTACATTTCCCAATGGAACAGGTAATCATAATATACGGCATTTCTTAAGCTATAAAGTGAGTATCTATTCCTGTTTTTCTCTGATATGCATTTTCTCTTTTTCTAATTTTATATTGTTTCCAACATCACAGAAGAAAACCAATGTCAAGCTTCTTGTGCAGTCTTCCCCTAGTTTGTAAGGTTCATACATGGGACAACCATTTTGGCTCCTAGAGAAGTCATAAAAGGAAGCCAAAGCTCTTGGGTGGGCTCATAGAGGAGAAATAGAACAGTGGCGATTGGATAGCTGCCTAACTAACTTTCTCATTCCTCCTAAAGAGTCTGGATGTGTGTGAAGGTAAGACCCAGCCTTCAGCTGTCGTACACCTTGATAGAATTGCACCCATTGGGAGTTCATTGGATTGGTGGTTTTTTATTTCAAAAATACACAAAACAACAAATATTTAAGGCTGCCATCAAAGTACAAGAAGTAGCAAAGGTTAAGCCACAGGAAAGAGAAGTGTGTGTTCACTCAATTCAGAGAGGCTGGAAAAAAATGCAAAGAGTGCCAAAGATGCAAGATGTTAAAAAATGAATTATAAGAAACAGGAACATAGCTCTCACTTACCAAGAAACGGATGACTGTCAGAACCCCAGAAGTCCATTGCTATCATTCCCCTTCTGCCTCTGTCCCCAAGTGTGGAGCTTGTCCGTCCTCTGTTTTGAAGTTTTACAGCCCATGTCTGTGTCCCTAAGCAACACCTTTAAGCTCCCTGCTCTTGACTTTGGGTAAATGGAGTCACATTCTCTGATATTCTTGTAAACCCTCCTTTCCTCTTACCGGTATGTTGTGAGATCCACCCATCTTGCGCTGTGTAGCTCAGGTATGTCACCTATTTTCTTTACTCCATAACATTCGGACGTATGTGAATACCACAAGTCACATCCGTTCTATGGTTGGCCACCAGTTCCTTCCAGGGGCCACATTCAGGATTCCCTTGCTGTAAGCTCTTCATCTAACATGCTTCCCCCTCTCTCCCCTGCTTCTCTGAATACTCACGGACCTTCTGTTCTCCTCTGTTAACCCTCATTTTCTTCTGCTTCTTCTCTGCTCCAGGGAACTGTGCGTGAAGATTTTCACTCAGGAGTGACAGTTTACATCACGCTAGGGGTTGAAATAGGGATAAGAACGAAAAGGGGGAGGGGCTGGCAAGATGGCTCAACAGATAAAAAGCACTTGTTGCCCAGGTCGATAATGTGAGTTCAACCCCAAGTTTCCCTAAGTGGAAAGAGAGAACCAACTCTCTAAAGTTGTTCTCAGACTTCTGCATGTGTATTGTGATACACATGTGTATCTGTCCCAAATACAGACATAAAAAAATGTAATAAAAATTAGGAATTTAAAGAAAATGTCATTGGCTACATTTTAAAATCAGATCCTATAATTTATTCACTGGCATAATATAGTATGAACCTGCATATTATACTAACAAAATGTAATAAAAGTTGATTATTCTGCTAGTATCTATGCAGTTAATAATTTGGTACATTGATGATACAACAAATATAACAATTACAGGTAGTTCAGTCAGGCCAAAAGTTTGCTACAAAGTTTTGGCCCCTTGAGCTTTGATCTTTTGCAAACCTTTCCATCTAAATTTTTCCTTCCATGATAGAATTTTGCCCTACAATAATAATATCTACTTAAATTATCTAAAATACGTAAGTTCTAAATTTTGTTTGGATCATATAAACCAAGTATCAATTTCGTTACTTTACCAAAATTAATACTCTGGTTGACAGCGTTGCCTACAGGCTTGGAGTATACTTTCCTGCACGTCCAATCTGTATGCACGCTGAAGATACCATCTCGGCTTTCTGAAATGTTTACAGTCTAGGCACATCCTGAGCTTGACTAAAAATAGCTGGCACAAGCCCTTGTTGAGACAGAAATGCTCACGGGGCTAACACTTGTTCTTTGGACTGAGTACCCGCTGTGCGAGGGCCTTCTGTTGACCCCTGCAGGCTTCATGCCAGGGCAGGCTTGTGTGAAGCCATGCAGCTGTTGGAATTGCTTTATCCTTTCACCAGGGTTGGATGAAGACCTAGGGCAGTTTTAAATCAGAAGGATGATGTTATCCTACTCCTAACTGTGATCCAAAGAAAGAGCAATGCTAAGCTATATTTTTTTCTGTTTTGATGTCCCTGCTTGAAATACTCTAAATAGCAAAGTTAACATGTGTGTACAGACATGCCGAAGATGAAGAGAGAAAAATGTAATATTTTATTTCCTACCTAAAACAATGCGATTAATACAGGTTAAAAACATTGGTCTTGGGATGGCAGCAGGAAGAAAAACTAGGCTGTCTCTATACATCCATGCTTTTCAGAGAAACAGTTAACTCTCTCTCTCTCTCTTCCCTTTCTCTCTGTATGTGTGTGTGTGTGTGTATTTGAGAAATTGGTTCATATCATTGTGAAGGTTGGTAAGTCCAAAATCTTCAAGGTGAGCTGCCAGGCTGGAGCCTCAGAGAGGAGTGGCCGCTTAACTTCAAATGAAGTCTGGGGTCAGATGTTGGAGACCAGGGCATCAGCAAGGCTTAAAGTTCCTTTAAGGCTTTTTCTTTGGACTGAGAGTGGCCATCATTTCTGTGTTTTCACAGTGTCTTCCCTCTATAAGGTCTGTGTTCTAACTTCTTGTCTTTAGACACCGATCATGTTGAATTAGGACTCACTAGTAACTGATCTAGTTTGCTTCTTTTTCTGTGATAAAACACTGACCAGAAGCAATTTAAGGTGAAAGGGTATATTTTCAGCTCATAGGTATAGTCCATCTGGAAGGAAAGCCATGGCAATCACTCACGGCAGGAACTTGGAGGCAGAAACTGATGCAGAGACCATGCAGGAACACCGATAACTGACTTGCTTCCTCTGGCTTCCTCAACTACCTTTCTGTTTCATTTTTTTAAAGATTTATTTTTATTATTTAATGTTTACTTTTATTATTTTTAATTATGTGTATGTGTTTGTGTGGGGGTATGTGTACATAGGTGTAGGTGCCCAAGGAGGCCAGAGGCAGCAGATCCCACCAGAGCTAGAGTTATCGGCAGTTGAGAGTCTCCTAACATGGGAGGAATTATTTAGTTGAGATCCTTCTTCCCAGGTGACTCTAGGTTTAGATCAAGTTGATGCTGGAGCTACCCATGGCAGTGACCTCATATTAACTTAGTTACATCTTGAAGACCCTGTCTCCAAACACAGTCACATTCTTAGGTATTGGGGACTAGGGTGTCAATGTAGAAGTTTGGGGGTCAGGATGGAGCAAGTCATCACAAGCGCTCTCCTCCTCCACAACACTTCATTTTCCTCTGACGGAAGGTCCGGCAGCTTCCAGGCACGTTCCCTTATCTACCGTGTTGTCTCTCTTACTTTGTTAGGAAGCGAGGCTAAGCCGGAGGCCCTTGGTGCGCTCTCAGAAGTCTGCCTGGAGTTCTCACCCAGCAACTCAGAAGATGGAGCGGTCTACCCGGGAGCTGTTCCTCAACTTCACAGTTGTCCTGATTACCGTTCTCCTTATGTGGCTTCTTGTGAGGTCCTACCAATACTGAGGGGCCGCGCTGCACTCCTGGGAGTGACGCCTGTGTGCCCCGAGCTTCTGCTGCTGTTATTGTCATGGGATGCCACTCCTGGCACCGCAGTGTCTCTGACCCACACTCACAATGCCTGACACACCGCAGCACTAGGTCCCTTGTGTGCTTTCTAAAGATGCTGTTCTTGTGGGCTGCCAAAGGCTCGTCAGCCAGTGAGCCCTAGGCTTGTTTCCTAGCAAATGCACTATGCAGGCCACCAAGTTAAAATTAAACCGGATTCCTGATGATGCAGAGTAACAACAAGCCCCTGATCTGTGCCAACACACATCCCCCCAACCCACTGTGTCTGCCACCAAACTGACTCAAAGCTTCAGAAGACATGGACGAGAAAGTCTTTGTCAGTCCCTTGAATTCTCATGTCAATAAAGTTAAGCCACTCATGAAAACAGCTTTTAGAATTTATTTTAGCATCTGCGTGACCCTTGGCTGGGACTGAAGTGACAAATAGCACATTATTTCTAGCATTTGAGATTAGCCAAGATGCTCCAGCTGCCTAGGATCAGAAAGCAAGACAAGCCAGAGTGTCTCATTTCAAATGATCCCATTGCTTCTCAAACCTTCCCTCTGCTAATCCTACGGCCAGAGGGAGAATGAGTCCAGCCTGCTGGCGTCTTGGGGCAGAGCCCAGAGTGCCCACTAAAAGCACAGAATTCATCTGGTCTTGTGCCCTTTGCATAGCTTTCACAAGAAATGGGCTCAGGAAAGGGTGCAGTGGGGAAAGTCCTTACTTTGTAAGCTCAAGGGCCCGAGTGCAGACCCTCAGTAGCCATATGAAAACGCAGGACAGTGGTGCTAGCTTGTAATTGTAGTGATGGCGAGGTAGAAGGCAGAACAGCCCAGAGAGATCCTGGAAACTTCCGGGCAGGCTAGTCTAGCCTACTTGACAAAGTTCCACACCACGAGGGGTTCTTTAGTGAAAGATGGGGGGCACCTGAGGTGTGATGCCTGAGGTTGCTCTCTAACCTTCATGTGTATGTGCACAGATGCTCATGTACATACCTGCATATGTGAGTACCCCCAAACATGCACACAAACAAATGCACACTCACATTCAAAACACAGCACACATGTGAACATGCATACATATATACATATGCACATGTCTGCCAAAAAGGAACAGGGAATAAATATTCTACTCCCATTGCTATGCCTATCTGTGAGTACATATTTAGAATAGTTAACCCCCGAGCAAAGCTAGAGCACAAATCATGCCCCTCCGAATCGCATGATCCAATTTGGTTCTTGTCCTTGTACAAATAGAGCTGGACACAAGGACAGTTTCAAGGAGGGGGAATGGAAAATACACATTAACATACATGTTCACAAGACAAACATAGCGTGTTGCTAGTAATCCCTTTCTAGATGGACAGACCACATCTGTTATTTGTGCCAATTTTGTTGTAACCACAGGCAAGGAGACGTTAACCCTCCTGCTTCATGATGCCCTCCAGAAGCTGTTCCTTGCTGAGAATCTATCTGAACTATCGTGACAACCCTCCCTACACAGCACCCTGCTTCTCATCCCCGTCTGCATTCAAAGAAAACCAATAAAGCAGGGAAGATCTTTCAAGCTATTGACACAGGGTCCTTTCCAGACCAATTAAATAGAAGTCTTAGTGGTGCAGCCTAAGCACCTGAGTTAAAACAACAAACACAACCCGAACAGAAAGCACAGCATCATCCGGACGACCTTAGAGTGCAGCCGAAGGTGAGAGTTGAAAGCCACCCAACTGCGCTCAGACGGGCATGTGGGAGTTGTTTCTTGAAAGATGGATTCCAGATGATCCTAATGCATGAAGGCTTTAAGAACTAATATGCATACTGGGCGATGGTGGCGCACACCTTTAATCCCAGCACTAGGGAGGTAGAGGCAGGCAGACCTCTGTGAGTTCAAGGCCTGGTCTACAGAGTGAGTCCCAGGGAAGCTAGGGCTACACAGAGAAGAAACCTTGCCTCGAAAAACAAACCAAACCAAACTAACCAACCAAACAAACAAACAAAAATTACTACGCTTTGAGAGATTCCCAACAAAACATGGTCCCTGACACCCTGGCTCTAATTTTGGAATTAGCTCACACACGTGTGTGTGTGTCTTTAAAGAGTTAGCGTGTGGCACACATTCTCAGAGGTCTGGAGGGCCCTTGGCAGATGGTTAGCAGAATGTCCTTTACTTGCAGAACACTTCCGAGGGTCTACTGCTGTTTGAGCAGGTATGTGTGTGGTGGGACAGGCAGGAACAGGCCCAGGAGTGACACATACACCCTTCAGACATCGGATCCCAGACTTGTTTGCTGAAGCCTGGGTCCTGGTGCCACACAGGGTGCTTATGACAGGGAGCACTTGGTGAGTCCACGCATGCTAGGCCTGTCCGAGGTTCTATGTTTGTATCACACCACGAGCAGCCATGGAAACTGAAGCTCGGAGACCTCACTCGGGGCTGGTGCTGAAGCTACAGGCAGAAGTCAAAGACAACAGGATCACCTTAATCTTTGCTGGAGACCTTCAAACCATTTAGTGATGCTTCAAGTTTTATCCTCGTGTTCCTTAGCATTCTGGCTTGATTAGATAAAGCTAACATTGCAAACCTCTGTATGGTTTCTCTTACTGATCACCACCCTCTCTATGTCCCTAACTACTAATATCAGGGACGTACAGGAAGATTCCTAAGTGTACAGGACTGGGTTTCAGGACACGTCATGAATCACCTTCCCAGGGAAAGGGACATTTCCTAACTATCAAGTGTGGAGCTAGGAAAGACATCTAGTACCTTCCACATGGAGGAGTCTTAGTCATTAGAGCTAAATTCCCACCTCACTTATAAGTCTCTTTTTATATGTGACTTTTCTTGGTCCCTTGGGCACTCTGAACATCATAATACCTTTTGCTGACCCTCCAGTGTTTGTCCTAGGCCCTCAAAATGGGTGGCTATCCCAAACATGATCCTTGCTCTCCTCTAGAATAGAGAGAACTGATTTCTAGATGCTGACTAAAGTTTCTGCCCATCTGAACTCATTCTAACATCTTCCTTTTTTGGCTTGTCCATTCATTCATTCATTCATTCACTCATTCACATACCTATTTTGCAACTGTTATGTGTTGAGCATCATACTAACTTTTGGAGATAACATGGCTAATAAAAACAGGTAAGCCCATCCTCGTGGAGCTTAGTGGAGGAAGACAGGTGCATTAGTGGGCAGTTGGAATGCTGTAATTGTTATTAGGCAGGAGAATGATCGTATGGAGGGGATTCTGGGCAACAGGAACACCAAAAAAAAAAAAAAAAAAAAACCAAACAGACAACATGGCAAATTCTGGAAATGGAAAAGATCTGCTGATCTTACTACTGGCAGAACTCAGAATCTGACCACATCTCTTTTCCTACCAAGTTGAATTATCCCTGGTATCCTCTCATCCACAGGAAAGGACCTTTTGCCACCAACAGTTGTTAGAACCATGTCTGTTTTACATAGAGCGGAGACTCTGACATTGAACTGCCTGTCCATATTTAGTAACAGCAGGCAGACAACGCTCTTCACTCACAAGTTCACTGATCGAGCAGTTCTCTGTGGTAAGATGTTCTCCTCTTCCTGTTCTAAATCCTGGGATGCCAAGACCTCTCAACTTTACCCAGAGTTGGGTTTCTCACTTTATAATGCCAAGCAACCATGTGAACTAAAAAAAAGAAAGACATCTTGTAGTGTTGGTTAGATTTTGCTTCTGGTGTTTAATTTCTTTTTTTATTTTTCAAGACAGGGTTTCTCTATGTAGCTCTGGTTGTCCTGGAACTAGCATTGTAAACCAGGCTGGCCTTGAACTCATAGAGATTGACCTGTCTCTGCCTCCCAAATTCTGGGATTAAAGGCGAGCATCACCGTTACTTGGCTTACTTCTAGTATATTCAATTCTCACACTAAATTGTGTATGCTTGAACCATCTCGTTTTTTTTTTATCTACTGAAATTGTTCGAGATTGTGAAGGAGCAGAACAGACAGAATGAATATTACAAAAGGCATATGTTGGGTTGGCGTACATGACCCAGTCTGGGTTGTCCAACATGGCTGTCTGTGCACCAGAGAGGCAAAGAACCCAGTGGCTGCACAGTTCACCAAACTAGATGCCTTGGCAGTCTCAATTTGGTGTTGAAGGCCTGGAGATTCCTGAAGCACCTCTTCTGTGTTAGAAGACTGGTCAAGCTGGGCTCCAGGACCGGCAAAGGCTGACAACAGCAGAGTAGATGCCCTTACCAGCAAGGAGCAGAGGGGGCAAAGAAACAGCACTGCTTGCCCTTCACCCATCCCTATGTCTGGGCCAACTCTGGAAGATGAAGCCTATTCTGTGGGAGAGTCCTCACGCTCAGCTAATTCTTCCAGGAAATATCCTCACAGCCCCTCCCAGAGGTGTGTCTTTTATTTGATCTAAACCCAATCAAGTTGACAATCAAGATTAACACCAACTTACTCTCTTATATTGAAATAAATACTCAAACTGGGCATAATGGCATGCATCCTGTGCTGGATAGTTTTTGTCTCAACTTGAACCAAGTTAAAGTCATCTGGGAAGAGGGAACCTCAGTTAAGGTTAAACTCCATAAGATCGGACTGTAGGCAAGTCTGTAGGGCATTTCTTAGGTATTGATGGGGGAAGGCCCAGGCTGTTGCGGGTGGTTCCATCCCTGGGCTGGTGGTCCTGGGTGCTGTAAGAAAGCAGACTGAGTGAGCCCTGATGATCAAGCCACTAAGCAGCTCCCCTCTGTGGTTTCTACATCAGCTCCTGACTCCAGGTTCCTGTACTGTTTGAGCTCCTGTCCTCATTGCTTCAGATGATGAACTGTTACATGGAACTGTGAGTGAAATAAATCCTTTCCTCCCCAAGTTGTCTTTGATCATGATGTTTTCTCTTTCTTCAAGGCAATAGAAAGACACATCTAGAATCCCAGGACCAGGGAGGTTGAGGCAGTAGGATTATGAGTTCAAGGCCATCTCAGGCTATATATATATTTTTTTTCTGTCTCAAATAAACAAACAAACAAGAAAACAAACAATCCCCTCAAACCCAAAACAGGAACAACACGCACTTGTATTCACACCTGACAACTTCAGCACTGTCTCTGCGCCCCAATTCTTCTCAATGGGGCTCTGGTACAAAGCATTCAGATAAATTGGTGTCCCAGCCCACAACTCTAAGAAGACCCCAAGATACCGGAACACAAACCTCTATCTGGTTTTGCTTCCCTCACACAGAATACAAGAAGTGGCCAGAAGACAGTGGCGCCTGCTCAGTTCTCTTACTGAATTTGGGGCCCCCAGTCTAGAAGGCAGCCCATAGGGCAACAGTCTGCCCTTTTAAAGCTCATTAGCTCCTATCACCCCACTATTCCTTTCGCATCACTGGAATATACAGCTCCTTGAGCCGCTTGAGTCCATGGTCTGTGCCTTACCTATATGACACCCTAAAGCCTTCCTCAGCAGGGACATGTGTCTATCCCTACCCACAATCCTGTCCTGAATGCCCAGGGAACCCCCATAAAGCAGTCAAGGGCAAAAGTGAGCTACTTCTGCTCTTTGTTTTCTTCTGATGATGACCACTGTTCTAGGCGTTTGATCATTTTTTGTTCCAGAATTATCATTACCACCATCATCATTTTGTACAGACGGCCTTTCTTAGTGGATCCCTGGCCACCCATGGTCTATCTTTCGGTTGCCTGCTTTATCTGCTTCTCCTCAGCTCTCGTTTGCACTACTTCTGGCTATTTGTAGTTTCAAGTGTGTCCTCTGTCTCCTCTCGCCACGACCTTGCAGAGCTGTCATATGGTCTGAATGTCCCAGTGTTTTCCTGGCGCACCCCTGCTCACTTGCTAAGAATGCCATTAAGTGTTAGTGCCTCCTGGAAACTGTCCCCAGATAATTCCTTTCTCTCCGGGCCTCCTGCCCACATTCTCATAGCACTTAGCACATTGTGCTGGTTTGTTTGTGTCTCTCCCGTGTGTGCTTCTCTGTGCAGACACCCTACAATGCTTAATTTTAGTGCCTAGTGGTCCAGCATCATCACCGGCCCAGTATCTACTGAAAGCATTATGACTTCCTGGACAGATAGTAAAAGTTTTGGGGTACACAGGCAATGTTTCTATGACTAAATACATGGTCTGTGCTCACTACCACACTTTTTAGAAGTAGGAATGTGGGGAAAAAACTGGTCTAGTTCTAAAAGTTCTACTACATGAATAAGCAAACTAAATTAAAAAAAAACTTCATCCAGTTGAAAGAATCTTCTCAAAGGCTGTTAGCTCCCTCATGAAATATTCAAGGTGCTTGCTGCTTTTGATCTTTCCCTACCACCACCCCGAACAAGTTGACAGTGTTTATGAATTACTCATCAAAGCCTGATGTGTTGAGCATATTTTCAAGTTCATCTACCAACATGAGAAATTTTCATTATTTAAGCCGTGTGTAGCTGGGGTCAAACTTCATGGACCTCTTCGCTGGATGCCTACTGTGTGTTAAGAGCTCTTGTTGGGGGAGCGGCTGGAGAGATGACTCAGCAGAGGACCCAGGTTCAATTCCCAGCACCCCCATGGCAGTTCAGAACTGCCTGTAGCTCAAATTCCAGGGATTCTGACACCCCCACACCAATGCTCTTAAAATAAAATAAATTATTTAAAAAAACTCTCATGGGTTCTTTTTCATTTAATCATTTTTTATCATGTGAAATATTTGTTTTTTATTTGAATTTTATTCATTTAGAATTTTTTTTAAGACAGGGTTTCACTATAGAGCTCAAGTTGGCTTCAAACTCACAATCCCCTGCCTCAGTTTCCTTATTCTGGGATTACTACATCCAGCTTGCTTTGTAGCTAGAAAATTTTATTTATTTATTTATTTGAGACACCGCATTGTCTAGACTGGTCTCTGGACTCAAGGAATCATCTCATCTGAACCTCAGAATTACACAGATGCACAATACTGGGTCCCTAGAGTTAATGAAGCATTTATCTTGGCTCTTATCTCAAAGTTGAGGAGATGAATGCTCAGAAAAGATATGTACTTAACTCTAAAAACCAGAATATAAAAGCAAATTTAGTTCTATCCAGTTCTGAGACCAAGTAGTCACACCTCTTTCCAATCATGGCTGTTAGGCAGTGAGAGATTAGCAGATTTAGAAGTTATTGAGGATGGGCCCCTCCCTTACAATGAAGGAGAGGGAGAGAGAGCGTGAGGGAGAAGGGAGACCCCAGTAACTAACCATCAAGGCAGTCCCTCACACCATTAGGGGCATGGTTCAGAGTTAACGTTGGTTTCTTCACTGCGGTCTGCTAGTCTCAAAGGTATCACCATGAGCGGGCTCTCCAGGCAAACATTTTCTTGTGCTGCTCAGCCACACAGCACGTGCAATTTGTATAGTTTTCCGTTTCCCGAGAACAGAGCCCTAGAACCACATCCTTTACGTGGGTGGTAGATGATAAGAGAAAGTGCTGGTGGCTGGTCAGCCGTTGCCAGGGTCGTCGTCAGCTGTGGGGATTAAGCAGAGACGACAGCTCCATCTCGAGGATTAGCTGGTACACACTCGCTGGGATTCGTCACGTGGGAATGCTCATCTCTACTCACTAGATCATTAAAAACAATGCTCTGGGGAAAACAGCATCTCTGGATTCGCGGACAGCATTCGGCTTACCAATAGGTACCCCTCACCCAAGCTCTGACTTCCGTGGGCTTTACTGTCCTTAGCTATAAAAACAGAAGGGAAGAGAGCTCGGTTGGCGAGGGACTTGTGTTGCCAACAGGAAGAACCTGACTCCGATTCCACATACGGAAGCTAGGAGTGGTCATGCGGGCTTGTAACCTCAGCGCTGGGAGGCAGACCCCTAGGCGCTAACACTCTGGAATACCGTGGCCAAATCGCGTAAAATAAAACAAGGCAGTAACAGATAGGCCTATGATAAGGAGTCTATTAGCATTCCTTCCTTGAAGGGAATGGGGTATCACCAGAGCCATATCTGAGATGCCACCTACTATGTGCAACCCAGTTGCACACTGTGGTTCTGGAGTCTGGTTCTATATTTTATAGGCTGTAGAAGGTTGACAAGGGGTAAAGGAAGGACCCAGTGATGTGGGTTTTGTTAATTGTCATCTATCCTGGGTTGGGGCTTTTATGGTGATGTAGCTATTACTATCTAAGAGTCCTGATAGGATTTGTTTTCTCTGCCAATTAAAGAGTTAAAAGGTAGGGAAAGCCTCGAATTTGATAGTTAGCAGCAGGGAAATATTGAACACGATATACGGCAGAGCACAGAATCAACAGTGGAAGAAAGGCTTTTGCTGAGGGAGAGGAAAACACACATACAGTAGCCCCCACAAGCAGAGGGGGGACTTGGGAGGCCCCAAATCCAGTCTCTTCTGTTTTCTCAAGTCTCTGAAGAAGTTCCCTCCCCTAATTTAGGTTGATCTGTTTGAAGACAGGGTGGCCGACTGGTCCACAACTACTGTGTAATACGCCCTGATCCAGTCTTCAAATCCAAGTGAGTCCATTAGCAAGAGGCCTATTGGCTGGAGAATAAGCCCATGCGCCTTTGTTTTAAGATGCCACGCTTTCGTCTCGGGTCAGGAGAGTGAGGAAGAAGCTGGCTATCTTGGAATTCCAGTCTTTATTACCTCCTCACTGTCCCTCTCCCTGCCTGCTGACCAGGGAGTCTGAATCAACTCCTTACAACTAACTGCCTTGTGTCAGCCGTGCTCCTGGAAGCAACCGCCATCAAACTCATTGCTCCCCCAGGCTGGACTTGGTGGGGGTCCTTTCTTTGGTCCACCGCGATTAGACACTGTTTTCATCTCCGCAGGAGAAACCCCCACTACAGGTAGGTGCTGGTTCTGCTGCTGTGCAGCTTCAGTGCTATTTTAGGAAAGACGATAATGAAACACTTCGGCAGGAGTTGATGATTTCTTTAAACGGAGGAAAGAGGTGGGTTGCAGTTTCCTTTGCTCTGAAGAGGGTAACAGTTCTCACAGACACAGGGGCTTATGTGAATACAGCATCGCGACTCTTTGCTCAGCCGCAGACTGTTGCACCCGCCCCAGCCCCACGGGACAGGACGGACTCTCCAAGACTGGGGTCTGGATGGCCGCGTCCTTCTTAAAACCGCTTCCTGAATGATCCTTTCACCCCCTAAGGTTTGAGGACGGTTATTTTCAGCACCCTGACACACCATCCCTTAGGACTTGCGTTTCTAATTATTATCCTGGGTGCAGTCAGCTGTTGGCCTGAGATGTTTGCACATGACATCTTTGTCTGAGGGACCACAGATTTTTTTTTAAAATCCCATCCCCATGAACTACAAATTTATGTTCTTATCTTTCCCACCTCTCTCTGTATCCTCAACTTTGCTTCCTAGTGAGTCCCACACAGGCTTTCTGGTGCTGTGGAGGGGAAGGAGAGCAGAGAGAGCCATTCCGACCAGCACAGGGAAGAAAGCAGGGGCAGAGAAAAAGAATGGACGCCCCCACCCCAACCAGGACCGAGCGACAGAGCATGTGTGAGGAAAAGTCGGCGCTATGCGAATATGGGAGGAGGGCGATCTGCAAACGACCTATAAAGAGCTACATGCAGTCTTGGATCTTCCTCCAGCCTCTCTTCCACCCTTGGAAGGGCCTTTCTCCCTTAATAAATTATTTCTTTTGCTGCTATCCACTCATCTCTGTACAAACCTTTGTTGAGGGACTCAAGTGTCTGGAAATGCCCACGGGTGCCCTCCAGACTCCACTTACAGCAGGTTCTAGCTCAAACAAGCTCGCGCCATCGAGCCAGAAAACTCTGACTGTGTCTATAGATGTGATTAGTAAAATGTGGGCTGGAGAGATAACTTGTGGGTATGAGGACTCGACTTCTGGTCCCCAGCACTGATGTAAAAGCTGAACATGGCAGGCAGGACCTACAGCCCAGTACTCGGGAGCCGTGGCAGAGGTAGACAGATCCCAGAGCCTTGCTGGTCAGCCATCAAACTGAGTTGGTTTAGCGAGAGATTCTGTTTCAAGGAGTTCGGGTGGAGGGAAACCAAGGAAGACAGGTCCCATTGGACTCTGGCCTCCACATGTTCCTCATGGGGATATGCACCCGCTCATACATTAAAAAAGTTAATGCATTTTTTTTAAAAAAGATTTATTTAGTACACTGCCAATAGAGCATCGGGGGTGACAGCAGCAGAGAACCTCCTGCCAAAAGAGAAACCTTAAAACCTAAGGTTATGCAATGCCTTAGCCTCTATGAAAGGCATGTTTCGACACATTCTCAGAGAGCACGAAGGAACTGTCACTCAGATTTTAAAAGCGCTGGGAACATCAAGCTTGAATAGATCTTCCCACACTGCTCTCCCTCTCTGATCGACCTCTGCATTTTGTTTCTTCTCGTTTCACTACTACAAGGTTTGAGGAAGGCACAGTCATGCTCTGGGGTGAAACGCTGGTTCCCACTCCTGTGAGCCATCGAGGGTTCCTGACCTCCCCCAACCTTCTTCCTGACAGCCAGATTAGACCCGAGGAGAAAGAAACAGCACAGAACAGCCTTCTCTTTCGAACTCGGTGTTTTAAAATTCAGAACTGTGCCATTTTCACACGGAGCAAGCGAGACGAAAATGCGTTTCCTTTAGCAGTGCGCATGGAGTCTGCACCACGTGACTGTGGTCTGGAGCAGTGCGCATGGAGTCTGCACCACGTGACTGTGGTCTGGAGCACTGCGCATGGAGTCTGCACCACGTGACTGTGGTCTGGAGCAGTGCCTACATGGAGTCTGCACCACGTGACTGTGGTCTGGAGCAGTGCCTACATGGAGTCTGCACCACGTGACTGTGGTCTGGAGCAGTGCCTACAAGCTTCAGCCAGTCTTGTGACCCAGATCCGAATGTCAGTTGTCAATCCCCTCCCACCCCCGCTTCGCATACGTTTTATATATTTTTTGATGCAGCCTTGGAAAGGTCCTGGAGAAAAAAAAGCTAGGCTACTTTAATGGTCAATGGTGACGACATATATAGGGATTCCCACCACACATTCGGCCAGGCCCCGGCCAATCTGTCTTCATAATGGCAAACTCTTAGCGAGTCAGAGGATTCCTGGCAGTGTCAGAAACTTCACCATTAAAGCTAGTCTTATCTTGACTTTGTCCCCTTTGAACCTTCCGTTCATCCAGAATTATAAGGCCTTCTAATACCTTGCAATCCGTTTTCAGATTTCTCTTTGGGGGCTGGGAATGTAGCTCAGCCGGTAGAGTGCTTGCTTAGCAGGAATGGAACCCAGCACTGTATAAACTAGGTGTGGTTGCCCCAGTAATCCCAGGACACAGGAGGCGGAGGCAAGGGAATCAGACGTTCAAAGAAAAACAATAGCAACAACAATAACAAACCCACCAAAGAGAGGAGAGGTGGCTTCTCTGTGAATGGAAGAGCTATGGTTGGAAGCCAGTGACAAAGAGAGCTCTTTCCTGTAAACCATTTCTCCCACCCTAGCCCACGCTATCTGTGTGACAGGAGTCTCGTTCAGAACACAGAGCAACAGAAAAGGGGGAGGCTGGACTTGGAGAACTGATCTGGTCACGTGGTGGCTCCCATAAATCCTGACCTGGGAGAGAGAGCCGTATGCAGTATGAGTGGCTGCTGATCTGAGATACACTGCACGTTACAGCATACACAATTGACTTTAAGAACGAGTTTGGACCAGTTCATTTTGAATGTCACTTATGAAAGATCCCATCTTTGACATTTAATATGATTGACGGTTAGTCTCTGAGCCATCGCGCGTCTCCGAGCAGAGAATGACATGTATAGTGAAATAAATACATGTCTGCCTAAGAGATCTCTATGCTTGGCTTCATCTTTCTTTTTCATCTTTTGCTGATATTTTCAGTGTTCCAGATATGTTTGTTCTAATATCTCCTGGTTGATGCAGAGGAGGCTGTGTTTGTTCTTCAGAATAAAGCGATACCCTTTTTATCTCCAGTGGAGCGGTAAAACAGAAGAAGCCCGATCCTTCAGACACTCACATCTGGGGATAAGAGCGTGGGGCTAGTTCTGTTTTTTTATTATTTATTTATTAAAAATGTCCACATCCTCCCCTCTTCCCATATCCCTCCCACTCCCCCCACTCCCCCTCCCTCTCCCTCTCCAATCCTAAGAGAAGACAGGGTGCCCTGCCCTGTGGGAAGTCCAAGGCCCTCCCCCTCCATCCAGGTCTAGGAAGGTGAGCATCCAAAGAAACTAGGCTCCCACAAAGCCCATCCATGCATCAGAATCAAAACCCAGTGCCATTACTCGGCAGCTGGAAGCACATTTTGACAGGTTCAGTTTTCATTTGTAATTCAAAGTTAGCAAATGTTCTTTAGAATATTAGCTATGATGACTGGAAAAAAAGATGCCAGAAGATTTTTTTTTCCATCTATCTATCAAACGGGAAAAAAAATCTTGGCCTTGAATATGAGATGTTCTGGTCCAGGAGAGATGGCCCAGTCATTAGGAACTTACTGCTTTGGCAGAGGCCTGAGCTGTGTTCCCATCACCCGCTCTGGGACACTCAACAAATGCCAGTAACTCCAGCTCCAGGGGATCCAAGATCCTCTTCTGGCCTTAGAAGGCACTGCACTCACTTTCGAAAACCCACACCCACACTCATACACAAAGGGGTTTTCCTGTGTAGCCCAGACTGGTCTGGATCTCAAGACCCACCTACCTCTGCCTCCCAAGTGCTGGAATTAAAGGTGTGTACCATCATGCCTGGCCTAAAATTTTTAAAAAATCTTAAACAATATGAGTTGTTCTATGTCACTATATTGTTTCAACTATAAGTAATTATATCATAGTATCTTACATATCTGGAATAAGGCAATTTAATTAGCATTTTCATAGGGGGGGACAAGAGAGGGCAGTTGGGAGAAGATAGCAAGAACATTTTGTTTGGCTTAAATTTCCTTGTTCTAAAACATAAAAATAATTAAGTTTATTAATTATTTATGCACATTTGTGCATATGTGTTTGGGTGCCCATAGAGGCCAGAAGGGTGTCAGAGGCCCTGGAGCTGAAGCTACAGGATGTTGTGACTCCCCTGATGTGGCCACTGGGAACCAAATCCAGATTTTCTTGTGAGAGCAATAATTGCTCTCAACTGCTGAGCCATGCTCCAGGAATAAAGTTGCTCATTTAAGACAAGGTCTCACTGTGAAGTAGGCCTGGCCGGCCTGCAACTTGCTATGTAGTCAAGAATGGCTTCAAACTCATGGCAATCCTCTTGCCTCTGCCTCCTTACTTTTGGGATTATAAGCATATGCCACCAAACCTGGCTTCCTTGAAGTTTTTAAGTCAATTTCCTAAAAACATTAGCTTCTAGTCACATTTAGTAAGGTAATTCTTAACTCTTCTATAAACAAAACTTCAACTATGTTTGATGAGGTTTTGTTCTACCATTCTACAACTACAAAATGTCTCAGATCAAGGTGTTTGTAACTATCTATGCAATTAGGTTTCATGGCGAAATAGAGGAGAAGAGAAGAAGTATGTGGTAGAGCCTGTTAGCATGAGAACACAGCGCCTTAATGTGGTAGAGCCCGTTAACATGAGAACACAGCGCCTTAATGTGGTAGAGCCTGTTAGCATGAGAACACAGCGCCTTAATGTGGTAGAGCCTGTTAGCATGAGAACACAGTGCTGTTTTCAAGGGCAGGTAAGTTTATTCTGCAGCCAAATATCAGTGTCCACAGACTGGGAACATGAATACAGGTCATCCCAAATAACAGGTTCATGAAGTTTATGTATGTATGTATGTATGTACACATTCAGGCCAGGAGAGGGCGCTGAATCCCCTGGGATTGCAGTTATAGACAGTTGTGAGGTGCCATATGGGTGTTGGGAATTGAACTTAGTTTCTCTGCAAAGGCAACAAGTGCGCTTTACTGCCGAGTCACCCTTCAGCCTATTTCCTGAAGTTTTATCGTGACAGAATAAAGAATGTCATAGACCAAGTCTAAAAATACATTGGTAGGAACGTGGGACGGCTTGATGGGCAAAGTGCTGGTTGTGCAATTATGAGGACCTGAGTTTAGACCATAAAACCGCATAAAAGCAGATACAGCAGTGGGCATCTATAACCTCATCTATAAGCTGAAATTGGAGAAAAAGCGGTGTGTGGAGGGCACTAAGGCCAGGCAAGACCCCTGGAGTTCACTGGCCAACTGGTCTAGCTGAAGCTGTGACCTCAGGGTCAGTGAGAAGCCCGGTGTCAAAGAAATATCAGAATCAAAAGTATTCTAAATCTCTCAGGCTTTTTTTTTTTTTAAGTTAGCTGGCCTTCAACTCATGATATCTCCTGCCTCAGCCTCCCAAATACTGGAATTACAGGCATGTGCTAAAATGCCTGACTAGGCAGTGGGAAGGGTTTCAGCAAGGGCTGACATTTTAGCTGTATGGAAAACAGGTGGTTGCCATGACCTCTGAGATTCCTATCATCTGGTTGGCTGGTTCCCTTGAGAACCTTGCTTACAACTCTCAGATGCTAAAAGCAGCTGCTTACAAATACCCTCCCCTACTCTCAAGGAACATGATCTAAAGATGAATCATCACAGGCACTGAGATTTTTGGCTAGGAAATCCTCCTACTGACACAGTATCCCATTCCCTGAGATGAGCCAGAGGCATTCTTTCCATGGTCTGTTCCTCAGAAGAGAGGCGCTGGTGGAGCGGAAGAAACACGGGCCTTTGCAGTGCTGGCTTGGGTTTTAATCCCGATTTAGCCACTTTAGAGATTGAGCCAAGACAAGAAAATGAAAGTTCCGGAGTCACAATTTTCCCTTCTGAAGTTGGAGGTGCTGGTACCTGCCTTAGAAAGTAAGGATAAAAGTAGAAATAGCGGATATAAGAAAGAGATAGAAAGAGCCCCACACTGTAGATTCTAGATAAGTAAAGCCTGTAACTGCGATGTTTGGTTTAGGTGTGGCTACTGGAATGGATGTTACATACACTTTCTATATAACGTAAGCTGTGGGAGTTTGTTAGCCTCCAGAGCTGTGTGTGTGTGTGTGTGTGTGTGTGTGTGCACGTGTGTGCATGTGTGTGTGCATGTTGGGCTGGGTGAGAAAAGACAAGAAACTGGTTCTTGTCTTTTTACTACAAGTTTAGCATCTTAAAAACATTTTTTTTCTGTTTCTTTTATTTCTTATTTATCTTAAAAATATGGCCTTAAAATGCTAATACATTGTTATTAAACAATGTAAGCAGGAACAAGCTTGTCATTCCTTTTCTCTGACTAGAGGAGAGTTATAACAGAGCCGCTGCTAAGCAATGATGCTCTGGCCAGCACAGTGTCCAGGGTGGCCCTCCTGTGGGATGCACCATCCCCTGAAGTGTCTGCACACTCACTGTTGAGAATCCATTTCTGAGAACTAAAATCATCAAAATATCAAACATTCCCCACCATAAACAGGGTATTTCCCTCAGATTTTCTAATCTGTTCTTTTTAAAACAAGCTCTTCAGATCCAGTACAGTGTGCACGCCTTTAATCTCAATACTTGGGAGGCAGAAGTACTCAGATCTCTGTGTTTGAGGCCAGCTTCGTTTACCTAAAGAGTTCTAGGCCAACAGAGACTATATAGGAAGACCTCGTCTCAAAGGGGGTGGGGTAGGCAGGGCAGGTACAGTGGTTAAGATAATTGGCTGTTCCCCCAGGACCTGGGTTCAAATCCCATCACTCCCCCTCATGGCAGTTCACATGGTTTCAGGGTGATCCAACACCCTCTGCAGTACTATATGCATGTGGTACACACACATGCAGGTAAAACACTCATACATATAAAATTTTTTAAAAAATTAAAAAGGGAAATTTCAATAATTTTTTTTGTTTTATTTAAAAGATCTCAGAGGTTAAGAGCCTTGCCTGCTCTTCCAAAGGTCCTGAGTTCAACTCCCAGCAACCACATGGTGGCTCACAACCATCTGTAATGAGGTCTGGTGCCCTCTTCTGGCCTGCAGGCATATACACAGACAGAATATTGTATACATAATAAATGAATATTTAAAAAACCTCATATATTTTTATTAGAGTTATTGTGATTCATAATTTTTATAATTACAAAGTAAACTATTTTTATTATTTTTCTTTTTAAAACTTTTATTTATTTATTTTTTAAAACCTTTTCTCATTTTACATACCAATCACAGTTCCCACTCCCTCTCCTCCTTTCTCTCTCACCTTCCCCCCACCTACCCACCCATCCACTCCTCAGAGAGGGTAAGGCTTCCCATGGGCAGTCAACAACGTATGGCACATCACTCTGAGGCAGGACCAGGGCCCTTCTCCTCATATCTCGGCTGAGCAAGGTATCCTTCCCTAGAGAATGGGCTCCAAAAAGTCAGTTTACACACTAGGTCCCACAGACTGCCCAAGCCACACAAAGGTCACCCACAGTCAGAGGTGATTTGGGAGGCAGAGGCAGGTGGATCTCTGTGAGTTCAAGGCCAGCCTGGTCTACAGAGTGAGCTACAAGTCAGCCTCCATAGCTACTGAGAAACCCTGTCTTGAAAAACAAAAAAGAAAAAAATATAAGCTTTCCATCAATAGTATGTTTATCAGCGTGTTTATGCATTTACTCTTCATCCAACCTCATCACTCAGCTCCTACGAGTGTTGCCTTCATTCGTGGAGCGTGTTAGAATGGCTGCATGAAGTTCTTGGCTAATAGTGTTGACATCTGGGTTTCTGTCTGTTATCTGTCTCTCCTACTGAGAGTTTCTGTGACTTTCCCAGTTATTCATACATTAAGTAAAATTTAGCTATTTCCTGGATATTTTGAAGATTGTGTTACGAGGCTCCTAATTGTGAAAACCTGCATTCCCAGATATAAACCCTGACATGCCATCTGTTCTTCAGTTACAAAGGCAACCCATTTTAAAAAGGCTTTATCTTATTTTACTTTATTTATGTATTTATTTGTGTTTATGTACGTGTGTGTGTGAGTGCCTGAAGAAGCAAGAAGAAAGCCTTGGATCTGCAAGTTGGAGTGACATGAATTTATCAGCCACCTGACATGGGTACTGGGAGCCAAATTCCAGTTCTCGTGATTGAGCAGCGAGCACTCTAAATAGGCAATCATCTTTCCAGCCACAGTCTATTATTTATTTATCACTATTTCTTTTTCATGGTGCTGAGGACTGAACCCAGGGCCTAACTTGTGCAAATGCATTACCACCAAACTATAACCACAGTACAAAAGAACCAAAACAGACTCTTCTCTTTCTCTTTTAATTTGAGACAAGGGCTTGCATACTCAAGTTGGTCTTGAACTCTTGACCCTCCTACTTCAGGAATCTGGGATTATAGGCCTTTGCCACGGGGCTCAACTTTTGGTGTAGCATTTTAACAGTGCTACTTTGGTACCCATGGTGTGCTCCACCCAGAGGCTAGTTTGGGACGTGGGCAGTGGTTGACATTGGTTTGGTTTTCAAAGTCTTTACCATGCCAGTTCCCTTTGGAATAAATGATTGTTCTCTGATTTTAGATGCCTGCGGGTCCCTGGATGTTGCTACCACAGTTCTGTAATTTACCATACGGCAGAACCAAGAGGTTAAGAGTTAAAGGCAGAAGAGGATTTATCGAGAGTGTTACTGTCTGTTCCTGGAGTGCAGTCCCAGGGTTGTGCTGTCCTGTGGTCTGTCAGGACACATGGATGGGAAGTACAAACTCAGGAAGTCGCTCGTCCAGCACTTATCCTAGGAGTGCTGAGGAAGAGCTAAGTTGGGACAAGTTTACTCATTTTAGCTAAAGTCAGAATTCTCTGAGTCAAAATTGAAGTCTCTTAAGTCTCTGATTGGTGACAGTGATAAGTAATTGATGACGTCACAACAGCCCAGAGAAGTACATGGAAACTCTCAGGAGGAAGACAACATAACCATAGGCCTCAACTTATTGTTGTTATTTTGCAATTTAACAATTATGTTTGGTACTCAAAAAAATCATGAATAATACTAGCATCAAATTGGACACTTCAAGTTTGGCAAAGCAACGTTCTTTGAAATTCTAGAATTTATTATATGCTTACTTACATGCATATGTGTGTAGGTACACATGTGTCATATGTGGCTGTAGGAGGACAAGTCATAAGAGTGGGTTTGTCCTCTCTACCATGTGGGTTCTGGGGGGTCAAACTCAGGTCATCAGGCTTAGTAGCAAGCACCTTTACCCGCTGAACCCACTCACTAGCATGGAATATGGTTTTTTTGTTTTGTTTTGTTTTTTGGTTTTTCAAGACAGGGTTTCTCTGTAGCTTTGGAGCCTGTCCTGAAACTAGCTCTTGTAGACCAGGCTGGCCTCGAACTCACAAAGATCCGCCTGCCTCTGCCTCCCAAGTGCTGGGATTAAAGGCGTGCGCCACCACCGCCCGGCTGGAATATGTTTTTAAATAAAAGCAAAACCCAAACCAAAAAAAAAAAAATAATCTTAACCAAATGATGCTACCCCCATACATATCTACCTTCTTACAAAAGTTTATAGCAACAACTGCTAAGATAGAAATGAGACATTCTTTTTAGGCAGAAAGTCAGCTTTCTTATAACAAAATAGCCAGTAGAAGAAAGATTTATTCAGCTCACAGTATGAGGGTTCATCAAGGCAAGGAAGGCAAGACAACGAGATTGGCCCTCTGGGGAAGCAGGAGTGGGGTGATGTGACTGACCACATTTCTTCCAGTGAGGAAGCAGAGACAAAGGAAGGCTGATGCTTTCTCCTTTCCATCCAGTCTGGGATCCCAGGCCAGTGATGGTGCCCTCTAGTGGAATCTCTCTGGAAGCACTGTCCTCCCTCCCCCACTCCCCTGCCTCCCTATCATGTCTTTTAGGTGATTCTTGCCAGTTAGGTTACAGTGAAACTCATAACCATCGCTAGCCCACCCATTGTCAACCTAACGTCCAAACATTCTATTCACTTATTTATTTTTGAAGCAAAAATCTAACTATATAGCTCTGGCTGACCTGGAACCGGATATGTAGAACAGGCTGGCCTTGAACTCACAGAGATACACCTGCCTCTGCCTCCTGAGTGGAGGTATTAAAGGTGTGTGCCACCACACTGAACTCACCCCAATGTTTAAGTCCGTGGTATTCTATCCTGGGCTTTTACAGTTAGTTTCATATTCATTTCATAATTCAAAACATGTCAATTTCCCTATAGACGCTAATAATCCCAGCACTCCTCAAAAGTCCAAAGTCTCTTCTGGGATTAAAGACAAACTCTTCATTCTGCATTCATGAAGTCCAACACCAGCTACATCCTTCCAGTATACAATGGTTCAGAGAGATATTCTCATTCTGAAAGGGAGGAACGTGACCCCAGTAAAAAATGATTGAGGCAGCCTGGTCTACAGAGCTAGTTCCAGGACAGGCTAAAAAGCCACAGAGAAACCCTGTCTCGAAAAACCAAAAAAAAAAAAAAAAATGATTGAGGCAAACAAGAACAAAATCTAGTAGAAAAATCCACTAAAGCCTGCAGCTCCATGGTGGGTGTCTTGGATTTCTGACAAAACATTTGGGCCCCAATAATCTTGGGGAGTTCTTTCCTACCACATTTCAGTGGGCATCTGTGCTGGCTAGTTTTGTGTCAACTTGACACAAGCTAGAGTCACCAGAGAGAAGGAACATCAGTAGTGATATTTTATTTGTCTTTTAATAAATAAAGCTTGCCTGAGGATCAGAGTGCAAAGCTAAGTCACTAGAGGCCAGGGAGTAGTGGCTCACACCTTTAGTCCCAGGACTCGGGAGACAGCAGCAGGCGGGTCTTTGTGAATTCAAGGCTACCCTGGGCTACCCAAGATCCATCCAGAAACAGATCCAGGTAGTGGTGGCTCACATATTTAACCCCAGTGTTTGGGAGTCACGCATCTTTATTTCCAGCACCAGGGATGTGGAGACAGGAGTGAGATGGCTGGGCGGAGAGAGGAATATTAAAATACAAATAAAACATTACTAGAAACCTCAATGTTTCAGACAATGGCCTCTGAGGGCCTTCTGGCAAGGAATCTGATTCCACCACATATTGCCTGGCTTTAGAAGCTTGCTGGAAGATCGGTACAGGCCTCCACGAATCCCTGACTCTAGCATGTTGCTTGTCTGCACAACCAGCACAGTGTGGTGGCCGTTGCCAAGGTCTGCTGTCAGTCTGTAATACAGTCTGACTCTCACCTGTCACAGATAAGGAGGCCTGTGTATGCCTCTGCTGTTGAACATGGAAAAACACTTCCCCAGTGGTTGCTTTTCAGTGGAGAATCTCTGTGGCTGCTGTTCTCAGTCCAGACTCTCTCCTTCCTAATTAAATTTGCATCTTCACGAATTAGGCCCTTGGTGGGTTGGACCTTGCCCCATTGTCTCAGAGCAGAAGGCAAGGTTTCTCTTTAATGACACTAATCCTTTTCATACGTAAGTCTGTTTTCTCACTGAAGTCTTTAAATGTGTTCTCTCCTTTTGCTCAATCCTTTCCTTCACCCCCCTTCCTGTTATCTGAGTAAGCACAATGAGCAATAACCATGGTGCAGCTTGCCTGCTGTGCTGTCTTGAACTTCCCTCTACTGAAGAAATTGGTCCATTACCTTAAAATTCAGCCTGAGTAAATTTTTTTTCCCCACATGGTTAGAATGTAGTCAGATTCTTTGTCAGAGGATAACAGGAACGGCCTCAGTTCAGCTCCCCTCTGGAATCTCATGAGCTGGGCCTCCACTGTCTGAATTTGTCTACATTCTGGTCTTCCTAACTCCCATCAGAATGGCCTGTTAAGCTCTGCTTAGGGCGTTCTCAGGTTTCTCTGGTTCACAGCTCTAAACTTCTCCATCTTCTTCGCATACCTTGGTTCCAAAGGCTTACTACCCGGTGATCCGGTTTATCAGAACGGCGGCATGTCCCGGCACCGTCTTTGTTATTTTGCTTTCACAAAGTACCTGCCAAACGCAACATAACCACAGCTTGAGGATGCGATGGCCCCTCATGTGGTCCATTATGCAGAAAAGCCATTGTGCTGGGAGTGGCTTCAGCTCTGGTTGCAGGAGGTGAGGTCGTATTGTGACCCCAGTCAGGAAGCAGAGAGTGACAAAGGCTGGTGTGACCAATTGCTTTCTTCTTTTTATTCATTTTGGGATCCTGGACCACGGGATAGCGTCACCCACATTCAAGGTGGAGCTTTCCTTCGTTAAACCTCTGCAGTGCCTAGAGACCTGTCTTCTAGTGATTCTAAGCCTGGGCAAGTTCATCAAGAAGGTTATCCATCGCAGCAAATGTAAGTGGTTCGTTAGAAGGCCAATCCCAATATTTTATCTTTGCTATTTCAATATTCTAACATATATGATATCATTAGTAATCATGGCATATAATCTGGTTTATGAATTTTTTTATGTGGTAATCTGTGAATTTCTTTATTCCGTCAACAAAAACGCTGTATCCAGATGCCTGTAATTAAACTCCTTTGTGTGGAGCTGCTTTTTGTCTTTCAGACATGGCAAGTGTTCTATTTTTCATCTGTCATACCATTTCTAGCTTCACTATTTGTGAAGGGATTATTTGCAATCTTATTTAGATACAAAACCTAAACCAAAATTATCTTGTTGATTCAGACCACAAAGAGAGCCAAACATGACCTTGACAAAGTCAGCGCAGTGACTTTGGGAACTGGCACTCTTGGGCTTTGGGTGGTCCTGACCAGGTGAATTCTGGGGCCGGTTCTGTCCTTCCTCTACTAGGAGGGCCTTTGGCCACTTTCTCCCCATTCGCCAGCTGCTGAGCTCTGGACACTGCAGGCTATCTTGAAACCACTTTTCACAACTTCAAGGAAGATGTTGAGAGTTTCAGGGCTAGATCCAGAAGGGCAAGCCTCTCCAATTTAGCCATCAGGGTGTAGCTGGATGTTCTCTGACACCTTAACCCCTTACAGCTGGGATGCCTCTTTCTTATTTCTCATTAAACAGCAGCGTTATTTTTCTACCAACAAACAAATATACATTAGTGGCAGCCATGAAAGGAACTGACTGCGGTTATGGCCCTGGGGAGAGGCCCAGAACACCCATGATTAAGGAAATGGACTGTTTGCCTGGAATGAGCCATTCTGGAAACTCTGTAGTAGTGTGCTCAAGACAAACATACACACAGCAGAGGGCGCCCTAGTACAACACAAGAGGCCTATGGCTCAAATGAGTAGTCCCGGCATCGGGCTTTTTAAATCTCCAGGTTTGGTGTTTAACTCCTATGATCTCATCGGCTCCTCATAAATAAGACTATTATTATTCTCTAGTCATGCTGAGACATGCTTTAATTGAGGAAAGATAGTTCTTGTGGAGAAATAAGGAAAATAATTAGAGTCGGGCATGGTGGCACACATCTTTAAACTCAGCACTTGGGAAGCAGAAGCAGATAGATCTGAATGAGTTCGAAGCTAACCTGGTTTACATAAGTAAGTTCCAAGCCAGCCAAGAAAGCTACATAGAAAGACCACAGCTCAAAAAAACTGGAAAACAAAGTAAGGAAAAAAAAACAGTATTTAGAGAAAAAAAAAGAGGAGAATAACCTAATTAACTAGTTGGTGTTCCTTTACCAGTGATCTGGGGAGTGTACAGATGGGCAGATTCAATCCTGACATCTCAGTGCCTTGTCTCTGATTGGATGATCATTTTTGTGGATGTATTGTAAATGATGAGTAGAAACGCAAAGTAAGAAAGAGAAGCAAGCTTCCTAGGCAGAGGGTACAACATGCCAAGGCACTGGAATATGATTGTGAGACTCGGACATACTAAGTAGTTTGAGTTGAATGAGGGGAGGTGGAGAAGAAGTTGGAAGATACATTGATGTCTCAGAGAGCAATTATTGAATAACACGTCATCCTCAATGGAGAGGTCTACCAATTAGCACATATCTCATCGGCTCCTCATAAATAAGACTATGCTTGCAGAGGATGGGTAGAATAGCCCGAGTTCTCTACTGAGCGGGGCCAGACTTGGTTGGTTTTAGCTGGGCTTAATCATAAGCAGGTGGTGACCTGGTGACCTGGGAGCTGTCTTGCTTAGGCTGTGTGGTTGGCTGGACACTGGCAGGCTGGATAGAGGTGATGGGGCTGTGTGGGTCTTAACAATTAGCAGGGTGCCCAGGCCTTGTGCATGTGTGTGTGTTGGATAAAAAGGAGAAAATGTGGTCAAGGCCCCTGAGACCTTGGTTTGAACTTGGTACTCTGTCTTTTCTGCCACGTGTTATTTGATAGGATGGGTTTGACGGAGGCACCATAGAAATAAAAGACAGAAGATGGGCATCTTCAGAAGTAACCAGAGCAATGGAATGGGCACAGTCTCTGAGGAAATTGAGACTGTGCTGTGGCACTGGGGGCTTGAGGCTTTGTAGAACATGAAGAGAGGAAGGGAAAGGGTGTATCAAGGTGGGGCTCACTGGGTAATTTTTCTGGCCTCATTTCTACCCCTGCATTGTCAGATAGGAGCTGTCTGTGGCAGCAGCTGTTCTTGAGTGTGAGGAATTTCCAAGTAAATGTTCGCCAGACTGAAATGTTTTTACTCTCCATTATTGGCCAAAGAAACCCACACCCAAAGCCCAGAGTCAAAAGTGGGGTACAGAGAGTAGAAAAGGAGACATGTTTGCGTCGAAGCTGTTCAGCTGAGGTCAGAAAACACAGGTAATCACTTTCTTAATGCCAGGTTTATCATGTACTTTATCATGTACAGATGAGGAACACTTGAAGTCATGACATAGGTTTGGATTTTAAACAGATTTTCCTCTGTTAGTAGCATCATAAAAAGCTCAGAGAGAGGAGAGCTTGAATGTAAAGTTTCTTTGGGGAAGTTATTGCAACAGTCTACAAATGGGTTTTGAACAAAACCTATGATAATTTCTTCCATCTAGGTAGCCAAGTACTCTCTTTTGAGGAGGGTCATATGTTTGAATACTTAGTCATCAGGGAGTGGAACTGCTTGAGAAGGATTAGAAGACATTAGGAAGCATGTCCTTGCCGGAGGAAGTGTGTTGCTTTTAAAAAAACCCACACCAGCCAGGCAGTGGTGGCACACGCCTTTAATCCCAGCACTTGGGAGGCAGAGGCAGGAGGATCTCTGTGAATTCAAGGCTAACCTGGTCTACAGAGCAAGTTCCAGAACAGCCAAGGCTGTTGTACAGAAAAACTCTGTCTCAAAAAACCAAAATCCAAAAAGAAAAACAAAAACGAAAAACAAGAAACAAACAAACAAAACTCAAAACTCACAGCAGGCCCAGTCTCTCTCTGCTTACTGCTTGTGAGCCAGTATGTAAAGCTCTCAACTGCTTCTCCAGCACCACGTCTACCTGCCTGCCACTGTGGTTCCCATCATGATGATAATGGACCGGCCCTGTAGAAGTGTAAACAGCCCCCAGTTAAATGCTTTCTCTTATAAGGGTTGCTTTGGTCATGGTGTCTCTTCACAGCAGTACAACAGAGACTAAAATACCAAATTAGGTCAAGGCCATGTCCCCTATATCTGCTGCCACCGATTCATTTTGCACAGCCATTTAAAGATGCGAGTTTCACCATGTGAGTCTAGAAAATAACTTAGATGCCTAACTGTCATCCCTATGATGTTCTCACCAGACTAGGAAGAGTCTTGTCTATGAGTATTGCAAAAGACTTGAGGATAAGCTGTGTCTAAAAAGTATTATTTTACATAAAATAAACACAGCTTGTGTGGAATCAAGGGAGGATTTGACAAATTAAATAATATAATGAACAACTCCTTTGATAGGTCAAATTTCACAGGCTTCCAAATGTCTATGAATTCTTCTATTCTTTCTAGGCAGTAAATTGGGTTGGTGTCTCTCTATTTTTCCTGCCTCTCATAACTGTATCTTTACTTTATCTCCTTTAGTTCTTGCATCCTGCAATACATCCTTCATCATATAGTAAGATGGTTATAACATACACTTGATCATGTCAGAAGGATGCTTATGCTCCCTGTGTATATATACACACACCCTATGTATATAACATTATTACTTGCACACATGGTATATAGAGAATAGTCCTGGAGATCAAACTCACACATGTTAGGCAAGGGCTCTATCATTCAGCCCCAGTCCTAGCCCTATGCTTTATACATCCTTAGTCATTAATCTCCTTTTTTCTCTTCCCTTTCTCTTTATCCAGGTTATAGGGTACCTATAGTGGTATATGATTTATGTTTTAATAAATAAAGCTTGCCTGAAGATCAGAGGGCAAAGCAGCCATACTAGTCAGCCAAACTGGCCAGGGAGTGGTCGCACATAACTTTAATCCCAGAACTCGAGAGACAGAGGTAGAGGGATCTCTGTGAATTCAAGGCCACTCTGGGCTACACAAGATTGACTCTGTCTGAAAGAGAAACAGAGCTTACACAAAGGTATTCCCAGCACTTAGGATCACATGCCTTGATGTGGGATTCCCCTCTGTATGCTGTGAATACCACTGGTTAATAAAGAAAACTGTCTTGGGCCTGGCAGGGCAGAATAGAGGTAGGTGGTGGGGGGGAATGAAACTGAATGTTGGGAGATAGGGGGTGGAGTCAAGGGAGAAGCTATGGAGCCGCAGCCAGAGACAGAAGTGCTGAAACTTTGATGGTAGGCCATGACCTCGTGGTGATAGACAGATTAATGGAGATGGGTTAAATTAAGATGTACGAGTTAGCAAATAAGAAGCTAGAGCTAATGGGCCAAGCAGTGATTTAATTAATACAGTTTTCTATGTGATTATTTCGGTTTGGGGCAGCCAGGACAAACAAGCAGGCCCCTTCCGAGAATGCCTTTAAATCCAGCACAGGGAGGTGGAGACAGGAGTGATATGACTGGACAGAGAGAGAGGAATATAGACGGGAAGAGACAGGAACTCAGGGAAGTGTGGAGTCTTAGGTTTGGCAGTCTGAGGATTGATAGAGGTAACAGGTCTCTTTAGTGGTTGGCTGCTTTGCTTTTCTGATCTTCAGGTTGAACCCCAATGTCTGTCTCTGGGTTTTTATTATTCGAGCTACAGGTACCACCTAACAGTTTTTCAATGAATGTGTGAGTGGAAACTTGAAGATCGATTGGTTTGATTTGCCAACCACTTTCTTGTTTTCTTCCAGCTTCTAGCACTTGAAGGCCTTCGGCTGTCTGTGTGCCCACTGCAGCAATCTACTTAGGCGGAGTCACATGTTCACCCTTTGCTCTGTTCCCAACCAACAACACCACCTGTGAGTATCTTAGGCTTAGCTACCTTTGGTAATCATTTTGCCCGTCTCCTTTAAACACAGATTGATGCTTTAGAAACCCTAAAACTTACTATTTTTCATGAATCTATGGCTGGGTACCATGCTGCCCTGCGCCAGGCTTGGCCGATCTTGGAGAGGCTCATGCAAGCATCTGTGCTTGGTTCACAGACCAGCTGGGGACTGGTTGATCCAGGGGAGCTCTGACACGTGCAACTTGGCTTTCCCTATGTGGTCTTTAGTCTTCCAGCAGGCCAACTCAAGCTTGCTCTCAGGGTGTTGGCCAAGTTCAAGCAGAGGAACAGCAGGGAACTTAAAACCTCTTCAAGCCTTTGCCTGCATCAAGTTGATTTTGTCTATTGGCCAAGAGTAAGGCCCCAGGCAGGCCCAGAATCAGTGGGAAGAGCAGAGAGATTGCGTTAAAGGAAAGGGTGAAGTTGGGGATGGCTGGTCTAGTCCATCGAGCACAGCAGCCATCTTAGCTGGAGGGAAACGTTCTAAGGAGAGACATTTGTGTTCCTCCCTTTGACTCTCGGGCTGTGGGGTAATGGGTCCTCAGAAAGTGGAATTTCTCCCAAGAATCTCCTGCTGGGAGAAGGAAAAGCTGAAGCCTGTTGACAGCTGGACGGGGGAGGGAAGCTTTTCTCCCCCCTGTTCTCACAACTTGTCTGGCTACAGTGCCAGAGATCCTGGAGCTGAGGCAATGATGGCTCAGTGACTGGGTGTGTGGTGTGGGGGAGGGGAGGGGAGCAGGCAAGCTACATCTTGACCAGGATTGTTTACTTACTGTCCTCTATTTAAAACTGAACCTCATGTCAGGACCCAAAAGACAGACTTGGGGGAGGCATTATGGAACTTCTTTTGTTCCTCTTCTCAATGTGGTCACATCAAATAAATTTCCATTCTCTACTTTTACTATTACCTGTCTCTCACTGGTTTGCTGAGGATGAGTGCCTGAGCCCAGGCTCTGATTCTACCAACTCCAGGAACAGCACAATATTCAAACTAAAGTAGTTTAAAGCTGTCTAAGTTGGTTGGTTGTTAATGGTGTGTGTGTGGTGTGTTTATGTGTGTGTGGTATGTTTATGTGTGTGTGGTATGTGTATGTGTGGAGTGTGTGTGGTGTATGTGGGTACGGTGTGTATGTGTGTGTGGCGTGTGTGGTATGTGTGTGGGGTGTGTGGTGTATGTGGGTACAGTGTGTATGTATGTGTGGTATGTGTGTGTGTTTGTGTGTGTATGTGTAGTTTTGAACCTACTAATAAAATGAATAGTAGCTGTTTTTTGGCATTTGCCCCTTACTTTCCATTTCTACAACTTCTTGAAAAGGAACTTGATTTCCTTAGTGGTGTATAACTCTCCTGTGTAAGTGGGAGACGTTTTCAAAATGATGTTTAGCCAATCAAAGCATCATGATCTTCTAGCAATGATGATTGTTCCAGGATGGGTCTATTTGAAATTGGGCTAACAAGACCCTTTAGTCTTTGTTTGAAGCAGCTTTCCCCTTGCCTTGCTGGGTTATAAATCTCACAGTATACAGAGTGGAAACTGTTTTTGTTATCATGGAGCCAAAGGATGGGGCTAACTTAATCCAGCTGCTGTTTCTTCTGGCTGCTAGATTCGCTTATATCATGTGATGCAGACATATGACTCCATTTCTTTTCAGCCACACAAAACAATACATAATTTCTTTTTATTTAAATGAGCTCAAGGTTTGTACATATCAAATACTTAGATCAATGTCTTCAGGAAATGCTCAAACACGTGCTATTATTTGTTTATACTAATTCAAGTTGGATTTTCTGTCCTTTGCAATAAAAAGAATCCTAACTGATGCAACTGATAAGAAAATAGGATTGCAAAAGAACCAGCTTATAGTAGCAACAGGGGAAATTTAAAAAGGTATTGACATAAGAAATAAGAGATATGTGAATAAAATGACAAATTTATTAAGTGAGCTTAAGAAAGTCTGAGCATTTGAAAAGAGACAATCAGAGCCTGGATGGAAAGATGCCATATTTAAATGGATTAAATTTCCCTAAAGTAATCTATAAAAATTTCTCTTAATAGGTTCCCCCCCCCCCAACCCTCTCCTCATCCTTCCAAATAGACACTTTTCTCCTGTAATCATTGTTGTGGTTTGAATAAGAATGGCCCCTATAGGCTCATATATTTGAATGCTTGGCCCTCCAGTTGGTGGAACTGCTAGGGAAGGATTAGGAAGCATGGCCTTGTTGGAGGAGGTGTGTCACCGGGATGGGTTTGGAGGCTGCAAAATTCCATGCCATTGCCAGTGTTTTTTCCTCCTTTGTTTCTCTGCCTCCAGCTTGTGGATCAAGATGTAAGCTCTTAGCTATTACTCCAGAGCCATGCCTGCCTGCCTGCCTGCCTGCTACCATGCTTCCTGCTATGGAACAGGTCACAGACTCTAACTATAACCATGAGGCCCCCGTAAAATGCTTTCTTATATAGGTTGCCTTGGTTATGGTGATGGAAGAGTAACTAAGACAACCACGCATTATTTCCTTCCATTTTCATCATGTGCATATTTTCTGAATCTGTTTCTTCGACATTCCTACCTCCACACTTTCAGTTTGGGCCTCTATAAACCTGAACTGCTTTTCAGTGTTCATCCCCCAACAGTCTTGCTGACATAGCCAAGCTCATCAGCTCTTTAACAAAGCGTTGAAGGCCACCGTTGTCTTGTCTCCCTTCTTTTCCTATGCTTCTTTTCTTGGATAGCTCTGAATGGTTTGTAGCACTCTGCTCTGGTCACCTTTCCTCAGTTCTGTGTCATTGTGCCCTCTGGATTGGCTCCCCAACACCATCCATGGCTCAGTAGTAGGTAGGCTTGTTCGTGCGTCTACCTTCCAACTTGACTTGAGGGCAAGAAATAGACCTTACTCCCCTTGGTAAACTGGCCCCATGCCTGGTACACTGCATGACTTTGTTTGGACTGATGAGCAGATGAAAGAATAAATATCACTACTGCACAGGAGCAGGGAAAATGAGCACTTCTGGGAGGGGTCTTCCCCCTCCACAATAGAGGCATAAGCAAGGCTGCTCTAGGGTGTGTGAAACTCATGACTGCGAGCGAGGACCTAGGTGGAATAGTCACGGTTGAACTAAAGCAGACTACGCAGGCTTGAGCACCGGCAGGGAAATGAATACAGTCACTTGAGCTGAAACTGTCATTCCCCAAAGCAGTGACAATAGCAAGACATACATATTCATGATGCCATTATCCCGAGATTTTATGAGGTGTTGGCAGAGGATGAACTTTCAGGAATTTTCGCTTCACTGCCTGAAATTATTACTGATAAAATAACAGTAATAACAAAACCCAACAAAGCAAAACCCAGTGGTCTCTGTGAGCCAACGAGATGAGGAGAAGCTCAAGGTAATGAAAATGACTGAGCAGAGGCGGAACTGGGTGAGCACCCACCCAGGGTTTCTGTCTGCCAAGACTGGGAATATCCTCAGGCTTGGCTCGCACTCCTAGGCCTCATTGCTGAAGACAGCTTCTTCCTTGCCAAAGAACATGCATAAATTTAGCCTCCCGAGGCTGTGCTTGCTTTCTCAGAGAGTATTATCTTATTATTCAAGTAAAACCAGATTTCTTCAGATTATGGATACCCTATGTGCTCAGGGAAGAAGACATGGAAAAATATAAGATACATATACAGTAAAAGTAACTTCTAACCTTATTACTCCAACACAATAATCTTGGCATATTTTCGTCCAAATCATTTTACAGAATAAAGCTTAACAAATGGGATCTACTCTCTGGTTGCCTAATAAAGACCTGAAGAAAGCCAGAAAAACTGGCCTTGCTAGTTAGCAGCTGGAGAGCTTGGAGCACAGCCCTCAGCTTTGCTTTGCCTCAGTTTCTCAGTCTATAAAGGACAGATAAAAGCAGCATTCCCTGAGGTAGCTCTACAGTGAATGAGACAATGGATGCAAACAACTTGACTCAAGGGCTAGCATGGGGTAGGGAGCTAGTGACTGGGAGCTGCTGCCCTCAGAACTTCCCAGAATCACCCTGCCCTCCTCCCAGCTAACTGCTGCACCCATCAGTTTCCAAGCCCTATGGATTTTTACGTATTTTGTGTTGTTCTAACATGGATGGTTTTCTAGAAGAGACAAGGTACTTTATTCCCTCAGTGTCTGCTTCGATTTGGGCCCTCAGGGTCTCTTACTTGGGTACCACTGTTCCTTTTGCTTCTTTTTCTACTAACTTCCCACTTTTTGCTCATGCATGAAGCAGAGACAATTTTTTAAATGTGATCTGACCATATCATATTGCTATGACAGTCACTGGATACTTCATTATCCCAAGGCCTACCACCTAGCAGTTCCTTCAGGGAGTGAACTATTGATGTATGTCAACACATGACTGGGATGGATCTGAAGGGAATTACACTGAGTGATAAAACCAGTTTAGAGAAATCGGAGCTGGAGAGATGGCCCAGGAGTTAGGGTGCTTACTGCTCTCCCAGAGGACCCGAGTGTGAGTCCTAGCATCCATGTCAGGTGGCTTATAGCTGACTGTAACTCCAGTTCCAGAGGATCCAATGCCTCTACGGGCACACACTCTCACAAGCGCGCGCGCACACACACACACACACTCATAACTTAAAATAATAAACACTAAAAGAAAAAAGCATATATACTGTGTAATTCCATTTATGACTTGAGGTGATCCAACAGTAGATAAAGAGAACAAATTAGTGACCGTTGAGATGCAGAGACCGGGGTTTGGGCAGAAAGGGGATGCAGATACTAAAGGACAGCACAAAGCAGCTTTCTTCCCCAAATTCATTAATTTTACCCATAATAACCCCAAAAAGCAATTACATTTTGCATAATACTATTAACACAGAGAATCATTATGGTGATGGAATTGTTCTAAATATTGTCAGGGTTGGTGATGGTGCAAATCTGCCTTCATGTTAAATTAACTTAAAACTAAACAACAGACACTTTAATTCATGTAAAAATTGGTGGAATTAAGTAAGCTAGTCGAATTGTATCCGCATTAGTTTTCTGATGGCCACATGGCATTCTAATTACATAGAACATCATGGCAGGAAGAGAATGTAGGTTAGACATGATCTGTTCATATCATTCTTGAAAGATGTTTGTTTTGAGACAAGATTATTAGAGGCTTCATAAAAATCCTACTGAGAGCTTGGTTAAAAAAGAATTCATATGATCTAAAACTGTTAATAAACAAAAAATAAGCCCACAGAAAATGAGGAGTGTTTTAGAAAAATCCTATTTAGGCCATTCATGCAGACTCACACTTGAATAAATAGGAGTAATTAAGAAGAGAGAGCCTCACACATTTGCATATTCATACCTCTTAATTCATCGATGTGGCTTACAGTACAGATAAATGTAACCCCAAACCTATGATTTGATAACAGCATTGAAAAATTGTAATTGGATAGTAAGTTTTTAAAAAAAATAATTTATTTTAACTTTATTTCATGTACATTGGTGTGAATGTGTCAGATCCCTGGGAACGGAAATTCCAGACAATTGTGAGCTGCCATGAGGGTGCTGGGAATTGAACCTGGGTCCTCTGGAAGGGCAGTCAGTGCACTTAGCCATTGTGCCATCTCTCCAGCCCCTGGAGAGTATTTTAAATTGAATTTTCATACATTATATTATAGATCACAAAAAAGAATCAGATTACTGTTAGTCTTTTGATTTAAATATTGATTATATCTTATTATTAAAATATTTTGATGTTCTTTTAAAACAGGGTTAATAGGATAAGTAGAGTTTTTTTTCTTCTTTTCTTTCTTTCTTTTTTTTTTTTTTTTTGGTAGAATTGGTGACTTCAGGGTTCTGGATCCACTCCAGCATGTGCAAGGCTCAGACTTCCAATAACTTCTACACAAAAAATTACTACTGAAGATTGAATTGTGTGTGCCCTACACACATTCATACACTGAAGCCCTACTGTCTAATGCAACTTTATCTGAGAATAATTAAGATTAAAGAGCTTATAAGGGTGGGACTCTAATCCAATGGGATCGGTGTTCTTGTAATAAAAGATTGCTATGTCTCCATGTGAACACAAAGGAGGCCACATGGGCACAAATTAGAAGGTGGCCGTCACCAAGGCGTGCCTGTCCTGACATGCTGATTTTGGACCTCTGGCCTCCAAATCAGTGAGAATGATTAAGCCTCCCTGTCTATGGTATTGTGAATGGTAGCCCAAGCAGATGAAAACAGTTGCCAAGCTACAACTGGATGGTTTTATTATAGTGGTAAAAATGTAGAGTCTTCTGGCTTTTACCAGCAGCTAGGAGGCTGGACATCCTGGCAGACACCTCAAGAGAAGAAAACTCAAAGAAAGCCCTCCAGTGGGGGTCTGTACCTGCAACACCAGCTTTGCCTACTGCAGGAAACCCCTGGGGAACGTACCAGTGGGAAGTGTGAATAAAATCCCCTGAAAGAAGCTGTGTCTGCAGAGACCGATTGGCTGATTAGAAAGTCAGGGCTGTGGAGAGACCGGAAGGTCTCAGGTGCAAAGGCTAGCCTCAGCTTGGGCTGGTCCTAGCTCCCCAGGAACAGCCACTCCTTGCCCACCTCTGTATTGGTACTAACGTCTCGTGACTAATAGATTAAAACCTCTCGGAATCTGTTAACTTAGCAGACTTCTAGCTTCTACCAACCCACAAGCTAAGAATGTCATCAGATGTCGCCTTGGACCTATAGGAAACCTTCCCGCATCTCACTATATTTGTCTCTCTGGCATACCCACCAACATATTTTAAAATGGCCATGATTTATAACTCTCTTTGTTCTGGAAAACTAGCTTTGTGAAACTGCTTCCATGTTGGAACATGGAATTTGGGGTAACCCAAATCTGTGTTCCTAGGCCACGGTCACTCAAAAGGGCTCCAGAAAAAAAAAAAGCTATCTCTTATTCCCTTTAAGAGGAGAGCCGTGGTTATGAGGCTGACAGGAAATACTTGCTCTGATGGTGCTCCTGTCCCTTCACCATGCCCACTTGGCTGTACCATGAGATGAGTGACAAAGGAATGCACAGCCTTTTTACAACAGTGGCTGTTGTGTGAGTTTTTCTATTTGACATGAACCAAGTCTACTGACATAGACCAAATAAATCATCCCACCAAAACCTAGCCTAGTGAACTGGGGAGTTCACTGAAGTTACATACAGGATCAGAGATTGGGGGTGACTTACAGGAACAGGGATGACTCATGACAACTACAGCACCAAAAGCCCACCCCAGAATGGGTGATGACTCCCAGGAGGCTGCAGCACCGGAGCTCGGTGTATAACTTTCAGGCAGATCAGCCCACCAGTCTCCTTTGTTATTGTTACTGCTTATACAACCGTGGGGAGAGAGAGGCCTTGCAAATGTCATAATTTCTTTAGCCCTGGGAATCTGGTAAGTCTCCTTTCCCAGCTAAGTCCCAAGAAGCTCCCTTGATGTGAGATTCCCCTCTGTATGCTGTGATTACCATTAATGAGTAGAGAAAACTGGCTTGGCCTGATAGGGTGGAACAGAGCTAGGTGGGAAAAGCTAAACTGAATGCTGGGAGAGAGAAGGCAGAGTAAGAGAGAAGCCATGGAGCCTCTGCTGGAGACAGACACGCTGAAATTTTGCTGGTAGGCCACGACCTTGTGGTGATACACAGATTACTAGAAATGGGTTAAATTAAGATGCAAGAGTTAGCAAATAAGAAGCTAAAGCTAATGGGCCAAGCAGTGATTTAAATAATATGGTTTCTGTGTCATTATTTGGGTTGTGGGTGGCCAGGACGAACAAGTGGCCTTCCTCCAACACGCCCTCCCTGCTCCCAGGAGAGGATCTGCCAAGTCTGAGGAAATAGCTACACTGCTGAGGGAGGCACAGTGTCAAGTTGTACTGACAAGAGTGGAGAGAAAACAGAGAGAACCGATGCTGCTTTTCCGGGTCATTCACATTTGCAGCCAAACCTTGTCAGGTTTCAGTGGAGAGCCACGGGATCAATACCTCCAGAGCAGAGCTCCTCAGCCTTGTGTGCACACAAATCACCCAGCGAGGGAGTTAACGTGACAGTCTCATTCCGCGGGTTTGAGGGAGACCTCAGGTTGTTCTTCTCTGTCATTATTCATGCTTGGGGTACACACGCTAGATTTGGAAAAGTTCCTAGTTTTGGACTCTGATGCACTTGAGAGCAAAGCTTCCCATTTGATCCCCAGACTTGGCCTGATGCCCAGCACAGAAATAATTTCTCAATAAATATTTGCTGAAGTAAATTAATGGCAATATTGGCTATAAGGATAAATCTTATAGATTTTTCTCTTGGTGTTAATTCCTAGCCAAAACCCGAATACATACAAACCAAACCACAATTAAACAGGTGTTTATAACTTTGAAGCCGCCAAACACTTTAATTAATAATATCGTATTTGATTCTCAAGCTTTCCATAATTCTCTCAGGAGGAATGATTGTTATTGATTTGTTATGGGCATAAAAGCAAAGTCAGACAGGTTGAGTCATTGCCCTAAGGAAGGCTAGAAGCACCGACACTAGGAAGGTCCCCTTCCAGTTGCCAGGATTTTTCCTGTTATTCTCCAGAAATTGTAAAAGCATGAGTAACTCTCTGTCAGCTTAAGCCTGTTGATGCCCCCACTTCCCTGTTGTTGTACACATGGCACAGGGACATCACTATGACTGTCCCCCTTCCCTGTTGTTGTACACATGGCACAGGGACATCACTATGACTGTCCCACTTCCCTGTTGTTGTACACACTCGGCACAGGGACATCACTATGACTGTCCCACTTCCCTGTTGTTGTACACATGGCACAGGGACATCACTATGACGGTCCCCCCTTCTCTGTTGTTGTACACACTCGGCATAGGGACATCACTATGACGGTCCCCCCTTCTCTGTTGTTGTACACATGGCACAGGGACATCACTATGACGGTCCCCCTTCTCTGTTGTTGTACACATGGCACAGGGACATCACTATGACGGTCCCCCCTTCTCTGTTGTTGTACACATGGCACAGGGACATCACTATGACGTCCTCCTTCCCTGTTGTTGTACACATGGCACAGGGACATCACTATGACGTCCCCCTTCCCTGTTGTTGTACACATGGCACAGGGACATCACTATGACGTCCCCCTTCCCTGTTGTTGTACACATGGCACAGGGACATCACTATGACGTCCCCCTTCCCTGTTGTTGTACACATGGCACAGGGACATCACTATGACTGTCCCACTTCCCTGTTGTTGTACACATGGCACAGGGACATCACTATGACTGTCCCCATTTCCCTGTTGTTGTACACATGGCACAGGGACATCACTATGACGTCCCCCCTTCTCTGTTGTTGTATACATGGCACAGGGACATCACTATGACGTCCCCAGTTCTCTGTTGTTGTACACATGGCACAGGGACATCACTATGACTGTCCCCACTTCCCTGTTGTTGTACACATGGCACAGGGACATCACTATGACGTCCCCCTTCCCTGTTGTTGTACACATGGCACAGGGACATCACTATGACGTCCCCCTTCCCTGTTGTTGTACACATGGCACAGGGACATCACTATGACTGTCCCACTTCCCTGTTGTTGTACACATGGCACAGGGACATCACTATGACTGTCCCCATTTCCCTGTTGTTGTACACATGGCACAGGGACATCACTATGACGTCCCCCCTTCTCTGTTGTTGTATACATGGCACAGGGACATCACTATGACGTCCCCAGTTCTCTGTTGTTGTACACATGGCACAGGGACATCACTATGACTGTCCCCACTTCCCTGTTGTTGTACACATGGCACAGGGACATCACTATGACGTCCCCACTTCCCTGTTGTTGTACACATGGCACAGGGACATCACTATGACTGTCCCACTTCCCTGTTGTTGTACACATGGCACAGGGACATCACTATGACGTCCCACTTCCCTGTTGTTGTACACATGACACAGGGATATCACTATGACTGTCCCACTTCCCTGTTGTTGTACACACTCGGCACAGGGACATCACTATGACGTCCCCCTTCTCTGTTGTTGTACACATGGCACAGGGACATCACTATGACGTCCTCCTTCCCTGTTGTTGTACACATGACACAGGGACATCACTATGACTGTCCCACTTCCCTGTTGTTGTACACATGGCACAGGGACATCACTATGACGTCCCCACTTCCCTGTTGTTGTACACATGGCACAGGGACATCACTATGACTGTCCCACTTCCCTGTTGTTGTACACATGGCACAGGGACATCACTATGACGTCCCCCTTCTCTGTTGTTGTACACACGGCACAGGGACATCACTATGACTGTCCCCCTTCCCTGTTGTTGTACACACGGCACAGGGACATCACTATGACTGTCCCCCTTCCCTGTTGTTGTACACACGGCACAGGGACATCACTATGACTGTCCCACTTCTCTGTTGTTGTACACATGGCACAGGGACATCACTATGACTGTTCCACTTCCCTGTTGTTGGTACACACTTGGCACAGGGACATCACTATGACTGTCCCACTTCCCTGTTGTACACACGGCACAGGGACATCACTATGACTGTCCCCCTTCCCTGTTGTTGTACACATGACACAGGGACATCACTATGACTGTCCCACTTCCCTGTTGTTGTACACACTTGGCACAGGGACATCACTATGACGTCCCCACTTCCCTGTTGTTGTACACACTCGGCACACGGACATCACTATGACTGTCCCACTTCCCTGTTGTTGTACACATGGCACAGGGACATCACTATGACTGTCCCACTTCTCTGTTGTTGTACACATGGCACAGGGACATCACTATGACGTCCTCCTTCCCTGTTGTTGTACACATGACACAGGGACATCACTATGACGTCCCACTTCCCTGTTGTTGTATACATGGCACAGGGACATCACTATGACGTCCCCACTTCTCTGTTGTACACATGGCACAGGGACATCACTATGACGTCCCCACTTCCCTGTTGTTGTACACACTTGGCACAGGGACATCACTATGACGTCCCCACTTCTCTGTTGTTGTACACTCGGCACAGGGACATCACTATGACTGTCCCCCTTCCCTGTTGTTGTACACTCGGCACAGGGACATCACTATGACGTCCCACTTCCCTGTTGTTGTACACATGGCACAGGGACATCACTATGACGTCCCCACTTCCCTGTTGTTGTACACATGGCACAGGGACATCACTATGACTGTCCCCACTTCCCTGTTGTTGTACACTCGGCACAGGGACATCACTATGACGTCCCACTTCCCTGTTGTTGTACACACTCGGCACAGGGACATCACTATGACTGTCCCACTTCCCTGTTGTTGTACACATGGCACAGGGACATCACTATGACGTCCCCCTTCTCTGTTGTTGTACACACTCGGCACAGGGACATCACTATGACGTCCCCACTTCTCTGTTGTTGTACACTCGGCACAGGGACATCACTATGACTGTCCCACTTCCCTGTTGTTGTACACACTCGGCACAGGGACATCACTATGACTGTCCCACTTCCCTGTTGTTGTACACACTCGGCACAGGGACATCACTATGACTGTCCCCCTTCCCTGTTGTTGTACACATGGCACAGGGACATCACTATGACGTCCCACTTCCCTGTTGTTGTACACACTCGGCACAGGGACATCACTATGACTGTCCCACTTCCCTGTTGTTGTACACTCGGCACAGGGACATCACTATGACGTCCCACTTCCCTGTTGTTGTACACACTCGGCACAGGGACATCACTATGACTGTCCCACTTCCCTGTTGTTGTACACTCGGCACAGGGACATCACTATGACGTCCCACTTCCCTGTTGTTGTACACATGACACAGGGACATCACTATGACTGTCCCCACTTCCCTGTTGTTGTACACATGGCACAGGGACATCACTATGACGTCCCCACTTCCCTGTTGTTGTACACATGACACAGGGACATCACTATGACTGTCCCCACTTCCCTGTTGTTGTACACTCGGCACAGGGACATCACTATGACGTCCCACTTCCCTGTTGTTGTACACACTCGGCACAGGGACATCACTATGACTGTCCCCCTTCCCTGTTGTTGTACACATGGCACAGGGACATCACTATGACTGTCCCCCTTCTCTGTTGTTGTACACACTCGGCACAGGGACATCACTATGACTGTCCCACTTCCCTGTTGTTGGTACACACTTGGCACAGGGAACCACTATGACAAAAATGTAGTGTGCTCTGATATGAGGAGGTTTCTCAAAAGCTTTGTGGAGCTCTGTTTGGGAGTCTTGGGCAAATCAGGAGTCACTGGTGGCCCCTCCCTGCCCTAACAGAACATTTACACCTCCTTTCAGCGTCTCACAAGCTGTGAGATGTATTTCCTTGCTCAGAACAACATTCTCCAGATGCCATGATGTCCCAGGCATGAGGGCTGAGCCCAGTCAGTGGGCAACCAGGTCCAGTCTTCCAGGCTTGCTACAGCTCTGACAGTTGTTTTCTTGCTTGTTCTGAAATGAAACAAAACATAAAAAACAAGGTGGGAGGCTCTCTACACTTGAATTCAAATCGTATGCTTTTTTCATTTTTGGATTCTGGAGTTAGAAATGTCCTGAATAAAAGCAATTTATTTGAGCCTTTGTATGTACTGTAGGCAACAATCATCAATGGAAATGTTGACTTGCAGGGTAGGAAGGGTTTAACTTTTTCTTTTTAAGAGTGTGTGTCTGCTGCGTGTTCACATGGGAATACAGGCGTACATGCATGTACACATATATGCAGAAGCCAGGGCAGGATTCCAGATGCCTTTCCTATGCTCTCTGTGTTACTTTGAGACAGGGTCTCTAGCTGAACCAGGAGCTCACCATTCAGCTAGGCTAGCTTGGCCAGTGAGTTCTCTGGATCCACCCGTCTCCATCCACCGCATGCATGTAACTTTTTACATGGGTTCTGGGGATTCAAACTCAAGTCCTCAAGCTCGTAGAAAAAGGCTCTTACCCACTCAGCCATCTCTTCAGGCCTGGGTTTTGCCAAACTTAATCTTGGTCTCTCTCGTCTTTGCTTTACGTTCCAAATTGTCATGAATTTTCTTCTATGGCTTCCCATAAAAGCATAGCACCATCCTAGGTATTTAGATAAAAAATAACTATTGATCTGTGACCTTTCTCTGACTTCTTTCCCTACCACGTCTGTTGTGTACCTGTGAAGTATCCCAGGAATATTAACAGATGACATCATACTTGTTAGTGTAAGCAGCAGCATTCTGGAGGCTGCGCCAGGTCAGTGGGATGGGTGGGAGGAGGGGATGCATTATTAATGAGGAGTCCACATAGTAACCATCTCAGATGCTTCCTTTTCCACAGACATGCCCAGTAGTATCTGACCTGAACATGGCCCAGCCCAGGCTCTGCCAACCCATCTTGCTGAGGCTTCCCACCGGGAAGCAGGAAGAAGGGAAGCCAGCTTTCTTCCCCAAGGAGGCAGGTGACAAAGAAACTTAGGATGCCGCCATAATGGTTTGTGTAGCAAAGCAGGGAATTTTTCAAAGGCAAATGGGAAATTGGAAAATGCAACAGCAACTGTAGGCATGAATTTACTTTGCAGGTATCTGAGTGAGAAATATTAACGTGCTATCACTTAGGAGCAAGGCATGAACAGCTGTATTTACAATCCACCAGAAACCCAGGCAGTAGTGTAGAATTCTAAGTGGAGAGTGTGGTGGTTTGAAGAAATGGCCCCCAGAGGAAGTGGCACTATCAGGGTGTGTGGCTTTGTTAGAGTAGGTAGGGCCTTATTGGAGGAGGTCTGACTCTGTGGGAGTGGGCTTTGAGGTCTCATATATGCATGCTCAAGCCTTTCCCAGTAACTCAGACCACTTCCTGTTGCCTGTGAGTCAAGATAAAAGAACTCTAAGCTCCTTCTCCAGCACCATGTCTGCTTGCTTGCTGCCTTGCTTCCCACTATGATGATAATGGACTGAATCTCTGAACTGTAAGCCAGCCACCATGATTAAATATGTTTATAAGAGTTGCCATGGCCATGGTATTTCTTCACAGCAATAGAAATCCCCACTAAGATAGAAGATATAATGAATAGAAGTCTTGACTTTCTGGCATGGGTTCAAGGTTAGCTTAGCACTCCTTCTCCTCTTCCACCTTCCCTTTCTCTCTCTCTCCTCTTCCTTCTCCTTTGCTTCTTCTGCCTCTACTTTTTGATTTTGAGATAGGATCTTACTCTGTAGGCCAGTCTGGCCTGGAACTTATGATTCTGCTTCAGCCTCCTCTGTACAGGGATCATGAGTGTGAGGTAGCATGCCTTACTCATTTCCTTGCCTGTCTTGAGTCCTTTGGCACTGCATTGAAATCCTATATGCCTGCCTGTTAAGAAAAGTGGGGGTGGGGGTTGACGGGTATGGGGGTGCTGGAAAGATGTCTCAGAGGTTAAGAGCCCTGGTTGCTCTAAAGAGGACTTGGGTTCAATTCCCACCACACGGTAGTCTACAACCATCTGATACCCTCTTCTGACATTCATGGGCACCAAGCATGCACACATAATACATGTATACAAAACACACATAAAATAAAAGAAATGAATTTAGTAATTTAGAAAAGGAAGAAAAGAAAAGCAAGAAGAGAAGCTACCCAGCTTCAGAGGCTGTCAGGGAGCTGAAGTCATGCAAGGTCAGGGCTGGCAGGGTCCTGACATATGGCCCTGGAGCTCACTCACTAAATGCTAGCCTTAGAAATGGAATCCATGTTGGAACCTCTTTCCAGGGCGTGATGTTTCACTTGGCTCTGTTTTTCTGTGTTGTCTCCGACTTAGAGCGTTCCCTGACTATGCTCCCAGGAGAGCTGGAGGCAATGCTTTGGCAGAGCATGCACTATTGTGCCACAGGTTTTGCCAGGTGGCTCTGGGCTCAGTGAACTAAGAATTTCTGCTTTCTGTTTTCTCTATCCTCTCAAACATCATCTGATTTGGAAGATATACTTAATGTAAAGGCATCCCTCCCAGTCTTTGGAATGACGCCTATTTAGGCTTCTTTGCAGATACAGAGAAGAGGATGGGTTACCAGGCAAATGTTCTTCACTGCAGCACAATAACAAGAACTGTGAGAAGGAGGTGAATCCAGCCAAAGTCTCGCTTTAGAAGTGATGCTTCAAAGAGTATTTTTTATTTCTTTCCCTGCATCGCAAACTAGACATGTTTTAAAAATCATGTATCAAGTAGTGTTTCAGAAAACTTGAAGGAAATGTGCTACACAATTTACATTTTATGTGGTCAACCCTTGCTCAACGGGATAAATATGAGGCAAGCTAAAGATTCCCCTGGGAACCACATACACACATAGCATACATCACGCGTCTCTGATGCTCCCGAAACCTTCTCCTTTTCTTTTTCTCACCTCGCTCTGTGTTACTGGGTAGACTGCATCTCCTACAACGAGGTGTGAATGAGAAGGCTAATAATACCCTGAAGGAGCTGGCAGCAACCGTTCATCCTGAAGCTGTGCAGCCATGTTTAGATACTATCGAAAGCAGCTAAGGAGCAGGGAGGGGAATGCCTTAGCTTGGCAACGTGAGGTGTCTCTGCCTGAGCAGAAGAGTACCACATGCTTGTCACGCTGCACTGCTGATAGAGGACCACAGGAAATAGGAAGAGGCAGTGCACACATGTAGTTGGCCAAGCCTGCCCTGCCTGTGGAACGATGCCTGCGCCGGCAGGTGCAAGCACTGTACGCTCAAGGCAGACCGTCCACTCGGCGGGTAGCTTTCACTTCTGGAGATATTATTCTTGGTGTGCGCTAAGCATCCACTGACGCTCCTCTTCTCGCTGTCTAACAGAGGGCACAGGTTGAAGGAGAGGCAGTAGAAGTGTTACCACCTGACCCCAGGCCTGAGAAAGAAAGGATGATAACCCTAGAGTAGAGAAATCCTACCAAGCAGCAACAGGCAGCGGAGGGTTCTTAAAAATCAGACGTCTTGCAATAATCAAGGCAGATTTCATAGGATGTCATTAAGGAAAGGTAAGAGGGTTAAGGCATGGTGATGTATGCCTTTAATCCTAATTTAACTGGTGTTGGAGGCAGGTGAATATCTGAATTCCAGGCCAGTGTAGTCTACACAGTGAATTTCAGGCCAGGCAGGGTTACATAGTGAGATTCTTAAAAAGAAAAAAAAAAGAAGTCTTATTCATTAAAGCATTGCCGGACCTCAAGATTAAGGGAATCTCTCAGCCGGTTACACCTGGCTGCTCTGAAGACAGTAATTTATAACCAGTCGCTTGTCTTTGACAGTCCACCCACTCACGCGTTTGCATATCTGAAGACCTACAGAGTACAAAGGCACCCAAATGACACACACTCTCCGTTACTGTAGAATGATATGTAATTTATTCATATACTGACAGTAGGCAGTACTCAAAATTCATTTAAATAAGCAAGTGATTACACAAACATCTAGTAATACTAAAATCAATAGTCCCAAAGTATAAAATACCATGGGTATGAAATACCATGGTAAATACTATTCAACAGACTACAATCATAATTCCAAACTAAATCACATTTTGAAGAAGATGATTCTTAGCAGTTGGAGGATGGTTTCATTTTTCTTCTCCCAAGCAACTTCTTCCACTGTTACAAGGATGCTAATTTCAAGAAATAGTGCATGATAGAATCATTGCTCAGGTTCCTTTGTTGTAACACGTTTTCCTGAAAAAAGTTAAAATATTGCCCCTCAACCTAGAAAACAAACCAGTCAGACCTCAATCCCCTAAGCAAAGATGCTCGCATCGGGGTAGCGCTAAGGACTAACTCTGGGTTCAGCAAGAGGCAGGCAGTGAGAAACCCTTTGCAGCCTTGGGAAGATATGGCTTCTTTTCTGGGGCTCCACAATCATATACATATTTACACACCCAAGCCGTGAAGTGATGGGAATAAGGTAAGTTTCTATCCTGATGGCTACAGCACAGTTGCAACTGTGGTTAAGTTAGGCTACAGGTCTGCCGGATTTCACACAAGGCTGACTCCTAGTTAAGCTAATTTCTTAATAGCCTCATTACAGTTTGGTGAAGTGCAGCTATATGTGCAGGAAGAGTTTGGCTTATCATGTGTCTGTCTGTATTATTTGAAAGTCTTATACTTTACCAGAATGGGGTCCAAGCGTGAACCCAGTTTGAGAAGCTAGCAGCAGTCCTCATGAAGCATTTTTAATAAATATGAACACAGAATGTGGTCCAGTTAAATCTCTTACATACAAATTACAGCTAGAGAATTATTACACATTTTTAATATTGAACGATGAGGGGAGGAACAAATCTAAAAAAATAGAAAACTTTCTCCATACCTGGGTGTCAAGGACGGATGCTAACACTGCAGGATGCCACAATATGAGCAGTCCCTGGAGGGTAGATACCCCAGAAAGAGTGGTATTTGGGGGATCTTGGAATTATGACCAAGAGATGAAAATACTGTACCAAAAGGCATGCATATATTTATATATGTATAGTCGCTATGTGCATTCGGTGTGTGAGCTGTCACCTAAGCAGAGACCTAAGACAACAATGAGGCAGTGTTCTGGGGGACCCATTGAAACCGGCGCGGGCACTACATGTTGATTAAACCCTCAGATGCAGCAAAATGCGGGCACAGGGCCATGTCTGGGTTCTGCAGCTGTTTTATGATCCTCTTGCGGAATTTCTCCCGTACACGGTTAAATTCCATTATGTCCATGGGGTCCTCCTCGATCCAAAACTTGTGAAACTCGTGCATCAAATAGCCTGTTAGGGATAAGACAGTGAGATAGTCCTTAGCCACACCTCAAACCACTGCGGATGAGTTAGACCAAGGCAACAGTCTCTGTGGAGTTCACATGAAACACCAAGTTTATTATGGCCAGTGGAGTAGAAGCTACCAAGTTGCCTATTTTGTTTTCTCCTTTTGCTGCTAACATTAGAGACATTTTTAGTTCCACAAAGTAGGAGGGCAAACCAATTCTGTCACTTCTTGAATATGAATCACATTGGGAAAATATTCTCTTTTCTTAATTAAACTCTTTTTTTTTATGTTTATGAGTGTTTGCCTGTGATGTACGTCTGTGTACCACACTATGCGGTGTCCCTTGGAGGTCAGAAGAGGGCATTGGGTTCCCTGGGACTGGAGTTACAGTTATAAGCTGCTATGTGGGTTCTGGGAATCGAATCTGGATCCTCTGGAAGAGCAAGCAGTCAGAGTTCTTAACCACTGAGCAATCTCTCCAGCTCAACTTTGATGTCTGGTTTCTTTCCTCCCTCCCTCCTTCCCTCCTCTCTCTCTCCCACCCTTGCTACCTTCCTCCCTCCCTTCCTTCCTTTATGAAGCAAGGTCTATGTAGCTCTGGCTGACCTGGAACTTGTGTAGACCAGGCTGGCCTCAGTTCACAGAAATCCACCTGCCTTTGCCTCTTGAATGTTGGGATTAAAAATATGGGCCACCATGCCTTTATTTTCAAGTATTTCAAAAAATATTTTTAAATACTTAAAACTACATTTATTTGTGTATGTTTGTTGCAGGAATGTAGGTATGTGTACATGCATGTGCACACATTGTAGGGACCGGGGAGAATATTAGGTGTTAAGTGTCCACTCTCCAGCCTATGTATTGAGGTGGAGTCTCCAGCGTGAACCCAGGGCTTGCTACTTCAGTTAATCTATCTAGCTAGCTTGTTCTGGGGATCTGTCCTCGCCTCCTGAGCACGGGAACTGCAGATGGGCCATCACGTCTACTTGGTCTTTGTGTGGGTTCTGGGGATCTGTGCTCTGGTCCTTGTGTTTGCAAGGCAAGTGCCTTACACAGTGAGCCACCCTGTCCCCAGAACTTATTCTTTTTTTTTAAATTTGAATCTCACTTTATAAAATAACTTTTTCTAAAAAGCTGACAGTGACTCCTTCATCCTTCCCTCCCAACTAAATTACACAGTGATTCCGTCTTTCAAAATTACTCCACTCTGCCTTTTGTCCTCTTGATACTCAATTTAACTAAAATTTTAAATTACCCTGACACATCAAACAAATGCATTTAACCACCTATTATGAGACAGTAAGAACTATAAATCAAATCTAAGCTACGCAGACTCGTGATCGAGCTTCATGAAATTGCTAATAATACTTCTTTCCAAAGCCCAATTCCATATTCAAATGCTTTTGTGTTTCAAAGTTGTTATCTATGAACACTCTGGAGTTGATTTTTTTTTTTAGAATAAATGCTAAGCATTTGAAGCAAGAATCTGTTTATTGTTTTTCTCTTCCCCATTTTATCCTTCCTTCCATCCCATTGCTTGTTTCAACACACATCTAAAATAATTGAAATGTGAATATTTCCTTTAAAAGGCAATATTATATATTTGTTTGTATGTAGTAAATCCCCATGCAATGGCAGACTTCTCTATAAATTAGAAAAAAGAAAATAATCTCAGTTTAGAAAAAGAAAAGGTGAATGTTATATAAGTTCTTCTTTGTTCTAACTTGAGAAGGTGCCAGAAAATACAGATAGAATGCTGTAGAGGACCTTGGTTGGGCTCTCAGCTCTTTTATTTTTCTCTATAAAGAGAACCCAGGAGGGATGAGTAGGGGAAAGAATTCCAGGCTTTGGTATCTCTCAGAAAAACATTGACAGTTACATAGATGAGGGGATTATTTTTTAAGGCCTTGGTATGGCGTCCTGGCTAGTCTTCAATTTGTAATCTTCCTGCTTCAGCCCAAGAGTCTTAGAAGATCCCTGTGTAGAAAGCTGCTGGCCTGTACCTCATGGACCAAATCTAATCCTCTGATGCTTGCAGTGTGCATTGTGCCCAGCACTTGTCTTCTCTGCAGGGTACGCATCTGGTCTCCCCATCATGGCTCACATGTAGTGAGTGATGGTGGCGGCCCTATGTCCCAGTTGTTTCAATGTGTGATGACAGCACTGTTTCTCCTGACCCCTGTCTCCTACTCACCCACAGGAACTCAATCTTATGTCCATTTCAGTGACTGGAGAGCTCCTAAAATATCTCAGGAATAGCCTGGGGTGATTTGTTAAATACACAGATCCACCCAGATTCAACCAGATGAATCTCGGTCATTGCAGTTTAAAACCTAAGATCTAGAAGACTCTATTTTTTTCACACCCCTCCCTCCCCATCTCCTTCTAGGAATATTTCAATTGATATGGTTATAAAAGAAACGAATGAGATTTTATAATTTCTTCTTTTCTTAATATATAAAACACAAACACTTTTTTCCAACTGGTCTTTGAACTCAAATAAACATGCTTGAGTTGTTTTGCTAGGAGAGTCAGATTTCTAACATTATGAATTAAAATCATCCATGGTGCATCCATCCCATTAGTCTCACTAGCATACTTCCACTGACACTGAGAAAGCAGCCACTGTGGGAACCATTTTTTTAATTGTATTTTTGACTGTATTTATATGACATGCGATAAACTGAGGCACAGGTATGATATGGACTACCAAATCAGAATAGCATCTCGATCTCCTTTTAGTGAATGACTTATTTTTTTTTTTGTAGTGGACGTAAAGATGCCCACTTTTCTACAGTGTGCAGACACCCTGGCATCACACTCCTAAGGGGATGTGTTACATCATGGAGTTCCAGGAGCACTCAGACACAACTGTTTCCCTCATTTTTCTATTGTACACACAACTACAAATGACCACTTTGGAGGACGATGGTGCTTCATAATCTAATACCAATTTCATGAAACTTCCTTGATAACTACAAAGGTAAATTGCAAATCCTATAGGCAGATTCCCTGGGACTCTCTCTATCTTATTAGGAAAATGAGTAGAGACCATATAACATGATTGCACTAAGAATACAGAAATGGTGACCTGGCTTCCAAACTACACATCATAAAATCCCACTCATTTATTACACAACATTCAAATATTCATTTGGCCTGTTGTCCGGTCACCCCATCTGCCAATTATGTTTGTAACAGATACACTGTTGGGCACTGAGGATAGAGAGAAAGGTAGGGATCTCATGTTTCCTAATTCTCTGTCTCTTGGAGGGAGAGAGAGATAGGTATTCAATTTCTGACAATGATTTGTTAGCTGAGAAAGCTAACAGTAGTGGGGAAAGAGGAGGGAGAAAGCAGAGTCAATCTATTGCTTCTAGTCTCCATTTCATTTCAGTCCCTAGCGCTGCGGGTTGGCCAAGCAGATTTTATATCTCCGCCTTACGGAGATGGACACCTGGGTTCAGCCAGGAAGCTTGAACGGTGCTTGCTCACACAGTTAACAGCTGGAAGCCAGGGCCAAACCAGGCCATCTTCCCATTGTCTCTACAGGCTGCCTCCTGCAGGGGCGGGAGGAGTTATTCCTGTGTTAACAGTTCTCTCCACTGAAGGTCAAGGAACAGATAATTCACCCCCTCTTCTGCGCTTGTCCTTCCCTCAGCTCGCTATACCTAATCTTACCCCATTACTGTTGGGTTGTGTATTCAGTTGAGCTTTTGATAGGATGGTGTTTTTTTGCAACACAATGCCTTGGCAGAGCAGTTCACTGACTAAGACTGCACAGTCAGGACAATAGAGACATTACATTCCTATTTCCTTTCCTCTAGATGAAATACTTGCTTTGAATACTAATTCAGCTTGCTATTTGAAGCCTACGCATATTTATTGCTGCTCAAATGTGTCTTGGTTTTGCTTCACTGCTTCCGGTTAGGAGAGAGCAGAGGCATGTGCAAGGATGCAGATAATTGCAAGAGTATTACAGAGGAGGTTGCAGAAGTGACCGTGCCCAGTGGAGGGACAATGAATCCAGGGCATGGTTGGCCTCTTCTGAATTCACCCAGTCTCTCTGACCGTAATCTAATCTGTTGGTGATTGCTGCTCTTTCTAAAATCCAAAGAGTGTCCTGGGAAATAAGAAATACTGCTTCATGCTAACTTATCTGGGCTAGGACTTCTGAAAAACCTATCAGTTGGGTAAGGCTAAAACATTTCCAGGCCAGCTACACCCTCTTTTTCCCGGAAAAGAGTCTCATATGATATTATAGTATGTTTTCTGTCAGTCCATCCATCCACCAGTCAATATAGAGTTACTAAACACTCCAGTAGGCTGAGCATACAGCCATGAACAAGACATCTTCTCCTACCCTTAAATGTCAATCAATTCTTCTTGGTTTTAACTCTGATTCTTTCCTGGGAGATGTCATTTACAGTGTGGTTCTGATTTTTAACTCCAAGCAGATGAATTCAAAGTCTGTAGGCAGAACCCTTCCACCTCACCAGAGTTCTAGAACTTCTCATAGGAATGTCCATTCTGTAGCTCTGAATAGATTTCCCCAAAGGAATTTACCTTCAGTTCGCTTCAAGTTAAACTCGTCCTATTTTCTCTCACAAGAGTTTTCCTGATTTCCCCAAGAAAGATGGAAACTATAGAAAAAGGCAACTTATGAAAGGCTAACAAAATCACGGTGCAAGAGATTTTGTTTGTTACTAGCTCTGCGTGTGCTCTCCAACTTGGCTTAAAACTCCTCAAGGTCCGTTCCAAATTCTGCTCTTAAATTTCCTGTATTCTATCTAACCATACCCGCCCAGTGTCATAGCTACTCATACCCTCTCCACTATGTTGTTTGGATCTGCTGTACATGCCTGTCTTATGGCCGGTGTCCTCACCACTTCTCTGGCTGTACCATTCAGTGCCCATTGCTTTACTTTCTGCCACCCAGCCTTTGGTTCTCACTGAAAATGGCATTTGCTTTAGGGAGCTCTCTCTGCTGCAGACTCAGTGGGTGATGGCAGTCAGATGCCTCTGCAGCATTTTGAAATAGTATCTTTACTTCCGAGTATATTGTACTTATTTGTTTTGATGCCAGTCTTCCTCGGAATAGACCCCGATCTGCGGTCAAAACCCAGTCATATTTGTTGGGGACAGAACTGTTACAGGAGTGAATATAACCACCCACTGGTCAAAATGGGAGCTATAAAACATCATGTGAGGAGCTTAGATTTTCTACTAACAAGTTATAAAGTAAGTACTTCTTTAAAAGAACAGCCTTTTCATTTTTTGCCAATTATACTTGCATCCTTTGGCATCAGATAGCTTACTATGCTCTGATGGGAAAACCAAGCACCATGAAGAGGTAGCCTGGTCTACCGTAGTCCTTGCTCTGCATCACTCCAGGTGAGCCTTCTGACTGCCAAACTCTCCAGCACCACAGCCACACTGCACTCCATTTCTGGGCTGTTTTTAACTCTGTTTACAGAAGATGTGGTTCTAGCCCCTGTTCACCCGCCCAGCCATACTCAGCCCCTTATTGGTTTTAACCCAGGTCTAACTGCTTTCGTTGTTCATTTACTTAGTTTTCCATTGAATTTAACCATAAACCACTTTCTGTAAGGATGCCAAATGCATTCTAGATGTGTTTGAACATGGTAGATGTTTGCTCAGTTCCAGAACTTGGTCAAATCTAGATCTGTTCTCAGCCTATTACATGGACCGGTTTTGGGAGGACCCCTTTCCTTCACCTATGAATTCCCTTTGCTTTCCTCCTGGAAAGATTTCTTTTCTGGATTCATTTATTCTTCCTGGGGTTACTCTCTTATTTTGTAGAAACAATGCATTTTTTCAGTAGTTTCCTTGTTAAGTTATGAGGAAGTAAATATTTAAGACCTTATGTTTATAAACAAAGGCTATCTTATTTTGATACTCAATATTTGGTTGATAAGTTAGCTTGGGAATATAATTTAAAATTGTAAATCATATTTCCTTTGTGCCATCTTAAGCTTTTGTAGTCAACACTCCATTATGTTTGAGAATAAAAGGCTGCTTCGGAGAAGTCCAGTGTGGTCTTGGTTCCAAAGTTTTTGCGTGACAGTTTTAGAATTTTTCAGCATCATCTCTCCACAGTGTCAAGTATCTCACAGTGATATAGACTTTGGCTTGATAGATTTTAATCTGCTATATGGGTGCTTAGAACTTAAAATATAAAAATCTGTCCTTCAGGCCTAAAGTTTTATCACGATATTTATTTAGCATGAGAGAGAGAGAGAGAGAGAGAGAGAGAGAGAGAGAGAGAGAGAGAGAGAGAGACTGTGTGTGGAGAGGTCAGAGGAGAGCTTGCAGGAGCTGATCCTTGCCTTCCATTGTATAGATCTTGGGATCAAACTCAGATCTCCAGGCTTGGCAGCAAGTACCTTCACCCACAGAGCAACCTTGCTGGTCTGTTTTTTTCCCCTTGATTTGGAGATTTGTTTCCTTTCCCTGAGTTTCTCCTTTTGGTGACACCCTCGTTCTTCAGGTAGGATACGTCCCACAAGGCCCTTTTACGTTTCAACCTCTATCTTTACTTTTCACCAGTACCTTTTTGATCAACATTTTAGGCAAGTCTTTCAACCTTACTGTCTAATCTTCTTGTGAATCTCATTTCTGTCAAGACATAGGACCTGGCAGTCAACTCAAGTTGTCTTTAGAGTTGCATTCTTTAGTGTTAAGCTGTGCTAAATCAGAGGGAGACAGACAAAAAGTCAGGCCTGAAGTTGACACATGCATATCACATAAGAACCGAGAAAAAGAAAAATCCATGATACCCATAAATATAAGCGCAGGTGTTTAAAGGAGAAAATAAACAGACAACAAAGTTAAACTTCCTCCAGGCCTAACGTAGCTCCATCACAATGGTTTCTCAGCTTTGATCCTTGTCTGCTCTATAAAAATCCATACTGACAATTGAATAACAGGACACTTACAGAACGTTTGTTGGAAGTGAGACAGCGTCGGTGCTTCGGGGGCGATGTTGTAGAAATGGGTTTTTAGAGCACCACTCACAAGCAGATTATATGCCAGATCGGTGATATTGATGCCCACAATTGCAAAGGAGTACCTGCAGGTACGACCCACAAAAACCAAAAGTGTTGCACATGGGGATATAAACACTTCAAAAACCGACAATCCGAGTTCCAAATTCCTCTTAGACCACCAGAGTGGCAAACCAGCTGTCCATCTCCACCACATCAAAGCCCCGTCCTCTAATTCTACCACAAGGGCTCGGTAGCCTGTGCTAAGAGAACTGAGAATTCACACGCTTTGGCTTGGTGATTCTACTCCCAAACATATGGTAGGTGATCATCTGCAGTGGACAAAAGTTTATACGTAAGACTATTTATTACAGCATTATTTGTCATGGCAAGACATAGACACTACCAAATATGCTAAAAAAGATTTCTAGAGAAATTAACTACGGCAATTTCTGTGTTAGCTAAATTATGGTAATTTTACAGCTAACTAAAATTACATTCTTAGAGACTTTAATGCAAGACACCTGTGTCGAGCAAGCCGAGATTTAGTGTAGGCGCACATGGATGCAGGGGGAAACCTCTAGAATGAAAAGCAGTGAGTCCTTCCTTACTATGAGTGCGAAAGTGACGGGATGGGCCGCTGGCTGAGTTCTGCTCTGCTTTCCTGTGCTTTTCTAAATTTAAATTTTATGTGAGAAAGTTTTAAGGCATTATTATATTTTAAACCATAAGGTATATTTTATGTCCCTCTTCTACAGAAAAGGAGAACAGAATTCTTAAATTCTCTCTGTTCTTGTACATCTGGCATAGAAATATTTCTGAATGGAATGGGACATTAAGAACATTTATCAATTTGTTTGTTTACTTATTTGTGTGTGTGCATGCGACCTCACATGCCATGGCATATGTGCGTGGGAGCCAAGAGACAGGAACATTCTTTCCTTATACATATAGGTTCTGGGGATCAAATTCAGGTCATCAGGTTCGGTGGCAAGTTCTTTTACCTGCTAAGCTAGGTTGTCCGGTATTTTTAATGTTAAAATGTAAAACATTTTTAAAATTTTATTTCATTATTTTATGAGTATTGATTTTTTTCCCCGTATGCATATCTGTGTACAATGTGAGTGCCTGGTACACACAGAGGCAAGAAAGGGGCGTTGGATCTTCTGGAACTGGAGTTACAGATGGTTGTGAGTTATCATGTGGGTGCTGGGAATTAAACCTAGTTTTGCTGTCCCTGGGCCAGGGCTGACAGTATTCACATATGGTCCCACACTTACCCAATTGCTTTATCCATCCTTTTCTTTTCCCATTCTGCTTTGCTGAATTTGCTGAAAGAATGAATAAATAAATGAACATTTATTATTTAATTTATTCTTGCTCTCTTTGAATGTGTATACTAGACCATTAACGACACGTTACATGTACCCCTATCATCGCGCTAATCAGCCTGAATATATCAGTGCTATAGGCAGCAGTACAAGCGCGACATAAGGGCACACTGCTTGAATCCCATCAATCCCAACTTGTATTGTTGCTTATAGAGTTGATCTGTTCAAACTGATTAGTGGTAGTGTACATAAATATAAGGTAACAGTTTTAACATAAGCCAGTGCAGGAAGATTTTGAGTTCTAGGCTAGCCTGGGCTATATTGTAAGACCTTGTCTCAAAAACAAACTTTAGCATTGGCGCTACATACAATTTTTAAATCCATCTAAGAGGGGAAAAAGGAGAATTTTCTAGAACAGATGGCAAATGACACACGGCAAACACTCATGGACTACCACAGCACACAATCACAGAAACATAGTACACGCTGGATATTTACACAAATGAGCTTCCTACTCTGTGAATGATTGGCTATGATGCCAAATAACTGCTGGAATTCATGCTAAAACATCTCCTTTTTATAAAGTGTGATTCCTAATCAACAGAGTAAACTAAAGCGGCACCCAGGAGAGTTTTGCCCAGATTCATCTTCAAAATGAGTTGAGTTGCATGTGAATTAAAACATGTTCGAAGTGTCCATTTTCTTTCCAACAAAGCTTTGAAAGTCCACAGTAGGTCCATATTTACTAAATGAAATCTGTGTCTGCACTTCTTAAATGAAACCTTTGTATTTGAAATGTAACAAAAGGCCAAGTAGCTTCCATTCATTTGATAACTTATAAGACAGTCCCCAAGTAAACAGAAATCAGCAGGCAGAATTCTCCTCATAAGATCGCATCTACCTTTATCCCTCAAGTTACTGAGGACCCTATGATCAGTCCCAAAGGCAGCAATGTATCATGGTTGCCGAAGGACAGCTGGAAACACGTCCTTAGTACATACATGCATGTCTCACTGCGGAATACCTGGAATGCGCAGGGTTTGACAGAAGCTATGCTGATACCATAATTGGTCAAAATTTCAGGCAATTATATAAGAAATAGATCAGCATTCTCCAGACATTTTGATTCCGACTTGGTGACCTCCACTATCAGTTGGAAGTAAAGAATACAAAAGCGTCTTTCTCTTTGACTGAGTTGCAGCTTGAGGGATAAACTAGATTCCTTCACAGCACACACAGAGGCCAGCCTCCTGAAGTGTGGTCCACAGTGCCTTAAGCCCTCTCTAATCTCCGCTGAAGGAGCCACGACCGTGGAGCCTCTGTCTACCCTCCCCTTGCTTGAGGATGGCTCACTGACAAAATTCATCTCCCTTTCACAGTTACCCCCAAAATATTTTAAGCTTATTGTTACTACCCCAGGACCAAAGAGTATCCATGACTCCTGGTTCTGATCCAAGAAACACCACTTGGAAACACACACAGACTCTCAGCCAGCTTTAGTTAGAAGGCGTTCATCGGCTCCACAATGCAGGACTATGCAATCCAGAAGATACAATTTAAAAGCCAAAATAGCTTGAGGTTGATCATGCAATCTGTCAAGAAACATCTAGATGATTTTAATGTTTTTCTTGAAATAAATGAAAGTAAAGAAACTGAATTTTTAATCTCATAAAAGACTATAAATGTAAGTTTGGGAAAGTAATATAATTTAATGAACCTTAGTCAACTGGGGTTAGGAGGAAGATAATAGTAACATCAGGGAAATAAACCCAAGTCAATCAATTCCTGAATTTTAAGACTGCTATAGTATAACTTTAGGTTTATTTAGCCAGTAATAACTAAGTGCTATGAGGTGGTGGACAAAAAATAATCTAATGGGACCAGAACAGTAAAATAGGAGGAATTATCAGGAGAGCCACTGACTCGTACATTAACTACTATTTAGAATTATCACATTGGAAACACATCCATCAAAGCCAGAAGTGGTGAGGCAGGCTTTTAATTCAGCTCTAGGGAAGTAAAGGCAGGTGGGTTTCGGGTCTACATAGTGAGCTCCAGGCTATCCACAGCTATGTAAAGATAGTCACCCATGACTACATAAGGAGACCATGTCTCAAACGTAATTACTAATCGAAGAACAAATTTTCACTATGCAAGAAAATTCTCAAATAAAATGTTCCTTGAGGAGATGAGGTCATGTCTGTGAGATGGCCACCTCTTCAGAAGAAGGGATTATATGCCCCTCAAACTGGGTAAAATCCTGGCTTCTCGACCCTTTCGTTAGAGTAGATCAATCTCGATTTTAGCTAATAAAAATGCAGCCGACAAGTGATCAGATTAAAAGTTGGTGAATGTTTGCCTTTAAAATCTATTTATTTTAGAAATTCTTATCCTATTGATTCTAAAACAGAATAAAAACAACAAACCACAAAAGCAAAGAAAAATACCTTATTTCCTCTTTAGTGATATCCCTTCACGTGTTCAGTCAAAGAAAAGAAATCAAGTAAATGGAAATGCAAGCATAGCCCTGAACTTTAAAACAAAAGAGCCTCAGAAAGTTCAGCTTTCTCCGTGGGGCCTTGACTTCCATTCTTCCTTATGACCAGACCCTGCTCCCTTGTCTCTGAATTCTTTCCTCTATGTCTGTCCGTCCACGCTCACCTTTCAATCTTCCTAGGCACTCTTGACACACATCTCTACCTTCTAAGTCCTGAGGTGAGTATCTGGAACGCTAGCCTTCCTGTGTAGTACATAACATTTCCTGTTAGAGCGCGTACAGCTTGGCTCCCAGTGAGCTGGCTCTCCTGACACTTCTCTATAGATCCATGTGGAAAATGCTATTTACTGATCCCCCTCCCCGAAAAAAACCCAAAACTTAAACCACCTTTTATTTGGAACAGTTACCTGCATTTTGGATGAAGAGAGTCGGAGAGGACCTGCTGAGCCACTGTGGCATCCCGCTCTGCGAAGAATCTGCAGGAGGAGGGAAAGACCATGATTGCACTGTCCGTGAGACAGCCACCCTCACCTGGTGGGATGCCTCTTGGCACCCAGAGGTAGTCACTGGCATGAGGTCACTGCTCTTCCAGAGCCAACAGACTTGAAAACTTAATTACAAATTTCGTTACTCCCCAGAGAGCCAAGCCTATAATCCAGCATTCTAGATAAGGGGTGGGTGGTTCTGTGATTGGAAGATCCCAGGGGCAGAAGCCTGAGAGAAGTAACATGGTGAAAAGGAGAGAAAACTCTAGGTCTTCCCCTCCCCTCCCACCCCTCCCCTTTCCTCTCTTTCTTTCTCTCCCTGCCTTTGCCCTTCTATCCATCCTTTCTTCCTGTGTTTTTTTCTCAGACAGTACATCTTGCAGCTCAGGTTAGCACTGACCCCATTACACAGCCAAGGATGCGTCCTGATCCCCTACCTTCTGTCTCCCAGGAGTTAGGATTACAGGTGTAAGCTCCAATGCCCAGATCAAATGCATCTTTCTTAGAAGGCAGTCATACTGGATTTGGATTCATCTCACAAAACTTAAGGATGTTAATAAAGTGAAATTTCTGCCTAATAAACATAAAAACTCACACCACCTCCAAAGTACTTCATAAAAAGTATTTAACAGGGCAGTAATAAAGCTATATTATAAACCCAAATTACTAATGTATGACTCTATATTTTATTACACAAATCTAAGGGGGGTGGGGACAGGAAGATTCCAAGCAGAAATTTTAGATTTGTTTACTGTGTGTGTCTGTGCACATGTGCAGGTCGGAAGACAATGGAGTCAGATCTCAGCTTTTGTTATGTAGGTTTCCGGCCTCAAACTCAGGTCGTGGCCTTTGGCAACCACCAATTTTCTCTGCTGAGCCATTTCAAGGCCCAGCATTGATATATTTTAGGGGTACATATTGAAATATGAGAGGTGAAATGACAAACAGTGTAAGATTTTTTATTAATATTTTTGTCTAAAAATAATGTTGAAATTTCTGAATTCAGATTATCAATATAAAAGTTTTTTGAATATTCTTGAAGATTTCATAATAAAAAATTAAAAATACTATCTAAGAGCTGCTTTCAAAATTCTATGAAATCTGTTGAAATACGGGCAAGGTGCTGGCAAGTTTGTCTGAACCCGAGCTTCCCCTCAGATGATTTGAATATTCTTCTGGCATCTTTTGGGACGTGGCTTTTGAAAGTGATAGTTCTACCTTGGCATCTCGATACCAGCGCATCGCTCTAATGCTCAACTGTTCTTCATTCTACTCACTGTAAATTATAAAGTCCCAGGAGACCCATTCCTCGAAAATCCGTTTTCGGATCATCGCCTTGGAAACCGATCTCACACCACTGCTTAGAAATCCGAGCTTCCAGGGGCGTGTTAGGCTTCAGGAACTGCCACAGCTGCAGTGGAAGAAGAGAGAGCCACTCTTGGGTGTGCACATGCCAGGGCCCTGTCTTATTGGTTCAGATGCTGTGAGCTGTATTCTCACAAGGAGCGTTGCAAAGCTGAGTATAGGCACAGATATCACAATAGAAGTTTTAAAGGTGACCCCAAAAAGCAAAAATGTTATTTCATAATAAGAGCAGGAAGTTACACACCTTTACTCTTTCCTCCAGAGCGCACTGTAGGCGCTGTTTTGGGGCTGTGGCTTTGAAGGCAATAGAATGCACACATGTATATTCTAGTGTTTTAAACCTTTATATTTTTGTTCCTAATCAACGAGGTAAAGAGATAAATAACATCCTACAACAATGTTCTTTTGGGAGGGTTGCTAAACTATTTAAGACTACAAAGAAAAAGGAGAATGGAAAATGTTGAGGTCACCTGTTGTTCAACTCCACAGAAACCTTTTTCTAACATTCCACCAACAATTGAACATGGACACCATTAATAAAAACAGCAGCACACACTGACTCGAGTTTCATCTTTTAGGTCTCATGTGTGACGGGAGTGAGAGCAAATACCATGCAACTAGATAAAGGAACACTGGCAGTACTCACGAGTGAGCCTCAAAATACAGTGTCATCCTGAAGAGTTGCTAAAATAATTTCATTCAAAATCAACTATATCCCAGTGGAAAATATAAATTCAGGACATTTTGCTCTTTACTGATTTATAAATTTTGTTTATTTTCCAGGGTTTCTGTAGAAAACTAGGTTTAGCACACATCATAATGATAGAGCTAGGTAGACAGACAGCAGGGACTGCAATCCATGGCTCTATATAATATGTAATGTTTAAGGGGGCACGCAGCTCTGAGTCTCCTGACTCGGATGGTGAGAATCGGCTTTGGGTCCTCTGGAAGAGCAGAAAGCCCTCTTAACTGCTGAGCCATCTCTCCAACCCCGCAAATATTATATAAATCCAAATATTATACTTTCTTTGTGTGTGTATTTTGTGTATGTATGTGTTAGAGTGTGGTGTGTTATGTGTGTGTGGACATGTGTGCGCATGTCTGTTCATTTGAGCGTGGCCAGAGTTTGACACTGATGGTCTTTGTCAATTGCTCTTTATCTTGTTTTATTTTTTTTTCAACCTGGAGCTCACCGGTCCAGCTAGCCCGGCTGGCTAATGAGCTCCAGGGAGCCTCCTGCCTCTGCCTCCCCTGGATTGAGGGTCACAGAAACATGCCATCCCACCTGGCTTTTGCAAGTTTCCACAGATTCAAACTGCAGGTCCTCATGCTTTTACAGTAAGCACTTTGCCAATAGCCTTTTTTCCCCCCAGGCCCAAATATTGTGTTTTCTTCCAACTCTTTCAGAAATAGTTAACCTTCTGAACATGTTTATTTTATATTAGGTGAAACTTAAAGTTTCAACAGAAGAGTGATATAAAATTATCTTGCTTTATTGTGAATTGTCACATACCAGGCACAGTGTAAAGTATAATGATAGCAAAAAATACAAACAGGTGAAAATCTGCAGTTCAGAGGTAGAGGGAGACCTTAGCAGTAATGTGCTTGTTACACAGTATGAGGGCCTGAGGTAGATTTCCAGAATTCTGTGCAAAAGCTTGGAGTGATGGCTCCAGATTTTAATTCCAGTTCTGAGGATGTAGAGATAGAGGGGAAACTCTAGAATTTGCTAGCACCAGGTCAATGAGAAACACAGTTGCAAAATGCAAGGTGGATGGACTCTGAGGTGACTTCTCACCTCCACAATCACATGCACAAATGTGCACGTGTCCATACTTCTGTGCATGCACCTGCACGTGTGTGCGCCCCTCTCCCGCAACCCTGCAGTTCACTTTTGTTGTGATTAATATAGACACAACTCTAAAATTACTTCTTAATCAGATAAAATATTTACGCTGGTGTCACACCATGCCAAGTCAACTTATCTAAAGATACAGAGACAAGGAGACATGGTGGTATATGCCTGAAATCATAGCACAAGGGAGGTAGAGGTAGATGGATCAGGAGTTCAAGGTCAGCCTTGGTAACAACATGAACTAAAGGCTCGCCTGGGTTAGCTGAGCTTATAAACTGGGGCAGCAAACTCTGTGCACAGTCTTTGTAGCTACTCTGGGCAGTGAGCTGTGTGGACTCTGCCGTAACTACTTTTCCTTTTGTCTTCATTACTATGAACAGCAGACAGGGACAACAGAAACACACACACAGCTATGTGACCATACAACACTAACAAAAATGGGTGGTAGATGTGGCTCATGTACTCTTACTTGCGGATGCTTGTCCTAAACGATTTTGCAACGTAGGAAGCGGGGCTATCATCACCCATCTTAAAGATGAATCTTGAACTGGGGCAGTCATCCACCAGCCCTGGCCAGATACAAGGAGACTAGGCATGGTTTCCTCTGAAGAGATACTGCAGTACAGTGGCGGGGGGCACTTTTTAGTGACGTGGGCTTGCACGGCCACCGCGCAGCCTGTTTTCTCACCCCCTTTCCAAATGGAGATAATACAGTACATCAATCAGCCCAAGGTTATTGTCAGAATGGAAATGGGAATTCAGTGCAGAATTTATTGTAGTGGCCAGGACCCAGCAAACACCCAGCCAGTGTTTCGTTATTATGATGTCATTGCTCTCATACTTGGAAATTCAATTACCTAGAAGGGCAGAAGAAAGATCTCACCTCTGTGTGTTCGGGGAAATTATTTCAAAATCCAGTGAATAAAGATTAAGAAAGCCAGGTGGCTTCTTCTGTGAGAACAATGAACAGCAAGAAGAAGAACATGAGCAAATTCCTGGGCACTTGGCTGTCACGGCCTAGCCCGAGTTATGGTGAGATGCTCTGTATGTAATAGACAGGGATGCAGCAGGTCGAGCTGAGAGAGGTACAGCGGGAAGGGGTCAAGGTGCTGTCCTGAGCAATATGGACTCTACTGTAGGACACAGCAAGTTTGAAGGTGTTTTGTTTTGCTTGAGAAAACATCTTGCATATAGCCCAGACTGGCCTTTGAGCCCCAGTCATTTTTGCCTTGTGTCCCCAGTGCTGGGATTACAGGTGTCTAGGAATATTAATCCATCTTAATGGCTAGACTTGTCTCCTAGAAACCTCTCTGTCAGTATGAAGAAGATGGAAGGGAAGAGTCTTATAGTTAGGTTCAGAATTACAAGGTTATAATAGGCAAACTGGAGATGAAGGTAAGAAGAGAATCAGTACGGACATTTTGCTGTACCGTGTGGATAATAGTTAGGGATTTCTGGAGATCAGAACATGTCCTGATTACATTGCAAATCATGTAAGGGTAAAAGGGAAAGTCAGTCATAAAAGGGTTCAACTCAGAGCTAGGCACGGTGGCTCACACCTGTAATCTCTGCATTTTAGAAACTGAGGAAGGAGGATTGCCACAACGTCAAAGACAGACTTGGCTACATAGAGAGTTCAGGACCAACTCACAAAAACATAGTGAGACTTTCTCTTAAAAGAAAAACATAGAAAGCAAAAAGTGGCAAACCTGATGGTAAATAGTTCTGGCTTTATTATTTACTGATAGGCAATAATCAGACAGTCCGCCTGAACTAAAATAAATTTAGTTTTCCCGCCTCTAAAATAAAGAACATAATCACTACGTGATTCTTTAGCCATGACATCAGAATGAGAGCATGTGCATACTCCAATCACAGCCACCGATAAAAGTCAACAGCCTAGTCCAGGGGGTCTCAACCTGCCGAGTGCAGAGACCCTTTATGTGGTAACCCTCAAGCATAAACTTATATTGTTGCTACTTCATAACTGTAATTGTTCTGCTGCTAGGAATTGTAATATCAGATATATTTGGTATGCAGGATATCTGATGTGTGGCCCTGTGAAAAGGTCATTTGAACCCCCAAGGGGTTGCAACCCACAGACTGAGAACCACTGGACTAGTCACATGTGTCTGACATACTGGATTTCACTGGCTGAAATAGATGCGAAACTAACAAATAGCATTTGGACGTCTGCTAAGAGCCATCTTCAGCTGTTCTTAACATAAACATTGTGGAATATTTGTTACACCGTGTGAAGAAGTGTCACTGTGAGTGGTTTAATAAAGAGCTGGATGGTCAATAGTTAGGCAGGAGAGAATGGGTGGGATTTCCAGGAGGAGAGAGAACTCTGGGGAGAAGAGAGGTAGGAACTGGACAGTGAGACACAGGGAAGCAGGAGGTGCTGGAGAGAGATGAGGGAACAAGCCATGTGGCAGAATGTAGGTTTCAAAGTACGGGTTAATTTAAGTTATAAGAGCTCTTTGGAAACAAGCCTAAGTTAGAGGGCAAGCCTTCATAATTAATAATAAGTCGCTGCGCCATTATTTGTGGGCTGGCGGTCCTGACGAGAACGTATTACTATACAATAGCTAAGGGTGACAGCTAGTCTTGACTGACAGCTTGACCACATCTGGGATTAACAAAAACCCAAGCAGCTGGGCACACCTGGGAGGGACTTTTCCCAGGTGGGTCACTTGAGGCGGAAAGACCCACCATAAACCTGGGCCACACCTTCTGGTGGCCACCCACATAAAAAGTCATGGAAGAAGGACGCTTTTGCTTTTTGCCTGCTTGTCCTCTCATCTGTCCGGTCCCTGGGCCTTTGCTGGTGCTAGAACCACTGGTTCTATCAGCTGCTTCAGGATTCCTCCACAGACTGAACAGTGGCAGTTCTCTAGGAATTCCCTGGGACTCCAGCCCCGGATCGGGACCCATGAGACATCCGCTTGGGTGGGTTAACCCACTGCGGGATCCATCAGGAGACGGCCGTTGTTGGATTACTTGACCCATAGCTGGTAAGTCACTCTAATAACCCCATTTTAAAGTACATATTCATTCTGTCAGTCCTGTTACTTTAAAGGCCCCTGACTAATACACTAAGGTGCTACAGTAAGTCATTAATTCACCCCCCTTTGATGCTGAACACCTACTATAAGCCAGTTCACAGAGCAGACATTCAAATGCCATTAGCTAATTTTGAGTTTATCTCGGCCTGTGAAGCATTTCCGACACGGATAGCCAGGTTGTCAACTATGCTGATTTGTTTCATTTTCATTCACCTTGATCCTAGCTATTAAATAATCATTTTGGTGAGTTTGATAACCTCCATCAGAAAATGGTCCTGCAATAGGAGAAGGCAGAACTCAACTAATAAGCTAGCTAAAATTAACAGGAGAGAAAGAGAAGAAGGCGTGCTATTGCCAAGAATGAGATTTCTTCAGGTTTTAATGATCACCTCAGATCCAGCACTAATTAGTGGAGACAAATGAATCACCAGCCTACGTACTTGCGTACATAAAACATGCACTCTTTCACACAAAACACAAGATGCATTAAAAATTTACACCTGTTGATATTTTCAGCTAAACAAAGGCGAGGCAGATAAACAAAGGCTTCCTTCTTTTTTTGAGATTTATTTTTAATTGCATATATGTGTGTATCAGTGTATGACTACCCCTACATAGGTGCAGGTGCCTGAAGAGGCCAGCAGAGGGCATCAGATCCCCTGGATCAGACATGATTGGCAGTGGAAAGCCAGCAACTTTAAGCAGCACACTCTCTTGACTGGGCCATCTCTCTAGCCCCTCCCCCAGTTTTGTTGCTGCCTATTTAAAATTTAGAAAGGGACAGAGAGGCACTCCACGCCAGCAGAGTATCTATTTTCAGAAGCGAATGTCTAAAATGTTTTAATTGAGTTAGCACTTCCAAATGGTGGTGTGAATTTTATTCTTTGGACTTGATTGACCTCATACGCTGATGTTTTATTGCTGTTTTCTGATGATGCAGCATCAGAGCTGCTAGGACTCGAGCAAGGAGTACTTTACATTACCTTCCTGGCAGGCTCAGTGTGCCAAGTAAAAAACCTTTACCTCCTCTTTGAACATTTGCCAAGTTACATGAATAAATGATCAGCAGGAGGATCTTGGGTAATTTCCCCAGAGGGCTATTGCTGAAGCAGAAATCAACCTCATTGTCTTTGATGTGTGTTAGAGTCGTAAGTAAAAACCCCATGACACTCTGACAAATGCTCTCTCAATTCTCCTGCAGCCTTCAACGCATCTGAAACAATGCAAACTTGAGCCAAGTGCGAGGGGCCACTCCCCCATAGAAATAAACCCCTGATGCTTTCTCAGATTCTAAGAGTCAACTGGCTTTAAAGTTAATTTCTCATATGAATATTCTGATGAAAAAATTACCCCCAACTAGCGAGAGAACTCAGCCTTGCCAATCTGTCACAACACCCATGTCTTACTCAGCTCTGTATCCTCAATGCACAGAGACCGCCTGGCCTGAGAGCCTGGTAGCCATTAACTGACATTAGGGGAAGGACTCACCTTCAAAAGCATCTCTTCGTGTTGAGGGTTGTCAGAATCGTAGGGCTCTCTGCGTAGCTTTTCCACGTCTGCGATGAGGTTTCTGTAACCCACAATTTGCAGAAGGCAAGCCTGGAGAGAGATTCCCAGCCTAAAGTACAGAAGAACCGAGTGTGAGAAAAACGAACCCATGTGCCGTGGGCATTTGCTCCCTCAATGCCTGTAGCAGTTTTTATGTAAATGGTTCATGTACATATTCAGGAACTCATATTCATGTATATAGTCACCCTTCCTTTTTCTCCTCCTTTGTTTCTCCAGGCAGGGTCTCATGCTGCAGGCCAGGCTGGCCTAGAACTCACTCCTTAGCCCAGGCTGACCTCAGATTCTAGACAATCCTCCTGCCTCAGGCTCGCACCATGCCTGGCTAGAAGCACAATTTTGTTGAACTGTGAAAATCCTCTCCCTTCATTTTAGTTTTTTCCTAAGTGCAAATTTAACTGTTTGGCTTAAAACAAACAAGGAAGGCCTTCAGGAAGGTGGCTTGAAAGATGTGAGGACAGAAAACAATAGATTCTTAGGGACCATTTAGGGGGATATATTGGATTTACTTCAAAAGTCTTTGTATGAGAGGAAGAGAGAGAAAGAAAGGAAAGAGGGAGTGGGCTCTCAGGGGATTCAGAACAAGAAACTTTTCTAGACAAAATAAAAGAAACACAACGGCAGCTGTGGTAGCTGTGGTGACATCACGCCTGTGAATAGTGTCCCGAGAGCGGAGGGAGTGCCATGAGTGACATCTCTCCTCCGCAACATTCCTTCCAGAGTCCAACCGCTCTACACATCTGGACACTTTCCTATGTGGAAACAAACTTGGCTTTTTTAGTTACCAAGTAGACCGAATTCAGTGCTCTAAACAGATTTACCTCCACCACCTCCCACCAGGCCTAATTATTTTATGATGTCTACTCTTCTAGTTCAGGGATTCTCAGCCTTCCTAATGCTGCGGTCTTTTAATACAGCTCCTCATGATGTGGTGACCCCCCCAACCACAAAATTATTTTTGTTGCTACTTCATAACTGTAATTTTGCTATTGTTATGAATCTTAATATCAGAAACTTATGATATGCAGAATGTCTGATATGTGACCCCTGTGAAAGGGTCATTTGACCCCCAGTAGTCAAGATCCACAGGTCGAGAACCGCTGTTCTAGTCTCCTTTACAGGGCTAGGGGAAAAAGCCCTATCCCTTCAGGTCCCTCTCATGGGGCATGGCTTCTGATTCCTAAGGTACACATTTTGCTGTGAATGCATAGCATGTTGAATATATCTAATCTATGTGTATATTTGTAGCAATTATAATTAAAGAAAAAGAAGCCATGAATTTGAGAGGAATGGGGGGGCAGAACATGGGAAGGCTGGAAGGGGGGAGAGGAAGGGGGAAATGATATAATTATATTCTAATTAAAATGTAAAAGTGAAAGCCAGTTTTAAAATTTTAATAAAGATTATTTATTATTTGTGTGTGTCTGAGTTCAAGTATGTGCACCATGTGCAATAGGTGCCCACAGAAGCCAGAGGAGAGAGCATCAGACCCCTTCGAACTGGAGTGATAGGGAGCTGGGAGCTGCTGTTTGGATCCTGGGAACCAAACCCAGGCTCTCTGCAGGAGCCCTAGTGCTCTTAACTGCTGAGCCATCTCTCCACCCCATGAGAAAAATTTAAAACTATACTTATTACATAATTAACTCAACCTTAGCGTCTGAATGAGGCAAAGCTAAAGGAGATGCTGCAGAGACCAAGAGCAAATGGAATTTTTTGACCAAGCTCTTGGATAGATGGAGAAAGAGCAACACCTAGCAGACTCTGAAATCCCGTTCAACTCTGGCTCCATCTTCGTTCTTAACAGTCTGTGACATTTGATGCCCTCATACACACAGATCTACAAGACAGTTTGATTGTTACCAACCTCAAGCTGTGTCTAAATATACCTGCATTTAGAATTCATTCTCTTTAATGCCTTTAAGGTCCAAATTCTACTGGAAAAAAAATTGCTGCGCCCAATGGAAAATATAAAGCTAATTTTAAATGTCACGAACATTGCCAAATGCATTTTAATACTTCCAAGATGAGAGGAATAAATTATAAAGTTCTGAAGTATTCATATAAAAACCATCTCTTCCTCCCACGCATGCCTGTCTTCTTGACAAGCAGGTAGGAACTGTCTCCAAGATTATCAGCCAGGCATAATGGAATATTCATGAGGGAACTGAAGGAATATTCTAGATGGAGCAGAATCAGTATAAGCACACTTATGATTTGAATATATGCAATTAATGTAAAGCACCGAAATAAAGTCATGTCCTGAAGATGAATGGGCTTCCTTGATCTTGTGTTTTGATATTAGTTCTCACTCCCTTCGCCCTTTTTCGACTCATAGAAACAGGACCATAAGCTTACAAACCAGAAGAAGCCTAAAGTCATTACCATTTACATACATGAAGCACCTCCATTTTACTTAATGTTCATCTAAAAGTCAAAACACTGCAGATAATTATTTCGAAGAAGGAAGCAGGGAGGGAGGGAGGGAGGGAGGGAGGGAGGGAGGGAGGGAGGGAGAGAAAGAGAGAGAGAGAGAGAGAGAGAGAGAGAGAGAGAGAGAGAGAGAGAGAGAGAGAGCCATGTGATTTGGGGGTCTGTCTTTCTCACATGCAAGTCCAGTTCTTACTGTGGGTTGATGTCAGGGTTGATGTTTTTCAGCTCCATGATGTCATCGATAGTCTTTTCGATGGCATCGGGGTGAACGCTCACTGAGGTCTGCAACAGCTAGAAAACATCTTTCAATCAGTTTCTCCCATTAGCAGCGGTGGCTTACATACCCCTGGGGCGGAGGCTTCAACTCTACACCTCTGTATGAGAGGAGGCGCTCAAAACAGACTGACACAGTGTGTTTGGATCCCGGGGCCGGCTGTGTTTCCACAGCCGGGGTAGCGCCATTCGCCCAGTTGAGGTATTTGACATAAAGCAGGCACGTAGAAGGCTTGGGCTTTGCTTTATTCTTTTTGTCGTTATTTGTTTTAAGCTATTTAAGCTATTAAAAGTACACTGGTGGCTTCTTTTTCACTTCATAGAATGAGGGTTGCCAAAGTTAAAGAAGATGAGGTAAAATTATCAAAAATCTTGCAAAATAAAGCATATTTTTCTCTTTTGTAGATGGCCAACTGCGTACTATTTTTTAAAATATTTTTTTCTTTATGTATGGGTGTTTTACCTGTGTGTATGTCTGTGCTCCATGTGTGTGCAGTGCACTTGGAGTTCAGAAGAGGGCATCAGGGCACCTCCCCCAGACTGGAGTTACTGATGGTTATGAGCCCATATGGGTGCTGGGAATCCAACTTGGGTCCTCTAGCCAGTCCTGGAACTTACTCTGTAGACCAGATTGGCCTTGAACTCAGAGATATACCTGCCTCTGCCTCCTGACTGCTGGGATTAAAGACATGTGCCACTACCGCCCAGCTATTATATTCTTGTTTTATGATTTAAGAGGTGGTATAAAATGAGTTAATTTGACATAGACTAAACTTTACGAGTACGCCTAGAAACTGTCATATATGCAAAAATGCATTTACTTCTTGTTTATATATGCTTTTTGTCAGTGATCTATTTTGTCCTTGCAAGTTCAATTTTAGTTTTTATTGTCTTAAAGTACTTTATTCCATCGTGTGCACACCTGTGTAAGGTGTACACACTGCACAGCAGGAGGGGAAGTCAGAGGACTGCCTGAGGAGTCAGCTCCTCCCTGTGGAGCCTGGGGATCACACGAGGAGTCAGCTCCTCCCTGTGGAGCCTGGGGATCACATGAGGAGTCAGCTCCTCCCTGTGGAGCCTGGGGATCACATGAGGAGTCAGCTCCTCCCTGTGGAGCCTGGGGATCACATGAGGAGTCAGCTCCTCCCTGTGGAGCCTGGGGATCACATGAGGAGTCAGCTCCTCCCTGGGGAGCCTGGGGATCACATGAGGAGTCAGCTCCTCCCTGTGGAGCCTGGGGATCACATGAGGAGTCAGTTCCTCCCTGTGGAGCCTGGGGATCACACCCAGGCTTGGTGGCAGCCACTTCGACCAGCTGGGCCATCTCACTGCTCCACAGGTTTTATGTTTCATGATCAAAGTAAGACCCTCAGTGAAAATTTACTGAAAAATTAAAAAAAAAACAATTTATTTACCTTACTTTTCGAATCCCTCAGTGATGTTTCTGTTGAAGTAATAACACACACAAATGCCATTAGCTATAACGAGTTATAAATGTTCGAATATGACTTACTTAAAATATTATATTGCTTTCTCAGTCCCACCAACTGTGAATTCTGCCCTCCCTTCCACGCCCCGCTCACCAATTTTCATGGTTCTAGACGCTCCAGGCTTGGTGCTGTAGCAAATCCTTTGCAGTTCACACCTTCCTGTGAGCTTCCGCATCACGAACTTCATGCAGCGCCACAAAAACTTACAGTAGAAATACAGGCACACCTGGATCAGCATCCTGTGGGGAACAAAAGACAGCGCCCTTCCCATAGAAAGCTGCGAGAGAAGAGAGAGCAGCCACCACCAGCAAGAAAAGAAGCCAGGAAGAAAACCAGCCATTAGATCTCAGCATCCACAGGTGTTCATCATTCCACTCCCGAGAGGGACAGTTACCATGGCTACACAACTCCAACAAGCTGAGGGGGAAACCCTGGGATTCTGTTTCTCCCATCTTTGTCTAAATATTTTGGAACTCAATCAGTGTTAACATGGCCTCTGCCTGAGACATCGGGTGGGGTAGGGATACCTCCTCTGCCAGAATGAATGGCTGTTCACCATCCCCCATCCCATCCCCACCCGGCCTCCAGACCTAATTCCACTCATGCCCCACTGCCCGCATTTTCTCTTCCTTTATCCCATCCTTTCCTGTCTCCCTTTCCCCTGGCTTCTGCTGCTCTCCTTTGGTCGTGTGGCCGCTGCCTTCCTTGCTGACCAATCCCAGCATGCCTTGCTTCTGCCCAAAGGCTTCCTCATCAATTTTCAGAAGAGGCACTTTGGACCTTTTATTTTTACTCCAAGAGGACAATGTTCTCTGATTTAAATTTAAATTTTTTTTTCAGAACCTCTACAGGAGTCTTTTCTGGGCTCCATCAAAGCACCATGTTCCCAACTCCAGTGGCACCTCAGCAAACCAGCAATCGTGTCTCTAAACAGGCACATTTTCACACATAACTGAACTTGTGACTTTGCTTTTAATGTAGATTTTTGATTTGAAAATGAAATGCCTGCTACTTTCCGCTATTGTGCAGGATCTCAGTGACTTGTGCTTTAGAGACAATGACAACCTGCCACCCAGACTGTTAGGTTCAGCCCCTCTTCACATTGTGTTCCTAGGAGACTGAATTATATCTGTTACTTCCCACTGGTGTTGTTTCTAAAAGGTTCCCCCTCCCCCTCAAATGTTCTCTGATTCTCTCTTGTTCCAAAATAAGGTGTTTACGGCTACTGGGATCAATTACAGTCACCAGCATTCTTAGCGATGGGACTCATTCAGTTGGCTGATTAGTCAACTAATTCTTTGGTTATAGTCATGTGTTTGAATAGGTCTGGTTCTAATATCGTCAACAGCCTTGTGTTAAAAGTAGAGTCCAATGTGTTTAAAAGGCACAGGGTTTAGGTTTTTATAAACACAAAGGAAACGATGACGAGAAAGAGCACAGCCTCCAAACTATTCCACAAAGCAGGCACAGTGGAATACTCCACAGGCAGGAAAATCAGATCCTAGGACAGCTCATAACACAAAAATGTTCGTGATATTTCCTTGATAGGAAAAACCGCACACAAAGACTCATGCAATGACCTAAATTTCCTCTAGAAGTAAAACCATTTTAATAGTGATACGTAAATAACAGGGGGCCGGCAGGCTTCAGGATGAAGATATTAATAATGGCGTTGCTAGTTATTGGAGTCATCAGCAGTAATTTCTTCTTGATTTGCTAAGCACACTTTCTTTTTCCTGAATGTTATTTTAAAAAGCATGAAAATGATAAAGCCGCTAACACGTATAACATGGCCACCAGAAGTCATTAAGGGATATGTGTTTTCTGTATGCAGCCAGTTACTATGAAATCGGTTGGATGCTACACTTACTGTGTTAATCAAGCCTGGCATTTAAGTATTCAGGCTAAATACATTCTAAGCTCTGGTTAGAATTCGGGTTAACAGGTTTCAAAAAAAAAATAGTTACCCTAAAAAATAAAGTTAGTGGAACATTTTAGTTAGGCGCCTGAGAAGATTATAAAACGTCAATGTGTTTGTTTGTAAAATGAATGCTATTTTCTAACTGTTGGATGACTATTCCAGAAAAAAAGATCGCGTTGTATATTTGTCGATTGGTGTCCAGCCAAATGGCCATGACGGTGATCCTGGGAAGGATTGTCCTGTGACAATAAAGTAAAAATACAGGAGAAAAGCCATCTTATCTGTTCTGTGTCCAGTTCTCAACGACAAATGGCCTCAACATGTGGACCAAAGTCCGTGCATCGCGACCACACCACACACTCTTGGGTCCTTGTACAATGGAATTTCCCAAGAGTCAAAAGGCTCTGTGAATTGCTTATGGAGGACTACGGTTTAGAACTTGAATGGTGCGGGAGAATTGTCTGTATTCTGTCAATCATGTTATAAATAAATGCTGATTGGCCAGGCAGGAAATATAAACAGGAAAACCAGACAGGAAGTAGAAATGATGTAATGAGAACAGGAGAATTCTGGGAAGGAGGAAGTTGATTCCTCCCTCTCTTGCCCAGACCACGGAAGCAGCAGGATATGATCTGCCCCACTGAAAAAAAGGTACTGAGCCACATGGCTAACATAGATCAGAAAAATGGGTTAATCAAGATGTGAGAGTTGCCAGTGAGAGACTAGAGCTAATGGGCCAATCAGCTTATAATTTATGGAGACCTATGTGTGATTTTCTTTGGGGCTAAACAGTTCTGGGGTAAAGGGTGAGACAGAAACCCAAACAAGCAGGCCTGGCCCTTCATGTTACACTTGAACATCTCCAAAGCCCCATGTGTTAAAGCCTTAGTCCCTAGGAAGGTACTTTTGGGACCTAATGGGAAGGCTTTAGGTCACTGGAAGTCTGTCTGTGGAGGGGACTGTGGGACCTTGTCCCTCAATCCCTCTCCTCCTCTTTTTCTGTGTAGTCACGAGGTGAGTAGCTCTGCTCCTTGAGTACTTCCAACCTGAAGTGTTGCCTTCCCACAGGCCAGAGTGCCAGGGCACAGCAGTAACTTCAAAAGTACGAGTCAAGTAAATCTCACTCAAAGTTGCTCTCAGGTATTGAGAATATCAAGAGAAGCTTATTAACACAGAGTTGAGCTCCTTCATCGTCCCTCTCCGCAGGGGAAAGGCACTAGCCATTTTCTATCTTAAACCAAGCCCCAGAATGGCTCCCCTTTGGCTGCTGCACCAGGTTTATACACAGGCGTGGCTTGAGACTTGGAAGTACCATCCTGGGTGCCAGGAAGCGTCTATCTGCAGAATGGCTTGGAGCCTGGGTGTCATTTCTTCCCCAGGTCTCTTTGTATTGCAGAAGAAAAACCCATGTGGGTTTCATAGACAGGTAATTTTACATAAAAGGAGAGAGAAGACACTCTATTCTGTTTGCTTTTCTTTCTCGCTCTCTTTTTCATACCCACAAGGATATTTCCACTGTCAAAAAGAAATGAAACATAGTCAAAATGCCGTGGTGGGGCTTAGGACAGAAGCATCACTCTGAAGTGTGCAGAAGACTGTGACAGCCCACAGTCACATAAACCACACCGCAAAACACGAATGACAAACTCCCAAATGCACCGGCTGTCGCATACTACCTGCTCTTTTGTAAGCTTCATCCTTGCATTCTTTGCAACACTATCTGTTATCCAAGATACATTTAAATTTCCCATTATTTTTCTCTATTTTATTTTTCAAAGAAGGGAAGTTTGCTTTGAAGACTTCTTTCACGTGTACAAGTGTTGTGCCGCCAGCCTGTCTCTGTGTGTGCCACATGTGTGCCTGGTACCTGCGAGTTCAGAACCCTCTTCTGAGGTCTCCCTCAGCTGGACCTTGTTTGGAGTAATATGGACTCTGGTACTTTGGGTCAGGAAGGTGGTGGAATGCTTTAAGCACTGCTTAGTGGGCCATCCTAGTAGGAGTGTGGAAGACAATGCTGCTGAGCATGGTTTGATGTTAAACTTGCAAACATGTCCACACTGTCTCTATACTCCTTTATTTATCCTCTGCTCGCTCTAACTACAGTCCACACCTGCTGAAGGGGACCCCTGGCGCTGTGGTGCCCACTCCTACTTCACTTCGCTCATGGTGGCTTTTCCATCTCCTGCACCTGCGGTCCTCATCCTAAACTGCCTATGTCCAAGTTCTGGAGATGGCGTTCGACGACCAAGAACATTCTTAGGTGAAAACCGAGGGTTTGGCTCCTAGCTCCAACCAGCAATGCCCTAACCACCCTTGTCAGTATTGCCTTAATGAAGACTTCTGTGTCCAGAAAGTCTGCAGCCTGCCACAGGTCACAACCATCCTTATATCCTAGCTCTGCCTTGCTCCTCCGGTTGCTCTGCTGCTTGGGTGCAGAGACTGTCTCCCATCCCTTGGTCTCAACCCACAAAGACTCACACATAGCAAGGGAGACACACAACGCACAAGCTACCAGAAATAGGTTGGATTCAAGTGTCTGTGTGCCTTGGAACAAGCCACTCAACTGAGTAAGCTCCTTGGTCTTCCTCTATACGATGACCCGTTAAGTCCTTTACACAGTTGCACTGAGAAGGGAAACGCTGTGATACGGTGTCGTCACAGCAAATGCTGACTGAAAGAATCAGTGGGCCAAACGTTAGCTGAGAGTGAATGACTTACAAAGCCCCAGTTACATTCGTGAGGGATGAGGCTTTATTAGCCAATCAGAAGGGTAAAATACTTCCCCTAATTACTTCAAAGCCTGGAGGGAGGGATGGGTCCTGAGTTGCTCATGGCAGTTTGAAGTTGGCAAATTCTTGCCTTTCCTTTCTTAGGAGCATACACAGGAAGGTTCACAATGGAGAAGTAAGACTCTGAGGCTGGAAGAGTCAGTGGCAATTGTTTATGAGGGGTGACTTTAAAATTCTCTTTATCAGAATTTTCCAGGATAATGTTCTGATGACTTTAAAAAAAATCAAATCTCAAAATAATGAAATTCTAATGAAGGAAAAGATTTTCAGTATGAGTCTCGAGTCCCTTATTACCGTAACTATCAATTGAATTAAAATAAATAAAGTGTATTATAAAAACTAAATCCTAATCCTCAGTTTCACTTGGGGTATAAGACACGCTGACCTCTTTTTGAGACCGCAGAGGTACATTTTCTCATTCACAGCATGCTTTGCTTTCTTCTTATGCCGCTGTGGCTGATTGAGTGACCAAGGGCAGTTACTTAGTCAATATTCCATGACTGCATTCAGTCACAAACATATCCTTTAGCTGGGCGTGCTCATCCTGTAGCAATTATTTGTTATTCCTAACGCAATTAAAAACACATGTAATCCATAGTCTCCATCCCGTTATGCTCTGAGCAGCTCCGCCATCACTATACTCGATGGCCGCAGCAGTGGAAGAGACAGGTTACTGCTTCGCTTTGACTGTCCCGTGCAAAACTCATGCTCAGACTGATCTCCACTGTCAATTGTTAAGGCGTGGGATCAGGGATGCCTTTTAGAAGTGACTAGGCCATGGATGTACCACCCTCATGGGTGAGTCCAGGTATGGGTTAGTGGATCAATCCGTTTACGGTCTTGGAGTGAGGCATCTGTCACCTGCCTCTCTCACCAAGCAGAGTTTGGAAAGTCTTGGGATTCGTCAGGGTCTTTGGCAGCAAGAATGTCCTCTCCAGGTGCAGTCCCTCAACCTTGGGCCTCCCAGCTTCCAGAATTATGAGCTGAATAAATCCTTTCTTATAAATTGCTTGGATAAGGCAGTTAGGAAGAAAAGGGACTAAGACAGCACACACTTTAAATGAGAGTTAGAATTCCTTCCTTCCTACAATCTGGATTCCCCAAGGTTCATTTAGTTTCCTCTGGTCTAGGCCTGGAGCATTTCATTTCAGAACATTCCAGAAGTTGACAGATTAATCTTTCCGTGGCCTTTTAAGTAATGCTGAAATTCTCCCCAGGAAAAGTCAGCTCCTCGTGCTACTTAATGTAGAATCAGGAATTAATACCTGATTCATTCAGGCTGCACTTACATAACCTTCTTTTTGGTTGAAATAGAAGGGTTTCCAAAATTGCCCAACAGCTATGAGAATATACTGTTTAGGGAATAAATATTAATATAACCTTAGTTTGTAAATTTCTTGATGTCTACCCTTCCACATTCCATATATTAGCATAAAATGAACTGAAACAATATAACATTTAAAAGTATTAAAAGCAAAAATCTAAAACAAGATCCAATAATCAACTAAGAATGGGCAACAAATTTCCTTTTGTTATTTCAAAATAAATAATCAATAGAAACTTTATGTGTGTATATGTGTGTGTGCGTGCATGCACGTGCGTGCTTTGGGTGTGTGTGTTGGCTCAAGTTTTTCTAAAATGCATTGAGACAGTGTAAAAAAAATTCATCAGCATCACATCATGTAACTGGTGGCAGAGGGAGTCCTGGACGCTAAGCTTCATATCACAGCGAAGCTTCCTGTTAGCATGCTTCTATAGCTAACCAATCTACATGTGCATCCGGGAGATAGTCGTACATACCAGTTTTCCTTGACTGTGTAAACAGGTGACTTAGTAACCATAGCAACCAAAAACATCAGGTCAAATAAACGCGTTAGTGATATTTCAGATACTTTCTTTTCACACGGCTGAGAGGAACAGGTTAGTGAACATTCAAGATAACAAGCTCTGACATCTGGAAATGGTCTAAGTGTGATCTTCAGGTAGCTTGCATAGTGACCCAGTAGTCTCCACTGACCATACCCAAGCACAGCGAATTCCTCACTCCCCTACCCGTGCCTCCAGAAACAGTGATGGAAACAAAACCAGTGGGGGAGAAGAAAGTCTTAAATTGCCTCGGATAGAGTCAAATAATTTCTTGAAAGAAGCAAGTTCACCCACAACTTGCTTCGAGGGTGACCAGGGTAGAACAAGGAATGTGTATCAGATGGAGGTCACTACCTTGAAGGAAAGAAGATCACACCAGAAAATGTGTTGAATTTTCTACTCTGTGACCAACTCTATTTTGTAACTTTTTAATATGATTCAATATATTTCATTAATGGGAAATCCGATGGCAAATAGCAGTTTGGAGTTAGTCACAAGGAATCTAGTCAATGGCTTCTAAGTAACAGGACTGTCCAAAGTCTACTAGCACAGACTCTATGTGGGTCAGTGTGGGAGCTGTTCATGGATATTGTGGAGACAGCAAGGCAGCAGGAACAAACAGGGCACACTGGCACCATGGGGAAGAACTGGTGTGGACCGGTGTGTCAGTCAAGCCGTAAATTTTGAAGAATTAAAATTCTTTATTTCAGAACAATGATTTTACAGAAATTACATTTATTGATCATTTAATAGCTGGTTTATTGACCTCAACTTTCAGACGACCGCATATCACTCTTGAGGAACACATGTTTCTGAGGTCATGAAGGACATTCATGCTTTTGACCAGGCTCTCCTGTCACCTCCAAGTGCTCTCTCAACATCAAAGGGTGGACAGAGGAAGAGAGGAGCCTCACTCACAAGTTACCCTCGTTCAAAATGCAAATCCAATGATCCTGTCTGGGTCTCACAGCTGAGGAGCAGAGGAGACAGCTGGCTCTCTAACTGGCGAGGTTTCTCTACTTCAGAGGCTCACCCAGGGAGCCTTGACCACCTACCTCAGGAAGTGCTTCATTGTGCTGCTGTTTGCTCTCCAGATACGATGCCAACTGTCTTCAAGCGACTGCTTCCAAATTTTCTTCTGCCAAAGTAAGTGTGGGCTACAGAGAAAAAAAAAACTGAGGGTTACTGGGATTTCCAAAAACCTCCTGCTCTGCCCAGAACACCATCACTAGAACCTTCCACAAAGGGAATTCAAGAGCTGGAGATGAACACGGCAGCCTTTCAACTTACGACTGTACAATTAACTTGCCAGAGATGATTGTATGAGCTTCAATAATAAGTCTTTTCTCTTTGGTGGGTAATTTTCCTACATCTTGAGGAATAATACATATAAGAAAAATAAGGAGCCATGAAAATTACTATCATGGTTTCCAGATACCCTATGATCTCCAGGCTGACAGCCTCAGCCTTCCAAAAGCAACAGTTCAGAAAGAACTGGAAGGAACTGATAATATTGCTGAGCTCAGAATCAGTCCAATTAGAATATGCTAATAGAAGATTTAAAATAGTTGTCTAAGAGTCAGATACTCCAAACAAATAAATGATGCCTCAAGTGTCAAGTTCAAGTTTCTTGTTTGTTTTTTGTTTTGTTTTCACAATGAACAGAGTAATAAGATCTTACATTTGCACAGTTCTTTGCAGTCCAAGCCTCCCTAAGGCTCAGGGAGTGGATTCCATAGAGGAGGGAGTGGAAAGAACGTAAGATCAGAAGAAGGGAGATGGATTGTGAAATGCCATCTTCTGGATATGATGTGGCCATCACAGTCACGCTCGCCCAGCAGTTATTCATATAAGTTCGTGGGCCTGCACAAGGTTGTTCCTGTCAACCATTAGTTATGAATGGGGGCATCTACACCCCCACCCCACTGATAGATAGATTCAGGGAGAGGAGAAGTCATTGTCTTCAGTTGTGTATCTATTGGTGAGGCTACCAAGTTCCAATAGACAGCCCTGATTAAAGTCAGTGGGTGATGAAATCAAACAGGAAGACATGAATGTGAGAGGGATTTGGAGGGAGGAAAGGGGTTGATGGGGAGGAAGAGAGAAGAGACAGCAGGTGGGAAAGTAATTAGAATGCATCAAACATGTATGAAATTGTCAAACAGCAAAGTTAATTTTAAAAAGTCTCAAAAATGTTTGCCTTCGCAAAGCTTACAACATGATACCCTCTGGGGTGGTTTGAAAGAAAATGACCCCTGAAAGGAGTGGCTTTGCTGGAGTGAGGTGTGGTCTTGTTGGAGGAAGTGTGTCACTGTGGAGGTGGGTTTTGAGGTCTCATATGCTCAACCATGCTCAGTGAGTCAGTTTACTTCCTGTTGCCTTTGGATCAAGGCGTAAGAACTCTCTGCTCCAGCATTATTTCTGCCTGCATGCTGCCTTGCTTCCCACCATGAGGATAATGGACAGAACCTCTGAACTGTAGTGGGCCACACCAATTAAATGCTTTCCTTATAAGAGTTGCTGTGGTCATGGTGTCTCTCCACAGCAATAGAAAACCTAACTAAGACATTCTGTTTTTTTCTGGGAAGGATGATACATGGGCAGCCTTCAGAGAATCAAGGGTGGGTGAGATGAACGAAACAAAGTTGGCTGCAACTGAGAGCGGAGAGAAGATATCCCTGAAGGAGGGGCAAGAGGGAAGTCTAGCTTCAGGAGAAATGAGTGGAACAGTGAGGGGAAGAGTCACAGCTACCACCTAGAGCAGCTCAAAAGCTGGGGGACAGAGCACAGTTAAAGTCCAGTCTTTCCCTTAACATATATTTTCTCCTTCAAGTACTCTCTACAATGTAGAGTCTACATGTTTGAAAAAGAAAATCTACATGTGGAGACTGTGGTTGATTGCTTCTGGCGAGACAGAGAGGAGAGCAATGATCTTTAATCTTTTAAGTGTTTTTCTCAGAAACTATGTCAGAAGCAAAATAAAAAATACTTGTTCATTTTGGATGGTGGGACTCTCACATCCTTCTTTGCAGATCTGTGGTTTCTAAGTGAATCAAAATTTTAACTTAATTATTTTGTGTCTCCAAAGAATTTATGGTTCTTCATTGCTCACCTTTGAAAGGAGCCAGGGAGTCTTGGAGAAATGGTCACTCTAAGTCTGGGACATGATGAGAAATATTAGGTTGTGCCGGAAAGGGATGTGTTTAAGACAAACAAAATAAGCAACAGATAAACGTGGAAAGAGCCCCAGTGGTCAAAGAAGGAATGATCTGGGCAACAACAACAAAAGGCAGTATTGAATTAGAACCTAGGTATAACGAAGATCCAGGTTCCTTATCAGTACTGCGTCAGTACTGGATGACTGGATCAGTAAACACAAGAAGGAGGCTACATATCTTCTTTCCCCTCAGAGGAAGGCTAGACCTGGTGTCTTCCTGGAGACAGTATGGAAAGACAGAAAAAGGAGTGGATAATACAGAGACTCTTGACAAGCATGAGTCAGGTGATAAAGCAAATGTCACCAGCGAGAAGTTGCGCTGACAGCAAATGGCCATATGTAAATGATACTTACTCCTGTGACTTCCCCTCAACGCTGTCACCCCAGTCTAATCAGGAGAGAAATGTCAGACAAACCCCAGAGGGAGGACCTGCCACAGATTACATAACTGAGCTTCGCAAAAATGCTTAAGGTCATTAGAAATAGGAAAAGTCCAATAAAGATTGAAAACAAAGAGGTGTGTACCTAAGGAGATGGGTCTACTAGATGCGGCATCACAGGCAAGGTCCCAAAGCACAAGAGGGGTGTGCAGTAAAAGCTAAGGAAATCTAAAAAAAGCACAGCCCTGAGTGTCACTGCTCAGGGGGCGGAAGTATTGCTGTGCACGATGACCAGAACTCAGTTCCCTGGACCCACGAGGAAAGGAGAGAACGAACCCCTGAAAGTTGTCCTCTGACCTCCGCACACATGTGGGTGACATTTACATCTTTGCAGTTACAACACACACACACACACATATCATGCACATACACATACAGTAATAATAAAACTGAAAATACTTACAAAATACTATTTAGAAGGAAAAAGATGGACTTGGATTAATAATGAGATACCAACACATATCTGTTAGTTGTGGCAAGTATATTGCATTAATCCAAGATATTAATGCTGGAAACTGGGTGGTACGGTATAAAGGAACTACTTGTACCTCTTAGTGACTTCTCTGTAAACAAACGCCATTCTAAACTTGCATTTCTAAGGAGATGTAATGCTTCTTATGATTAGACACAGTGCTAGGCAGCAAAGACACAGGGTGAATTAGAGGGGCGAGACCGCACCCTTCCGACCTAACAGTCTTGAGTGACAGGCTGGCACAGGAAAGCAGATAGGTGCATAGGCACAGGGCTACAAATGGAAATGTGCCCTGAGACATCAAGGAAGAGAGATGACCAGCTTAAATGTCGGGGGTAGGGGACTCCCCAAAGAGCACATGTGAAACCCCAGAAGTGAAAGAAAGGACAATAGTTATAGAGAGGATGTTCCTATGACTGAAGGTGGTCCTCGGTGGGAAGGCAACAAGAGGTGGAAAGGCAGAGAAGGTCATCTCAGAAGGCTCTGTGGATGGTGTTGAAAGAGGTCGAAGCATCTTACATGAGTAGTGAGAATTACTGCAGGCTTTCAAGCTGGTATGTAACACAGATTTATTGGTTGAAAAACACTCCAGGGTCTGGAGAGATGGCTCATGGTTAAGAGCATTGGCTGCTCTCCCAGAGGACCTGGGTTTGATTCCCAGCACCCATATGGTGGCTAGGAACCATCTGTAACTCCAATTCCAGGAGATCTGATGCCCTCATCTGGCTTCTGTGTACAGGACACATGCAAATGGTGCACATACATGCATGCAAAACATCCATACACATAAAATAACAGTAAAATCTAAAAACCTACTCTGATCATAGTACAAAGAGTGAATTGTACCATGATGAAATTACAGTGGTGATACCTTTTAGAAGCTTCTGTGATGATCCTGACAGAGATGATGGTGTCGGAAGGCAGTGGATGGAGATACAGAGTGAAGAATTTAAGAGATACTTGCAGATGGAGTTGGCAAGACTTTTGTAAACTGACCACTTGATGTTTGGATTTGTGAAGGAAAAGGAGGAGCCAACACACACCCCTGCTTGTGGATGGCAGCTGGAGAGAGAGTTCACTGAGATACAGAACTCTGGAGAATTTGACTTAGGAATCTAGGACATTCTTAGTTTTTAGGGCTAAGTGATGGTATGGAGATAGATGGATCTGAAGGCTAGGAGATCATCTAATATCTAAAGATTTTAGATAAATATTTATAATATAATTAGAACACAGCCCAGAAGAAATTACTAAACAAACCCAGATATACAACCCATCTTCATGGCAACTCTTCTTTTTCATGAGGATGAGACTGAATTAGAGTTCTCCTAATACAGAAGTGGTAAAGAATGAATTACAGTCAGGAATATGTTGTCAGACTTAACAGACATTTTTATCCTCAAGTAGTTCAATTTTATGTGGCTACAAAGTTGTTTTATCTTAGAAAACCTTTTAAGTCCATTTAGCAGAATAATAAATAGTAAAGAGTTCTGCCCAAGGAAGCTCTGACCGGTCTAGTCACAGTTATTGGCGGGACACCAGTTGGGTGGTGAGGGAAGTGGGATAGATCAGGAAGAAGCTGGGGGGGGGGCGGGTGGATGTGATCCAAAACACATTGTCCATGATTCTTGAAGAATTAATAAATTTTAAAAAGATAAAATTAACATATCTAGATTGCATGTCATAACAATATGGGAAAATGAAATAATACAACAGAAAAACTAAAGCAAAAACTTTCTGGGCTATGTATAGTAGCTCCCAAATTTACCCACGGGGACAAAACTTGTCCAGTGTGTGTGGCCAGCATTGCACTGGATTGTGCAGCATGGTTTGGGACTCTGAGGAAGACTTACATCCATGGGACAAGTCGCCAGAGGGGTAGGGAGGGGACTGGTGGTTATGAGTGGAAGTTTTGGGGAGAAAGTTCACACAAGTACCACTAGCCAGCTGACAGCTTTAGTCAAGCCACTTGTCTGTCTAGGGTTCACTGGGAAGAGCAGTCATAGCTACCTTGCAAGGTAGTTCCAAGAACCGAATGGACCAAAGTATGTAGGTTCTTAGGATACTTACAGGTACATAATGGGCTCCCAGGGCCTGAGCACCCATGGGGTTATTACTTTGTCACTATTATTATATCTTCATCTAAAGTAAAAGATCATTTTGTCAAGAGTCACTTACAAAATTGTCAAGACAGCCAGGCAGTGGTGACACATGCCTCTAATCTCAGCACTGAGGCAGACGGATCTCTGTGAGCTTGAGGCCATCCTGGTCTACAAGAGCTAATTCCAGGACAGGCACCAAAGCTACAGAGAAACCCTGTCTCAAAAAACAAACAAGCAAAACAAAACACAAAAAGCAAAACAAAAAACAAAATCAAATCAAATCAAAACAAAACAAAAAACCCCAAGACATCGTTAAGATACGTTCTGGCAGATTTTTGTGACCTGAATTGACAAATGCTGGTGGCAGGGGGAGAGGGAAAGAGATGAGAAATATTTATCGGGTAGAAGCAACTGGGTTCACTTATTGGGTGGACAAAAAGTGATGGAGAAAATAATCATCAGTTTTACTCATCTGCCCTCCAAACAGGAGGACAACACAGCTAGATGTAATTCATTTGCACCCTCCTCCCCCAGAGAAACATCAAAAACGGCAGGTGTTAAGGAGTAAGAAAAATGCCATTTAACCCATTGCTCACCGCCAAGTCATTATATAAGTTAGTTCAAATCTGTACAGAAAAATAAAAAAAAATGCTTAGTTAAAATTGTGGTCTATTTCTTTATGTTTGAAGGGGGATAAATTTTACCGCTAGACAGTCTTTGCAGTAAGACGTATGGGACATGATCTGTGGTGCCCTGAGCTGCTCTTCATAAGGAATATCCTTGGATTGCTTTTCAGTGAAGGTGCCAAGAGCCACAGTCCTCCTCTGTGGCCATGTTAGCACTGGTTGTCTCCCCATCTTCAGCACTGCCACAACAGACACTGGTGCCACAGACATCTCAAGTGTCCATACACACCAGGCTACTGCGTTTAACGATCAAATGTGAATTACCCGCTTGGCTATAGCTAGTTCACCCACTGACAAGTACGGGTGTCAAACATTTTTAATTCAGAAAAAGCTCACCAATTTTCTATCTAGACATTAGTGTCCCCTCTTTCAAGGGTGACACTATTAATTAAGGAAAACATAAAAACCATTCTTTGCACTGCCCCTTATTCATGACTTATTCTCTAGAGGAAGTTCATTCTGGGGTGGACACCAGAATTGTCTGTTGTATTCTGCATCCTTAATAGTGTTCCAAAACTTTTAAAAATTTTTTACTAGTGTGTGTATGTAAGACACACCCATGTGCTTGTCTGGTGAGCAAAGGAAAAGGTCAAGTGTTCTGCTTTAGGACTCCCTTGCTTATTCCCCTGAAACAAGATCTCTCACTGACTCTGGAGCTTGCTCTTTTTGGGGTACTGGGGCAGCAAGCCCCAGAAATCCTCCCACCTCTGCCCCACCAGTGTTGGAGTTACAGGTGCTGGCATCTACTTCCGAGAACAAGGTATCTGGACTCGGGTCCCCATGCTGTGCAGCGAGCACTCTCATCCGCTAAGCCGTCTCCTCACCCCTCACAAATGATCTCTTTGCTGTTTCTTTCCTACCCAGGCTCCTAAACTGAATGAAGCCTGGCAAGCTGCATACCCACCAACATATTTGTCAGAACAAACGCTGTAACTTAGGAAAATACACTTTAAAAACATCTATTGATAATAACACTAGTAAAACAAACTCTAAATTTCCCACCTGAAAGAAAAAAAATCATCTAGATCTTACTTTCCCTATAATAAAGAATACGATTATAAGCTGGGCTTGTTAAGCTCGGCAGGGCACGGCAGTGATTTGTCTCTGTGTGTACAGAGATGAACAGATCCAAAGAGAAAGATCAAATGATCGAGCTTGCTGATCAAACACCCGAGGCGAGTCGGCACTTCGGTATGGGGCTCCGCTGTTATCTGCCTCCTCTCTTTTTCCAGCTGGGAGGGAAGGGATGGTGATGAGTGGTCCAAGACTTCTGAAAGGCTCCTCACCCCGACATTGGGGGACTTGTCAAGCCTTTTTTGAGCATGAAGCTCCCAGAAGTTCTTTGTAAAAAGTACCACAGTGTAACCTCATCTCTTCCATCCAGCCATTGAACACCCCAGGGAATGGTTAGAGACTCTACTAGAGGCAGCAAAGCTTCTTTCTTTAAAATCTTAAATCCTAGGAGAGAGAGAGAGAGAGAGAGAGAGAGAGAGAGAGAGAGAGAGAGAGAGAGAGAGAGAGAGAACTCCCTGTACACTCTCGAAGTTTTAACTGTAACAACCAAAATGCCATGGGCACATGGTGCTTACACACACATAAAAACCAACTCACAGCCGGGCGGTGGTGGCGCACGCCTTTAATCCCAGCACTCAGGAGGCAGAGGCAGGTGGATCTCTGTGAGTTCGAGGCCAGCCTGGTCTACAAGAGCTAGTTCCAGGACAGGAACCAAAAAGCTACGGAGAAACCCTGTCTCGAAAATCCATAAAAAAAAAAAAAAAAACAAAACCAACTCACAAAGTGAATGCCAATTCATTCTAACATCTGTCCAACTTGTGATTATCCCGGCATTTAAAAGAGTATACAGTACATTTTAAGATAAAGCTCTAATCCCAGTACTTGGGAGGCAGAGGCAGGTGGATCTCTGTGAGTTCAAAGACAGCCTGGTCTACAGAGTGAGTTTCAGGACAGTCAGATTTACACAGAGAAACCCTGACTCAAAAAAACAAAACAAATAAATAATATTAAGATTCAACCTGAAGAATTAAATCTCAGTTTAAGGTTTTGTGGAATTAATAACAGTTAATATCTAAACACAAGTTGCTAAGAGTTGGGCAACAACCATGGGTTTTGTTTATAAACTCAATCCTAGCCACTTCATGAAGTGAATCTTAACTATTGTCTCCACTTTGCAGCAGGGGAAATCGAGCTAGAGAGGTTAAGGGATCTTCCAAGGAGAGTCTATGGTTAGTTAGCACACGGCAGAGTTGAGTTTCAGGAGGCAGTGGCACTCAGCTTGCTTCTGTGCTGCCTCTAGAAGCCCCTGGGACAAAATTCTAGATAGACTTGGAAAAAAGAATGAAAACTCCATTTAATTCACCTTAAAGGGCAAAGCCAGGAAGCAAGCCATCAAGTTGTGGGTTTGAGCCTGTACCCGAAGCTTCATGGCATCCTTGGGGAGCTACCTAGAAGATCACCTTCCAGACACTTCTGGTCTTATCTAATGATGATTATGGCCCTTCTAGAATGTAATCAAACAAGAATTGAGAAGACATTCCTCAGTCAGGTAGGGATTTCAAAATCTACTAGAAATAGATGTAAGTGTTCCTAGAGAGATGGCTCAGTGGTTAAGAGCATTGGCTGCTCTTCCAGAGGACCAGGGTTTGACTCCCAGCACCCACATGGTGGCCCAGCCTCACAACCTTCTCTAATGCCAGCTCCAGGGGATCCACACCCTCTTTTAACATCCATAGACACCTCACAAATGTGGTACACGGATATACACGCAAGTAAAATCCCCCCCCACACACAAAGAAAATATAAAATAAATATTAAAAAAAGAAACAGTTGGCCAGGTGGTGGTGGCACATGCCTTTAATCCCAGCACTCGGGAGGCAAAGACAGGAGGATCTGTGAGTTCAAGGCCAGCCTGGTCTACAGAGTGAGTTCCAGGACAGGCTCCAAAGCTACAAAGAAACCCTGTCTCAAAAAACAACAACAAAAACCAAAAAAAAAAAAAAGGAGAAGAAGAGGAGGAGGAGGAGGAGGAAGAAGAAGAAGGAGGAGAAGAAAGAAGAAGAAAAAGAAGAAGAACAAGAAGAAATAGGAAATAGATATGTTTCATTTTGACCCACCCCTTCCTCAGTGATGTCATATTTTGGTGAAAAATGCAAACTGGAGGGAAAACATGAACACTTTAGAAAATGTTTCCACTACCAGATACCTGAGGCTGATGCGGTTTACATTAATTCCTTATTATGCTTTGCATGCATGCCTGTCTGGGGATGATTTATAATAAAACAGAACAAAGGCCTTATCAAAAATGAGCACGCCAGCAAGGAACACATCTGCCTGGGACAACAACCAAATGTTCTTAGCTCCAGCACCACGTCTGCCTGCACGCTGCCATAATCTCTATCATGGTGATAATGGACTGAACCTCTGAAACTGTAAGCTGCCACCTCAATTAAATGTTTTCTTTATAAGAGTTGCTGTGGTCAGGCCGGGCGGTGGCAGTACATGCCTTTAATCCCAGCACTCGGGAGGCAAAGGCCAGAGGATCTCTGTGAGTTTGAGGCCAGCCTGGTCTACAGAGTGAGTTCCTGGAAAACTAGGGCTACACAGAGAAACCCTGTCTTGAAAAACCAAAACTAAGAAAAAAAGAAAAGAGTTTCCGTGGTCATGCTGTCTCTTCACAACAACAGGAAATCCTAACTAGACAATTAGCAGATTCAGATAATGTCTGTATTTTCAGCCTGCTTCATATTTGAGCAAGTCCTAAAAAGTAACAAATCTATGTAAAGAATGAGAGCCTTGTGATTTTAAAAGAATATGAAGCAATAAAATAACAAACTGAATAAAAACGACAAAAAATGGAAGGAACCAGTAAGGTGATGGAGAGATGGGATGTTATGGGGTGAAAAGGAAGAAAAGAAAGAAACCTATGGCTGTGAGCATCTAAAGTATGGAAAAAATGTAATTTGGCTTTCACACGATGGCAGAAAACTAGATATGAAAAATTACCACCCCGAATGAAATGGATGAAGAAGTCTTTGAAACCGCACAGCTCTTGTCCCCACATGCCGCCCAGCCTACCCCACGAGAGGGGCATGTCACGGATACCCATCTCCCGAGGCCACGGTCCAGGGCTGTTCTCTCCTCCTTCCTCAGCAATCGTCTTTAAACCGGACCTGCTGACGTGCCCTGACACGGCAGCGCGGAAGCGCCTTCCCTTCCTCAGGCATGGGCACTCATCTAGGGTTATTTCGTGATTTAGAGCGACGGCAGTCCATGCTCGCTGCAGAAGTCAAGGCTGCCCATAAATTTACTCATGGCCTGCTTCAAAAGCACACGGTTTTCTGCTTTTCCAGGCAGCACACGGTTGGCGAGCACAGTTGATGAGATATGTCTCTGACCTTTAAGAGACTACGGGAATTTGAAAAAGTTATAGTCCCTATGACACAAAGTGTTCTCAATATTTTAGTTGTGAAAATTAAAATTCTAAATAAAAGCCATTGTAAAAGGCAGTAGAAATGTGGGGACAGCTTCCACACTAAAAGTCAAATGTGCTTTCCTGAGAAACACAGATTTGCAGTGAAGAAGGTTTGGGTCCTAGGGACTGGAGTACCAAGTCTTAAGAGTATCACCCTGGTGTAAAGAAACCATTTATTTTATGTACTTATTTTCATATCTTATTTCTAGTTGTGTCTATGGTGTGTCTATGGGTATGTGTAGGTGTGTGTGTGTGTGGATATGTGTGTGTTTGTGTGTGTGTGGATGGGCATTGCGTAGGGGTGGGGATGTGGATGGATATGTGTGTGGATGGGTATGTGTGTGTGTGGATGGGTGTGTGTGTATGGTATGTGTGTGTGTGTATGGGTATGTGTGTGTGTGGATGGGTGTGTGTGGATGGGTGTGTGTGGATGGGTATGTGTGTGTGTATGGGTATGTGTGTGTGTGGATGGGTGTGTGTGGATGGGTATGTGTGCATGTGTGTGGATGGGCGTGTATGTATGTATGGGTATGTGTGGGGTGTGTGTGTATGGGCATTGTGTGGGGGTGGGGGGTGTGAATGGGTATGTGTGTGTGTATGGGTGTGGGGTGTGTGTATGGATGGGTATGTTTGTGTGCGTGTGTGTATGGGTATGCATGTGTGTATGGGTGAGTGTGTGTGCATGCATGTGAATGGGTCTGTGTGTGTGGATGGGCGTGTGTGGGTGTGTGTGGATGGGTCTGTGTGTGTGGATGGGTATGTGTGTGTGTATGGGTGAGTGTGTGTGCATGCATGCGAATGGGTCTGTGTGTGTGGATGGGCATGTGTGTATGGATGGGCGTGTGTGCATGAGTGCAGGCGGCCATGGAAGTCAGAGGCTTCCTCTATTGCTTGCTGCCTTATTTCTTGCATTAGGGTCTCTCACTGTGAACTTAGAGCTCACTGATTTGGCAAGATTGGACCCAGAAACCTCTTCTTTTATCTCCTGGCTCTGGGACTATAGGCACATGCCGCTGCACCTGGCTTTTTATATGGGGATACAGGCTCGGGTCCTCATGGGTGTGTGGCAAGCACTTTAAGGACTTTTTTTTTACAAGCTTTTTACTCAGAATATGATAGTTTATATCAAAAACATCCTAGATTCAGCGAACTGTGGATGGGGTGAGCAGGAACAGACTGGTGATTAAAGCATGATACACTCTAGAGACCAAAACTTTATATATTAAAAAAGAAAAAAAATGTTGCTTCTTGAAATAGTTGAAACATAGTATTTATTGTTCTGACAAGCATTCTTTCTTATAACCACCTCCCATTTCCACCCCAAAGCAATCTTTGAAATCACTATGCTCATAGATTCATACGTCTCCACATAAGTTTGCCACTGGACTCCCTACCTCTCCTTACTTATCCCCAGATCACTAGCTCAGGCCACACAAGGTGACTTGTCTCACTAACACTAAGAGATTGAATAACTATCTCCCCACCTTTGCCGTTCACTCAGTGGGTCCTAGAGACTGATGAATGCCCCTCCAATAGCATAAGATCAGTCCTGTGCTAATCAGAGCTCACTATTGCACAAACAGAAATTAGCAGGCCACGGTGGTTCATACCCAAAACCCCAACATTGAAGAGGCTAAGGCAGGAAGATCTCCAAGAATCTAAGACCAGTCTGCTCTACTGTCTCAAAAACCAAACCCCAAATCCCAAACCAAATAAACCCTTTCTCCTATTTAAGCAGAAAATGCATTTGTCATGAAAATAATCCCCAGATGTCCAGGTGGACAAGGAAATCGTGTCCGGACATTACATAACACCCCCCCCCCCCAATGCTTCCTTAACATGTGACATAGATGCAGCCTAGGAAAGAAACCTCTGCTGCCAGCTCCAGACACAGTGCCAGCTCCAGGCACTGGCTGGTACTGCTTCCTCACTGTCTGGCATTGGTAGAGGGGCTTTAATGGCTGGAATCCCTGAAATGGAATTTGGATGCCAGAAAGAGGTCTCAGCCTCAAAGGTGTGTGAAAAACAAACATCTGGCACTTTCAACATCTGTTGTGGGAAGTGGACCTGTTTTGTAATGTAGTGGGGGCCTTGTGATGGCGAATTTTATATGTCAACTTCAACTGCTCCAAGGAGTCCCAGTTACATTATCTCTGGGTATGTCTGAATGTAGTTTCTGGATAAGATCAGTGTTTGGATCCCTAGACTCAACAACCCCAGTATGGGTCAACAGTATCCAGCTGCAGTGGGCCTGAATGGAACAAGGGTGGAGGAAGGAGGAAGGAGTTTCTCACATGATGTCTGAGATCTGGTGTCTTCTTGCTCTTGTGTAGAATCTCAACAGCTTTTCTGGGTCTCTGGTTTGCAGACAACAGATTATGGACACAACTAAGAGAGCCCATCATTTGTAATCAATCTCTTTATGCACACACACACACACCCTACATGTATGTGTGTGCACAAATGTGCCTATCTCCTGTTGGCTCTGTTTCTCTGTATAACACTGAATACAGTCACCAATACAGGACAGGAATTTTGAAGGCAATGTTTAAAACGAATAGCAAATGACCATTCTATAGTATAAACAAATGTCTTTGAAAGCCAAAACATGATGCAGAGGGATGCCAGGGACTACACACCCATTGTCACACTCAGTTAGATGCACAACTTAAGACACATGCCTAGGTTTAGGGCTGCTGAAAAGCATCATTATTCAGAAAGAACAGTTTCAGATATGAGCTTACATAATTAAAGGATATTCTGGAAATAACCCAGTAGTAGTCATCGAAAAGGTATACTTAACTTTTAATTGATTAATTTGTGATTTTTAGTTGCCTAGGGAATATTAAATATAAAATAATGATGTTATATATATTCATTTTCAAACAAAGGACAGAGGTAAAATAGTTATCTGTTACATATAGTTTATTAAGTTGAGTTAGTCAATGGCAGATTCATGTGTAAACACCCAGGGACTCAATTTAAAGTCCACAATCAAATTAGGTGGTGATCTTCAGGTCATCTGAGCCAACATCCTATTCAGAGAAATCATTCTTTCTTCTTGCACCTCCCACAGGGGGTCCCAAGGGTGTCACTCTATAGATACTATGCTATATATTTGGTTTCTTGACCCTTTTTGGTTTGAGCTTAAAACATTGATGAATCCAACCAAAAGTTCTATTGTTCATATTCAAGTGAGAACACTGTTTCCATAATCCAACAGTAGAAAAGCTGGTACTTCCACACTCTGGTCTTGGAACTGATTTTAGATCCTAAATGAATCTCATAACCAACCCTTTAAAAATATAATCTTACTCTTGATTTTTTTCTGGGCCAAAGGATATCAAATTGAATTATTATTATTATACAAATTCTCTACTTTTTGAGATGTTTATGATGACCTATATAGATTTTGATCATTGATAAAGTTGTAAAAATATTATGGCCAATAAGAAATTCTAAAGTAAACCAGCAAAACCCACCGTCTATTCTTCCACATTCTCTCAACATAGTTGGTCAACTTGAGACCATGTCTCAGATTTCAATTCTCTATCACATTCTCAGATAATTGATAGGATGTGTTCCAGAAGGATTCTATATGTATACGTATTTTTATGAATCGATTATATGTATTTATATATGAACTATCATTCAAAGGAATAGTGAGGAACTATCTGGTACAGTACAGAACGACAGCTAAGACAAAATCATCTGTATCATTAAATCTTGATCTGAATTTATTGGGCTCACATATTGGGCCATGTACACATTAGACACAGGATAGAATATGAAAGCATTCATGTTAGGCATTTTAATAAAGGCTTTTTAAATCACCACTAATGATACATGCAATAGACATCCCAATTAACAGTTTTAATAAGTGTTTACTATTTTAAGAGAACCTATGATTAAGCTTCATAACTAAAAGGAATTACTTACATTTTTTTAAAAGCTAATTTTAATGGCTCTTTAGGTTAAAGACACTTTAAAACTCAGACCAAAGTGTCCCACTTTAGCTGCAGGATCAAGAGAAATCAATCTGGAGCTGACCAGTTGATTTCTTCCGTGGCCAGCTTTGGTCGTGCTTGAAGGTGTTACGAAAGCCACAGGAAGAGAGAAGATGCTGGTCCTACTAGGACTGGATCCTGCAATAGGACAGAACTGACCTGCCAGGCAAGACACGCTGCTGGCCCCTAGTGGTGTGACTGTTCTGGGGGTGACCAGCGACATTCTAATAGGATCTTAGGCCTGCTCACTGAGGGAATCCATGCCTAGTACTGTAAGCCTGTCTCCGAGAGAGTCGTAAGCCACAGGAGGAACCCATCCATCACTGTTGTATTGCTAAGTGGTCATGTCGTCCAACTGCGTTCTAAATATTTGTGTTATGCCCACAGATTAGTGCTGCTCTCAATCATGACCAGAGGAGCTTCCTTTCGTGATGGGCAGCAGTTGACAGAGAGACTCAAAACTGGTTCAAGTGCTGAGAATAAGTAGTTATGGATGCCCAGGCCTCATCAGACAGCTATATCAACTGCTCCCCTCCCAAGACTCAGGAAATATTGTGGAAGGGGGAGCACAAAGAATGCAATCGCTGGAGGATGGGGAAGAGTGTTGTCAAATGATGTCTTGTGAACATGACATCATCATTGTGCTTCTGAACTCACAGCTCATGGCCTACACCAGATCAAGACAGTCAAAATGCCAGGATGATGTGGCAGGACTCAGAGGGCCTCCTCGCTAGCAAAAGGAGCCATTGGCAGTCAACGACGACCAGACGAGAGAGAATCTTTTGGGGGTTTGGCCACTGACAGGCTGTCCGTGATCCTGTGGGTGGCCCCATACCCATGTGCAAATGGGTAGCACTAATTTGATTCAGTGGATCGTTAAAAAGAAAGACAGACAGACAGAAAGAAAAGAAAATGAAGAAAAGAAAGGAAGGAAGAGAACGAGAGAGAACTCTGGACTCTGGAGAGGATGTGATGGGGTTTGGTCATAGATGGAGGAAAGGAGAAAAGGTGGGTTTTCAAAATCTATTGAATGCTTGTGTGAAATTCTCAAAGAATAAATGAAAATATTCTATTAAAAAATAGGAGTCAAAGCTGGGCATGGTGGTGCATGCCTTTAATTCCAGCACTCAGGAGGCAGAGGTAGGTGGAACTGTGTGAGTTGGAGGCCAGCCTGGTCTACAGAGCCAGTTCCAGGACAGCCAGAGCGCCATAGGAGAGAGAGAGAGAGAGAGAGAGAGAGAGAGAGAGAGAGAGAGAGAGAGAGAGAGACCCTGTCTCAAAAACAGAACAAACAAACAAATAAACAAAAGCAAAACAAAAAAGTAAAGGGTCTACTACACTACACAACTTTTAGAAAAATTGTTTTTCAGCTTTTGAATAGAATATCTCTCTGCTTCATTTCAAAGAAAAAAGAAGAAATGTATTTACACGACAAATGCTTTCCAGTAACTGATTTGCATTTCACATATTTCCAATGACACCTGGGGGAGAAAAAAAGATGTAGGGAACAGAATTCATGTCATGAGGATATCCATTAAACTAAACAAAACAAAAAATAAAAAAATCTATGAGATAAAGAAATGATTAGCTTCATCACGAGTGAAAAACCGTCAAAACCTTTGGCCAGGGCTGGAGACACGGCACAGTGGCCAACAGCACATACTGCTCTATCCGAGGACCATAGTTCAATTCTCAGACCCATGTCGGGGGCCACACAACAGCTGGTTTGTTTGTTTCTGAGACAGGGTTTCTCTGTAGCTTTGGATTCTGTCCTGGAATTCACTTTGGAGCCCTCGAACTCACAGAGATCCACCTGCCTCTGCCTCTCGAGTGCTGGGATTAAAGGTGTACGCCACCACCACCTGGCTAACTCTAGCTCCAGGAGATCCGATGTCCTCTCCTGGTCTCTGAGGACGCTGGCGTTCACAAGCATACACAGACACACATATTGTTTGAAAGTCAGCTTTTCACCACCGAGTTGCACAAGGGAAAATAAGAAGGAGAGTTACAATGGCTTAAATAAGCTCTTACGTCTGGCTTTTAATTAATAAATTCAGCCTAATAATTAAAATGGAAACCTCAGTGCAAGAGGATGTGAGAAGCTCTGAATCTGTGCTGTTCATTAGCTAGCTTGTGACTGGTCTTTAAAATTACACATATTATTTCTTTAGTTTGTGGTGTGTGTGTGTGTGTGTGTGTGTGTGTGTGTGTGTGTGTGTGTGTATCTGAGTGTGCACAGGCATGCCCCACAGTGTATGCAGAGAGCAGAGGACAATCTGCTGGAGTCTGTTCTCTTTTTCCATTATGTGGGGCCCAGGGTGGAAGTTGGGTCATCAGGTTTGAAGGTGTCTTTACAGTCTCAGTCATCTCCACTGCAGGGACTGATCTTTGTTTTGGGGGGTTTTGTCTAAAACTTTTTCTTTTTTTTCTTTCTTTCTTTCTTTCTTTCTTTCTTTCTTTCTTTCTTTCTTTCTTTTGTTTGGGGGTGTGTGGGGGGGATAGATTCCTTACCTGGCCAGAAACTCATTATGTATACTAGGCTGGCCTTGAACGATTGGAGATCTGCCTGCCTCCTCCTTTTTCCCAAATGCTGGGGCTAAAGGTATGTACACCACTATCTCCAGCTGAGACTGACCTATTAAAGGAGCTTAATAAATTCTACTTATGCAACAACCAAATTGCTTCACCTCAAAAATGTAAAAATTCCAATGTGTAATTATTTCAACAGCATGGGAAGCATCGTTTAGAGTATACTCTCTTTACATAAGTTTCCAGTTTCTTTGGGATCAAAACTGTTCACCTATTGAAACCACGGCAAGGCCTCAACGTTCATTTTATAGATACAGACATCAGGGTTAGCATCGTATCGTTAGATTTTTACTTCATGTCTTCCATTTTACAGCACAGAAACTGGAGTAAGTCACAATGCTATTTTCCCACGGTCAGCACAAGGGGGCTGGAAGGTTACATGCTCATGGGATACGAAAACATTCTGTATGCAGAGTGTTTGATTTCAGGGTGTTTACTAAGGACTCAGACGGTGAATGAGCATCTGGCATCAGCTGAGGCTCTCTGGGTGATAGCTCACATAAGTCGTCACTGGGGACCACTGCAGTGACGCTTCCTGTAATAAGCTGTGTGCGTCCACGGGAAACCTTGCTGAAAACGAGACCTAGGCTCTAATTGCCTTGAACTTTAATAATGTCGGTATGTCCCTTGGCCACAGTTTTTTTCTCTCATATAAACTCAGAATTATGAGGCAGGAAGATGTTTGACCTTTTGCAAAAAGGACCGCTGTAAGTTCCTGAATCAAACTGTTTTCTGCTCTATCTTAGATGATGGTCGTTTATTTGATAAGACTAGGGTAATTTTTAGGATTTTGAGAATTTGTGGTAGAATATGAGCTGGGTCTTATGGGTCAGGCCTGTTAATCCCAGTTACTCAAGAAGCTGAGGCAGGTGGGTTCAGAACCTTCCTTGACTACAGAGAAAGTTCAAGGCCACACTGAATAACTTAGTGAGACTCTCAAATTAATTTTTTTTCAGGGATGTAATACAGCTCAGTACTAGAGTGCTTGCCTGGCATCCATAAAAACCTAGGTACACTCCCCAGCACCTTTATTTTTTTAAGGAAAAAAAAACTAAAGTGAGAATTAGCCACACATATGCATAATTCGACATTTGAGGCTGTTCTGAAGGATGATTGTGAAGACAGATAGGTTTCTTGACAGAAGGGTAATCTAGATAGTCATTCTAGATCAGCACTGCAGTTTTGCCAGTTAGAATCATGAAGAAACAAGCGACCAGTTTCTCCATGAACTGCATGGGTTTAACCTCCAGCTCCCATGCCATGCCCTACCCTGACCCTCGGAGCTAGGACTTCCAGTGTCTTTACAGACACAGCTGTTTGCTGCGGTGTTGCCTTGGAATTAATTTCCCTTAGAACACTAAGTAGGTACTCTCTGATACTACAAGCATATGGTCATTTTCTCACAGTGCTATTTCTGTAAGATATACTTTCTCTCCATCCCCAGCATGTGCTTCCTTCAAGACAACTCATGGAAACAGAAAATGATAGCAATTTAATGTCTTTTCCCACTCGGAGCAACAGATTTGTTAAAATCTAAACATATGCTTATCTTATTTCAAGAAAGTGTACCCAAAGAAACTGAATATCGATCGGCATCTCATATGGTACATTAAAATGTCTCCATTTATATCAAAGTAAAATTTAAAGAAGCAATGCATTTCGATACTGTGTGGTGGCTTTTTTTTATCTAAAGAGACCAGGATGGCCGTGGAACAATGAAAGAACACAATAATGCTAGTCAAAGGCAGGTGACCTGCTTCGTAAAATGCATTGAGAGGGGCTGGAGAGATGGCTCACTGAAAAAGAGGTTAAGAGGTTCCAGGGGACCCAGGTTTATTTCCCAGCACCCATATAACAGCTAACAATCGTCTGTAATTCTAGTTCCAGAGGATCAGTTGCCTTCTTCTGGCCTCCAAGGGCACCAAGTATACATGTGGTGCACAGATATATATGCAGGCAAAATACCCACACACATTTCGAAAAATTAAAAAAGTTTTTTAATTAAATGCACAGATACCTTTGCCTAACTGCCATTTGCCAATCCCTACCCTTGCCTCATTTCTGCTCCTTCTTCATTGCCATCGGAAACTATTTACAAGTCTCTTGTGGGGGAGGAAACAATGTAAAAGTTGGAAATGAGGAGGAGTGCTTTGAAACACTGTATTCAGGACAGGCCTGTTCTGTGTTTTTAACAGAGGCTACCAGATAAAACTTCTGAAACTGCTGGCTTCATTCTGTTCCCATGTTACTTTCTTTGCTCCTCTTCTCCCCCGTGATTAGAATTCATTCTCATACCTGAGGCCAGCCCTGTCAGCACTGCCGGGTAGCTGACTGTTTCATTCCTTGATGGAGCTATCTAGCAGAATTCTGTGTCTTCCTCCAGGCTTTTACAGTACACACCCCTGACAAATATACACCTCGCACTTCTGACAAAGCAAGTCCTACACTGGCTGATGTGGGGCCTGCTACATCTCCGGCCCCTGCTTCTTCTCATCTTCAGATTCTTGGCAACTCTCACAAAGACTGACAAGTAGAAGCATTCGGGAAAGATGTGCAAAACCGAGAATACTCACTTTCAGGCATGAGCTATTCTCAATAACTCAAGAGCTGAGCTTGCCCCAGATTGTCCGCAGAGCGGCAGATGACTTCTGTTCCATTTTGTTTTATTAACCTGTAGGCGACCCAAAAAAGGAGGAAAAATACCTTTCCATTATGGGGTTGCCAGGGAAAAAAATGCCTGCCCAGTCCAAAGTAAATTTCAGAGAAACAACTAATAATGTTTAAAGTATAATTCCAAATATCATGTGTGACATATTTAAATTAAAACAGTATTTGCTGTTTAAATTCACATTCAGGGAGGCAGCCTGAATTTTTTTTTTTTGCCAAATCCTAAAAAATGTTTCAAAGTGTTCTTGGAGGACTTGGGGTCTGCTTCCTTGACACACCTGGAAGTCTGTGTGGGAGCTCTGCAAACTTCCCAACTAGCCAGGTTTTACATCTGTGAATGCAGCTGGGGCTCGTCCTGAGTGATTTGGTGACATGCTTTAGGAAATGCTCCTTGTTACATAATATTTCCCTGATTTTGTTAATTCCTTAGAATTCCCTTATAACACCATCAACAATTTTTAGCACAGAAGACATTCCAATGTTGGCTTCAAAAATCTCTCAGAAGCTAACATTCGCGCATTTTCAGTGGAATCCTCAGGACACAATAGAGCAAATGAGCAAAATTTCACCCCAGTGCTGTTTTTCCTCGTTAGCCTAGCACAGCAGCACTCACTGTCCTCAGGCTGGGAGAAGCAGCCAGGCAGGCAGAGAGGGAGCCCACCCGTGATGTAACTGCGGTAGTCTTCTAGGGAGACCCTTTCACTAAGTATGAAACATCTGTAAACAGAATCACCCCAGCCTCTTCCTTGTATGAGCCGACTTGCAAGATTGGGTATTATCGCCTCGTTATTCTTCACAGGGAACCTTGAGCTTTTGGTCAACATCAGAATTCCTTAGAGATGGGTCTGATTACCTACCTGTCTCCCACAGACCCGGAGAGGGCTGACTTTGTAGGCCAGTGTGTATGATCTTAGAGTCCTGACAGCTATGTAGTATGTCAGCTTGCTGGTTTACTGGTTAATTGTGATGGTAACATGAGAGTTACAGCTCAAAGTGTAAGTCTGCTTCAAGCCAGGAAGTTCCCTGCAATAAAACATGTTGCTGTTCCTGACGGTGATGTCTTACAGAGAAAGCATCCCTTTTCCCATAAGAGAGAGGTCAAGAAGAAATATCTCACAATAGTGAGGAATAAGGAGAATGTGTGCCTTTGGCAAAATTTCAACTAGACTGACCTCAAAAGGAAACTTCTAGGGAGAGAATGACTAAGACTGCTCTTACCCTGTGGTATCAAAGACAACAAGGTATTATGACGTTTATCCCAATGTAGGCATGCTACCTGCTTTCCACCATATTGGTAATACCAGTTAAGGACGGTTGTCGAGCGACCGACACAACACGCACACTCACGTTGCTGAGATGCAGAACAAAGACCGAAAGCCTGCCTAAAATCAGTCTCTCCAAATGACAGCCTCAATTTATGACACCAATCTAAAGCTCGCGGGGATTTGTGACGTCTTTTTCTCGGTTTGTGGGGAGAAAGACATGAAATTTGGAAAGCTCCAAGCGGTGGCTGAGGCTTCCATCTGTCTGTGTGGGGCAGAAAGGCTCCCACACATATTCATTAAACTTGATCTGAAGCGAGTCTGTGAGGTCGTTTCTGAAATATTCATAAGGTGTGTTACCGGACTCGCCACTTAGAGGTTGAGCAGACACACCAAGAGGGGGAGTAGTCGGTGCCCACACTTGGAAATAAAGGCACTTGGAAAAACAGCATGCCTCGCTATACTGTTCTGTCTTTAACAGCTCTCGGGACTGTTCTCCGCCTGCCTGTTCAACTGCACCTGCCCCGGAGATGCTCCAAGAGTGGAGTTTCCCACAGTGGGAGGAGGCGCAGCGCGCCATCCCCGCAGACCTGGCTCGGGGTGGAGACTCCGAGCCCTCCGGTCTACAGCTCTGCCACTCTACCGCCTGGCACCGCCCTGGGGCCTGACCCGCAGGGCCGAGGGCTCCCCGTGGGTCAGGACCCTCCACTCGTCCCAGTCAGGCCGCCCTTTGTCCCCGGCTTCGGATCCCTCCCTAGGCACCTGCAGTGGCGTTCAGTCGCTAGGCGACCCGCGCCCCTGGGACCCTAACAGCTTCCAGCGCTGACCCGCAGCGCCGCGGGTGTTAATTTCCAAGCGCAGGATGAGAAAGAGGATTTATAGTCTTGGGTGACCCCGGCGCTCCTGCACCCAGGTAGTGCGCACTTTCATCCACGTCCCTTCACTGTCCCCAACCCCGAGCGTTTCTGCTGTCCCCTACGCAGCTCAGCAGCCGCCTCTCTCTTCTCCAAGGGCATTCGCCCCTCGAATCCTCTGGGGTCGAGACTCACCGGGTCAGGGACAGCGGTGGGCTCAGCAGCTCCGGGAGAGCGCCAGTGTGATCTCCATCTCCGTCTTCGCTCCGGCTACGCACTGGCGACCGTGACCACCGCGGCTGGTCCCTTCGCGGAAGCTGGACAGAGGCGGCCGCGGCTGCCGCACTGGCTGCGGGCGCGGGAGGGGCGGGGGAGGGGCGGGAATCTGGGTCGCGTGGAGCCCTGCAAACCGGGATGCACCCTGGGCGGCCGGCGGCGAGGAGGCGACCGAGAGCAGCTGGGGAGGGCGTGCAGAGGTTTCCCTGGGAGCTAGACGCGGGCGGCTACTGAGCATGCTCAGTCCCGGAACCCCGGGGCGCGGGCGCGGGCGCGGCGGGGAGGAATGAGAGCGTGGCCCGTGCCTGAACCTGGGAGGAAAGGGTTAAAACTGCGGAGTTGCCCGCAGTGGCCCAGTTTAATTGCCCAGGAGTCGACCACCCCTAAAGAAGTCTAGGACTGTGTGAACCTGGAAGACCTGTCAATGGGATTCCCGAGGAATCTAGGGCAAGGTGTGTTCCTCCAACTCCTCCGCAGAGGATTGTCAAAGTTTGTTGTTAGCTCATCGTCAACCTCCCCTCAATCCAGGTACCCAACCATCAGTTGCTTTCCTGTGTCCTCTGTCTCCCAGGCAAGCTCTGCCTCTCCTGATTTTTGGACAGGTCAGGTCAAGTTGACCAAGAACCAGCTCTTTAATTAGGTGTGCCTGAGAGCTCAGCCTTCCCAGGTCCACACCTGTATTTCAACCAGGGCTTCAGAAACAACACCTTATCCCAGGCTTAATTATAATGGGAAGAATTACACACATCCTGGTTTGCAGTTATTTGGGAAACAGGAATGGCCTAACTCCTAAACACCCCACCCCCTTGCCACTTCCTCTCTCTCAGTTGTATTTTCTGTTTTATAAAGAACGCTTCATAGGCAAGAGCTTCTGGACAACACAGAGATACAGGATGGCCTTTGAAACTGACCATTCCTCATGAAGCTTTGTTTTTGCCCATGGTGTTGTGTTCTCTCTGGTATACGTTGCTTTCTACTCCACTTCATGAAGCCCTACTCACTGTGAGCAATGCCACCTTCTCTGAAACTTGTCTCCAACGCTAGTTAATTCCCGATGTCAGAGATCACCTAGGCACGCACCACTGTCACGGTACTTAACATGGTCTGCTACTGCTGTAGAAGAAGGTAAACCAATCAAACCGATTGTTTTGTGCAGCCATCGAAACTATGTGCCAAGAAAATAGCAATAAAGGCAGACAGGGGTTTCCTCCAAAGAGAGCTCACAATCTGCTGAAAAGGACAGGTAAGCCAGCATAGAGGTAGCACTTGGGAGGCAGAAGCAGGTGGATTTTCTTTTTTTTTTTAATTTTTTTTAATTTATTTATTTATTAAGGATTTCTGCCTCCTCCCCGCAACCGCCTCCCATTTCCCTCCCCCTTCCCCGATCAAGTCACCCTCCCTCATCTGCTCAAAGAGCAATCAGGGTTCCCTGACCTGTGGGAAGCCCAAGGACCGCCCACCTCTATCCAGGTCTCCTAAGGTGAGCATCCAAACTGCCTAGGCTCCCCCAAAGCCAGTATAATAAGAAGGTGAACCCAAAGACAAACACATAGGCATCCTCATGAATATTAACCTTCATCAGGCGATGAAAGGAGACAGAGGAGCACGGGACAGAAATCTCAAGGTCCAAATCAGGAGCAGAAGGAGACGGAGCACAAGCAAGGACCTCAGGACCGCGAGGGGTGCACCCACACACTGAGACAATGGGGATGTTCTATCGGGAACTCACCAAGGCCAGCTGGCCTGGATCTGAAAAAGCATGGGATAAATCCGGATTAGCTGAACATAGCAGGTGGATTTTCTGAGTTTGAGGCTAACCTGGTCTACATAGTGAGTCCAATAAGAACAACAAAAACAGGCAATAAATACCTAAAATAGGAATCATCACCAAGGACAGAGGCTAAGTTGTTTTTGATGTTGATTTGGCCATCAAATGAATCTACAGAGACCTGATTCCTCCCTTGAAAACAGTGGATAAAAGTGTTAATAATGACCCACGGCTGTCCAGACTGTATGGGGTCCCTGCTAGTCTGTTTTTGCACCTTTGGTTTTTTGCTCCTTTCATTTGGTTCCACTGGCTAAAATTGTTCTAATCTCAGACTGTTTGTGGAAAGAAGCTGCCGTCACCATGTGAGGAGTAGGAGTGTGTACTGGGAGAGGCAGAGCCTCCGGTCTCCACACTGCTATATCTGTTATCTAATTTAAGGACACACTTGTCAAAGGGCCAGAGTCAACCTAGATTCCCAGACCTTCTAGACTCTTCTTTCACTCTTAATCCCTAAACCTCTCTCCACCTATGCCTTGCATCTATGGCAATAGTTACTCTGCAAAATGTATTACCTGACTCTTGGAACCTTCTCGCTATCTGGAAGATTTCAATATTTCGCTCTGATCCTGTTGTTGTCTGAGCCGGAGAACCAGCCTTCCTGAAGCAGGTGTGTATACGGGTATCCATGGTGATCAATGGCCAATCACCTTGACACTGTACAATGTGAACACCTCCAGGGTAAGGCCTCATTCATCCTTTTATTGTGGAATTTAGCAGATGACTGATACGTTGTGGATCCGCAGTGAGTTTCCCAACTATAGGAATGCTGGTCCCTCCCTCAGACTGCAGTTCATTTTAATGGGTCTTCCTACTAACCCTGGGATGAATTCACCATCATGAAAAAGTCTACTCAGAAGATTAACATGCAATCAACAGCAAAGAGATTGAGATCATGTGATCTATCATTCGCAAACAATGCATAAAGAATCCCCAGAGGGGAGCCTGTGCCAGAGTCCCAGCGGGAGAGCTGAAGAGGAAGGGGAAGAACTAGAGGCACCTGCCTGTGTCATCCACTCAGGCTCTGTGCTGCCTCACCCTTAGTGATGCAGAGCTTGGGTCTCTCTGGGACAGGGGATATACTTCCTTGATGCCATCACTCACTGAATATTCTCTTTAGGAATTTATTTGACTAAGAATGTCCCCACCCTAGGCTTCTTTCTTTAGCAAGATGAGATTGAGCAATGAGCAAGTAGGAATGTCTCATCTGGATAATTTTGTAGGTGGAGTGAATGCCTTGGTCCATCTGTTTATTTTCAGTCTAGCCTGAGTATTCCCAGTCTAGGTTTGAGTTTTGTGACTTTGAGAACTAAGAATTGGGAGATAATCCATCGATGAATTTTCTTAGTAAAAAAGAAATCCCTGAACTTAAAATGATTTGGGTCTTGTCTAAGTTTGCTCAGTTGTGCAAAGTTGAGAAGTGAATAGAAAAATCGCTTTGCTTTGTAGTAGAATGGGTTTTCCAGACCGGGGGAGCCGTGGGTACAACGCTTAAGTGGCACGGGACTCAATGCACCTGCTAATATCTCTAAATATCATCAAGGATAGTCCTGGATCCCCGGATGGCCAGGTTTGAAGGACTCATTGTCTGGGGTCTCCATTTGCTCTTTTTTTCTTGAGAATAAACTTTATTACATTGAGTTTGAAATAGTCCATTCAAAATGAGGTGTCAGTTAAATATATATGTTGAGTTAAGGAAAGACTCTTAGCCTAGGAGTATGGATTTGAGAAGTACCACACATATATAATAAACATCAGTCTTTTTTGGCAAGTTATCTTGTGCTGGTCAGTTTGGTCAGCACCTCTTAGAATTCGGGCGGGGGTTTTCTAAGCTTTTATTTTTAAAAAAGGGAACAAACTGTGTTTTCAAAAAATATCCTTCTCTGTATATTATCTGTATCAAGAATATTCTCTGTATATTATCTTTACTTTTTATTGTTTTTATTGAGCTATATATATTTTTCCCCTCCTCTTCTCTTCCTTTCTCCCCCCTCTCCTTCTACCTTCTCCCATGATTCCTATGCTCCCAATTTACTCAAGAGATCTTGTCTTTTTCTATTTCTCATGTAGATTAGATCCAAGTATGTGTCTTTTAGGGGCCTCTTTGTTGTCTCGGTTCTCTGGGATTGTGAACTGTAGGTTGGTTTTTCTTTCCTTTATGTTTAAAAGCCACTTATGAGAGAGTACATATTATATTTGTCTTTCTGAGTCTGGGTTACCTCACTCAATATGGTGTTTTCTATTCATTTACTCTTGTAAATGACTTGGAGGAGAGACTTAAGCAGGATATGGCCAACATGGCAAGAAATGGTTCCTTTCTAATCCACTGGGGAAGAACTCTCCACCCTAGAGAGAAGACAGATTTCATACCTGGGAAGAAAATAGTTACCCATTTGGGAGAAAGGAAAAAGAGAAGTTTGAGAAGAGAGTTAATAATCAGTATTCAAAATAAGAAGGTGAACCCAAAGAAAGACATATAGTCATCCTCCTGGAGATTAACTTTCATCAGGCGATGAAAGCAGATAGAGACAGAGACCCAAATTGGAACACCAGACTGAAATCCCAAGGTCCAAATCAGGAGCAGATGGAGAGAGAGCACGAGCAAGGAACTCAGGACCGCGAGGGGTGCACCCACATACTGAGACATTGGGGATGATCTATTGGGAACTCAACAAGGCCAGCTGGCCTGGGTCTGAAAAAGCCTGGGATAAAACCGGACTCGCTGAACATAGCGGACAATGAGGACTGCTGAGAAGTCAAGAACAATCGCAGTGGGTTTTGATCCTACTGCACATACTGGCTTTGTAGGAGCCTAGGCAGTTTGGATGCTCACCTTACTAGACCTGGATGGAGGTGGGTGGTCCTTGGACTTCTCACAAGGCAGGGAACCCGGACTTCTCTTCGGACTGAAGAGGGAGGGGGACTTGATTGGGGGAGGGGGAGGGATATGGGAGGCGATGGAGGGGAGGAGGCAGAAATCTTGAATAAATAAATAAATAAATAAATCAGTATTCAATAATGCAAAATACCACAGCTGTTTTTTTTTTCTAGGAACGGATACCCAAATAGTCTCAATAATTCTGCCATCACATACTATCTTCATGAACATTGTGGTACCCCTCCCCCATGTTGTGTTTTCTGTCACAATAAAACTTCGTTGGCTTTGGAGAACAATCTATATGGTCCTACAACATAGATATTATGAAAGGTTAAGCCAATTTTCTTGGGAGAATTCTGTGGACATTAAGTTCAGAATGATGAAAAGCTATAAAGAAAAACTCATGCAAAATTACATATATGAACATGTAAAATACTGGAAGATTATTCCTGAGGGGGACTAACACATACACATTCCCTCTCTGGAAGCTTATTCCAAAAGATGTTATGCATTTGGGGGAGGGTGTCTTTCTAAATACTTTAAATGTAAGATTAATATTTATACATTTATGGCATTTTGTGCAGGTAATGAACAAAGACAGGAGGCTGAAATAACTGAGGACGCAGTGTAGTGTCATTTCCTTTAATGCGGAGGGCCTTCTTTACCTCACAGGAAGGATAAAGCTTGTTTGTTCTGTCAGAACAGAAGTGCTGTGTGCTTATTTGTTTGATGCAAGATTTCATCCTGTGGCCCAGCCTGGCCTGGAACTCACTAAGCAGCACAGGTTGGACTGGAATTTAAAACAATCCTCCTGCCCCACAGGAGTGAACCAGCACACCTGGCCTGTTTATTTTGAGGTGAGGTCTTCCTGTGCAGCCCAAGCAGGCCTCAAGCTCTCCATCATCTCGTCCTGCTCTCCAAACACAGGGATAGCGCCCCGGACCTCGAGACTTAGCCAGAAGTAGGAGCATTTTGCTTTTTTTTTTTTAATTTCAAAATTCAAGATTTCTGATTCTTTTGAATATCTATGCAATTCTCTGTTAGGTGAGGAACATTGAAGGTAAAGTTTATTATAGGTAGTGAGGCTGTGAATTTCTATTTTCTTGACAGCTTGTGGTAGAGAGACATGGAGGGGATACGGAACATCCATTCTTTGTCATGGTGGTTGTTTAGGCAGAGAGAATATTTTGATTTGGATTTGTTAAAAATTTCATAAATGTCTTAAAATATATCCAGAAACATAATTAAAATGCCACATCATATAAGCTATAACATATTATACTGGGAGCAGAAAGATACAGTTTTTATCTCTATGCTTATTTTTGAAATTTAAATTGTAGTCTATGTTGATGATGATGAGTGTGTGTGTGTGTGCGCATGCCCATCATGTTGGGACATATATATATATATGTTTATGTGTGTGGCTGTTTTGCCTACACGCATGCATAGGTGCTGCACATGTGTCCAGGTGCTCCAGGAGGTCAGAAAAGGGTACCTGAGCCTCTGGAGCTGCAGTTAGAGATGGTTGTGAGTCACCATGTGGGTGCTAGGGGCCAAACCTGGGTCCTTTGGAAGAGAAGCAAGTGATTTTAATCACTGATTGGCCTCCAGCCCAGCCTTAATTACTTTAATAAGTCAAATCAACATTTATTTATATTCTTGGAACTAGGTTGGTAGCCTACGCTAAGTGTTAGATGGACGAGAGATACATGTGTAGATGGTGAGTGAACAGGAGAAGAGGGAGGAATGAGTGAATGACACAGCCTTTCTGATGCTATTAAGATTTTATATATTTTCTTTCATTGTCTGTATTTCAGATGACATGTTTCATTCTCTCTCTCTCTCTCTCTCTCTCTCTTTCTCTCTCTCTCTCTCTCTCTCTCTCTCCAGGGTCTCACCATATAGCATTGTCTGATCTAACTCTCTATGTAGACCAGAGGGCCTTGAACCTAGGGAGATCTGTCTGCCTCTGCCTCCTGAGTACTAGGCTGGATCCCTATAAACACACACAAGTGCATGCACATATGCAAACCTATCTATATAATTTGCACATCTGTTGTACACACACGCACACACACACATATTACTATATATGTGGGGACATTTCTTCTACTAAATTCTGAAACTAAATAAGAGAAGATGACTTCAACATCCTACTGTTATTTAACACTTTGGGGTGCTGTATGCCCCATTCTGGTGGGCACTACGAACATGCAGATGAATACATGAAACTCGCCCTCCAAGGGCTCATAATCTAATAGAAAATGATAAATAGAAAAAGATCAAGTTCAAGCAAAGGAGAAAGCTTCGGACTGGAGATTAGACAATTTTTCGGATAGAATCCCTTGGAGGGATCTCTGGTACGTACAGGCATTTCCTGCACACAGTGGCAACACTCCACTCAAAAGCAGGTCAATTCCAGGTTCATGCCTGCAGAGCCAGTGTCCTGTGCTTCATACAGTGCCGTCCTGTAGTTCCTGTTAAAGTCGGTGACTTCACACCTTTTTAAGTGCATTAATTACAATACTGAGTAGCCTGGAGTGCCGCGCATTTGGAAGTCTGACCTGTCAGCTCTCGGCATCCCACAGAAAAGCTGAGCTTAGCATCCCTGTTCTTTTCTTCTTTCCTGTGGAAAGAGCATTTCTTCTGTGAAGCACCTCTGAAGTATGGCGCGGGGAGCTCAGTGCTGCTAACGGCCTTTTCTTCAGCTTAACAGGCGGTTCTCAAGTGCCTGCTGTAAACGAGCCTCATCTCCAGGTGAGATTTCTATTCAGTTCCCTAAACAGTTGGAGCTCAGTGAGATATACATCATTCATCCAAGTACCTCCAGTGCGTGTGTATTATATAATGTTTATATATTATCTCCTTTATAATTCGATAGATCACTTCAGCCATGATTTCCTTAAAGCACGTAGAGAAAGGACAGGTTGCAGAATCAGCAAGAGTTTATTTCTTGCTATGATTATGATTATTATTGATAGTGCTGATAGTGAGTCCAGGACCTCGAATATACCACTAAGCTGTGTTCCCAATCAACAGTGTTTAGAAAGAGGCAGGAAAGTTTCCAATGAAGGTACAGGGGGCCTTGGAGGCTTAGAAGTCATCAACTGTGACCTAATATATGGCTTTTGTTCATTCATTTGCATGTTTGTTTCTAATTTCTATTCTTTCTATCCTTCTATGGAAATGAAAAGCATGATTTAGGCCTGGAGAGATGGCTCAGTGGTTAAGAACACATACTGCTCCTCCAGAGGACCTGAGTTCAGTTCCCTCCTACATCAGACACCAGTAACTCCAACTCCTGAGGATTTGATACTTTCTTCTTACCTCTCTGGGTACGCAGACACATAAATAAAAGTTAAAAATGCTAAAAAAGTAAAAGCTGTTAAAAGCATTATTTCTTTATGTAGATAGGATTCCATTGCATTTTCTGGTCCTTTGTTCTGCTCTCATCTCCCAGTTAAAGTTTTGAGTGAACTGAGTCCCTCTAAGAGGAAGGTAGGTAACTACCCTAAAATTTAAAAGTGTGGGCAAGCATCCAAGAGAAAACTAGATATTTCAGCAGCAAAGCCACCATGTGTTCAGCGTCCTGGTGCAGCATCAGCCAGCAGTCAAAGGAGTCGGTCCCAGAATACACCTCAAAAGTTTCTGTTGCTGCTCTCATTCAGACTGAGGAAAATTCACTAGAAAACCTGATGGTCACTCAGTCCTCATGGAACATCATCACATGGGATAATCAAAGAAGAAAGGATTTTCTTTTGGAAGAAAACTCTTTTGAGAAGAAATGTTTATTAATAATATACAGTTATATGAAAGTGACATCAAAACTGTGGATAGGATTTATTCTGGCTGAAGTGGGTTTTTGTTGAATGGGTAGAAAGAAAACAGGCATGGTTGGATCAAGAGATCAGATTCAGAATTATCTGGATAAATGTCTTCCAAATAAGCTTACCAGAACACTACCTAGGCCCCTCAAATCAGAATCTTTGGGATATGGACCCAGGACTGTAAAATGTACAAACTCCCCCAGGGGATTCTGGTGCAAGTAGTTATTTAAGAAACACACAGGCAGGCCAGGCCACTGGGAGGAGATGCATGAGCAGCAGCACAGCGGGTTGCAATGACAGCAGTGACCTTCAGAAATTATCTGACCACCGGAGCCTCAGCCTCAGCCTCAGCCTCGCCAATACCAGGAGAAATGGCCATCTGAGCCTTGGGCCCATAAGCACCTGGAGGAATGATCAGTCACCTCTGCCTACTCCTGAAGGAAGGATCCATGGAACCACAGCCACCAACTACACCAATTGGAGAAAAAGGGACTCCCCAAACACAGGCTCCACCTGTCCTGATTGGAATAAGAGAAGGGAAGACAATAGGGTAAGAATGCACTCAACAACACAGGAGCAAGACAGCACCACCAGAAACTAGTGGTTCTACAACAGCAAGACCTGAACATCCCAATGCAGATGAAGCAGAAGAAAATGACACTAAAATAACTTTATGAAGATGATTGAGGCCCTTAAAGAGGAAACAAATTTTTTCCTTAAATAAATGGAGGAAAAGACAACCAAAAAATTGGAAGAAATCAACAAATCCCTTAAAGAAAACCAAGAAAAACCAATCAAACAGGTGAAAGAAGTAGTTCAAGACTTGAAAACTGAAATAGAAGCAATAAAGAAACACAAACTGAGGGAAATCTGGAAATGAAAAATCTGGGTAAATGATAAGGATCTACAGGTAAGCATAAACAACAGAATTCAAGAGATGGGAGAGAGATTCTCAGGCATTGAAGATATGTTAGAGGAAATAGATCCATCTGTCAAAGAAAATATTGAATCCAACAAATTTAATCTTAGCACAAAATATCCAGGAAATCTGGGTTGCCATGAAAAGACTGAGTGTAAGAATAATAGGAATTGAAGAAGGAGAGTCCAGCTCAAAGGCACAGAAAACATATTCAACAAAATCATAGAAGAAAACTTTCCCAATCTAAAGAAGAACATGCCTAGGAAAATACAAGATGCTTATAGAACACCAAATAGACTGAATCAAAAGAAAGAAAGAAAGAAAGAAAGAAAGAAAGAAAGAAAGAAAGGAAGAAAGAAAGAAAGAACACATCACCACATAATAATCAAAACACTAAACATACAGAATAAAGAAAGTATATTAGGAGCTGCAAAGGAAAAAGTCCAAGTAACATATTAAGGCAGACTTGCTAGAATTATACCTGACTTCTCAATAGAAACAATGAAAGCCAGAAGGTCCTAGTCAGGCATTATGCAGACATTAAGAGACCACAGATGCCACCTCAGACTACTATATCCAGCAAAACTTTCAATCAACATAAATGGAGAAAACAAGATATTCCATAAAAAAGATTTAATCAATACCTATCCACAAATCCAGCACTACAGAAAGTACTAGAAGGAAAACTCCAACCCAAGGAAGTTGGCTACACCCACAAAAACACAGGCAATAGGTAATCCCACACCAGCAAATCCCAAAGAGAAGCACACACACAATACCACCATCAACAGCAGAAATAAAAATAACAGAAACTAGCAAGCCCTGATCATTAATATCCCCTAATATCAACGAACTCAATTCACCTATAAGGAGACACAGTCTAACAGACTGGATATAAAAACAGGATCTATACTTCTGCTGCATATAAGAAACACACCTCAACTACAAAGACAGACATTACTTCAGAGTAAAGGACTGGGAAAAGATTTTTCAATCAAATGGACCTAAGAAACAAGTTGGAGTAGCTATCCTAATATTTAACAAAACAGACTTCAAACTAAAATTATTCAAAAGAGATGAAGAAGGTCATTTCATATTCATCACAGGAAAAAATCCATCAAGATGAAGTCTCCATTCTGAACATCTAATACAAGGGTACCCTCATTGGTAAAAGAAATATTACTAAAGCTTAAATCACACATCAAACCCCACATATTAATAGTGGAGACTTGAACTCCACTCTCACCACTGGACAGGTCTTTCAGACAGAAACTTAACAGAGAAATAAAGGATCTAACACATGCCATGACTCAAACGGGCTTAACAGACATCTACAGAACATTTTACTCAAACACAAAAAAATATACCTTTTCCAGCACCTCATGGATCCTTCTCCAAAACTGACCACACACTAAGTAACAAAGCAAATCTCAACAGATACAAAAAAATTAGAATAACCCCATGTATATCAGATTATCATGGCTTAAAGTTAGAATTCAACAACACTAATTGCAGAAAGCCCACAAACTCATGCAAACTGAACAATGCTCAGCTGAATCACCACTGGTCAAGGAAGAAATAAGAAAGAAATTAAAGACTTCCTAAAATTTAATAAAAATGACCCCACAACTTAGCCAAATTTAGGGGACACAATGAAATCAGTGCTAAGAGAAAAATTCATAGCACCAAATGCCCACGTAAAGAAGCTGGAAAAATCCCACACTAACAAATTAACAGAGCACTCAAAAGCCCTAGAACAAAAAGAAGCAAACTCACCCAGAATGACTAGATGACAGGAAATAATTAAACTGAGAGCAGAAATCAACAAAACAGAAAACAAACAAACAAACAAAAAAACAATACAAAGAATCAGTGAGACAAAGAGTTGATTCTTCAAGAAAATCAACTAACTAGACAAACCTTTATCCAAACTAACCAAACAAACAAACAAAAAACAAAAAGAGAATATTCAAATTAACAAAATCAGAAATGAAAAGGGGGACATAACAACAGACATGGAGGAAATCCAGAGAATCATCAGGTCATACTTCAAAACCCTGTACTCCACAAAACTGGAAAACTTAAAGGAAATAGGCAATTTTCTGGATAAGTATCACATACCAAAATTAAATCAATACCAGATAAGCAAATTAAATAGATCTATAACTACTAAGGAAATAGAAACTATCACCAAAAGTCTCCCCAAAACAAAAACAAAACAAAAAAGAAGAGAGAGAGAGAGAGAGAGAGAGAGAGAGAGAGAGAGAGAGAGAGAGAGAGAGAGAGAGAACAAACCCAGGATCAGATGGTTTCAGCACAGAATTCTACCAGATTTTCAAAGAACTAATACCAATACTCCTGAAATTGTTCTACACAATAGAAACAGAAGGAACATTGCCAAACTCTTTCTACGAGGCTATAGTTACCCTGATACCCAAACCACAAAAAGACACAACCAAAAAAGAAAAGTGCATACCAATCTCCCTCATGAACACAAACAGATGCAAAAACACTCAATAAAATATTGGCAAATCAAATTCAAGAGCACATCAGAAAAATCATCCACTATGACCAAATAAACTTCATCCCAAAAAAGTAGGGATGGTTCAACATACAAAAATCTGTCAATATAATCCACAACATAAGCAAACTGAAAGAAAAAAAAATGACATGAACATCTCATTAGGTGCTGAAAAAGCCTTTAACACACTTCACCACCCTTCATGATAAAGGTCTTGGAAAGAGCATGGATCCAAGGAAAATACCTAAACACAATAAAGGCAATATACAGTTAACTAACACCAATATCAAATGCAATGACGAGAAACTCAAAGTGATCCACTAAAATCAGGAACAAGGGTGTCCACTGTCTCCATATCTATTCAATATAGTACTAGAAGTTCTAGCTAGAGCAACAAGACAACAAAGGACATCAAGGGGATACAAATCAGAAAAGAAGAAACAAGCTTTAACAATTTGCTGATGATACGATAGTATACATAAGTGATCCAAAAAATTTCACCAGGGAAATCCTACAACTGATAAACACCTTCAGTAAGGTAGCAGGAAACAAGATTAACTAAAAAAACAGTAACCCTCCTATAAATAAATGATAAATGGACTGAAAAAAATCAGAGCAGCATCACACTTTACAAAAGCCACAAATAACATAAAATATCTTGGGGGTAACTCTAACCAAACAAGAGAAAGACCTGTAGGACAAGAACATTAAGTCTTTATGAAGAAAGAAATTGAAGAAGACATAAGAAAATGGAAAGATCCCCCATGCTATTTGGGTGGGTAGAATTAACATAATAAAAAACCAACAATCTTATCAAAAGCAATTCAGAGATTCAATGCAAACCCCATCAAAATTCTTCACAGATATTGAATGAACAATACTTACTTCATATGGAAAAACAAAAAACCCAGGATAGCCAAAACAATCCTGTATGATAAAGGAACTTCTAGAGGCATCTCTATTCCTGACTTCAAACTCTACTATAGAGCTACAGTAATGAAAACAGCTTGGTACTGGTATAAAAACATACAGGAGAACCAATGGAATTGAATCGAAGACCTGGATATCAATCCACACAGCTATGAATACCTGATTTTTGACAAGCTAAAATTATAAAATGGAAAAAACCATTTTCAATAAATGGTGCTGGCGTAACTGGATATCAACACGTAGAGTGCAGATAGATCCATATCTGTCACCATGCACCAAACTCAAGTCCAAATGGAGCAAAGACCTTAATATAAAACCAACCACACTGAACCTCATAGAAGAGAAAGAGGGAAGTACCCTTGAACACTTTGGCACAGGAGACCACTTCCTAAATAGAACACCAGTAGCACAGATACTGAGAGAAACAATTAATAAATGGGACCTCCTGAAACTGAAAAGCTCTGTAAAGCAAAGGACACGGTCAACAAGACAAAACCACAGCCTGCAGAATGAGAAAAGAGCTTCACCAACTCCACATTAGACAGAGGACTGGTCTCCAAAATATACAAAGAACTCAAGAAGCTAGACATCAAAAGAACAAATAATCCAACAAAAAAGAGGTACAGTCCTAAACAGAGAACTCTCAACAGAGGAATCTAAAAGTGGCTGAAAGACACTTAAGGAAATGCTCAACATTCTTAGCCATCAGAGAAATGCAAATCAAAACAACTCTGAGATACCATCTTACACTCTCCAGAATGGCCAAGATCAAAAACACTGATGACAACTTATCCTGGAGAGGATGTGAAGTAAGGGGAACACTCCTCCATTGCTGGTAGGAGTGCAAACTGGTACAGCTCCTTTGGAAATCAGCATGGCTATTTCTCAGGAAATTAGGAAACTACCTCAAGGCTCAGCAATACCACTCTTGGGCATATTCTCATACCATAAGGACATTTGCTCAGCTATGTTCATAGCAGCATTATTCGTAATAATTAGAACCCAGAAACAACCTAGATGCCCCTCAACTGAAGAATGAATAAGGAAAATGTGGTGCATTTGCACAATGGAGTACTACTCAGTGGTAAAAACTAATGACATCTTGAAATTTCCAGGCAAATGGACAGAGCTAGAAAAAAAAGCATAGTTCATGAGGTATCCTAGACCCAGAAAGACAAATATAATATGTACTCATTCATAAGTAGCTTTTAGACATAAAACAAAGAATAACGAGCCTACAATCCACAACCACGGAGAATCTAGACAACAAAGAAGACCCTAAGAGAGAAATACATGGATCCACCTAGGAAGGAGAAAAAGACAAGATCTCCTGAGTAAATTGGGAGAGAAGAAGAAAAGAGGGGAGTAAGGAAAGTGGGGAAAATATATAGCTCAATTAAAAACAATAAATAAAATATAAAAAAGGAACACACAGGATATAAGCCCAGTTCTCTAAAAGTATCAACCAAGAGTTTCTTGCTTCATATTGAGATGAAATAATGAAATTTAGATGTTGCCCCAGGCCTTCTCTGCATAGACGTAATTGCATTATTTCCTTCCTTTGCCAAAGTGAAGCCATTTCAGAGGTAGTGTGATGGCAAGAGTATTTGATAGGCAGACCACAGAGAGAAGACAACATGCCAACTGCTCCCAAATGCTTGCCACTCTATACCATTAATATTTATTAGGCTGTGGTAGGCATGGTAAGGCCACAAGGGACCGAGACAGTTCCCTTTGAGGGAACATGACATAGCTGACAGAGGTGGGGGAAAAGTCTTAAAGGGAAGCATTTAAAAAATAGTGTTGAACATTTCCAGAATCTTACTTCATGGCAGGATTTATTCAAAACATTCTATTCACATTATCTAATTTGATCTTTGTAACAACCCTAAAGGCAAGTCTGCTATTGTCCCCATTTTACATCTAGATGAGGAACAGAGGCAGAGAGAAGCCAAGACTCCCAACCCAGTAATGACATAAGAGGCCAGATTCCAGGCTGTCTGATGGGAGGCCTACAAATGGGAAAACAATGAGAACATATGAATGCAAACACATTCATGTGCACACATGACTACATGCATACACACATGACACACATGCACAAATAAACATAGTCATGTACATACGATCACACATACATTTGTGTGAATGCAAACATGAACATATGAACGCACATATGTACATATGAATATTAATTTCTTCAGGTACATATGTATGTATGCATATATTCACACGAACACACACATGCACATATGAACGCACATGGACATGCACATAGGAAATCATACTTGCACCTGGACATGGTAACACACATATACATTCAGATAGGAACACAGTGCACATATTAACAAGACATTCACACACACATATAAACACAAATGTACATACACACATATGAACACATATGTACGTGCACATAAACCACACATGAACATATGGAAATAATTATGCACATGAAAACATGAACACAGAAAAGAATCCATGATTATAAATACACAATACATGTGTAAATTTTCATATAAATTAATATACCTATGTACATATGAATACAAAACATTCATATGCGTATATGATATCCATGCATGTGGAAACAGATATGTAATATGACCATGCATATAGTCACATATGAATACAGGCATCCAAAAGAATGAACACATCACATACAAATACACGTTTATGAAAGCCCATACATATACACACCCATTCATGTCTGAATTTTTAAAGAAATTGTGTGCATTTGTGTAAGTAAGACAGAGACAGAGAGACAGAAAGAGAATGAGACAGGCAGAGAGAGAGAGAGAGAGAGAGAGAGAGAGAGAGAGAGAGAGAGAGAGAGAGAGAGACGGAGACTTTGGAGGCCAGAAGAACTAGTTAGACCCCCCGGAGCTGGAATTATAGATAGTAAAGGAAAGAGCCAGCTGACAGTTTGCACTCTGACCCCTCCATTCTCAGTGTGACATACATGTCACCCACTCCCCACTAAAGAATCCATGAGTACCGTACACATGGCTCTCACTCCCAGCCACATAAATAAACCTTAGAGGTGCTGCTGGCTTTTTGACACAGGCAGCAGGATCCCAGTGAGAGCCAGACTGAGAAGAGAGGGGAGCAAGCGTGGGTCGAGTTCTGTTCCTGCAGAATTGAATCTGCACGGTTCCACACCGCAGTCCAAGCCCACACTGTGCCAGACTGCGGTACTGACAGAAGTGTTTAGACAGACTAAACGCATCTCCAATCAGGAACAGAAACACGAGGAAGTGTGTTTTGTTTGGTTTTGATTTCTGAGGCAGGGTCTGGGTCACTGTAACTGGCCTGGAACTCAGTTTGTAGGCCACACTGGCCTTGACCTCACCAATCCCTGGCATGGGCCTCATGAATGCTGAAGTTAAAATTATACAATGGAGTCGACCTATGAGCATTTAGGAGAAAATGAAGGGAGACTGGCATCCTCCTTCAGAGCATACACAGGGAAAAGCTTCAGAAGGCCATATATTTACATGTGGAAAAGCCCAGGCTGTAGAATGCTTCTGAAAACGTTCAGTTTCATGGGAGAGGAGAGATGGCTCAGGGATCAACAGCATTAGCTGCACTTCCAGACTGCATGGGCTTGCTTCCAGACCCTAAGGAGCAGCTGATCATGGTCTGTCTCTAAACACAGTTCCAGAAGATCCAGTGCCCCCATCTGGCCGCTGGAGGAACTGCAAGTACGTACAAAGAGACCATGCACATAAAAGAAAACTGATCTGAAGGAGGAAGAGAAGACGAAGAGGACGGAGGAGGAGATCTCTTGATAGATCATCTTTTTAACTGTACAAAAGCTTTTTCATTTTATGATGCTCCATCTGTATACCCTTGACCTGTATCCCAGGGAAGATGGAGTCCCCTTCAGAAGGTCCTTTCCCACACCTATGCTCCTAGCAGCGGCTCCATTTGCACATTTGCCTTTTAATCCATTCACAATTAGTTTTGTGCCTGATGACTGTGAGGAAACCAATTTCGTTCTTCTACCTGTGGGCACCGTTTCTTCAGCACCACTGTAGAAAGTAATCTTTCCTCTGGTGTGGATTCTTGGTATCTTTATGGACTAGCAGATGGAATATGCTATCTTACGCATACTCACACTGCTTCTTCCAGTCTATGTATCTGTTCTTGTGTTGGTAATATATCATTTCAGTGATGAAGGCTCTGTATGATAACTTAAAGTTTGAAATGGTATCAGGATTGTTTGACTAACTGGGGTCTTCTGTGGTTCCATATAAATTTAAGTTAGTTTTTTTTTTCTCCCTGTTTTTGTAAAGAATAAGATGGGACTTTTGGTTGGCCTTGCATTGAAGCTAATCATGCCTTTGTATAGAGCCGTGATATTCATGCGAATAATTCTGCTGATCAGAGAGCAAGGCTCGTCTTTCTATTCCCTAGTATCTTTTTCTTGTTCTCTCTTCAGAAATGTGAAGTTTTCTTTGTAGAGGTCTTTACCCTCTTGGGTTAGATTTATTCCTATATTTAAAATTTTTCAGGTTATTGCAAAAGGGAGTTTGTTCATGATGTCCTTCTCTATGTTTGTGATTGGTGCGTAGACAGCTTCTGGAATTTTGCAAGTTGACTGTATATCATGTTTCTTGATGACATGGTGTTTCATTTCTAGTTCCCTGGCAGAAAATTCAGGATCTCTGACGTAAAACATGTCATCTACAAATAGGGATGCTTGATTTCTTCTGTTTGTGTCTCTCTTCTTGTCTTATTGCTCCCTCTAGTGCTCTGAGAACAGTCCTGAACAGGAGTGGGGATAGCAGACAATCCTATCTTATTCCTGATTGCTAGGGCAAATACCTGCTCCTCTGACTGGGCTGGGTCAGGATACATCTCAGTGGCGAGCAGCCTGCCTTCTTCGCTTCTCCACTGACTGGGGCGAGTGTCCGAGCCCTTACTGCAGTGTATAGAATGGCGGGTGTGCTTGCTGTCACCTCCTCTCTGATCCTTGTCTCTACCATGTGCCCAGGCTAGAGAAGGGGACTCCTGGCATAACCCAAAAGGAGGAGGCACAAACGGAGAGCTTCCAGGATCGCACTTTTCAGAGAAGGAGGGTCAGCTGGAAGGGAGAGAGCTTTATATCACTTCCAAGTATATTTCTCCACTCCCGCCACCAGAGTGCCTTATGCCCTCAGTAAGGGTGTCAGCATCTTGTTTATGGTGGGAATGTGAGGCTGCTAGCTACAGCCTGTGTTTTCTTTGTTCCTTTGTGTTTGGTGTTCATGCACATGTGCCTGTTTTTGTCTGTCTGTCTGGGCTCTTCTTGACCAATAAACTCTGGAAAGGTTTCCCTAAGATCTCTCTCTCTCTCTCTCTCTCTCTCTCTCTCTCTCTCTCTCTCTCTCTCTCTCTCCCTTTTTTGATTAATTTCTTGACTTGTTCATGCATAATGTGTGAGTTTTTTTAATCTCCAGTTGTAGGGGACCTGATGTCACTCCCTCCCTCCCTCTCTCCCTCCCTCCCTCCTTAAATTATGCTGTTGGTCTCTTTAACCCCTCGTGGCCCATCAACTACACGAATGCTGGAATAAAGACAAATGAGTTTTGTGATGTGGAATTCTATTATCTCAGACTCGAATGGGAGAAAATGGGACCCTGAGACACCTGCCTATTGTACCAGCAGTTGAGAGGCAGATGCAGAAGGATCAGAAACTCAAGGTCATCTTGACCCTGTGCCAGAGACTGCAGGAAGAACAGCGATGGCAGAGCCACAGCTCGACAGCACTGCTTAGATAAGCTCATCTCTCGCCTTCTAGCGAAGCTTTACCTTTTTGTTGGGGGTGGGGGTGGGGGTGGGGAGAAGCCTCCATGCCGATTTCTAAAATCCAGCCTTCTTAAGTTCTTTAAAGGAAACTCTATATTTAAATTCATTATTTGCTAATTTGATTGTACTTCTGCTGGGGAATCTCCCTTAGCCAATGGCCTTCGAGAGACTAGACCAGGTTGGACAGGGCCTTGGGTACCAAAATGGTGTGTGATTGCACACCCAATCTCTCTCCTCTTTCACCTGGATGCTGGATTCGGTTGCTGATTCTTATTCGTGCAGAGGACAGTGATCTGTGAGTGCCCACCTAAATAAAAAAAAAAAACCCTTGTTATACTCAATTCTGAGTTAGTGTGGGATTAATTTGTGTTCTTCTACATCTGGCACCCAATGTGTTTAACACCTATAGTATAATACTTATACCCAATGTATAGGTAATGGTGTTATACCTATAATTGGTATAGGGTAGGGGTTGTGGTGGAAATTTTATAGGCTCAGGGATCTCACATAAGAAAAAGGAAATTGAATGGGATAATAAGTAGATTAGTGTGAGCTTACTCACACTAATAATAATAATGAGTGAATACTTGTGAGCTATTATTTGTAGGCAATCTGCATTGGTTCCCCCTAAATAAAATTCTGAGTTAGTGTGGGCTTAATTTATTCGTGTTCGCCTATATTCTTCACTTTAATTTGATATTATTTAATTTTATCTGGAGGCCAGTCAGCCCAACTGATTCTCCTGCCTCCCTTACCCTCAGGGCTTCAGACACATTGTCTCATTGCCTGGCCCAGTTCTTCCTGAGCACGGCCATGAAAGGAGCAAGCCTCTCACAAATATTTTAAATTGTTATCCTTATCAATTACTAAATAATCTAGCATTATTGTCTCTTTGGCCTTTACGTTATTACTGGGAGTTATTGAGGGAGGGGAGAGAGGCCGAACAGGATCTCTAGACCCTCTTCCCAATGTGGCCATATTGAATTAACCTCCCTGTTCTGCCTTTACCACCACCTCTGCCTACTTGATGCTTCTCTTCCCACATTTGCATGCCATGATCCTGCTGGGGCTTTACTTCCTCATTTATTTCTGTAGTATGCATTAATTTCTATAAGAGGGCTTCCCTAGCCTGCAGGGCATTGAACCAGCAAACAGAAACATAATTGGTAGTTATTGCATACAATGGACATTAGATGGCGCAAGCTCCCTTTGCATGGGGTGGGATGCACTGGTGCACAATTAGCCCTATTGCCGTCTTTCTTTTTTCTTCCCTTTCTTCCTTCTTTCTCCCCCCTTCTTCTCTCCCTCCCTCTCTCCTTCCTTTCCTCCCTTTCTCTCTTTCTCTCTCTCTCTCTCTTTTTGTTGATTCTTTGGATCCTTAATTTATTTTTATACTGTGACTTTCTGTGATTCTTCAGGCAAGCCTACAGAGTACCACTTGACCTTGAAGGAAAATGATTTTACTCCATTCTCATTGGTGGGTTTCATCCTAGAAGAAACATTTCAGTACATCATCTTGTATTTTTTCCTCCTCATACCCACAAGTATTTATTTATTTATTGCTTATTTATTTATTCATTAATTTATTTAGGAAAGTATTTATTTTCTAAATAAATTCTAATTTATTTAGAAAAGTTCTTTTATCAACAAAGCCACCCTGCCTGTCCCAAGGTGTTTTTATATCACACCTAGAAAATGACCTAAACATATTACCTTTGCTTTAACTTCTTTTCAAGAATGTAGTTAAAATGTTATTTCAGTATCTGTAAAATAAGAGCATCTGAAATGTCATGATTTCCCAGGTGTCCTTTAAACTGATGCTAGGGTCTCCATTGCTCATGTCTCTCCCAGAGTTAGTATCCACACCGATGCTAATAAGAAAACGTCTCTTATGACGTGAGAGAAGTGTTTCAGAACAAGTCATGGTTTAGAGACCCTTACTTGCATTTGGTCTAATTTCATTTTTATTTTTGAGACAGGTTCTCAGTGTGTAGAGCCAGCAGATTCTCCTGTTTCTGACTTCCTCGTCCTGGGATTAAATGCATATAACACTATACCTGGCATGCATTAATTCAAGAAAATCATCTAAATTAAAGAAATTAAAATTAGTCAAGCACACATCTTACAGGGAATACAGTTAACTTGGTAGGCAGTGTTGAAGAAAGTGGAAGTTGCATGCTTTAGTAAGGTAACTCAAGAGCCTCAATTATGGAGACCATCTGACAGAGTCTCTGGATTTCCTGAGCTCTGCTAGTTTGTCACAGCTAAACTGTCCTTAAAACTCGATACATGTTTCCCTTTACTGATTCTCTTGCCTCCTGCTTCCCTAAGCTTCTTCCATTCATTGGTCCATCTCATCATCCATGCCATGCAATCCCAGCTCCTGATAAATCTGTGTTCCATTTACTACAGCATCTGGTGGCAGGAGGTTGGGTCCTGTCCTCCTGATCATTTTTAATTTTCACAATCACAATAGGGTCTCATTACATACCCTGAAGGCTGATATGTAGACCGGGCTGTTTTCAAAATCATTCTACGATCAAAGAATTGCACACCAGCCAAGTTGGTATCAGCTTACTGCTCCGCCCATTTGCCGTACTCAAGTGCACAAAAGAATTTGTGTTCCAGTCACATAGGTTCTAAAAAAATTATTATTGTTTTACACGGGGCCAAACTATGTAGCCTTGGAAAGTCCAGAGTTTTCTATGTATGCAGATGATGTCCGTCTCCCCCTTGTGGTTCAACCAAGTTCTGCTCACATGTGATGGTCAGCCCCACCTTTCCCTTATGGAAAAGGTGTGTGTGTGTGTGTGCGTGCGTGTGTGTGTGTGTGTGCATGTGTGTGTTTGTGTGCATATGTGTGAGAGAGACTTTGGAAGCCAGAAGAATGTGTTGGATCCACTGAAGCTGGAATTACAGACAGTAGAGAACCAACTGACAGTTTGTCCTCTGACCTCTGACCTCTCCATTCTCATTGTGACACACATGCCACCCACTCCTCACTAAATAATAAGTATCGCACACATGGCTCCCCCTCCCAGCCACATACAATAAGCATCAGAGAAACACTGTTGAGGTTTTTTTTTCTTTTTCTTTTTTTTATTATAAAGATAATTTATTTGATTAGCTACATGATCCGAGGTTTGGTGGTTATACAGTGATTATCTTTTTTTTTAATTTATTTATTTATTAAGGATTTCTGCCTCCTCCCCGCAACCGCTTCCCATTTCCCTCCCCCTTCCCCGATCAAGTCCCCCTCCCTCATCTGCTCCAAGAGCAATCAGGGTTCCCTGACCTGTGGGAAGCCCAAGGACTGCCCACCTCTATCCAGTTTTTTGACATAGGCAGCAGAATCCCTGTGAGCGCCAGACTGAGAAGAGAGGGGAGCAAGAGTGGGCTGAGTTCTGTTCCTACAGGATTGAAGTTGCACAGTTCCACACCACAGTCCAAGCCCGCCCTATGCCAGACCGTGGTACTGGCACAAGTGACTAGATCAACAGTTCTCAACCTGTGGGTCACAACCTTTTGGGGGGGGGTCAAACAACCCTTTTGCACGGGTTACATATCAATTATACTGAATATCAGATATTTACATTATGATTCATAGCAGTAGCAAAATCACAACTATGAAGTAAGAATGAAATAATCTTATGGTTGGGGGTCACTATGACATGAGGAACAGCATTGGGGATGTTCAAAACCTCTCGTCTAGACAGACTAAGGGAATCTCCGATCAGTAACAGAAATACAGGAAGATTTTTGTTGTGTTATTTTTGCTTTTTGAGGCGGAATCTGTGTAAGTCTGTCTAAACACCTGTGCCAGTACCACAGAGTGTGGCTATGTGAACCAGGCTGGTCTTGATCTCCCCAAATTCCCCACATGTTCCTCATGGGTGCCGACATTGAAGGCATAGGCCTCCACACCCAATTTAGTGCTTCTTATGTTAAATGTTTGATGCTATCCAAAACCCATGTAGAGGTAAATGAAAGGTGGCTAGCATCTTATTTGATAAAATACATAGGAACAATTTTTAGACAATCAAATACTTTTATGTTGAAAAACTCAGACTGTAGAACGACTTTGAAAAAATTCAGTTTCATGGGGCTAAAGACATGGCTCAGGAATTGAGAGTAACAGCTGTTCTTCCGGGAGACATGAGCTCAATACCAGTCCCTAAGTGGCCGCTGATGGCAGAGGGTAAGTCCAGGACCAGCACAGACATTAAGGACAAACCTGGCTCCTCTCTTAATTCCAAGCCTAACTAGAAAACTAAGTGTAGAAACAGGACCATTACTGTGCTTAGCCCCTACTACAACCAAATCCTACCGTTCACTATAACCTTAGAAACAAAAAAGTATCCCTAGCCCTAACACTAACCACAGGCACAGTCATAGCCCTACCACTAACCCCAATCCTAACCCTAAACCTACCTAACACTGACCTTGACCCAAACCCTCATTAACCCCAATCAACAGTAGTCAACACCCAAAATCTAAACCCAAATCTATCACAAACAATAAAAATAGCTCTAAAACTAATTGTAATATGGTGTGGGAGATCCTTCTGCTTGTGTGTTGCTTTTATTGGTTAATGAATAAAGAAATTGCCTTGGCCTGTTGATAGGGCAGACTCTAGTAGGTGGGGAAAACTGGACTGAACGCTGGGAGAAGGAGGGCAGAGTCAGAAAGACGCCATGTAGCCTTGCTGGAGACAGATACTGGAGCTTTAGTTGGTAAGCCATAGACACATGGTGATATACAGATTAATAGAAATGGCTTACATTAATATGTAAGAGATTAGCCAATAAGAAACTAGAGCTAATGGGCTAAGCAGTGATTTAATTAATACAGTTTCTGCATGATTATTTTGGTTCTAAGCTAGCAGCGTAGCTCGGAACCAACAGCAGCCATCCTCCAACAATAATACAATTTCCAATGGTAGCTGTAGCCTTAACCTAATGTTACACTGAGCATTATTTCTAGTCCTAAATCCCAAACTAGTCACAACCCCTAATCTTACCATAACCGCATGGCTTTATTTGTAAGTTGACATCTAGACTGAAACCTAAATTGATTGCTAGCATTACCTTAAGCCTACAACTAACCATAAGTATACTTGGAGACCAGACTCACCCTAAAGCTACAGTTAGAGTTAATCATAACCCTAACACAAGAGCTAAAGGCAACCATAGTCTAACCAGCACTAATGAAGCGTCAATGACCTAGAGCCTCAGGGGACCAAGAAGCTCTGGACAGGAAAGTTGGTTTGACTGATGACAACCATGGAAGGTTTTCATAAGAGACACACACACACCAAACCCACTGGCCTCTACCATTTCCAGACTTAAGGGGATTTGATCTGTAGTTGGACTGTTTCATTCCCAGAGTACCCCCCTTCCATCCTACAAAACCCTAAGACCCCTGAGCCATGTGGACCCAGTCTCATTTTGGTGGAGAGACTATGGCCCTTGAACTGCTCAGATTAAAGGAGCAATTCTGCTTGCACAGATGTCTGTCGTTCCTTTCTACTTTGCCCTAGTAATCCTGACCTAAAGGTAAACATATCGAAGAACTTAACTGTACCATGAAATAAAGCTCTCCACCTAACACAGACACTGGACCCAATGCTAGTCTTACCCACAAAAGGAATTCTGACAGCTGTCCTAGCCCTAAACATACCCCAAACTCTACCTCAAATCCTAGCCCTAACCCAAACTTAACACAAGTTCTAACCCAGGACCTAACTTGAATACCAAATACAACACCAGCTCTCACCTTAATATAACCCTATATACTAGAACTAAATGTGTTCCTAGATGCAAAAGAAATATAACCCAATCACCAACTCAAACACCAAATCTAGGTCTCAAACTAACCTTAACACTAGTTCCATCACTAACTGTATTCTATGTTAGCTCTTTCGCTACTGTATAATATGCTAGTTCTATCACTAACTGTATACCATGCTAGTTACATCACTAACTGTATACCATGCTAGTTCCATCACTAACTGTATACTACACTAGTTCTATCACTAACTGTATACTACACTAGTTCTATCACTAACTGTATACTACACTAGTTCTGTCACTAACTGTATACTACACTAGTTCTATCACTAACTGTATACTACACTAGTTCTATCACTAACTTTATACTACACTAGTTCTGTCACTAACTGTATACTACACTAGTTCTATCACTAACTGTATACTACACTAGTTATATCACTAACTGTATACTACACTAGTTCTATCACTAACTGTATACTACACTAGTTCTATCACTAGCTGTATACTACACTAGTTCCATCACTAACTGTATACTACGTTAGCTCTTTCGCTACTGTATAATATGCTAGTTCTATCACTAACTGTATACTACACTAGTTCTATCACTAACTGTATACTACACTAGTTCTATCACTAACTGTATACTACACTAGTTCTATCACTAACTGTATACTACACTAGTTCTATCACTAACTGTATACTACACTAGTTCTATCACTAACTGTATACTACACTAGTTCTATCACTAACTGTATACTACACTAGTTCTATCACTAACTGTATACTACACTAGTTCTATCACTAACTGTATACTACACTAGTTCTATCACTAACTGTATACTACACTAGTTCTATCACTAACTGTATACTACACTAGTTCTATCACTAACTGTATACTACACTAGTTATATCACTAACTGTATACTACACTAGTTCTATCACTAACTGTATACTACACTAGTTCTATCACTAACTGTATACTACACTAGTTCTATCACTAACTGTATACTACACTAGTTCTATCACTAACTGTATACTACACTAGTTCTATCACTAACTGTATACTATACTAGTTCTATCACTAACTGTATACTACACTAGTTCCATCACTAACTGTATACTACACTAGTTCTATCACTAACTGTATACTACACTAGTTCTATCACTAACTGTATACTACACTAGTTCTATCACTAACTGTATACTACACTAGTTCTATCACTAACTGTATACTACACTAGTTCTATCACTAACTGTATACCATGCTAGTTACATCACTAACAACTGTATACTACACTAGTTCTATCACTAACTGTATACTACACTAGTTCTATCACTAGCTGTATACTACACTAGTTCCATCACTAACTGTATACTACACTAGTTCTATCACTAACTGTATACTACACTAGTTCCATCACTAACTGTATACTACACTAGTTCTATTACTAACTGTATACTACACTAGTTCTATCACTAACTGTACACTACACTAGTTCTATCACTAACTGTATACTACACTAGTTCTATCACTAACTGTATACTACACTAGTTCTATCACTAACTGTATACTACACTAGTTCTATCACTAACTGTATACCATGCTAGTTACATCACTAACAACTGTATACTACACTAGTTCTATCACTAACTGTATACTACACTAGTTCTATCACTAACTGTATACTACACTAGTTCCATCACTAACTGTATACTACACTAGTTCTATCACTAACTGTATACTACACTAGTTCTATCACTAACTGTATACTACACTAGTTCTATCACTAACTGTATACTACACTAGTTCTATCACTAACTGTATACTACACTAGTTCCATCACTAACTGTATACTATACTAGTTCTATCACTAACTGTATACTACACTAGTTCCATCACTAACTGTATACTACACTAGTTCTATCACTAGCTGTATACTACACTAGTTCCATGACTAACTGTATACTACACTAGTTCTATCACTAACTGTATACTACACTAGTTCTATCACTAACTGTATACTACACTAGTTCCATCACTAACTGTATACTACACTAGTTCTAATACTAACTGTATACTACACTAGTTCTATCACTAACTGTATACTACACTAGTTCTATCACTAACTGTATACTACACTAGTTCTATCACTAACTGTATACTACACTAGTTATATCACTAACTGTATACTACACTAGTTCTATCACTAACTGTATACTATACTAGTTCCATCACTAACTGTATACTACACTAGTTCTATCACTAACTGTACACTACACTAGTTCTATCACTAACTGTATACTACACTAGTTCTATCACTAACTGTATACTACACTAGTTCTATCACTAACTGTATACTACACTAGTTCTATCACTAACTGTATACTACACTAGTTCTATCACTAACTGTATACTACACTAGTTCTATCACTAACTGTATACTACACTAGTTCCATCACTAACTGTATACTACACTAGTTCTATCACTAACTGTATACTACACTAGTTCTATCACTAACTGTATACTACACTAGTTCCATCACTAACTGTATACTATACTAGTTCTATCACTAACTGTATACTACACTAGTTCCATCACTAACTGTATACTACACTAGTTCTATCACTAGCTGTATACTACACTAGTTCCATCACTAACTGTATACTACACTAGTTCTATCACTAACTGTATACTACACTAGTTCCATCACTAACTGTATACTACACTAGTTCTATTACTAACTGTATACTACACTAGTTCTATCACTAACTGTACACTACACTAGTTCTATCACTAACTGTATACTACACTAGTTCCATCACTAACTGTATACTACACTAGTTCTATCACTAACTGTATACTACACTAGTTCTATCACTAACTGTATACCATGCTAGTTCCATCACTAACTGTATACTACACTAGTTCTATCACTAACTGTATACTACACTAGTTATATCACTAACTGTATACTATACTAGTTCCATCACTAACTGTATACTACACTAGTTCTATCACTAACTGTATACTACACTAGTTCTATCACTAACTGTATACTACACTAGTTCTATCACTAACTGTATACTACACTAGTTATATCACTAACTGTATACTATACTAGTTCCATCACTAACTGTATACTACACTAGTTCTATCACTAACTGTATACTACACTAGTTCTATCACTAACTGTATACTACACTAGTTCTATCACTAACTGTATACTACACTAGTTCTATCACTAGCTGTATACTACACTAGTTCTATCACTAACTGTATACTACACTAGTTCTATCACTAGCTGTATACTACACTAGTTCTATCACTAACTGTATACTATACTAGTTCCATCACTAACTGTATACTACACTAGTTCTATCACTAACTGTATACTACACTAGTTCTATCACTAACTGTATACTACACTAGTTCTATCACTAACTGTATACTACACTAGTTCTATCACTAACTGTATACTACACTAGTTCTATCACTAACTGTATACTACACTAGTTCTATCACTAACTGTATACTACACTAGTTCTATCACTAACTGTATACTATACTAGTTCCATCACTAACTGTATACTACACTAGTTCTATCACTAACTGTATACTACACTAGTTCTATCACTAACTGTATACTACACTAGTTCTATCACTAACTGTATACTACACTAGTTCTATCACTAACTGTATACTACACTAGTTCTATCACTAACTGTATACTACACTAGTTCTATCACTAGCTGTATACTACACTAGTTCTATCACTAACTGTATACTACACTAGTCCTATCACTAACTGTATTCTAAACTAATTCTGTTACTTACTTTATACCAAGATCTAACCAATCCCTGTCAATAATCCAAACGATATAGCTCTGCTACCAAGCCTAAACTTAATTCTAAACCTAGCTCTATCCATAAATCCAGTTATAACACCAAACTTAAAGAAATACCAAGTCCTAACAATAACCCTATGTCTCACTAGCCCTAACCTTAAAAATAACACCAATACAATTCTCAGCTCTAACCCAAACCCTAACCTGCCTGTAACTCTAATAATGACCTCCTACTTCTAACCCTAATGATAAGCTTAGAAATATAGCTAATACTGTTCCAAGTCCTAAAACAACTTCAGGCATAACCATAACCCAAAACCTGCATCTGCCACATTCCTAACCCTAAGCCTAAGCTACCACTATAATTGCCCTAGAATTAGAAATAACCCTAATACCAAACATAACTCTAAATTAACCACAAATGTGCACAAACTCTAACCCTAACCTTAGAAACAAAACCAATGGTGTGTGTACCTAACTCAAACGTTATATTAAAAATATTCCTAAAATTATCTATACAGAGCCATAACCCTACCCTAACCGTAACCCTAACTGTCCAAGCCCTAACCCTAACCAAATTCTTAAACTAACCCCCGACACTTAACACTAAACCTAACTCACAGTCTAACCCTAACATTAACCCTAATTAGACCCTACTCAGAACCCTAGTTCTAATTTTGCTTCTAGCCTGGATACTAAAACTCGTTTTAAAACACAACCACAAATTGATCACTAACACTCACTGTACCCTCTACCCGACTGCTACACTGAGCTAATTCGCTAACAGAGGTCTATCTGTGAAAGGGTATCAGAAAGCCATGAATCTCACCTATTAGATTTTCTCACTACAATAAACTTGGACATTTGTTTCATGAAGATCCAATAAAGAGGAATGGTAGACACTTGTTCTTATAAACCAAGTCATTAAGTTTCATTTCCAAGCTCAACTGAATCTTCCAAAACAATGCTTTTGTCATCAGCTAGAAGCTCCCTTCCCTACAAGAGACATTTTTCACTGTGCAATTAGAATTTTGATATTCAACTCTGTGGCCCAATGTTAGAATTATTTCTGATGGCCTATTGTGAGCACCGTTTCCTAGTCCTGCCTTTATTGAGTTCTTTGTTCTGGGAACCATTTACTGTTGATTTGTGTCCAGGAGCAGTTATCACGTTAGCCCAGCACAGTGATGAAATGGCCAAAGTTGCTCTGTGTACGAGTCAGTGATCTCATTCTTGCCATCTTACTCAGTGCAGAAGCATCTGCAAATGTATCAACACTGTTTCCACATCAGCTGCCCCCTCCAGAACATGCTTACAATGCAAATGTCTCTCGTCTTCAGCCGCAGTGTCATTGGTTACAGATCACAATGTAGATTTGTGTGTTGGTGAAATAGCAGAGCTGAGTTTAGAAGCCTCGTCCCTTACCTTCAGAATAAATCTCACAACCGAGGCTTGGACTGTTTTATTTTTACACATTGAGATGGCCATAAAAACTACTTTTCAGATCTTTTGCTACAGGGGTGCAATCAACAGCCCTAACTGATGTGTCTCTGGATCTGCATTATTCTAAGGCCCTTGGTGCAGCTGCTCAAGAATGCTCCTGTCGTGAACTATTTTATGTTGGGCACAGTGTTTTTAGATGCAGATGAGGTAGAAGAAGGGACTTTGTCTGTCTTGGGGTGCTGTGGATAACCGGTTACATGAACTGGAGGGAGGCAATGAGCAATGATACATGTTACAACCTCCCCCATGTGGGCAGAGGCATAAACAAAATGAGAATCACTGTTAACAGAAACCTGTACAGCCGGGCGGTGGTGATGCACGCCTTTAATCCCAGCACTCGGGAGGCAGAGGCAGGCGGATCTCTGTGAGTTCGAGGCCAGCCTGGTCTACAAGAGCTAGTTCCAGGACAGGAACCAAAAGCTACGGAGAAACCCTGTCTCGAAAAATCAAAAAAAAAAAAAGAAAGAAAGAAAGAAAGAAAGAAAGAAAGAAAGAAAGAAAGAAACCTGTACAAATTGAACTCTCCCCAGAGAGGGGACATGAATAACACCTGTCTGCCAGGGCATTGGGAAGTAACCCTCCAGGGTTAATGCCACCGTGCATGACAGTCCGAAAAGGAAAGCAGTGGGTGCATTGATTACCTATCTGCCCAGCTTGTTCCGGGGAAATAGCAAATTCCTTTCATAAAGGGATGTTTTGATGGTACAGAGCATGACTCTCATGGGTTTTTATCAAAACAGACTGCGGAGCAGCACCCACAATAATACATCATGCATCGGCTGTGCTTTCCCTTCAGCCGATGGCCTGGGGAGACTTGAATGTAACCGAATATGGCCAACATAGTGAGGACACTGGAGGCAGCCCGCCGCGAGTTCCTGGCTCCTACGGAAAAGATGGCTTCACTCTCCATCTGGGGTTCCACCAACACGGGTGTCTCCAAGACCTGTGTTACTCCGACTACACAAGAGCAGTCACTGTAAACATTGATGGGGAAAAACGAACGTCTCTAAAATCATGCGAGCTGCAGAGAGTTCTGCTTGGAGAGCTGAAATGTAGAATGTGTTTTATTTCAGAACCCGAGGAAGAGTGGTAGGCAGTCATATTGTTGCCAGAGGCCTCCGTACGGGTAGAGACTGTGTGACCTTGACAAAAATAAACCTGTGTGTGGTTGAAAAGTGTAACGTCCTGAATGGTGGAAAATGAGAATCCAGCTGCGGGCGGGGCGGGGTGGGGGCGCAGGTAATTAGCAGGTATTGTCAGGCAGTGGACTGTCGTGGGCTGATATGGTTGGTCTCCTCAATATGGGGCGATGGTTATTTCTGTCTCTCTACCTAGAATTTCTATAGCGCATTCGTGTCCCTTCGAGATTAATTTTGCCCCCAAACCATACATAGTAAGAGGTAAGAAGCCTGGAAGTGGAATGTTCCAAATGCAACCATTCCAAAATGCGCTGCAGTTGCCAGAGTAGCCCAGTAGGGGTCATAGTTGCTCCCACTTCAGCTAAAGTCATCCTAACCTCTTTTGAAATGGCGTGAAGAGGGATTGGCATTATCTTAAAATCTGGAAAGGTGTAGGAACTTTCTGGGTAATAAGCTTAAGAGAGAGTCTGGGTCAATTACTGTCTCCCGACAGTTTTTAGAATCACTAAGAGGTCTGAGACAATCCTTGCTGATTTCTAGATTTTGAGGGCATAGAGAATATTCCTCTATAATGATACCTAGATATTGGACTACAGATGTCTTTGGAAACTTTTTTCTGGAGTAATTTGAAGACCATGGGCCTAAAAGCTGCTTTTGAGATGAACACAGTTAGCTGCCAAAATTCAGAAGTCAGAATGGCTGATCAGAAGATCGTCTACATAGCAGCTAATACAGGCCTTAGGTTTTTATCATACATGGATAGGTAGCCTCAGCAGATTCCTGACTCATAGCAGGGCTGCTTTTCATACTCTAGAAAAGAATCATCCATTGGAGGCAATGTGCCGGTAGATTAGGTTAAAAAAAAAGTTTATTGAGCACCTTCCTTTGTTTATTTAACCTTGGGGGATAACATCAATAAGGGCTATTTTGAATTTAAGTATAATATCAAACCAAGTTTGGGGTAACTGAGTCAGAACTTTAGTTTTCTCTGTATAATCTCCGTCTATTACCTCTGGGTGGAGCTGTAGTCCCTATAGGGTCTGGTTGCCTCTTCCTAAAATAAACTCTCCTGTGCCAGCAGGGATGGCTTGGGTCCCACGTTAGAGGCTGTTTAAGACATGCGGTAGCAATGAGGTAGGATCCTCCGCTGCCCGAGGCTGCTCTGGAGAGCTAATGGATGAGGATGTAGTTAGTGGCTGAGGGTCAGCTGTCTGCTCTGTTGGTTCATGGAGCCTCCCCAGGGGACAGCCCTTAGAGTTTGATGGTGCTAGGGCAGGCCCCATTCCCAGCCCTGTCAGAGGTTGCCCATGTATATCTGTGAATGGAATTTGTTAATCCAGGGGATTCTTCTCTGACATCATGGGCATAAACCAAGGGGCCATGCAGGTCATCCAGATGGTACTGGGGCCTGCTTGGTTTTTAATTTTAAATCCATGTGTTAATCACAAGCAAAATGTCGTTTTCCCACATGTATAACAGATGCCCCGTTTCCCTCAAGGCGTGTAACTTCCTTAAGGGCTGCTGTGAGAGCGACACCTTGAAGGTGGCTGGGACCTGTGTCTGCACACAGTATAATCGTCTCTTGTAAATTTAAGTGCTTATCAAACCCCTAAGTGCCTCTTTACATGTCTTGTTAGCATTTTCAAAAGCCAACTGTTTTTTGAGCATCTTCCCTGCCTCAGAACTATCTGTAAGGCGCCCTTGTGGGAGCCAGGTCACAGAGTCTGGGTACAATGCTTCTGGGCCCTGGTGAATGTCGGTTATCCATGGAGGTTTTTGCCCTTTGGTGGGCGATTCTCTCCATGCCTTTAATATGTTCCCATGTTCATGTGGCAGACCTGCAAAGGCTAGTGTGATTGGTTGCTGGTGACTTCATAAGGTCCTGGACACAGGAGCATGTTTGTGGTTATCCTGGTCCTGATGTAATCCTGTAACTCAGTTCTAAAGGAAAGGCTGAGGCCCATGCTTACCTAGTCACCGAGGACACTGGGAAGAGGTTCTCAGATAAATGGGGCCTTAGGCCCACAGGCTGTGCAGATTTGTTGGGTCTCCTTTAAGGGCTTAAAGGCACAGTCTCGTGATAGCAAGTCAGGCCATCTAGTTTGGATTCTGTGGATCAGGTTGCTCAAACAGGGACAAACAATTAAAGCCATTAGCCTTCCTGGGGTCTCTCACCTTAGACAGGGCTGCTGTAGAGGAGTGAGCCCACTCCCCCTGCAGTCTCTCTGTGGCACAGCCCCAGGTGTACTTGTGACTTGGGTCGGGTAACCTCCTTCTCAGAATCACTTTGTTGCATATCAGCATCCAAGGTACCAGGCAGGCTGGGGTGAGCATGATCTGGGCATCGAATTCACCTTTCTATCTCCACAGGCTGCAGGGATGCTACTGGAGTTACAGACGTGAACTCCATCTCCTGTGTAGTAATTTTAAAAAGTGGCACATCAGAGGAAGATGCCATGTGACAGAGCTCAGGTGGAGAAGTTTTTAATTGGGGGAAAGGGAAAGGGAAAGGTGGGGAGGGGAGTGGGGAGACTGGCCTCTGGGGACAGGGGCAGCAGAAGAGAAGGTGAGACAGAAAGACAGGCAGAGAAGCAGAGCGAGAAAGGAAGAGAGGGGTGTGGGCAAAGCTGACCTTTTAAAAGCAAATGTGGGATTGAGCACAGGAGGTGCCTTTAGTGGCTGCAGCTGAGGATACATCCTGTAAGGACCCCAAGGGCGGGCCAGCACAGATGCCTGGATACTAACACTCTGACACTATTTGTGTCAGGGACAAGAGGTCAATTCCTAGTCATCTAAGTGGCAGAGCCAAACTCCCCCACAGTTCAGTCAGGCAGGGCCTTCTATTTTGTAAGGAAGGAAATGTTGGAAAACCTGTGGAATCACATATGGGACTCCATAAGCCAGGAGGGGAACGGAACTGTGTTTGGGACCTTCAGTGTAATAGCCACCTCCTAAGTCTTCTGTTCTCTCCAAAATAACCAAACTCACTGTCCTTTCTTTGGGAACCAATGGTGTATCTCCTGAACACAATCTAAGAATTATCTGATGGAACCACTTCCGAGGCCTCTCAAAAGCTTCAAGTATTGATGTATACCTTTGTGCCTGCGGATTCTCCCGGCTCAGCGTTACGTTCCCCACACACAGATACGCACTCCCCATTTACCTTAATGGGCTTGCTTTGCCCCTTCTGTTGCCTGACCAATCGAGTTCCCCAAGTCAGGGGTCCTTGTTTTGGCTCCATTTGCCATGACCTTTTCAGTTCAGGGATTAACTTAACTGGGGCAAGAGGGAATGAAGAAACAGCAGACACACATACAGAAAAGCTTGGTTTGGGTGGGCCCTGTGCTCTGATGGAGACACACGGAAAACAGCAAGGTCATGAGTTTACAAGCTGAAGGAGGAGGCAGATTGAACTCATCTTGGTAGGGTCTCTGTAGGGGACAGTTTCACGTTGTAAACACCCAGAAGCAGGAAGCTGTTGCTTGGCATATTCTTCAGACTGTTGTCAGTATTCACACAGGGACCAGGGCAAGGCTTTGTCTGTCCTGTGGGTCTAAGGCATTGGAGTCCTTGACAGGTGATCACGTCCACAACAAGTATTTACTCAGGGCTTCTGCTCACCACGATGTGATCTCGGGTCTTTCCATTCTTTGCTCAGCCTTCCCTGAAGCTGTGCGGAAGGTGGGTACTGTGTGACCATTCTCCCTCCTGCCCGTCTCCTTCCATAGGTGCCATGACCATACCCCAGGGTGGAAGGTCTTCCCTCCTCCCCTTTATGGCTTCTAAAACATTTCTGTCACATCTAATGTTTCCATGTCCCCATCTTGAAGGATGAAAACTTAGACCTTACCATTAGAAAGAAATTCCTTATTGTCAATTACAGAACTATATACTAGTATTCCCGGGTATATTGGCTCGCATCCATAATTCCAGCACTCAGGAGGCCAAGGTAGAAGGCTCACTGCAAGCTTGAGGCCAGAATAGGTTATTTTTTTTAAAATCCTTGTATCTAGGAGTTGGACTTCGGAATCCCAAAGCTTTTTTCCCCCTTAGTATAACACACTTGTAACCAAATGTCATCCCTAACACATACACCTAACTTGTAATCTTATTTCATACTAAGCATCATAGACTGTCAGGCAAAAGGTCTTGAGTTTTTAACATTTCTGAAGTAACATATTTATTTTACAAGCATGAATAAGTCATAACTTAAGTGATAGCTGTTTTATTCCCTAATGGTAAATGCATTGATTAACTTACAATAAAGGACATCTAAATTAGATATACATTTTTATCTTCTCTCTACAAAGTGTATGTTCAAGTGTGTGTGTGTTGGTGTGTATATGTCTGCTTGAGTGTCTCTATGCAAATGTTTGTATATTGCATGTCTGTATTATGTGTGTGTTTGTTTGTGTCTGCTTGTATACATGTGTAAATGTGTGTTAGTGGGTGTCTATCTTTTGTGTGTACGTATGTGCATATACATGTGCTAGTGAACTGCTGTGTTGTGTGTGTGTGCACGCATGTGAGTGTGTTAGTGGATTGCTGTGTAAAATGTATGTACATATGGCAGTGGATGTCTGTGTTATGTGTGTGCATGTGAGTGTGTTAGTGGATTGCTGTGTAAAATGTATGTGCACATGGTAGTGTATGTCTGTGTTATGTGTGTGTGTTAGTGGATTGCTGTGTAAAATGTATGTGCACATGGTAGTGGATGTCTGTGTTATGTGTGTGTGCCTGTGTGTACATCAGTGGATGTCCGTGGCAGTGAACTAAGAGCTTTATTGATTTTCATGTTTCCTCTGACCAGTGATATGTATGATGGGAAATGGAGCTAGTCTCCTCCATTTTTCAGTTCTGTTTTGCTGTCTTCCTACAATAATAGTCTCCTGGATTTTTTAAATTAAATTTTGTTCATAAATTTGAAAAACTTGAATCCCATAAAGTGTTTTTGGTCTACTGAGTCTTGAGGCAGTTCTGAGAGTATACTGGAGACTTGCAACAGGGCAGCTCTTTCAAAAGCCAAGATCTACTTACCTTCAATCAAATTTTTATTTGCTTCTAAAAAGCAAAATGATGCTATAAATTTTTACAAGAGTATCACCATCATAGATAAAAATGTTTAACCTAAACTATTGATATGTAAGTTACAGATCAAGATCAAAAGGGAGAAATTTTCTGATACTATTTAGTTACTGAAAATATGCAGAATATTTAGTTACTGATAATACACAGAATACTCAGAACGCAACATATGGAACTCGACTTTATAGTTTATTTATATTAGTTAACTAGCCACATAATATGTAATTTATTAATTGCATTAAGTGACTATACGTGGGTATCTATGTCATTCTGTTAATTAGTTTTGAGTTCCAAAGCCAGACTTCAATACTCCGCTGTGTGGCATTGGGGTTAGAACTCCAGAGTCATGTACCTGCATTGCCAGGTTTCCTGTTGGCTCTACAGTTAGGGAGTTTGCAGGACTCAAGTGGGGAGGAGATATTCTGCTTGCGTTGTTTGCTCCAGTATTTCATAGCAACACTTCTTTCCTTCAGCAGCAGCAGCCGAATCTAGTTAGTACTTGCTCTAATATTTGTGGACCGGCTTTGTCGTAGACTCTAAGTGTCTTCAGCATCAGGCGGTTGGCATCAATACCTCTGGTCACAGGTTTGCTCTTACCCCACAGAGGCTCATCTGGGAAACCAAAGACTTCAGCAGTAGATAAAAGCCAAGTCCCTCCCTAAGTGCCAGGTCTTCCCTTCCTTGGGGACTCTCCTAACATACTTTTGAAGTGGTTCTAGCCTTGGGTCTCTGTTTCTGTGGTTGCTACCTGGTGATGCCTGGAAGTCTGTGGTCATTTGGAGCTTATTCAAGCCGGTTTGCAGCGGGTGAACTTGCCATTCTCAACTTTCTCCACAAATTACAATTAAGCTAAAAACCAAACTAAGTCAAAGCTAATGGGCTCTTGTTAATTTTGCTTAATCCCAGTGTTACTGAAGAATTGTGAAGGAAGAAAGAAGGAGGGGCCAATGAGACACTCAAAGCCTTTTCCTTTAATTGGGAACAAATCAGACATGTCTGATTTCTCCCCCTCTTAGTCAATATAATAGAGTGCTGGATGTCTTAGCTAGCTCAATAAGACATGTGAAAGCAATAAAAAGGATACAAAGGATTCAGTGTATCCTTATTTGCAGATGATAGGATTCTGTACATAAAAGACCCCGAAGAGTCCATGAGACATATCCCACACCTGGTAAACACATCCACAAAGTAGCAGGACTCAAAAATAGCACTAAAAAATACATAGCCTTTCTATATGAAATGACAAGCACATCAAGGAAGAAATTAGGGAAACAATTAAGTTTGCAACAGCCTTAAAAAATCATGGAACAAATATGACTAAGGAAGTGAAAGACTTGTATGATAAAAATCTTAAGACACTGAAAAAGGACACTGAAGATTATACCAGGAGATGGAAAGAGTGCCCATGCTCCTGGATCGGCAGGATTAATACCACAAAAACAGCCGTCCTACAAAAGGCAACTTAAAGATATAATGCAATTCTTATCAAAATTTAAATGCAATTCTTTACTGAAAAAAAACCTTAAATGCTATATAAAATATGAAAGACTCATGACAACCAAAATCCTGAATAGCAAAAGGATGGCCGGAGGTGTCAGCATCGAATATTTCAAGTCATACTCAGGGCATACTCAAAGGTCTCTGCATCCTTATCCTCATTCATTTCCTACTGGGGTGATGGGACATCCTGACAATAAGCAGTTTGGGAAGGAAAACTCTTATTTCTCCTCCCAGATTAAAGTCCTTCATGAAGTTAATTCAGTGAATGAACTCAGAGTAGGGTCCTGGAGGCAGGAACTAAAGCAGAGGCCCCGGAGGGTGCTGCTTTCTGGCTTAGTTCCCATGGCTTACTCAGCCTGAGTCCTTATACAAGCTTGGGTATCCTACCCAGAAATGACACCATTTCCAGTGAGCTGGACCCTTCCACATCAGTCTCCGATTGAGAAAATGCCCTAGAGCTTTGCCTGCAACCTGACGTGTGCATTTTCTCAATAGATAGTCTTCTTTCCAGAAAACTCTAGCTTGTGTCAGGTTAACAAACACTCAACCAAGACAACAGGCGCCTTGTCATACTAAACACTGGCATACTAAAATATTACTATTAATTCATAACCTTTCCTTTTTTGTTTATCCCTAAGATCTCAAATTAATTAATTAATTAATTAAGCATGGTATAACGTTTAAAGTCCCACAGCATGAAAAAGTTCAGTCTCTTCAAAGTACCTCTAAAGTGGCTCTAAAATGCCAAAGTTTGGGCTCCTTTAAAGTCACAAACAAGTTAGGTAAGAATCGGGGCACAGCCCCAATCAGAGACCAGAGAGAACCAGGAGATAGTGAAATCAGAGCCAAATCAAAGGTTAACAGTAGAAATTAAATCCTGTAGCTCAATATCCCACATCTGAAACTGACTGAGACCTTGGTGTGGGCAGTTCCATCTCTCTGTGTCTCCGCCCACGGCACACTCAGCTCTCCCCATCCACTCTAACCATAGATTACTATTAATGTCATCAAAGAGCTCGACAGCAAATTAAAATACAACCCAAGTTTTAAAAGGGCAAAGGCGAGAATAGAAATTCCTCAAAAAGAGGAGTACGGATAGCCAAAATATTTGTAAAAATGATTAAAATCATTAGTTATTAGGAAAATACACATCAAAATCACAGTGGGATTTTACTTCTCTGAGGATGCAATGATAATATCAAAAAGACAGAGGATGACAAGGAGGAAAGGGAAATTTTATATAGTGTTTCTGCAGATGCAACGCAGAGGGGCCATTGCAGAACAGAGTGGCTGATCCCTGTGAAGTAAGGGACAGAGCTACCACCTACCCCAGAAACCACGTTCCTGTATACCTATGCAACGTCAATGGAATAGTCGTGTTGAAAACAGATACGGGCACTCCCATGTTTATTGAAGCAATATTTGCAATAGCTAAGACCCAAAGCACCATCGACAGATGAGCAACAGTGACATTTGAACAGAACAGAGTGGTTTTTATTGTAAAAAAATTCTGACATTTGCAGCAATATGGACGAAATTACAAAACTTTATGTTAAGTGCAATGAGACAGACATTGAACAAACACTGTGTAATTCACAAACAGGAAATACTTCAGAAGTTGTTATCTGAGAAAGAAAAAGTGGAGTGAGAAGTGGAGAAGGAAAGGGATGGGAGAAATTGATAGTTACATCGAAAAATTCTACTGTTCGGTTTCATAATAAGGTCATTATAGCAAATAATAATGTGCTACATGTTACTAAATGTTACTAAATAAAACATTATATTCTGAATAATCCTTTCAGGAAAAAAATAAATATTTGTGATAGATATGCTAATTACACTATTTGATAATACAATATATATATATATAGCTACTGAGGCTTTACACCACAACAGATGCTTAGAAATATTACAGATCAGTTATAAATAAAATTTTAGCACAGAATCCCCACACCCCACAAAACATACTTTATCATCTCATTAGGGAAACTGAAAACTACTCATCCAAATGGCAAGTTTCTCGTGTAAGATGAAATGAAAGGAGGAGACACGGAGGAAGTGCGTCAGCACAGCCGGAGAAGCAGAATGACTGTTGAACAGATGCAGCTGGAGACGAAAGTGGAGAGTCTGAGAGACCAGAGAGAACCGGGAGATAGCGAAAGCATTGCTCTTCCTACACGGAGAGTCACCGCGGGCCCTGGATAGGTGTCCTCAGTCCACGTGCAGAGTAAAGGGAACAACGTCACCTTGACTCTCGTTTCTCTCAAAGCAGGCAAGGAACTCTTGCTTTTCCTTTTGTTCTATTTCTTTTTTCCTCTTCCAACTCCCCTTTTCTTTTTCATTTCCTCTATATAGGTCAGGTTTGTCTCAACCCTACTCTGTGGTTCAGACTACCAAAAAATTATAATTCTCATATTTCAGCCTCTCTGGTACTGTGATTATTAAATATGCCACAACAACAGACACCAAACCCATCAATCAGGAATAGTTATGCCCCGTCTATTTGTTATATACAATCACTGGTGTCTGTTGCACAAAATCAAGAATGTGAGTTGTCCTGTTCGGTCCTCACAACAGCCCTGTGAGGTAGTCAGGAAGCATCGTGTCTCTGGAACACAGAAGATAGAGTCCGTAGTGGCAGGATGGATACCCAAGCCCATGTCTTCTGTGTCCTTATGCCTTCCGCTGTAAGATGACCTGAGCTCACGGTGATGAGCACAGCAGGCTCCCTGCTTAGAACCCTGACTGTTCTTTGAGCTCGCAAACACAGTTCTTTCAGACTTGCAACCTCATGCCCTTGCTCAGAGAGTCAACGCACTACATCTGGGTTAGGGTCAGCATCAGAAGGATGAAGAGGATGGAACTAGAAGGTCTGGAATGAGGGTTGCTGCTTGATTCTTACAGGGCCAGGTTGGATGTTCTAACTTTAAAGCAGCAAAGTCCAGGAGACAAGAAGCCGTTCAGAGGATCTTCTCATCTAACAATTTATTGATTCCTTCACAAATCCTCTTGAGATTGGGCCTGCAATTTCCACGCGGACCATAGAGGGTGGAAAGGAACTCCACGTCAGCAAAGTGGTTGAAGACATGGTTTATGCGTCCATGGGTTCTGGGTGTCAAATGTCGCTGCACCAGTTCGTGGACTAGGTCCTTGCATTCATGCAGCAGCTTAGATAGCACGTTTGTATCAAAGGTATATTCTACTTCATAGAAGCTGACCATGGTCATGGCAGTCTGGTTCAGCTTCTTCCGCAGTTTCTCCACAATTACAACTTCCTCCTGACTGAACTGCTTGTTCCGGTAGAGGATACCGATTTTGATGGCCACCTTGATTGAGTCTTTCATGATCTTGTGGGCTTCCTTCTTACTATGCGTGTGCTCCTCGGTGACTTTGTACAGCTCGTCAAAGATCTCACTGCTGGTGTCATCAATCAGCATGTTGGCTACAGTTTTGCTGGCTATTTTGCTCAGGATCTTCTTCTGGGCTTGAAGGGCGAGACTTTTTGAGCTGAACACATTAGGACCTATGGTAAAGAAATAAGCACATATAGGACTATGAGAACTGTTATTTTTTTTTTGCAAGTAAAACACATTAAGTTAATCTTACACCCTTTGAACACAAGCTAATGTCTTGTCCACAGACCATCTCCCAGTGCTTAGATTATAGGCGTGTGTCACCGTGCCCTGCCCACCAACATTTTTATTAATTTTATATTGCATTTATTTGTGTTGTGCGTGTGTATGCACACACACAACGTGTGGGCACACATGTTATGGTCACAGGGCAGCTTTGTGGAGTCTCAAAGGATGAACTCAGTTTTTCAGTCTTGGTGGCAAGCACCCTTGCAACAACCGAATCAATCTCATCAACCCTCATCACTGTTCCTGGCAGCACAAAGAAAGATACTTTATGGGGAAACAGACATCAAAACCACCAGCTGACCTGCCCTCTCCACACGGGCTGGATCCTTCTGAGAAGTTTCTGAATGCTACTCAGGACACTCATCCATCTGTTCTGGAATCGTCTTCCCCTCTTCCAGACCAGGTCTTACCAGTTTAAACCCACCCAATGGATGAGGCCTCTCTGACTCGACTACTTACCAAAGGTCTCTCTACAGCCACTGGAAACTATTCATTTTTGCAACTTACATAAGACAGAATTAGTGCATGTGCTCAGAATGTAGTCAACTTCTAGGGACTATATGGACAAGTTGATAGTGGAAATCTTTGTTTGTTTTTGCCTGAGTCTCAGGATCCATGTTTTATTGAATCTAAGATACGTTATTTTCATTTTCAAGGTCTTGGAAATTGTGGCATGCTCCAGATGCCAGGCAGCTGTGTGCTGGGGTTGTCATTGCCTGTATGTTCAACTTACACGACACAGTCAGAATTTGGGAGGAAGTCAAAGAACTCTGTTAAGAATAATACCCAACCAATGTTTACTTGTTTATTAGTTACTTAATTTAACTGTTTATTTTTATTTTTGAGGTAGGGTCTCACAGGGTGGGGATTTAGCTTGATGAGAGGGCAGTTCCTTAGCAAGCACAAGGCCCTGGGCAGGGTCCACAGCTCCAGAAAAAAAAAAGACAAAAAAGAAAGTCACAACGACACAGGATTTCACTCTGTAGCCCAGGTTGGTCTGAAATTCACTCTGTAGCCCAGGCTGGTCTGGAACTTCTTATGTAGCATAAGCTAGATTTGAACTCAAGATCCTCCTGCTTCTGCCTCCTAAGTGTTGGGGTTACAGTGTGTGTCTCTGTGCCCAGGTCACTAATTCTCAAGGGCACAGAATGTTACTGTGTGGGAAATGCAAATACCAACAAATGACAAATCAAGCGTGCCTTGTGTGATTAGCACACTGAAGGAAACGCAGGAAAACCACAGACAGCTTATTTTGCTCTTTTCCACTTCGTGAATAAAGGAGAACATATGTGTTTTTAAATCCTACAACACTGTGTCTGTATAAGTCTATCTTGAATTTGTTGAAATACTCCACGAAGTCTATAATCGGCCTATGTAGCCCAAGCTGGCTTTGATCTTGCAATACTCTCACTTCTATCTCTGGTGCTGGGATTGCAAGAATGGACCGCCACACTTGGCTCACTCACAGAACTTTAATTTCATGTATGCTCTTAATGCTTGAAATCATCTGATTAATCCATCATAATTATCTGCAACCAAAGCGTGTAAATAAATTGAAATTTAAGGAAGAGTCTGGTGATGATAAACCTCCACAGACTGAAAATTTTCTTCTATTGGGGCACAGTGCTCATACCAAGACTAATCTGGGCTGAATATTTATTAATCTTTAAAAAATAAAGCTTTATAAGAAACGCATCTCTACAAAAAAAAAACACGCATCTCTAAATGACATGTGGAATAGCAGGCTAAGGTACTTTGATTAAAAGACGCATCATCAGTGTGAATTTCAGATTGGCTCTTTGTCTGGGAAGGTTCTCTACCCAGAGAGACAAACTTCTTTCAACTTCTCCCTAGGAGGAAACCCCAGGATTGAACAATGGGAAGGAGGATCGCCATGCCTTGGCCTCATGCATCTTCCTGGGCAAATGAATCTGTATAAAGTCTGCACAGAAAGGACAATAGAAACCGGAGAGGGGATTTGTGTCTGAAAGTCCACTTCCTCAACGCTCTCTTCGTCTGAGCTGGGTAACAATGCATGCTCACACGAAGGAGGAGGAGCACAGGTTTGAGGTTAGCCTGGGCTATTGAGAGTCTTCAAAATAAAACAAGAAATCTGGCTGAGAGATGGCTCAGCAGTTAACAGCATGGTATGACTGCTCTTGCAGAGGACCTGAGTTTCGTTTCCAGGACCTACACCTATAGCTCGTAACTGCCTTAAGTCTGTCTTCAAAGGATGGCCTCTTCTGATCCCTGTGGGCACCTGTACTCATCCACACACAGACAGACAGACACACACACACTTGAAAATAGGATAAATCTTTTTTTTAAAAGAAAAAATAATGTGTCTTGTGAAGGAAAAAAAGTCTCTTAAAGAAATTTGAAAACACTGGGTATTACACAAAATGAAATGGATTATTTTCTGTGAGGCTTAATAAATACATTACAGTGGTCCATCAATTCCAAGAGAAGACAGAAATGACTGGGGAAGAAAGTGTCTGCTCACAACACAATGTCCATTTACCAGTACCTGGAACCAACGCTGTCTTACACGACAAAACCGATGTGGTTAAGGGTCTTGAAGCAGAGAGATTATGTTGTTCCTTCCACCCACAGGCTCATGGAATGACGTGTTGCTGCAAAGGGACAAGACGAGGGGACCGGAAGCAGAAGAGAAAGTGGTGTGAGAGTAGAAGCAGAGGCTGGGGTGATGTCACTGCCAGCTCTGCAGATGGAGGATGCGGACATGAGCCAAGGAATCTGGGTGGCCTGTGGAAGCTAGAAATGCAAGATGAAGCTTTCTTCCTTACACCCTCCCAAATCCCTGCGAACCTGCTTCAGACTTCTGAATTCCAGGACCATGAAGACAAACTCACAGCATCTCAAGGCTGTTTATGGTGGATTGTTATGGCGGAGGAGACTAATTCAGGTGGGTAGAAAGAAAAATTTCCACTTACTCACCATGATACCAAGCCCATCGGTGATTTCCCTAAGGTTTCTGGCCATCTCTCTAGAAGGAGAATTATTTATCTGCAAATAAACAGGACTTACAAACTTCTACTCTGAGAACTCAAGAAGGTCTGAATATGGAAATCTCCAAACACTTGAAAGATCACAAGGCTTGAGACAGAAGAAGCCAAACAAAAATCATCAAAACCACCAGGAAAACAAATGAAACAAAAAGTCGCATCACCAAGTGGATTGCCCCAGGACCACAGAATTGCTGCATTCAACGTGATCATAAATGTGCATCATCACAGAGGGCCCCCTGACCCATCCCCCCAGATGTCCTGGGAAGGAAGGCTCTGTGATCACTACAATTAGTTTTAGATGATCACCTACTTTTGCTCTTGATGGTTAGTACACCAGATATTGGCAAAGCTTCAAGAAGTCCTGCAGGAAAGATAATCTCATGGTTTTATTTAGCCACTCAGTCACAAACTTACTAGGTACACACACACACAAATATATAAAACACATCCCATAGGATGCATTATGGGAAACAGTGTGAAGGATTAGCAGAAGTAAAATCAAGACAATCAGGACCACAGAACACTTTTCAACCCCCAGAGCCCTATGGGGGAGGAGATACACAGTGCTACTAAGGATTTAAGGGAGTGTGGACCCCAGAACATGGTCTTATTCAGAGATGTTTTGCACATGGATATCCTGGCTTTTTCTATCCATACTTCAGTATTAGCATGCTATAGGGGAACCATGTTGGTAATATACCAGGAAGAGACACTGTAGACTAACTTCTAGAAGAGTCAAGTTTTGAGAACTAAAGTCAAGAATAAGCTGAGTAGGAAAGCAAGCTTCACTACAGTTAGTGGTAAACACTAACATGTTCAGAATCGGTATTGATACAACCTATGGCCAGGGATAAATCTGGCCATTATCTCTGAATAGAAGTCCCCATTATCTAGCCATTAAGGGTAAAGGACAGTTTGTGAGGCTTAGGGATTCCTGACTCCAATGCGACAGTGGAAATGAACTAGAGAGAGAACACCAAGACGTTCTACGTGGACACTTGAGTATGTAGGAAAAGCCTGGAGCAAGACCGAGCTGCTTGTGTTAAAAACAGTGTTCAGCCAGAGCACAAGTTATACCTCCATATTTCTAGAAAACACGAAGCACTCCCAGATGGTGAAATGGCATGCCCATAGTGGCAAACAGCAGGAAAGTCTCCCCAGGCTTGGTGAGTGGGCAGGAAAGGCAGAGGAGCCTCGTGAGAGCAGGTAATAAACTTGGGGAGAGAGGCGAAGTAAACGATGTTAGAAAAGACATCAGACTTTGCGCTGTCACCAGAACCGGGGAGAGTGCTTTTGAGCGATGTCAGGCTGTGTGGAGGGAGGGACCAGAGCACAGCTATTCTGTCCCCCTCCTCACAGGACTCTCATTCTCTACCGCTGTTGCTTCTCTAGAAAGTGAGCGGAGAACTTGAACATGAGTTCGGAGAGCCAGATTAACATCCTACAACAGAGGCTCCTTTGTAAGAGCAAGCAAACAGCATCACTTCATTGCCATTGACAACTCAAGACGACAGCAGGGGAAAATTAGCTGCAAATGTTAAGCAGAAGTTATAAACGGACTTGGTATCCGGATGGAAGCAGTGTGTGCTGTTTAGGGAGCACCATCTGTCAGGGCAGGGAATCAAGTGTACAGGGAAGGTGGGGGGCAAGACCGTGGCCATGGAGAAGGCAAGACCCAGATGGAGGAGCTCAGAAGACTTCTGGCCACCAGACACTTATGTTTCCGTGCAGGGAACAGGAAACATGAAGGTGTTTTGAGTGGGGCATGCTCACAAACAGCTCTTTAACTTCCTTCCGCAGGGAGTTCAGAAAGTGTCTGTGTGCAAGACACAAAATCAAAGATGGGGGTGGGGAGTATGCTCTTAGCATGCAAGTACATATGAGCAGAGGAGAGCAGGCAGAGTCAGTGACTACTCTCCTCTTGGCAAGAGCTCTTCCACAGACACTCTGAGGCAAAAGCAATGCTCTAACATGATCCGATAAGAAATCAGCCATAACGTCAAGCCTGATGGTGCACCTCTGTAATTGTAGCACTGGGGGGGGGGGGCTTTTTTGAGGTGGGGCTTGTTTGTTTTTCCCAGGTACCTATCGTTTTAGGTGAAATGAAGAGATTTTGGCAGAGACAGCTGTCAAAGTTTTCAGTCTCCTGCTTTATCTTTTCTTCCCCACCCAGCCAACCACCACCCTCCACGGAGCAATCTGCAACTCAACTCATGATTCTGCACCTGAGGGGCAGTGCGCCACCTATCTACGGTCTAGGATCATTACAGTCCTGCAGGAGAAGACCTGGGTGCTCCAGCTTATGAAGGAAGAAACCGAGGCCCAGTTGACGGCAGCAGTTCATTCAAAGACATGTAGCTAGTCAGCGGCAGAGCTCCAGGGTCCAAGACTCTAGACAAAGCCTACAACCATGGCCTTTCTACTCCAGGGCACTGCCTGCCTGCCCGCTTGCCTGTCTGTCTTTCTGTCTGTCTGTCATTACACTACCTGCTATTGAACTCCCGGCCCCTCCCTGCCTGTCTGTCACTATGCTACTTGCTATGATGGTCACGGAGTCACCTCTGAAACAGTAAGCAAGTCTCCCATTAAATAATTGTTTTTGATAGGTTGCTTTGATCATGGTGTCTCCTCACAGTAATAGAACAGTAACTAAAAAGCTCCTTAATGACAGTGACTTCTTATGTGATTAAATGGACTTCAACTTAAATCTCCATCTACCTGGGAAAGCAAACATTCACCATTTGACACAGAAAGGACAGAATTATGAGAGAATAGCACATGTTCCAGAAGTTGATGATAGATACAGTTTTTGTTTTTGGGCAGAACTGTGTCTGTTTTAACAGAACTATGCGTGGATTTTGTTTTTCTTATTGATTTTATAGCTAGCTCTGAAAAGTAAATGAGAATCTGATCACTTTTCTCTATCAGGACTATCTGAGGCAGATATTTGTGAAGTCACTAGAGACGGAATCATTTCCAACTTGACAGGATCTGACGATCCGAGGGATTTTTATACCACACAAGGACATTCATCAGTAAAGCCAGCGTCCACTCATGCAATCCCTTTAAACAAAGCCCAGTCATGCTCTCCTTTTAGGGTAGTCCTGCTTACTGAAGTACTTATGCGTATAAATGATCATATTCTTGCAGCAGTTCTATGATACACACAACATCTGCAGCATCTTACGCGCAGAGAAGCCAAGGCAAGAGAAAGTAAGGGACTTCTCTAAATGCACTGTGCGGGAGCTAACAGCACTGGCTTCTGTGGGCCACCCTATTGCCCTGTACTTCACCCCCCACTAAATACACATTATTTTAATACATACTAAACTTCCAAGCATGGGTAATAAACCAATTAGCTTAAATGGTTTTTTGAATTACTGCCCATTTTAAAATAAAAATTGATCCGGTTTTATCTCCCTCAGGAGAATTAGTTTTTCGATAACTGAGCCTGGAGAGTTGGCTGGCTCAGTGCTTAAGAGTGCTTACTGCTCTATCAGAAGGACCAGAGTTCAGAGACCCATTCCCTCATCAGGTACTCACAAACACCTGTAACTCCAGCTCCAGGGGACCAGACACCCTCTCCTGGCCTCCATGGGCACATGCATGTTCTCTCACAGACACGCACATATGTACACATACACATACACACACACACACACACACACACACACACACAAGCAATAAAACAAAGCTGTAAACTTACAAAGCATTTTAAGCACATAGATAAAACAGAAGAAAATATAACATTTATATGGCCAATGCACAGAAAGAACAATTCTTTTAAAATTAATTTTTAAAATGTATTGTTATTGAACATATGAGGTTCATGAGTGTGGGTATATACACGTGCCAAAGCCTACACACAGAGGTCAGAGGACAACTCTGTATAGTCTGTTCTCTTTGTCACCTTTATATAGAAGTTCTGGAGATTCAACTCAGGTCACTGTGAGCCAGGCACTTTGCCTGGCAAACCATCTGGTCAGCCCAAGAACAGTTCTTAATATTTTGCCTTCCAAGACAGAGGGAAGAGGCATCCTTTTTGTTTCCAGCTTCTCTCCTGCTGCTCTCCCCTCGAATCCATTCGACTCTAGAGACCGATCTCTGACCTCTGGTTTTTATAGATGAGTGGTTTCAATTTTTCATAAAAGGTAAACCCTTTAGAACCCTTGATTTCATTCAACATCACACTTTCAAGATTTACCCAGTTTGAATATGTCCACATATTTCCTTTGCCGGACATTTAAATTCAATGCACCTCCTGTGCACACACAGCAGTCTGCCAGGTCCTACATCTAGAAGATGCTTGCCAAGTCCTGGCGGAAGTTCTGCCAATGCTCTGCATGGAGAGTGCACAGTTTTCACTCCCAGCAGTGGTGAGCTCTGGAGGTTAAGCGTCCTCATTAATAGCCCACCTTTTGAATTCTTGTTCATCTGAATAGTGCAAAAACTGGTATTTGGTTGTAACACACATCACTCTCAGCCAATGGCATACAGAAGATTTAAACGTTAACACACAGTGGCCAATCATTTCCTTGATTCTTTTTATAGGATGTTTAAAATTGCATTTCCTGCCATGAGGGAATGAGGTCTCATATTTTCTAGAATGTAAAAGTTCTGTTTTTCATATTTAGGTCTTCAGCCCACCTGGAGGGAATCTATGCATATTCTATATGGTTTGGATTATTTGCCCCCAAACAATTTATTCTTTTGGTTAAATATTACATCCTTTCTGCTATTGATCTTTCAGGCACCCCTCCATTTTTTTTTGTATCACACGTTAATTGCTAATACAATGGGTAAGTACCCCCACTTTGTTCTGCTTAGAAACTGTCTTGACTATTCTTTTTCTCTCCAACATGAACTTCAAATCATTGCTCAAAAGCTATTGCATAAAATCTAATGACAGAGTTCAGCAAGTTAAGTCACTTGGAGATAAACACAGAAGAACCCAACCATTAACAGCCATTTAGTTAACTGTCAGAAAGGGCCAGCCAGATGGCTGTCCTAGCTGATGACGGGAGTTTTGTCCCCAGAAGCCACGTGGAAGGGGAGAACTAGGAAGTTGGTCTCTGACCTCTGCTGTGAAACACACACACACAGGACCCATTCTTCTTCTTCTTCTTCTTCTTCTTCTTCTTCTTCTTCTTCTTCTTCTTCTTCTTCTTCTTCTTCTTCTTCTTCTTCTTCTTCTTTCTCTCTCTCTCTCTCTCTCTCTCTCTCTCTCTCTCTCTCTCTCTCTCTCTCTCACACACACACACACACACACACACACACAGAGTAAACTATAAGTTACATCAAAGGCTATTTGGTGAGTAAAATGTGCAGACATGCTATAAGCATGGACTAGAGAAGATCCGGCCAAATGGTGAGAGGATCGTATTTAAAGGATAAGTTTCCACATCAAAGATGACTTCACCTCCGCTTCTCCCCGTGATGTAGCTTGGTGGGCTCTGTGGTCTAGTAGATTGCATGCAGCATCTCTTGGGTATTATAATGTAGTCAACATTGCCTACACAAATTTGCCATATTTTCCTCATGTTTTCTTGCTTGTTTGTTGTTTTATTGCTTTATTACAATGGTGGGAACCTCCACCAGTGCGACCTTGGGAAATAAGAATTATTGGCATTTCTGTCTCATTCCTAACTTCAAAAGAACTACCTCTACATTTTCTCCATAAAATATGATGTATGCTGTGGTCTTCATGAAGTTTTTTTTTTATAGTTTTACAGGACAAAGAAAGTCATAAATCCAGGCAAGTTTAAAATCCATTGGTGAGCACGCCAGACAGGCAGGCTCAGAGAGATGGAGGGGGCTATTGTATAGGCACTAGATGCTGTGTGATGAAATTCTTAGCTCTAGGATTGGTGGATGCTAGTGTTCTGCTGTGTTAACTGATAAAACTGACAATTCATTATAAGAACAAGAGCTATTAAAGATCCATATGAGTTAAATGAGATGCCAAAGCATAAAAACCTAAAAGTCTTTTTAGAGTGGACTTCGAAACTAAGGATAAATTCTAAAGTTACTGAGCACTCATTTTTCGGTGACATTGCTTGTCCTAGAGTTTCCTTGAGCAGCTTTCTGTGCTCCCTCAAGTGTCTTACTAAAACTCCTTCCAGCCCTAAAGCCCCGAATCTCAGTTTGGCCCACACTGAGGTCCTTACAGTTAGGGGGCTCCTCAGGCTGCTAAATCAAATGTTGCTGTGTCTGCAGACCCTCAATGATATTCCTGGGGATTTCTGCAGAGACCCGTCTCCAAGCTTCTTGGTGAGTTTCCCTGCGTTATTTGACAGGTTGATCCTTTGAATGTGGGTTCTGCGTTCCTCTGCTTTTCTAACAAACCCATAGAGACGACAGAGAGACAGGTAGAGCGAGCTGGGGATAACTTTCCTCCTGGCCCATGAGGCTGCCTGATAACATCCTTAGCTTTTGGTTTGCGGAAGCTAGCGCTTTGCTAAATTAATGGGTTCCCAAAGACTTTAATCTATTAATCATAGATTTAGTTCTGACCCAGAGGTGGGCAAGGAATGGCTGTTCCGGAGGGCTAGAACCTGCCCAAGCTGAGGTAGCTAGCCTTTGGACCTGCGACCTTCTAGTCTCTCCACAGCCCTGACTTTCTAATCAGCCAATCCGTCTCTACAGACACAGCTTCTTTCAGGAGATTTTGTTCACACTTCCGCTTGTTAGACAATGTACTTTGTGCCTGTGGGGTTCCATATTATTTATTAAATGTTAAGGTCCCTCGTCGCAAGGTAGGCTCATTTCTGGGATCTGATGCAAATGAAACTGAGCAGGGGCAGGCCAGCAGTCTGCATTCAGGAATAGCAAAGGCCAGGAAGAGAGAAACACTTGGGTCGCGGGAGAGGGCCGAAGGAGAGAGAGGACGAAGGGAGGGAAGCGGACAAAAATGCATAATCCAATAAAAACAAGAAAAAAGAAATAAACCCTTGGGTCACATCAAAACTATTAGCCCCTATGGTATGAATCTGAATTATTTTTAAGCCATCTGCATCTGACATAACATTTATATGTGACAATTGCTAAACCTAAAATTAAGTAATCAAGAGTACAAGTTGGCCTAATGGAGTGACGTTTACAGATAATCAAACATCTAAAATAACCAAAATTTACATATCTTTAATGAAATTGACTGTATAGTTCTCCCTATATTTGTAACCTATGAACTATCAAACTTTTATTTGAATGGCTAGAAATGGGACTTTTGAAGAAGTCACTACTGTAGTATTATCTTTTAATTAAATACAAATTTTGTTTAATTATTTTTTTTAAAAAAGGCTAGTTATATTATAGAACATTTAGATATTAATTGAAAGCAAATCGGTACTCAAGGTATAAACATCGTGAATGTTATTAGGCGTTGATGTCTTTCGTATAACTTGGGTAAGAAGACTTAACCAAAACCTTAGTTATCTCTAGCATAGTAAATAGAGTTAAAGTTTAACTTAAAACCTAGATTTTCTTTTTAACTTTGCCCAAATATACTGACTTATATAGACAATGGAAACACTTGAAGTTTCCAGACATTTTCACATAAGCAAACAGTCACAACAGAAGGCGTGGCTAAATGAAAGAACACGGTAGCTTCACTGTGGCATCATTAAAACCAACACCAGTACTCTATCAATTAGAAATATTAGGTGATATTAGATGTCATAAACAATTTTATTTATTTGTTTTTTTGTTTGTTTTTGGTTTTTCGAGACAGGGTTTCTCTGTGTAGCTTTGGAACCTGTCCTGGAACTCGCTTTATAGACCAGGCTGGCCTCGAACTCACAGAGACGCACTGCCTCTGCACCCCAGGTGCTGGGATTAAAGGCGTGCGCCACCACCATCTGGCCACAAACAATTTTTAAAATCTAATTACAAAAATATCTAAGAAATAAAAAAAATTGTCAGGCTGTAGTGGCACACGCCTTTAATCTCAGCATTCGGGAGGCAGAGGCAGGTGGATCTCTGACTTTGAGGCCAGCCTGGTCTACAGAGAGAGTTCCAGGACAGTCAGGGCTGTTACACAGTGTAATCCTGTCTCATAAAGCCAGAGAGACATAAAGAAAGAAAGAGAGAGAGAGAGAGAGAGAGAGAGAGAGAGAGAGAGAGAGAGAGAGAGAGGGAGGGAGAGAGAGAGCACTAGGCTGTCAGTGGATGAAGATAGGAACATCCAGCATTTTTAGCGTTTACACGAATGTGCTTGCAGATGGCATGGAAGAGTTTGCAGCCTCCTAGGAGTGAGCTGGAAGCATCTGGCACAGTCTTCATCTGTAAAGTAGGAAGTAGTTTTTGATGTGATGGCCTTTTTTCTCTTTTAGTTGATAAAATCGTCTGGTTTTTAACACAAGAAGTCTCTGTAACTAATTTAAACTTTAGCTAACATCTAAAGTCTTTTACGATACTATGTGCTATTGGTTCATCTAACAGACCAGACTTTATAAACAGATTTAAGTATCTGTCCAACAGCAAGCTTTACCATCACTATATAATTTAATAGGATTATTCTAAGGAGACATTATTCTCTAAACAGAATTTTTATATACTTAAAGCAATGGCTGACTATTGAAAAGGTAGAGGTTATATCCAATGAGAAAACATATTTATAACCCCAGTAACACAGACACTGAGAGAAACAATTAATAAATGGGACCTCCTGAAGCTGAAAAGCTTATGTAAAGCAAAGGACATGGTCAACAAGACAAAACGACAGCCTACAGAATGGAAAAAAAATCTTTACCAACCCCACATCAGACAAGGATCTGATCTCCAAAATATACAATGAACTCAAGGAATTGGTCATCAAAAGAACAAATAATCCAATAAAAAAAAGTGGAGTACAAACCTAAACAGAGAATTCTCAACAGAAGAATCTAAAATGGCTGAAAGATACTTAAGGAAATACTCAACATTCTTAGCCATTAGAGAAATGCAAATCAAAACAACTCTGAAATTCCATCTTATACCTGTAAGAATGGCCAAGATCAAAAACACTGATGACAACTTATGCTGGAGAGTTGTGGGGTAAAGGGAACACTCCTGCATCACTGGTGGGAATGCAAACTGGTACAACCCCTCGGGATATGGCAATTTCTCAGAAAATTAGAAAACAACCTTCTTCAAGACCCTATAATACCACTTTTGGGTATATATCCAAAGGATGCTCAATTGTGCCACAAGGACATGTGCTCAACTATGTTCATAGCAGCTTTGTTTGTCATAGCCAGAATCTGGAAACAACCTAAATGTCCCTCAACTGAAGAATGGATAAGAAAAATGTGGCACATTTACACAATGGAGTACTACGTAGCAGAAAAAATAATGACATCTTGAAATTTGCAGGCAAATGAATGGAGCTAGAAAACATCATATTGAGTGAGGTAACCCAAACCCAGAAAGACAAATATCATATGTACTCACTCATAGGTGGTTTTTTAAACATAAAGCAAAGAAAACCAGTTCTCAGAGAACCTAGACAACAATGAGGACCCTAAGAGAGACATACATAGATCTAATCTACATGGGAAGTAGAAAAAGACAAGGTCTCCTGAGTAAACTGGGAGCATGGGGACCATGGGAGAGGGCTGAAGGGGAGGGGAGAGACAGGGAGGGGAGCAGAGAAAAATGTAGAGCTCAATAAAACCAATAAAAAACAAATAAAATTACTAAAAGGAAAAAAACATATTTAATCACAACTCTTAAATTGTCCATTTAGTAAAAGAAGACTAAGAACAATTCAATACTTAAGAAAAGATTATTATAGAAAAAAGCATGAATTTTATCTCAGGGTATTGAATTAACCTTCAAAACTTTTGTAGCCTTTATATTATTTTTAGTTATAACCATATTTATTTTACATAACTGTCTATAACATACTTTAATCTTAGCATTATTATTATTATTGCAAAATTTGGAGAACAATTTTAACGAGGCAATTTTAAGTGAAAACTCAGGAGGCTGCATCTAAAACACAACGTACGGTGTCTTAGCGATCCGATAATTATAAACATAGGCAAAGTACGTAATAGTCTTCGTTTCTTAATCGAATTTAAATTAGTTACTTGTTAAAGATTTCAGCTATAACACATAGCTTGAAATGGTTTTTTTTTGTCGGAAAAAGTATTTACTTTTTACTAATGTTTCTGAAGCATCAAAAGTAGGATAAGGCATCCAGGGCAGGGTAATGTTTGACATTTCGACTTCTTCTTCTCGTTATTATTATAAAATAATATAAAAATAGATATGATTACTTTAAAAGATATATATTTATATATCACACATATATTATATATATATATATATATCACTATGAGGTAACATATTATGATCTGCAAACTCTAAGATGTCTACGAAAGCTTCAAAGCAAGTTTTCAAAACGACAATTTAAAAGCACTCAGAGTTTTCTCTTACATAGGCCTGACTAAAGTAAGAGCCTTGAAAACCCCATTTTTAATTTGTTTTTAAAGAGGCAGTGGTGGTGAAAGATATCCTTAAAATCCATAGAATGTGTGCGTATTTATACATACACATTGCAGCATATCTAAATACACAGACATGAGGTTTTGTTTGTTTGTTTGTTTTTTGAGACAGGGTTTCTCTGTGGTTTTAGAACTTGTCCTGGAACTAGCTCTGTAGACCAGGCTGGCCTTGAACTCACAGAGATCCGCCTGCCTCTGCCTCCTGAGTGCTGGGATTAAAGGCATGTGCCACCACTGCCCGCCATGAGCTATCCTTTTAACCTGTGGAATAAATAGTTTAGAACATCAAGGGAGGGCAGTTGTCAATAGGAAGAACATTTCCTGCAGCAGGAGCAATCACCTCTTCAAGTTAACTCACACCCTCAAGCAATGGGGACCATGTTGCAGAACCAGATCTGGGATGCAGATCAAGAAGATAACATCTTGAGCAGAACTGTAGGATTATGAGTCGCTTGCCATTAAAAGCAGCTTCGATGGTTTTTAATTTAAAAACTCTCAATAATTGTCTCAAGGAAAGATCTAGGACAATTAGTCATCTCTAATGTTTTACCTATATGTCACACTGATTAAATATACTTTTTGTGTTTTATCATATATTTATCTTAATTTTAGTTTACTATCAGTCAGAATGAAGTCAAACCAATTAGTTTACATCAGCACTTATAAATCAATTTGACAATAAGTACCTTTTGTAAAAATAATACATAACCCAATATAGACAGTTTATGTTTGTAATAAAGCATAAGATACTATTCAATAAACCAAGATTTTCAACATAATTGTGTTGGGATTTTTATTTTCAATATTTTTCATTATGAAAAGGAAAAGTCATAGGGTTCTTCAGTAAACATATACCTCTATTAATTTATATGTAGTCCAGCCATAATAAAAACATTACATTTAAGTTTTATGTTATTATTTTGAGGGGGCTGGAGAGATGGCTCAGCAGCTAAGAGCTCTGGCTGCTTTTCCAGAGATTCTGAGTTCAATTCTCAGCACCCACATGGTGGTTCACAACCATCTATAGTGGATTCTGATGCTCTCTTTTGTCATGTAGGCATGCATGCAGACAGAGCACTCATACAAAAAATAATATTTTGAAAAAATATGAATTTATGTATTCATTATATAACGCAGATCTGGTTTGGAAAGAAATCCTTATCAAAATCCATATATATTTATAATAATAAATGTTTGTGAAACATTTAACATTTGCAAAGATCATTTCAATATGTTTTAAGATGTTTAGCATACTTAAATATATAAATAATATGTATTTATCAGGTCTTAATATATGATCATAATATTGAAATTTGAATCTACATGTGTAGTTTTGCAAAGCATATGAAAACAATTTTAGCACATAACAAAAATTAATTTTTTTTATTTATTTTTTTATTTTTTTTCCCTTTTTTATAATTTATTTATTTATTAAGGATTTCTGCCTCCTCCCCGCAACCGCCTCCCATTTCCCTCCCCCTCCCCCGATCAAGTCACCCTCCCTCATCTGCTCAAAGAGCAATCAGGGTTCCCTGACCTGTGGGAAGCCCAAGGACCGCCCACCTCTATCCAAGTCTCCTAAGGTGAGCATCCAAACTGTCCAGGCTCCCCCAAAGCCAGTACGTGCAGTAGGATCAAGAACCCACTGGGATTGTTCTTGAGTTCTCAGTATTTCTCATTGTCCTCTATGTTCAGCTAGTCCGGATTTATCCCATGCTTTTTCAGACCCAGGCCAGCTGGCCTTGGTGAGTTCCCGATAGAACATCCTCATTGTCTCAGTGTGTGGGTGCACCCCTCGCGGTCCTGAGGTCCTTGCTCGTGCTCCGTCTCCTTCTGCCCCTGATTTGGACCTTGAGATTTCTGTCCCGTGCTCCTCTGTCTCTGTCTCCTTTCATCGCCTGATGAAGGTTAATATTCATGAGGATGCCTATGTGTTTGTCTTTGGGTTCACCTTCTTACTTAGCTTCTCTAGGAACATGCATTATAAGCCCAATGTCCAGAGAACTGAGGTAAAGAACAGTGTGTTAAAAAGATCTATAACATGACAGCCTATGTTGGAGAGGATGTGGGGTAAGGGGAATGCTCCTCCATTGCTGATGGGAGTGCAAACTAATACAGCCACTTTAGAAATCAGTATGATGGTTTCTCAGAAAATTGGGAATCAATCTGCCTCGAGACCCAGCAATGCCACTCTTGGGCATATCCCCAAAGGATGCACACTCATATCACAAGGACATTTGCTTAACTATAGTCATAGCAGCATTATTTGTAATAGCCAGAACTTGGAAACAACCTAGAAGCCCCTCAACCAAAGAATGGATGAGGAAAATGTGGTACATGTACATATTAGAGTACTACTCAGTGCTAAAAAAACAATGACATCTTGAAATTTACAGGCAAATTGATGGAACTAGAAAAAAAAACCATCCTGAGTGAGGTAACCCAGACCCAGAAAGACAAACATGGTATGTAATCACTTATAAGTGGATATTAAATGTAAAGCAAAAGATAAGGCTACAATCCACAGCCCCAGATATGCTAGGTAACAAAGAGGACCCTAAAAGGGACACATGGATTTCCTTAGGAAGAAGAAATAGATGAAAACTTTTGGGTAAACTGGGGGTAGGGAGATAGAGAGGAGGGCATGGGAGGATGGGAACATGAGGGATTGGGATGGTTGGGTTGGGGGCAGGATGAAGAGGGAGAGCAATGAAAGAGATATCTTGATAGAGAGGCCATTATGGAGTTAGGAAGAAACCTGGTGCCAGGGAAACTCTCAGGAACCCACAAGGATGACCCCAGCTAAGACTCCTAACAATAGAGGAGAGGAACCCTGAACTGGCCATTTCCCGTAATCAGATTGGTGACTACTCTAATTGTCATCATGGAGCCTTCATCTAGTAACAGATGGAAGCAGATGCAGAGATCCATAGCCAGGCACAGGGCAGAGCTCCAGGAGTCCAGTTGAAGAGAGGGAGGAGGGATTATATGAACAAGGGGGGGGGTCAAGATCATGATGGGGAAACCCTCAGAGACATCCGACCTGAGCTTGTGGGAGCTCACTGACTCTGACATCTGCATCTGGGTACCAGTTATGTAGCTTGCTCTGTTTGTGGTGCCCCTAGCAGTGGGACCAAGACCTGGTTTCAACACATGAGCTGGCTCTGTGGAACCTATTCCCTATGGCGTGATGCCTCACCCAGCCTTGATGCGAGGGGGTGGAGCTTGGTCCTGCCTCAACTTGATGTGCCATGCTTTGTTGACTCCCATGGGAGGCCTTACTCCTTCTGAATGGAGACGGAGGAGTGGATAGGGGGTGAGAAGGGAGGTAGAGGAGGGAATGAGAGGAGAGGAGGGAAGGAAATCTGGTTGGTAGGTAAATAAATACATAAGAATAAAAGAGAAAAAAATCTTTGACACAAACAATATATGAAAACAAGGAAACTACACAAAAACAATTATCACAGACACATGACACAATTATGTGAAATTAGGTGTACTCACTTTAGAAAAAAAGTTAGAATGTTTATCCTATTTCTTTAAGATGAAAAATGGTTAGTAGCAGAGGGGTCAAAAGCTGATGTCTGTCCTACAGACTTAAGGTAAACCATCTCTCTTTCTCTCTCTAGCTGAGGGGGAAGAGTGAGGTTTTGTTGTTTTTTACTTTTTAATTGTACCCCAAACTGATTTCTAGGAGGTAACTTGGAAGTCACAAGTTGTGCCAAGCCTATTAGATGAGCCGCGTTAAAAGTAGAAAGCAGAAAAAAAAAGATTTATTCAAGGTGGTCACATTGGGGAGGGGTGACAAAGATGGAGCAAACCTCTCAAGTCTACCTCTAGGGTTCTGAAGTAAGAAAAAGTTTAAATAGAGGGGCCAGACATGCACATTTCTGAGTAGTTACACCAGCACCTCATCATTACCTGGGTGGTGGTCTGACCAGCTGTTAGACTTGTTTGAAAGCTCTTTCAGAGAGACAACTTGCTCCTCCGGCTGTAGCCCTCTCCTTTTCCCAGAATGAGATTCCTGGGGAACTCCGTTATCCTTAAAGCCAATTGTTTGAAGACTGAGAGGCACAAACCCTCTTTAGGATCTTTATATAACTGGAGGGGGCAGAGATCAGTTTTATGAAGCTGCTCCCCAGAAAACACTACACATGACCCAGGAGCAGAGCACAGATGTATGTAGGAAATGACCTATTTTTGGTGTCCGTGGCTCGCAAATATTTAGTGGGTTTGTTAGAAAAGCAGAAGCAAAGAAACGCAGGACCCACATTCAAAGGATCAACCTGTCAAATGACACAGGGAAACTCACCAAGAAGCTTGGAGACTGGTCTCTGCAGAAATCCCAGGAATATCGTGAGGGTCTGCAGACACAGCAACATTTGATTTAGCAGCCTGAGGAGTCCCCTAACTGTAGGGACCTCAGTGTGGGCCAAACTGAGATTCGGGGCTTTAGGGCTGGAAGGAGTTTTAGTAAGACACTTGAGGGAGCACAGAAAGTTGCTCAAGGAAACTCTAGGACAAGCAATGTCCCCGAAAGATGAGTGCTCAGTAACTTTAGAATTTATCCTTAGTTTCAAAGTCCACTCTAAAAAGATTTCTAATTTTTTGCTTTGGCATCTAATTTAACGGATGTGCATCTTTAATAGCTTTTTTTTATAATGAATTACCAATTTTATCAGTTAACTATCCAAGAGCTAAGAATTTCATCACACAGCATCCAGTGCCTTGACTTATGGTTTTCTTTGTTCTATGAATCTACAAAAACCTTATGAAACTGTTTCCACATTAGAACATGGAATTGGGGTAACCTAAATCTATGTCCCCCAGCCATGGTCACTCAAATGACTCCAGAATAAACTATCTCTTACTGCCTTTAAGATGAGAGCTGTGATTTTTATGTTGACACACATAAAGCCAGATAGAGTACCTCATGGTGTTTACCTTCTCCTTTTTGCATGTCCTGTTGTGTGTATATGTGTGTGCATGTGTACACATACATACTCACGTGTGTGCTTTCTTCCTTTCTCCTGAAAAATTTCCTATCTACGCTGACTGGGGAACACCTGTTTTAGGTCAGTTTTATGTGCTGCTTTTGGGGTTGACTTTCTCAGTTTTTACCCTGAAGTCGTCTTCTACACTGGGTCTCAGGATTTACACATTTACACAAATGTTTACACAAAACATGATGGGGCTCAAGACACTGAGTGGCTAATCACTCATAGGTGTCTTCCCAGACAAGCAATATAGTTCCTTCTGACCCAGGAATGGGGGGTGTTTGTTGGTTTTCCCTGTGAGTCTATGGAATATTGTGGGTGTTCCTCTGATACCCCATACCTTTGAGTGGGAGGGAACAGGTACCTCTTCTCTTTGGTGTCTTTATCATCAGGTATCATAAAACCCCTAAGCTAAAGGTTAGACAAGGTCAGATGAGTAGCAACAGAAAAAGTCAGAATTACACATTTGAGGAGGAATGTCAGGAGTCAAAGGCCAAAGGATATTAAATCAAAACATTTCAAAGACAGTGAAAACCAATACAAATACCAAAATATCTTCAAATTAAATGTTGACCAGAATGCCTTTAGAGATCCAAAAGCAAGCCAGCCAACCAACCAATCAACCAACCAAACCAAATATCTGCACCAAAATGTTTTCAAAGCAAATAAATTAATTAGATTTCTTAAATAAATACATTGGAAGTGGACCAAAATGGGGTCTGTCAAAATAGAATCCTTGTTAAGCAGCTCAGAATAAACAAAAATGGACTGTCAGTCAAACCAAGGGAGGCCCTGACCCTGGAAAGAACTCACAACAATCACTTGAGGAAATATCACCAGGCAGTCTGGACTCGGTGTGTCCATGCAGACACCTGGCTTCCATTCAGGTAGCTTCTCCAGGGAAAGAGGACCATTCTCAAATCCCACATTGTGTCACTGTAACTGTCTACCCAAAAGACACGACAGCTCTTATCTTAAAGAGAACATGAGTTTATTATGGAGCCATTTTGAGTGACTGTGGTGTAATGGTCTGTTCTGTCCCTTTAAAGAGACAAGCCACGCCCACTCCCTCCCCTGTCCACCAGGCAAGCTGATCTTCAGCTTCCAGTCTGAGTCTCTTCCTTTCCATCTCTTTCCCAAAGAGGCAGCTCTGTCTCGCTCCCTTCTCCCCACTTCTCCCCGTCCCCTCTCTCTCCCTCTCTCTCTGCTGCTTTTCTTCCTTCTCCCTTTCTCCCCCTTTCCCCTCCAGAACCCATTAAATAAATATCCAACCTTACTCTGCATGGCATACCTACCCATCTCGGTCTCTCACCCACAAGGTGGCTCCATGCCTAGGACCCACTGGCCCTCATGGCCTGCCGGCCATTTGGGGGCTCCCTGCCTGGGACCCAGCTGCCTCCATGGCCCACCGTGGTCTCGGGACCTGCTGCCCACTGCCTCCCTCCACTCGGGGGACCTGCAGCATGGTCTCATGACCCGCTGGCCACTGCTGCCAGTCGGAGACCTGCAGCATTTTATTTCTAAACCATTACACGTATCCCTGGGAACACAGATTTAGATTACCCTGAATTCCATGTTCCCTGCAGTGGGTTTCTGACAGGCAACACCAGATTAAAGTATCTTCTTTCTGCTCCTTATTCTACCAAGGCTCTCTGCTTTTAAGTGGAAATACATACCTGATTTTATTAAATGCATTCTCTGTGTCTGCTTAGATTGTTTATCTCATAATACATTACTTGAACAATCATAAAAGTTTTAAACATAAATTATTCTTGCATTCCATAACAAGCCTTACCTGATCTGCTGTGTGTGGACAAAATACTGATGAATTTTAACAGTAAATTTAGGATTTGACATTTTTCTGGAGAAAACTCCAGGGAAAATAAATTATAAACTGAGGAGGTGGTTATTTATGCTCATAGAACCAAAGATCCTGAAAAACAATTTAATCTGATTAACTCAGCAACATGTAAAACCCCAGTTTAATAAACACACGTACACACACAGTTTAATAAACGCACACACACACACACACACACACACACACACACACCTGTAAATTGAACTAAAGAGGTTGGAACACATGCAGGAGAAGCCAGAGGGGCAACAATCTTGTAGGCAACAGTACATCTTATTTAACCGTCAATGTAGTTTACTTTTTAAAAGAAAATATGAATTTCATTTCAATCAAAACCTGAATATGGAACAGCAGGAAGGGGACACTTTCAACACACTGCTTATGAGATCCCTTGTGTATATGCTTTAGTAAAACTGGAACTGGAGTAAGCCACATTGGAATATTCATGGTCACCACTGTCAACATCAGACCTACAGACTAACACCTCATAGAGCTCATAGTGAAAAATGAGAAAGATGATCACTCAAGGAGTCTGAGGTTGGGACCCTGGATTTTGTAGACTAGCTCAAAGGGCTGTCCGATTCACATTTCTGTGGTGGTAGAAGCCTGTTTTCCCAGAAATTTCTCAGAAGTGCTCCTTTCTTGAGAAGGCCTTCCTAAATCAACGTCCCTCCTCTATTTGGTTCTAGGAAGTTAAGTGGTCCAGAAAAAAAATTGTAGACTTTCAGTAATCAAAGATAGTACCAGTGGAAGGATTTGTGCTGCTGAATTACCAGGTAGTCTTTCAAGGATGCCGGGAACAGCTATTCCATGGAGTCAAAATTCCTGGGGTGGTCATGGAGTCACTCCTCAAAGACAGGGACACACAGCCTGCTGACCTGACTCAGGAACAGTAGGAAACAATGGGAGAGCAGGTTTCCCAACCCCTGCCGAGCCCCTCAAATTCTCCGGGGTGACTATCTCCTTGTGTACCTGGGTTCTTAGTCTGCTAAACAGAGAAGCATCCCAGAGTGTTCGTGTTCTCAGTTTAACAGTGATCCCCTACAGAATTGGCAGGTGAATTTTCATCCACAAAACCCACCATGGGGTACAAACCAAATAGAAGCGTTTCTTGTGGAATGGGTCAGCAGCTGTCCTTTAGTCAAAGGCTGATCCGTCCTGTCCAGACTTCCCCTTCTACTGTCGTCTTTAGACATAGTGCTGTCTCCTCCTTTGAAAACCCTGGGGCGTTTATCTCAAAGCCAACAGTCTTCCTCTTCTATGGCGCCCCTCCAGAGGGCCTTATCCTGTTTTTTCTGGGGCTCTGGACTCCTCCAGCAGGCCTCAG